>NC_138951.1:39285000-40002500 GCF_965226115.1 Aulonocara stuartgranti | reverse complement strand
AGAACAATACTGTGAATGCTTTTCAAGCATTCACACTAACTAGAAAGTGCATTTTCTGAAGAAACTGCAGTGTGAATGCTTGAATCTGAATGTATGCACTGAAATGAATTAATTGCTGAATTTTGAGTTAAAAATTTTGAATGAGATAAAAAATAAAAAAAAAAACAACCTGAATTTAACCTGAAAACAACAGTGCTGAACTGCTAAAAGCTGAAGGTTACACAGAAGAAGAAGTTGGAAAAAAGCTGAAAATGTTTTAATTGTAAATTAGAAAAACCTAAGAAATGAGAAAAGAATATTTAGAGTCAGAAAACATCTGAAAGAATATTAAAAGGTCATATTCTTTGAATCACTGAATGACTAAAATGTGATCCCTCCACTTGGACCCACACAGTTTAAAAAGTTTACATCTCTGAGCTTTGAAAGACAAGATGTTGGAAAAAGAACAACGATGGCGACGTTTTGAGGGTAAAATGATGGCTTTAACACTGTGGACACAGCAGCAGTTGAAAGAGAAGTGTTTAAGATGAATCTTGGCAGAGTGAGAGAGAGAGCTCGTTAAGCAGGCAGGTGTGAGCCTGGTTGCTATAGTGACTGCACCCAAGGGCTCCATACACACGTACACAGACATGCACCTCACTTTTGCTGCTTAAAATGAACAGAAAAGTCAGGCCGAAACAAATCGCTCCCAAATGAAAAGTAAAAGTCGTATTGACGAAATTCTTTCACCGTGAGCGACAGCAATGTCTAGTCTACCTAATTCTCAGTTTTCATGTCTGTGGAGTTTATTATATGGACGTGGTGACAGTGGAAAGACACCATGCTCTTCTGATTTTCAAACGAACCTTCTGAGCCATTTTAACATTAGAGTCTATGGAAGAGTTGGAAGGAGGAGGCTGTGCATTGGTGACATTTATGAGAGAACCGTAACACCTAGGACAATAGTAAACACATTGGATGAAAGAGGACAGCCATGGCTACGTTTTGAGGGTAAAATCATACCTGTAGAGCAAACGCTGCGGACACAGCAGCAGTTTTAAAAAAGATTTTAAGATTAATTTTTTTGCTCCTCTCACTCTAGCAGTTGAGCTGCCTCACTCTAGCCCCAACATTCCGTCCCATACACACCCATTATAAACTCTGAAACGGCTGAAAAAACATCATGAAACTTAAACTGGAACTGAAGAAAAAGTATAATAGATATTGAAAAGATAAATACAAGTTGAATAGTTGAATGTCTTGTCTTCGTTTTAAAGTTTGAATGGTGGCTCTATGTCAATGTATGTGGAAGTAGTAAGAGTTTAAAAATGAGTAAGTTGAATGAGAATTTGAAGGGTCTCCCCATTGAAATACATGGGAAATTTTTGTTGAATAAAGTTGAATAAAATTAAAAATATAAATGTTAAAAATGAGAAAATTAGAAGCAGTCATGTCCAAAATAATAGGAATCTAACGATGTTTGAATGGTTTTTCTAAGTTGAACGGTTTTGAAGGAGTAGGCTTTCAAAAAACGTACGGAAAAATAATAAAATATAATAATAATAAAGATTAGAAGAACAATACTGTGAATGCTTTTCAAGCATTCACACTAATAATAAAGATTAGAAGAACAATACTGTGAATGCTTTTCAAGCATTCACACTAATAATAATAAAGATTCGAATAACAATACTGTGAATGCTTTTCAAGCATTCACACTAACTAGAAAGTGCATTTTCTGAAGAAACTGCAGTGTGAATGCTTGAATCTGAATGTATGTACTGAAATGAATTAATTGCTGAATTTTGAGTTAAAAATATTGAATGAGATTAAAAAAAAACAACAAAAAAACCCCGAAATTAACCTGAAAACAAAGGTGCTGAACTGCTAAAAGCTGAAGGTTACACAGAAGAAGAAGTTGGAAAAAAACTGAAAATGTTTTAAATGTAAATTAGAAAACCCTAAGAAATGAGAAAAGAACATTTAGAGTCAGAAAACATCTGAATGAATATTAAAAGGTCATATTCTTTGAATCACTGAATGACTAAAATCTGATCCCTCTGCTTGGATCCACACAGTTTAAAAAATGTAAAAGTCTGAGCTTTGAAAAACAGTGTTGGAAAGAGAACAACGATGGCTACGTTTTGAGGGTAAAATGATGGCTGTGACACTGTGGACACAGCAGCAGTTGAAAGAGAAGTGTTTAAGTTGAATTTTGGCAGAGTGGCAGGCAGAGCTCGTTAAGCAGGCAGGTGTGAGCCTGGTTGCTATAGTGACCGCACCCAATGGCTCCATACACACGCACACAGACATGCACCTCACTTTTGCTGCTTAAAATGAACAGAAAAGTCAGGCCGAAACAAATCGCTCCCAAATGAAAAGTAAAAGTCGTATTGACAAAATTCTTTCACCGTGAGCGACAGCAATGTCTAGTCTACCTAATTCTCAGTTTTCATGCCTGTGGAGCTTATTATATGGACGTGGTGACAGTGGAAAGACACCATGCTCTTCTGATTTTCAAACCAACCTTCTGAGCCATTTTAACATTAGAGTCTATGGAAGAGTTGGAGGGAGGAGGCTGTGCATTGGTGACATTTATGAAAGAACCATAACACCTAGTACAATAGTAAACACATTGGATGAAAGAGGACAGCCATGGCTACGTTTTGAGGGTAAAATCATACCTGTAGAGCAAACGCTGCGGACACAGCAGCAGTTTTAAAAAATATTTTAAGATTAATTTTTTTGCTCCTCTCACTCTAGCAGTTGAGCTGCCTCACTCTAGCCCCAACATTCCGTCCCATACACACCCATTATAAACTCTGAAACGGGTGAAAAAACATCATGAAACTTAAACTGGAACTGAAGAAAAAGTATAATAGATATTGAAAAGATAAATACAAGTTGAATAGTTGAATGTCTTGTCTTCGTTTTAAAGTTTGAATGGTGGCTCTATGTGAACGTATGTTGAAGTAGTAAGAGTTTAAAAATGAGTAAGTTGAATGAGAATTTGAAGGGTCTCCCCATTGAAATACATGGGAAATTTTTGTTGAATAAAGTTGAATAAAATTAAAAATATAAATGTTAAAAATGAGAAAAATAGAAGCAATGTTGTCCAAAATAATAGGAATCTAACGATGTTTGAATGGTTTTTCTAAGTTGAACGGTTTTGAAGGAGTAGGCTTTCAAAAAACGTACGGAATACAGAATAAAATATAATAATAAAGATTAGAAGAACAATACTGTGAATGCTTTTCAAGCATTCACACTAATAATAAAGATTAGAATAACAATACTGTGAATGCTTTTCAAGCATTCACACTAATAATAATAATAAAGATTAGAAGAACAATACTGTGAATGCTTTTCAAGCATTCACACTAATTAGAAGTGTTTACAGTGAAGGGAAACCAAGGCTTCCTTGCTTGTCCCTGCACACGACAAGAATACTTATTCTGAATGAATTAAATTTGAAGGTCTGTGAGAAGGTTATGCCAGAACTTAAAGTATTTACTAGACCTGTCCCTCACTAGTCAACAAAATGTTAGTCACTGAGAAGACTCTTTAGCTGTGTATGACCAGAGATCATAGAAAGTCACTGATATTTGCACACTTTAGTAGACTACTAGAAAAAAAAGATGGCAATGTGAAGTGTTCAGGTCTTGAAATAAACTTGTCTTAACCTTGAGACAACTAACAATGAGAATGCAGGATGTAGGCGACTGACATATGCCCTTTTAATTAATGCATTAGAACAGCGGTCCCCAACCTTTTTTGCGCCAAGGACCGGTTTGTGCCCGACAATATTTTCACGGACCGGCCTTTAAGGTGTCGCTTATCCCTTTACAACAAAATAAAACTAGTACCTGTACCGAAAAAAAAGATTTATTCATAACACACGTGAAAAGACCCAGGAAAACCAGGTTAATGAAAAAAAAAAAACGATAACAAAATAACACTAAAAACCCTGAAAACCATACATTTCACACCTGAGTCTCACTCTCGCAGCCCGGTACCAAATGACTCCGGTCCGTGGCCTGGGGGTTGGGGGCCGCTGCATTAGAGGGCTACGCCAGCAGGTAGAGCCTGGAATGTCAGCTAGCCCCTAGTTCCAAAGGAATATGCAACCAGTGTGGCTGCAGCTCTAAGCTCCTGTTGTTTTCTTGTTTATTTGTTAATATTTGGTTGATAGTAAACCTCTTCCTAAACTATTATATGGCAGTCTTCTTTTTAATTAGTAGCTGCTTTAATCACTCGCCTCAAAGTTGAGGGTAGTTTAACCTATAGCCCCCTACTTCGAGTCACAAATGGCAATTTTGCCTGTCATAGCTACAAGTTAGCAATTTCCATGATCATTCTATGGTTTCTGTTATACACATCGCTAAACATCTCTTCTTAATTATGAGCTGAGTTTTGATTGATCACCTGCTTTCAGAGTAAGGGAAATGTATCTCATATTACTTTGATGCACGTTCATAGGCAGGAGACAGCCTTGTAGAAGTTTTTTTTAAGAAACTGTGATTTTCATACAACTGTCTCTAAGAAATTTAAGGGAAAAAAAGAAGAAAAAAAAGCATCCAGTGAGCTGCAGTTCTCTGGGTGAAATTGCCTCGTTGATTGAAGAGGCAAGAGGAAATGACCAGACTGGTTTCAATAGATAGAAATGCAGGAGCACAAAAAACTAATTCATTACAACCAAGGTATGTAAAGGAGAATCTGTGAATGCATAACACCTCAGACGTTGAAGCAGATGGGCAAGAGCAGCAGGAAACCGTACTAAGTGCCACTTCTGTCAGTTAAGAACAGGAAACTGAGGCTACATTGAGCACAGGGTCACCAGAATTAGACAGTGGAAGAATGGAAAAATGCTGCCCGGTCTGATGACGCTCATGTCTTTGCTGCAGCTTTCAGACACTAGACTCAGAATTCTACAAAGAGCATAAGAACTGGATCAATCCTGCCTTGTGTCAACAATTCAGGCTGCTGGTCATTTCTTTTTTTTTCTTTTTGCCATGCTTTTATCCCCTCAGTACCATCGGAGGATCAATAAGTGCCATAATGTCCATGCACCCATGGCGATCAAAGTGTACCTGTCTTCTAATGGGTCTCAGTACTAGCAAGAGTAACGAATAAAATGGCCAGAGAATATAAGACCAGGTAAGAGTAATTTGGAAAGAGGCGAGATGATTGTGTTGTCCACCGAACCAGGCAGCTTTCTGCTCAGAGTAATTGTGTTGACAGGTGCATTGAAATTAGACTGCCAAATGGAATACTTTAGCACAGTAATAGATTTGTGTCGTGAAAGGTTTATTTAAGACACAAACAGGAATCTGATATTGTTGAGTGTTATATGACAGGGACCTGTCAGTAAGCATTGTACTTCATCTGTTCAAGGAAAGTGGTGAGGTTTTGTCTAGATAATATATAACTAGGAAACGCTTGAATGCTTTTTGCGTGTGTGTATCAATTTAGAAGTATTTATAAGAATACTTCTCAATCCTGCAGACATTTTTAAAAGGCTTTATATCGCTGTAGTTTTCTTAGTTAAAGATCGAGGCATTTACTGATCTCTTGCTGTTGCCCTGAGCCCGATACTCGACACATAATACTGTTTGACAGGATGTGTTTGTCGGCAATTTTGGAACTCATTATTGACGTGCAGCATGAGATTGGGTTTTCCAGCTGCCATGGCAATGGCCAAATAGAGTGAAAGCTTTCCCTGAAATATGAAAAGCATTGGGTAACAGTCCCAGTAAACAGCTCTGAGCCACCTAGAAATAGTATCTGTTAGTATGTGAGCATGCATATATGTGTGTGTGTTTGTGAGCATGAGCCAAAAATGAATACTGAATGCTGTAATGACTTGCTTATATGTCGCTATACACTGCTATGTTTTTTATGGTGTAGCTGCATTTTTGATGCAGTGAATAAGTTATAAGGAATAGCACAAGGTGGCATTTCACCGTTTTCCATCTGAAAACAAAAGAAGCTTTGCTGCGAGTGAAAGCTTGGTTCACTTCTTATTAACACTAGCCAGTATCCCCTGTTCCTCAGATTTCTTTTTTCCATCATCACCTGCAACACAGACGTCTTATATGTCAACTTAAAGGCTGTTTTGCCAGCTAAATGACTCAGACCATTGATGTGTTTTTTAACTCTGTGTTAATAATGGGAAGATACTGTATACAACTGAAATGAATAATTCATGCAGACATTCCTTTGTAGAGATTAAAAACAGAATAAGAAGAATTCACACTGTAAACTTAGATAAAGGGGTTTAGAAACAGCTAACGAGCTAGCAACTCTTTGTGAGGCGAAGCAGCTACCTATAAAGTTCTGGGTTTGTCTTCAGAAGTGCCTGCTTAAGCCTAGCTGAGAGCCAACCAGAAAGTGAATTCAAAGGCTTCTGTACACATTATGTGCACCTCCTCTTCGATCGAAATTCCTGTGATTTTCCTCTTGGACGTGACACACTGAAGCCTCTGCTGGTTTACTCTTCCACTGAGGAAGTGACATGTCCTAATTATATAGTCTCGGGGCCCAGAGACACTTAAACATTAACAATTACGTAGGCATAAAATCAGAACATAAAAGGAGAAGAATAACGAGGGCAAGAGAGAAAATGAACCGTAAGAGGCTTTAAAAAAAAGATTCTGCTGATAAAGCAGGCGAGAGATTGAGTTTGTGGAGAGCAAAATGACAGTAATAGTTCCTTCTACTTGTTTCAATGTCATAATCAGATTTGGAAGCATATCCTGTATTTTTTTTTCATTTTACATAATACATAATACCCCCCTCTGCTTACCAGTTGCACAGATCAGCAACAATTTCTGAACCCATAAGCTGAACCTTTGTCCTTCATTGAGAACCAGTGAACATACAGCACACTGTTATTGTCTTTCCAGCCATATGGTTAGCAAGTAATAATTGCCTGGTCCTGCATTACAGAACGCTGTGGATGAATTCATGATCTGAGCATGCCGTGCTGTTTAGCAAACAGTTTAAAAGGACAACGACCTTATGTTTGCTCTCCTGTAACCCTGTGAGCCCTAAATGAATTAATGATCGCGAGGTTGTCAGTTTAAACACGGACCTTGAGCGAGGCACTTAATCTAAATTGTTTCACTTAATATCCATCTTCGTAGAGGCTTTACACACATATCGCAGCTCATGCAAGTCGCCCTCGACGAAGTCAGGAGAAACAAACAATGCAAGCCCCAGATAGCAGCCTGGCTTGCAACACAGTCCTGGGGAATATCAGGTTGTTTATGTCTGGATTGTATTGCTTTGTCATTGTTTGGAGCCTCTGTCACAACATATTCCATAAGTGCACAGAGGTCATTCTCTGACTCGTACTCCACGGAGTAAGGAGTGTTTCTCTAAGGAAACATGCATGTTCCCATCTTCTGTCAATAGTATGGCTCCAGGTGCCCTTCTTTCTGTCTGGCACTACACAGTGAACAGGGCCAGAGCGTGTTACTGACATGCAAGGGGGCTGCGAGCGGTGCTTAATCAGAGCAGTATAGCTCACACACTTCTCTTGAGTGGGTGGTTGGCTTAGACCCGGACCCCGCATACAGGGAGAGTAGAGTTTGCAGGGTTTGCCCAATTAGTGCTGAAAAGTGTTGCAGTGTGAGGGTGCGTCAGCAGGGAAGTGTGCACCAGAGGAGGCGTGTCATCAATCATCACTCCAGCTCCAGGCTTGTTCCAACCCCTTTCCCTATCTGGCAAAGAGAGAAAGAAGGGGAAGAGAAAGTGACAGTGGCTGGCCAGTTCCAGGAATGACAACAGACTGCACCACTGAGTGCATTAAAGCCTACGTCTGGATGTCAAATTAGGGAAATGACTTCTTTTTGTTTTTACAGTTTGGCTGATAGCTAATTCTTCTTATTGTACCATGGGCCACTGATGCCATTTCATTTACTGATTGGTCTTTGGCGGTTACCACAGGATATGATACGTACCAA
This sequence comes from Aulonocara stuartgranti, assembly GCF_965226115.1. Lineage (NCBI taxonomy): Eukaryota > Metazoa > Chordata > Actinopteri > Cichliformes > Cichlidae > Aulonocara > Aulonocara stuartgranti. The sequence continues at coordinate 39,994,554 of NC_138951.1, read as the reverse complement.
AACTGATATATCGGTGCAGTCCACTATAAAAGTCCTAAAAATGATAAATGGCTGATTATGCATTGTGTGTGTGGGGTTATTGAGTGACATCACCAAACACTGCCAATATGCAATATCACGCCTCATAACCTGCGACAAATACTTATATATCCTACCCATGAAATATTCAGATGGCCTGCCTTTCTCTCTTGTGTCAGTCATCTACATCCAACTGCTCCTCGTTGGCTTTAACAGTAACATAATGCATGTGACACTGGCTCAAAGATTTGTAATGTTTCCAAAAATGGGTACTTGGCTCTGTACGGAGAGCATAATGATAATGACGGTTCATCATAGTACAAAATGCCTCTCATTTGGGAGTCTTCTCTCTGCTTTGTCATGGTCTTGACAGTGTCGGTACAAGCTAATGAAAGCTTAAATAATCTCTTCTGAATATTTAAGGTGTTTTATCATGTATGAACCTGTGTTTTTTAAAAAGTCTCCTCATACTCTTAACAATAAAAATCTTTAAAAGTATTTCTTAGCACAAGTACTTTTTGTTCATTTCATGCCCTCCACTAGAGCGGAAAATGTCCATGAGGAAAATGTTTGAGGTAATCTTTCCTCGGGGAGGTATGCGGGAACACGAAGAGCCGTGATAATGAGAATTAAGAAAAATGATAATACATTTGCGGTTATGGTTTAATTTAACCTTTCAATATCTGTGTGCTCAAAATGGTCATTTCGGCTGTTAAATCAGGTCCAGGTTAGCAAACATGATATGGCCTGTGGCCTGCTGGCCGTTTGTGTGAAAACCATCTTTCATAAAACAGTCATCAACATTAGCTGAATAGTGTCTAATTAGGTTTTTGTCCCTTCATCAAGGCAATATTTCATCACTCCCAAATTGTGCTCAGCAGCATTATGTTGATGGTAATATCCATATGGCATTTGTGATGACTCTAGCACCCTCACTGGGAGGGGTGTAAAATGTTATTGCACCAATGGAGATTTCCCTTGATTAAAGAAAAGCATATTACATGACAGCATGTATTACAAAGGCTATCCAGGATTTTTATGGCTTAAGGTCAAAGTTCACTGCTGTGTTTGCTCCCCCTGTAAAATGTATGAAACTCATTCAGGAGAATATTGCTGTTATGAACAAAGCGCCTGCAGGAGGGTATAGCTTGGATCTACTGGTAATAAGCTCTCCTTTTAAAAAGCAGTCATGAAAGGCAGCTCTGACCTACATGCTGAAAGGGAGGATTCGCGCTCTCTTGTTAGTGTGTACTGGTGGGGAATTGAGGTCTTTTCTGTCAGGAGGTGATACGTCGAAGCCGCTGACTATTTCTGCAAAGCCCAAGGAAAAAAATAAAAGAGACAACGATAGGGAGAGGAAGCTCTGTGAGAAGAGACATAAGAGTGTTTCAGCTCTTGCCTTTTTTTTTTGCACATGTGTGATTGCATAATATGTTTGCGGGCCTGTGAAGTGCATTTTTTCATGTGCCAGCATCACACACTCGTGTGTGTATGTGAGTAAGATAGGGGAGGGGGGTGACCGACGGCCCTGTCTCCCACAACACTGTAGAGCTCCATACATCATTAATCGCTGACAAAAATGAGCGTTCTGCCGTACCCTTTAAGGGCTAAAAGACCGTACTGCTAGTTCCCACTCCTCACGGTGTGTCTGTATGTGTGAACGCACACTTTGTACAGGTGAGGATTCACTATCAACTTGAGATTTCTGACCTGTGTGTTTGGTTCAGTGCCACAATGATGGATGACATGGTTATCAGAATCTCGCCTCCAGGATGGGGGCTGTCCTGTCTTGCTGTCAAGGTCAATGGTTGCTAGGCCTATAACAGAGTGGCAACCTAGTGGGCTTAGTGAAACACACCATATATTCTATATCCATCATGTCAAATGTCAGATTCAGAGCGAGGCGTATGAGTAAGCCTCTGATTGGAAAAAAGTGACCCCAACAAGGGCAGCGTTTCCTCTACCACTCCACAGGACCCCGCTGCAAGAAACCAAATTGAAATGAATGCATAGGTTTGTTTATATGTTGAGAAATAAGGCAGGGTTTTGCTTGCAGGTGTCTTGTAAAAGGCAGACGTGTGTGTTTGTGGCAGTCAAACAGCAGATTGGTCATGGCTTGATTGGGACAAATGTTGAGCCTCTCCCGTTAGACCCCAGGGAGCTGATAACAGATTGCTGGCTTAAATACCAAACTAGCCTTACCAGAAATGAACATATAGTGTTGCTTAGACTACAGAATCCATTTGTTTCTGCATTATGATCACAGCAATCAGTCACTTGAGTGACAAAAACGCACCAAGACACAATCGTTGCTGAAGTGAAGAAAATGAATCTTTTTTCTTGGGTTGGCTCCCTTTTTACATCAGTGTACTTTATTGATCTGTTGGTGGTTCCAAAGCCAAAAGGGGAATAAATAAATAAATAAAACAAATAAATGATAAAATATAGACTAAAAAATATATTAGATTAACAAAACCTAGATATTGATTAACTTGGTGAGTGTGCTCTTGTTTTGTTTTGGTACAGCTTGAGAGCAGTTAATGAATTTTGCTGTAATTTATGGTTGTGCTAGTCCCTCTCATAGTTTCTCTTTCCATGGTGGTCAAAGAATGGCGTGTTGCCCATCTGCTCCTCCCCCACCAAAGTCCTCATCTTAGGGGAAGCACTGACAATGACAAACACACATAATTATATTAGCAGTTAACATCAGGCTCCTCTCATTTCAGAAGTAGCCTGTATTAAAAACAAACTAAAAGTACTTTTGCCTTAGGTTGCTTATTTAATACCCCGTGGACTTCTAGACCAAGCATATGCTTTTTATGATTTTTTTTTCCCTACACGATTCTGCAAAGTTAGAATTTCTCCAACTAACCTGCTGATCACACTTTTGGTTGATTGCCCTCCGGAGGAGCTGCTACAGCTACTTTGAATGTCATGAGCCAGTAAAATTACTGTCCATAATTCAGCAGTCTCTATTGTTTTTGCTGTCAGGCTCTCCTACAAGTGATGGCCCTGCTATGCCAGACAGATATGCCCACAGCAAGCTTACTCTAGTTCAGTGTTTTATTGCTGGCTTTGTGTTGCACAGCCGCAAAATTATAAGACCATAAAAAATACCAATCCTTAAGTCACCTTTCCCTCATCGGTGTCACTGTTCCCTTGGATTTTTACAGCAGAAAAGAAAGACATGTAATTATACTGACAGTAACTTTATGTCTTATGCTTATATCAAGAGTGCAGACATTGATTGACAGGAATATATCTGGTTCTGTGGGCATTTAGCTCCTAAAGAGCTCCTATAAAGCACTGGTTGCCTAGGTAACCCTCAAATGTATTTTAGAGTATTTGCTGATGTATCAGAATTTTAGGAGCTAATGAATTAAAAATTTAAAAGTACAGTAGAGATGAGAGAAACACCCTTTAACCATGTTATGAGTGTTGATGTTGCATAATTTGTCCACCAGAGAACACCCTGCAAAATCCCTTTTGGTTGCATTCGTAAGAAATCATGAAATATTGATATCGTTTTTGAAATACCTGTATGATTGTGGTAATGTATTATCACACTGTTGTATAGCAATCATCTGCTCAAATTAATAGTCACTTCAATAGCTCGCCACATATCTTAACATACATTTTGTTTACCAAGTTTTAAGTTTGCAAACTTTTACAACACAGATATCTGTGTCTGTGTTGTCAAGGACTTAGCCCGTCGACAACATAACCAAACCCCTCAAATGGGGAAGCAAAACATTCCTAAAGCTTTGTTCTTCCATGCTGTACTAATCCTTGATTTTCACTCTGCTGCAATGCTATTTTCTCCAGTCATTCCAGGATAGTCTGTAAACTCTCAAGATGCACTTGCTGGCAGATGTTTAACGAATGAAATAGATTTTGTTTGTGTTTTAGCATTTATATTATGTATCTATTCATTAGTTGTGGAATAACTCGCCCTCTCTTCCCATCTCAAGGTGTCCTGGGCTTAAATTAAGAACAAGGAAAGCATTCTCTCCCATCAAATGGGTCCCATCAAAAGCATGTCAGTGGAAAAAACCCATTACGTTTGCCTGTAGGCTCTTTCCTATTTGACACCATTCTCTTTAATGGGGTTATTCAATAAACCTTGCAGCCATCTTTAACTAATTGCGTGTTTCATAAACTGATAAGGAAAATTCTAACAGGTTACAGGCTGCAGCCCATACATCTTATTTAGATTCCCCCACTCCTGTAACCATCCAATTTAGGAGCTTAGCTGACTTTACTTCTTATCAGCCATTTTACCCTTAGCTAAAATTACATACTCTATAAAGTGGGATTTGTTTGTGATCTCAGCATAAGCATGATGAAAAGGAATCAGTCACAAAATCACTTTAGTGTTGTGTTGTTGGTGGTTTATGAGGTGACTGTGTTGTATCTAGTGCACAGTCATCAGTCCGTTCCCCCAAACCCCACAGAGCACAGTATTGTGTGTTTGTGTATATGCTCATTTGCCATTGGCTCATTTGAGCGTGTGCAGTGCCGGTAATGAGCAGCCAGAGCTGGTGAGGCATAATAAAGCCCAAGGAAGGGCTGAGATGGATTCTCTGCTGGGTGTTTCACTTTTACCATTATTATTGTGGTTGCCACAATGCTAAAGTCCTGGAAAGTGCAGCATTTACATGGGCTTAATGAACCTGTTCACTTAGACATGCATTCCCCTGCTATTCCCCTTCACCACTGGCGCATGGGTGGGGAACAATCAGACCCAAATCCAGCTCTTAATGGGCTTCAGATAACATCATGATAGTTAACATGCTTGTGTGCCATAGCCTCTGTGCATCATTTCAGTCATCATTTCAATCACTTTGTATAATTGATTGGAGTTGGTAAGCAAGAGGAGCAATTTTCCCCTGGATTTTTGACTGCGTTTATGATTAGTGAGATTAAGGGGAAGAACAGCAATTGATCAGGAGGTTCTTGGATGAAACCAAATTGCGATGTATGTGTTGCTGTGCTTTGTATTTTTTTGTATTTTAATGAGATGTGAGATCATTGTCACTAATGCAAAACTTGCACTGTATTTTTCCTCTCGCCGCCATTACAATTTTTTCTTGATTCAGACACTCAGGACTGTCTGGTAAACATTTCCAGACAATATGAGAAATTTCATCACAACAGTTTCCTCATTACCTCCAACTAAATATGCTTAACAAGGTCATTTGGTAACAGGAAACAGTTACAGAAATAACAAGGGAGGCTTTGGGTTAAGCCAATGAACTCATGCAAAATGGATTTGTGCAACTTAGCTTTGCCGCCTGTGACTTTTGTTCTATTGTCTGCTAACAATTCATGGCACCTAAGAAAGATTTTAATTGGTCTGTTACAGTAGTTATGAAACAAGGCAATAAAAACTTTACTTTTATTGCTCTTTTTTGAGGTATCTTTAAGATGTACTTCTGTATCTTTCTGTAGTTTGACAATGTGACTATTTAGTTCCATTTTTGATTAAATCTGATACACTGTACTACGGACCAGAATTAGGACCAAAAAAGTGGACACGACTTCCAGAATTCTGAATTCTGACTTTAATCTCACAATTCTGACCTTTTTTCTCAGAATTGTGAGATTAAACAAACTTCTGAAATTAAAGTCAGAATTTTGACCTTTTTCTCAGAATTCTGAAAAAAAATCATCATTTCTTGACTATATGGTGTTGAATCGATTGGTAATATTACTTCTGGCGTTTAACTTTGACGGTGTTTTTTCCATGTTTCTGTAATGGTTAATCCACCAACATGTGCAAGCTCTTTAATCAAAAATGATATTTTCCATGATAAATATATAATTATTGTTGTTATTGGTGAATTTTCCATTTTATTAAAAAATAACATATAAACATACAAACAAGCACATTATTATTATTTTCTGATTAGAATTTCAAAGTACAGTTATTTATTTTAATTCCTGAGCAGAAAAATTAGTTTTACTAATTAGTTGATTAATTTCTGCCTTCTCAGAGAAGTCCAGCGTGCCGGCCCAAATTTGGATGAATTTGTGAATTCAGTTTGTTTGCCTAATATATTACAAAATAGTCTTTGGTTTTAAACAATTTTCTATGACAGGTGCTTTCATAAATTTGTTAAGACAAACATGTAAAGCAAAACACCACAGGAATAACCAAAGTTAAGCTTTTCTACCTCTTTATCTCCCTTCCGGAAAGCCGCTTTTATCTCACTGAGGAGGAAAAAGAGAATGTAGACTCTTGGCCTATGTGACACACAGATTCCCATCACTGCTCTCACTCTTTTAGTTCTCCGCTTCCTCATCGAGTTCTTTTTGTTTACTCGCCAACTGCATTAACTTCAAAAATTGTCTTCCGTCCATCATTTAACTTAAATTGTTTGGTCTAGCTTACGTTGCACACACCGCCCAGGGCTTTGGATTGTTTTACAGCCTCTTTAAAACTGTATACCACCGTTGACACTCCTGAAGGAATTGTATTGTTTTTCACCCTGCTGACCACCACTTCAGTCAGTTAAGTGCAACAGGCTCTGAGCCCAGGTGAAGTGAGGTGAATAAGTGCCTCTCTAACCCATGTTGTGCCCCCTGTTGGCTGTCGTCAGAAAGTAATGTTCAGGCTCTTGGTTTGCAGAGTCCTTTTCAGACTTCTTCCTGTGTCTGTGTCCTCAAGTCAACCCAAGCTCGAACCCACACATGCCAGAGAGGCATATTGATATCTGTAATTAATGTAATAGTATTTTACTTTTACTAATGACTTCTTATGAAGACCTTACAGTGATTAAGGCAATGAAGGGAGTATTTGCTCTATCAATAAAATTACTTAGTCAAATCACTGTTATGAATCAGAGACCTTGTTCGTGGGACGAGCCCTAAGCTGAACATAATCCTTGCCAAATGGACTGGCGATTAGCTTAACTAAGGACTTTTTGGTCGCTGCCAATGCACAGGCTCTGCATTTTAAGCAGAGGAGCATTCAGTGAATTTCTGTATTCATTCAGCCTTCTGCCATCTCGTTCTATAAAAACAGGCTTACATGTCTCAGAAGTACACAAAGAAAGGTTTGAATACCTCACATTTTAATATTCACAATGATGATTTTCAGTAGTAATAATAAAGTTAGACACAGTGCAACACTCCTTCCTTCCTTTTGTCAAAATAATTAACAGCCTTAAGCTAAAGACTTAATGCATTGCTTTAAACACCGCTTGTCTGCGTGTTATAACAGTGATAGTAACGGGGTCTCGGATAAAGTGTTTACTAATGTTCTGTTGTGAAAGCAGGGGGTTTAAACTGCTCGTGATGCGCAACCTATTACTTTTACCCACTAGCTGGGAACTTTGTGTGCATTGCTGTAAGACAGACAGAAAAAGCACTGTCCCTAATGCAAGCAAGTAAGCACAAATAGGGCATGTAAAATATGACTATACCCAGAGGGACCTCTCCTCTACGCAATGTGTTTATTCCAATATTTGCAGATGACTGAAACCAGTTAAGTGCTGTGGCAATTGCTTATTTCCCTTTGTCAGGATGATGAATGTGGTCGCACCTATCGGACGGCGCAGGGGTTTCAAAGTCCTCTGACAAAGAAGGATTGTCCATTTGTGCAATGGACAGAGCACATCAAAAAAGGTGGATAAAGCCCTGCAGGGAGGCAATAACAAAAACACTCACTTGTTATTGTCATTGTTCATGACGGAGTGATTTTTTTAGGCATAGTCACATGCACACACCGAAGACCCGACACCACCTGGCGTTAGCTAATAGGTCCACAAATATCTGTGAGGAATCCAGTAATGTGATGGCATATAGTAAATAGCTGACTGTGAATTTGAATTCTGTCATATCGAACTCAAGAACGCACGTCTTTATTTTTTTAATGCATTCAGAGTACGGGCTAGATTTGCAGCAGCACAGCCACCCTCACATGGCAGGAGTAAGGACCTGAAGATTCAAGTCAGATTTACAGAGAACAGTGAAAACAAATGACTCGATCTCCTGCCAGACGTGATCGTCACAGGTTTTTGTTGTTGCTGTTGCTAATGCAGATATTTTAGCCTTTTGCTTTTGCTTAGTAAGGCTGTTTGGCATTCAGATTGTGGAGTATGTTGATGTTTACCTTTGTGTTAAAAAAAGGCTCAGACACTGTTTCACCTCAGCTGTTACTGCCTGTAAAGATGCCAGAGCTGGCTTGGCAAACAGCATCCGTGTGCATTAGCTTCTAGAAAACTGCACAACCTACTCTGATCCAATATAATGTTAATGCTCACAAATGGACTGTAAAAGACAATTTCATTTTTTCCTCACTGCAGAATTACAAGGACTCTCTGAATCCCACTGACCGTTTGCCAGTTTGTTTCGTGATTAAATGCGATCTCGTTATCATTCATAATGTATCACTTTCTTTGCCGCTGGGGAAGTGATTTGGAGAATTTAAAACTTTACATTTGTCTACAGTGCAAATAATTCAAAAACAAAGAACGATATTAAAGGATTTTTGTTTGTTTTGTGAATATTGTGACCCGACCTTTCTCATGAAGGACATAGATGTAAAAATCTAAAATACAGTTTCATCCTCTGCGCTTATTTTGGTGAGACTTCAAGTTGAGATGAAAAGAATCAGGTGCTAATATTGCCCATGTATGGCTCTTTATGACAGCTCTCATTCTGAAGTTTATTCTTCCACAGAGAGTGTTCTCAATAACACTCTTCAGAAATGGGAACATGGTGAGCTTCTGCATTGTCAACAAGCAGAAATCCTCTTGTTGAGGCTTTTTGTAGAGGGAGAACAGACCAAACATAAGATGGTCAGGTCATCGTGCTCCAAAGGACTAGTGGGCCTGGCTTCTTTCCAGCCTCCTACAAACTATGAGTCATCAAAAAGAGGGTTAGGCTCCAAACAAATCTATAACATTGATTGTCCTTATTTAGTTTTGCATGACTTTTGTAATTTCTGTAGTTTCTGTATCCCAAAAAGCCGATTCTGTTCATCTGGATGTTTTCAGTGGGACGTTTCATCATTCATTCAAGTGACTTCTTCTGTCTCAGCTTACTGTATTTTTTTGTAAATCAGTAGAATAATGTTTCAGTTCCTCTAAATGAAGTTACAAATGAAATCTTGCAATTATCAAAGTTTCGGTAGTTCTTTGCTAATGGTATTATTTAAAGTATGATAACCCGCCCTTTTTCTTAAAGCTAGGGGGAGACTTGAAAAGAAATATTTTCTCATCAATATGCACTGCTCAAAAAGTAAAGGATTTTTTAAAATATAGCATCAGTATAATGGCATCAATATAGACTTAATATAGAGTATGGCTTCAAGTTAGTCAAACTTCTGGGATATTGATCTGCTCAGTTACGTAGCAGAGGGGGTTAATGAAATTAACAGCACCATGGAGCCCAATTGGCATTTGCCATAAAATAGCAGAAGTGGCAGGTCCACTACGGCAGCACTTCAGAGACGAGAGTAGGCTCACGCTCAGCACTTGTGACAGTTGTGAAAGGGTCTGAGGAAGCTCGGGAAAACGTTATAATGTCTGTAACATCATTCAGCTTGACTGGTTTGGTGGTTGGTCAGTGATGGTCTGGGGAGGTTTATCCATGGAGGGATGCACAGACCACTAAAGGCTACACAACGACATCCTGACTGCCATTAGGTATCAGGATGAAATCCATGAAGCCTTTGTCAGACTTGCAGTGAGTCCTGGCCTCATGGGGCGAGAGCATGCTGGCAGCTCCTGTAGGATAAACGAATTGATTCTACTGACTGGTGCCCATGTTCTCCTGACCTAAATCTAATAAAACAGCTCTGAAACATTACGTTTTGGTCCATCTGACACCGCCAGGTTGCACCTCAGGCTGTCCAGGATCTCACTGATACCCTGGTCCAGACCTGGGAGGAGATCCCCCAGGGCACCATCATCTCATTAGGAGAAACGCCCTGACGTTGTCAGACATGCACATGGGCACATGGAGGCCATGCAAAATACCGAGTGCCATCCTGAGTTGCTGCAATGAAATTTTGTGAAAATGGTCTAGCATCATTTTTTTAATTAGATTTTTGGGGTGTCTTTGAAATCAGCCCTTTGTAGGTTGATAGTTTCCATTTCCATCAAACAATGTGGCATCCTTTCATTACTAACACATTACCCAGTCCATGTCAGTACAGATATGCAGCAGCATTTTTCCCCCATTGAGAACTGAGCTCTTTTCATAGTGTTTCTTTAATTTTTTTTGGATCGGTGTACATGCTACAGATACAACATAATACTTGTCTCACATTTTGCACAAGTCTTGCCAACTTGTGCAAAAATGTGATCTGAGCTGTAAAAAAAGAAATTGAGTTTTTCATCCATTGCTATTGGTGTAGTTGAGCAGGCAACACAGGCAGCAGAGGAAGCTGGAATGTGTGAGAAATGTACCAAAGAATTTGAAGAGCAGTTCAAATTCTGCCCATGTCAGTACCTTTGCACTGTGGCCCATCGCTGCTAGAGAAATGAACCTTCAAAAACAGCTTTTTCATCATTTTTAAACTGTCTGAACTGCAGGACTTTTTTCCCTCCACAAGAAAACTAATTACGACGCAATCTTTTACCAGGCGGATGCTCTGAATATGCCCTAAGTTCTTTAAAGGAAATGCAATATTTAGTACATTTATATGTTTAACAATCAGAACAAACAGAATCAAGATGGCTAATCCCTTGATTTTTACCCACAGTGTTGTGAAAAACATAGTGCATCATTCCAAAGAAACACAGAAGAAACATCAATAGGAACAGTCTAACTATACTCGTGATGCAGGCTTACCTTAAAATTTGGGGTTTACAATAAGTGCCTGCTCAAAAGACTCAGCGTGACCTCATTTTAAAGAAGTAATTTGCAGTGACCTTTAAAAACGCAGTATGCATAGGCCTCCTTTTCATCCTAAGAGTCTTCACACAGTCTAGACATAACACAAACACACTTGCTTTTAGTTTGATTTAACTTGGGGTGTAAGCTCTGTTATTGAGCGCTGTAAACCCATCTCTGAGCCCCAGTGGTCCCAGGCTAACAGGCAATGAGTAGCTTTACCCCACATCCAGCCTTGACCTATCCCACTGACTCCACTTACCCGCTCTCTCTGGCACGCCGCCAACCCTGACCTGTCACTTGGGTGGTGAGCGGTGTGGGTAAACTGTTCGACAGCAGAATGCCCAACTAAGCATATACGGATGAAAGGAATCAGCTTCCACACAGACGCACATACACACTTCAAAGCACAAACAAACGAGGTAGAGGAGCACACCAGAATAAGAATTAGTCGGTTTGGATAGGAAGGTATTTTTGCATTAATCATATTTTTTGGGGTTGACTGCTTATTTTGATGTATCTTTTTCAGATTCAGATAACTTTATTTATCCCCATGGGGGCAATTGAGAGTGCAGAGAGTGGCATATACAGTGAAACAGAAAAGTGCAATGAAGAAAAACAAATATATAAATAAAATAAAATAACACACGACAATATAAAGCAATCAAAGTAAGAGTCAGTGGGTTATATACAATATATATATATTTATGTATGTTTTTATGTTTTTGGGGGGAATTAACCTAAATATCACGCTGATAAATCCTGAGCAAATTAAACTTTTTATGCCATTAATTGCAGCTGTCAGTTTCACCTGTCATACTAGAATGCGTTTGTCCACTACAATCAGTATGTGTTTGAAGTAGTACAAGCTAGAGCACGACAACTCGAGCGAGACGGGAGACAGCAAAGGTTGACAGAATAGTGGGGGATTAGGAGGACCTGGGCACAGATGGCTGTGGGAGGAAAATGTCCCGGCTGAGCTGTTTAGGGTAGTCCCTGCCAGCCCAGAAAAGGCAACAGACGTACGCAGAGCAAATAGGCTACCCCGCAGAACGGGTTGCTAGATTTGGGAAAGCAGATGCTATAAAATGAAATCCATGTGTGAAAATGTCACCAGAACTACTAAGAGGGAGAAAAAGGCAGCCCTCTTAAAACCCATTTTCAACGATTTTCTTTTGTCTTTAAGACATCACAAACACGTGACATCCCATACATAAAGCCATTGTGGCATATTTTCATTCTATAGGAATGTAATGAAGACATAATATTGCTTCCCAGTGGAGTCCTAAACTGGTAATTTGACAGACAAACTCAGTAATAAATGTCCTGTGTGCTGTGGCAGAGCACTGAAAACCAACCGTCTGGCTTATGTCAGGCATTTTCTGTATGATCACCAGTCGGTAAAAAGCATTGCAAGCTTTCAGTCTCACTTTTTGACTTTTACAGTACTGTTATTTGGCCTGCTTGTATATTGACTGTTTTCATTGATTGTGTCTTTACTTCTTAAACTCCCAAGATTTTCTGGTTTCTTGCCACACTTTTTGATGGCATCTCTCGTCTTATGTTTTCTGTGTCTGTTTGAGAGTCTCTGATTCTTTTTTATAATTTAGGAGTAAGTAGGAAAGCACAAGATGGGAATCACCATGGCAAGCTAGTTAGCTTTGATTGAACTTTCAAAATAAGAGTGTGAATCGATTGCAGAAGGTGTCTGCCCAGGAAAAAGTCTGTGTGTGGGAAACACTGCTAAACACTGTGCATGGATTTGCATGGTTATTCGTTTTTTGGACATTAATAAAGGTATAGCTAAAGCCACTAGCTGAAAAACTGAATTTTTGTTTGAGAATGGATGAAATACCTTTGTCTGTCCTCTCACTGCATAAATATCTCAACAGATTAATCAAAGGCAAACGAATGAATGGCCTCAGTCACGCAATGGTACACAACAGTGAGTGATCTCGTGCACTGTTATCTGTCCGGATATAATGTCATTTTTGAAATTAAATGACGCATAATTAAAAGGCTCCAAGGGCCCAAACAGTATAATACTATGAACTTCAGTGAGATTGTCTGGGGTTTGTCAGCCACCCACTGCTTCCGTTTGATCTCTGGGTCTTTAATACGCAGCAGCGATGCATTTATTTTCCATATTTGCATTCTTCTCTTGTCCCCCGCTATTGCATGCAATCCCTCCTCCCTTCTTTCTATAGGAGAGACACAGCCACTTATTCATAGTGAATGTGGAATTCCAGACAGGAAATACAGGCTCTCAATTGATATAATTGATAATAATCAGAAACTCCAGAAACTTGATCCTGTGAATGCCTGTCATTGTTTTTGTTTTTTGGTGGACATCATTTACAGTAAGTTTCAGGGATGTCCCGAGTGTTCCCGTTTGTGAAAGTTCTTTAAAAATGCTTAAAAAAAAAAGCTGGAACCACAGGAAGTGTCCAGTGTTGAACCAGTCAGTGGTTTTGAAGGACAACGCGATTCTATATGGGAGCTATGTTCTTGTAGTCTGCACAACCACTAAATGTTGCTGCTTAATTAAATACTGAGTGCTTCTTTGTAAGATATTCCATGGTCACTTGTGCATTATGAGATTCCCAGAGAGCGTTTTGTCAGGATCCAACAAATGTGGTGTAGAAGAAAACACAAGCTTAAAAATCCTGTTTAAAGCCTTATTTTTAAGAACATCTCTTCTCACTGTTTCTGATTTTAAGAAAGTTACAAGTTGTTTTCTGACAACTTGGCAGAACACTTGCAAAGGACCACTTGTCATCACATTTAAACGTTTGCAAGCTAATGTTGGAAAAGAGGGAATCATTTATCGGTGCCTAAACCTGCCCAAAAATAAAGTAAAATAAAAACAAATATTTTTTCTTTTCATAAATATGGAACTATTGGTTTACAAATAAATACATATCAAGATACTGATATCACACAGCTCCAGGCGACGTTAGATTGTGTTATATTGCTTCCTGTTTAATAAGGTTTTTAATATATGTATCCTTGATGGAGGCCTGCACTCTACTGAGCACGATTTTTTTGTTATACAAATTAGAAATGCACTGAGTGACTGGCCAGTGGCCACAATCTCTGGCTTTCTCTGGCTGATCCTGTTGCTGATCCATCTCAGCCTGGTGATTATCTCTCCAGAAATATAAGTACACATTGCAGTAATGTAGACAACAACGGTCTGTTTTGCCGTAGCAATATTGCACAGAAACACTGCCTTTTGTTTAGCAGAAAGCCACCTCCCTTTAAAATAAATTCAATATTTAAGACTTTATGTTTATAATTCTTTTTCATCATTCCAGCATCATTTATCCTTTTTTTTCATTGCAGTCATTTTCAGTTAAGGTAACTGTTGTTTTACATTGATTAATTCCAAATGATCAACACTTCTACCACATAGGAATTTGGAGGGGTAATTGGAAAGCTATGCAGAGATAAAGTGGGATTTATATTCAGTCGAGTAACATGGAGAACTTTATTTAGAGATTTATTTCTATGCTTGTGTATGAAGCATGAAGGAATAGAAAATTCCATTAAAACACTGTCTGCATATTCAGTTGGCATATAAAGATAGTTTACTCACTGGTAGGTTAGTTAAACACGTAATAGTCAAACTATTACTCTTAATTCTCTTGTCAGATTCTGATGGAAAGATTTGCTGGTCATAAGACGAATCACACTTGTGGACTCACTTTTGCTGACCTGTTACTCTTTGACTCCTTTAAAAAAGGTAGCATACTGTTGGGAAGGTGCTTTGCCAAGTTGGACAAGTTGTCTTCTTTGGTTGGATTAAGCCTGACAGATTTATTGGCAGACTGAATGAAAATGAAAAAAAAAGTAAAGCAGACACTGGAGAAACATGCATCAGTCAGGTTAGGAGTGTTAATGTAAAGTTTGTCCACCTCAGGGAACTCTTCCTTCTTGGCAACGTGCATGTTGGAGCACCACAAAGACAACAACCAGTTTAAATCAGTTCAAAATAAATAAATAATTTCAGTCATCCATAAATAACTATGCAAAAAATACACATGTATGTTTATGTATGTACACACATATGTTAGTGAAATCTGTTTATGTCTTATGTGCCTAAATTTTATGACTAGATATTGGTATAAATGTCAGGCTTGTTGGACTCTAGCCTGCATGAGTTTAAAGTATCTTTTACAGATGGGCGTCTCTGTGGGCGTGCCTTGGTTATTAGCCACAAAATATATGCATGTCTGATTGATCAACACGTTATGGTGATACTAACCACCCTATTTATTCTGTAAGTAATGGCAGAACATTGCATCCAACTCACAAGGTATGTTAGACCACTGGCACTAAATACATTAAAAAACTCACCTTCTTCTTGAAGAAATACTTCATATCATACTGCGTTTGAAGCATTTGAAAAATGACTTCCTGAAAAAAAAACACAGTGAGCTATACATTGTTCGAAAAGTTCAACAGTCTGCTTTGCAATGCAGGTTGCTTGCACCAAACAAAGATAAGCGAAGTGATTTAAAAGTGTGTCTCTAGCACAGCAGCGGGCTTCAGTTTGCTACAAAGGAAGAACAGGCTCTTAAGTGATCATTGAAAATCGTTTTGACTGGACATTCAAATCAGAACTGGTGTTCGGTAAACTTGGTCAGACGCTGGTTTCCTGTAAATTGTTTGTTACTTTTTTCATGTTGTTGAATGCAAGAAAATTGTTGTTGTTCTGTGGCAGTACACAGTTATCGCTATGTTATTTTTGAGATTCAGTGGTACTGACTGTGGTCCAGTAGCGCGCTGGAAGAAGACGTGTCTGACAGTGGTATTGAAAAACTGCAACATTCGCCTTAGGAAATAGATTCCCACACAATATACTATTTGTTTAACAGAAAGCAGGGCAGTAAACTGGTTTAATGTTTGATCATGCTTTGTCGAGTCTTTTTTTCCAGTGTGACATTTATCAGCATTTGCATGTGCACTGAACACAGTTTTGATGTGAATATATTACATAGAGCACATTCACATATTTATAAGGAGGAACTGTCTGGGGTGGACATTGCACTCCCATTATATCTCTGCAAAGGCTACTCTATCCTCTCAGAATTCTCAGCTTTTATTCAAAAGCTGATTTGTAAGCACCATTTGTTATTTAAAAAAAAAAAAATCAAAGTTAAATTCATGCCAATGCTTGAAAAAGGCGATCAATAATGTGAATTAATCCAGAGATTACTCGTGTAGAGCTTTGAACGATTTTCTGTACATGAATTAGTTGTTGAAGAAACACTGGTGTTGACTTTTGATCAAATTGAGATTGACAGCATGTGAAATCTTCTACACGTTTAGAGTTGAGAAGAGGAGCTACAGCCTTGTTTTGCTGGTATCTAGACGCAACGAGTAGATTTCTTCTTGTTCAGACCTTCTGGATATCTTCGACTCTGTTTCTTATGGATCTTACACACATGCACAATGACACAAAACCACTTCATATGCGCCTAGAGGAAATCCGAAGCTGGATGGGACAAGGTGATGCTGTTAAGAGTTTCTTTTTGCTGTGGCAACAAAATAGGGGCATCGTCAGGAGTCTAAGCAATTTCTGCTCCCACAGTCAGAGGCTCCATCTGTGTCAGTTCAGAGAAAGTGATACTGTAATGAGAAAAAGACTATGAGACAGTTTTCAGAGTGTTCTGCGTCTGTGATTTTAGATGGCATGTGTGTGTGCGTGTGTGTGTGTGTGTGTGTGGATTATAGCTGAAAGGCTTCAGATGTGTCCCACTGGCCACAGTCGACAGGATTATTTTAGGGATTAAGAGCCTGGTGCTCTGTACCTTGGTTGCACAGCACTACAGTGTGTCCTCATTCTCCCTCATCCTTTGCAACAACACAACACCCCACCTCTAGCATACCCACCCAATAACCAGACAGAAATCAATACCTATCTTTAAGGGAATGAGCAATACCATACTAAATATATATATATATATATATGTATATATATATATATATGTATATATATATATATATATGTGTGTGTGTGTGTGTGTGTGTGTGTGTGTATATATATATATATATATATATATATATATATATATATATATATATATATGTGTGTGTGTATATATATATATATATATATATACACAGTTCTTACAGTTCCCTACTAAAAACAAAAAACCGACAAACAATAATGTCATTATATTTTATTTAAAGTTTCATCAAACACAGCAAAAATACAGCATTCACTGTCTGTGACCGACTAATGTGGCTGGTGAACAAAAAGAAAAAAAGTCCTTACATGTCTTTTTCCTAATAACTTTACTTCGATGAAAAATATCAGAAGATCATGGAGTGACATGAACATGAACAGATCTGTCAGGGGAAAAGAAGCACTGTGGTGCGTTTGGTTATGGTTTAACTGGATCTGCCATGTTCCCAAAGATGATTCACAAACAACTATCTATCTAACATGTGCCCCTTGTTAGTGTTTTTTTCTTTATGTGCATGTAAATGTGTACAAAGTATCACTTCACTGTTGTATAGACACTCAATGGATGATTTTTAGCACTGGGGCTGGACTCCTTTTGCCTTCAGAACTGCCTTTTTTCAGTTTTCCGTGGCCGAGATTCAAGAAGGTGCTGGAAACATTCCTCAGAGATTCCATTTCCCTTTCCACCACATCCCGAAGGTGCTCTATTGGATTGCGTTCTGGTGACTGTGGACCGTTCTCTGTAAACCTCAGATGTGAGAAAACCCCCAGTAGATCATCAGTATCTGAAATACTCGTCCCAGTCCATTTATGTGACATTCAAACTTCTGATGCTCAGTTTGAACTTCAGCAGGGGTACATCCACTAAATAAATTGAGTTGTTGCCACGTGATTGGTTGGTCAGACATCTGCATTAACGAGCAATTGAACAGGTGTTTCTACTTTACCAGTGACAACAGTGTAATCAAACGGTTGTATTAAGAAATGTCCCGCCATATTTCCTCCTCCTGCTAAAGAGATGATCTGCTTTAACTTTTGCCTTTAATAAAGCTTTCAGCGTTTCTAATTCTAATAAATGCTGTCAAAACAGCAAAAATGAGGAGATAACCAATGCTAACTGAGATACACTACAACCTTCACTTTGATCACAGTAATGTGGCTTATTATCTTTATTTGTAGAGCACATTACAAAGTGCTTCACACAAGGAGGCGACTTCATTATAAGAAGATTTTAATAAAGCAGCGTAATGTTCAGCGTTCGCTGTTGGCTTTATTAAATGTTTGCAGTTCAAAACTCATCATCATTTGAGCAAATTATGGCATAGGATGAGAAACATTTAAATTTTTATGATTATCTGGGTCACTTGTCAGTTATACTGTATGACTGCTTTAGTGATAGTGCATCGCTTTGAATTGTGGGGCGTTCTTTTTAATGAAGGATGGTTCAGTGTATCCTGCGGTTAAGGAGTAATAAACAGCATTTAGTGAATTTGATAAACTCTTAATACGACTGCTACGCTGATTCATCCATGGCTCTTCACTCAGGAGCCTGCTTCAAAGAAACTGGGTATTTGACTGCAACCATTGTGAATGCCTATTCATTATAAAGAGGATTTTAGATAGACATCACCGGTGATTTGGTAATGCTTCCGACAATCCCATCAAATGAATTAAAATATTCATCAAAGCCTGTTGCACACTGTTGCGTAGAAACATGCCTTTAAACCAGCAACGATAGCAAAATGTTGCACACGTTTTTCCAGACTGAACATGGCCTTGAACTTCCCCACCCCCTCATCCCCTTTTTTCCCCCACTCTGTCCCACCCTGTATATACCACCAGTCCACCAGTTGCACCCTGCCAGAGTGTCTGTTCCTTAGTGAAATTTGTCAATATTTTGTCTAGGGCTGGGCCATATTATGCCGTTGACGGTAATACCGGTACAATGTTAGGCAACGATAAGAAAATGAAATATCGCGATAGAATATGGGTAAAACGCGCATGCGCAGTGCCTTTGTTTTCATACGCACATGGCCGAAAAAGCACGGCGGCAACGGGAAATGAGAAGGGGGAAAGCGGATGGTTCAGTGAAAAGGAACCAGAATTGGTTTTTAAAAATAGTGCAACTTCACTGGTTTGGTGTTTGTCTGTCAGATACACAACAAAGCACATCTTTTTTGTAGAACATGCAAGCGGGCCATCGTTATTGCCGTATTTGTCGGACTAAGGTGCTCGTAAATCTGGGCGTAATCTGGGTCCTAAACCGATTCAGGTCCCAAAAGTCAAATGAACACTGCAGCATCACTGAGAGTTAAAAACTGTCTAAATTCTTTCATCTTTAATAAAATGATCAGCATTGCTGCTTTACCAGGTGTAACTATGAAGTTTAACATCCAGGCATCCATGAAAACAGAATTTATTACATTTAACAGAGTTAGACGTTAGCAGGAAGTTAGCTCGCTAGTTTCCACCTAAGCATGATATAGCATGTTCTGACTGAGAGATTTCTGAAACAGTTCAAACGTACAGCTCTGCTATCACTTCCAGCATAAATGAAGACAGGAAACTAAACAGCAGTGACGTTTGTAGGGTTGCTGAAGTTGGGCTAGCTGGTATATAATGATGTGCTACGTGGTCGCTAGCGACACAGCTGTGTTAGCATAACATAAACAGTGAAGCTGGAGGATGAACGCGAACACTTTTCCACTCGATAAAAGTTCACGTGAGGGTTCCTGGTGGTTAGAGACAAATGCAATCGCATGGCAGGATGCTGTAAACGGACCAAACTTCAGTCAGGAGAACAACTGAGATAATCCATCCACAATACGAGGTTAGTCATTAATATACTGCAACAACATGGGAATAGAGCAGCTGTGATAGAATACAGCATTAATGAATCAATGGTACAGAAGTGGAGGAAGCACAGTTTTTGGCTTTCCCCATATTTGAGTTGAATAAAGTTTGATTTATCTGACTGCTTTGTTTCGCTTAATGTGCCTTATAATCCCGTGCACCTTATGGTCCGAGAAATACGTATTTGACTTTTTTATTTGGCACACTGCAGTTTAATGTTGCAAAGCACCTCTTTTTAACTTCAGTGGATATCATACATGGTTATGCTCAGGATATGTCAGCCCATTTCTACTCGAAATGGCTTTTGGTTAAACTTTCAGCAAGGAATTTGAATTTGCACTGTTAAATGTTTATATAGCTTTAATGCACATAAAAACAGCTGCTTGTTTAAGTGAAAATAAATAGATGGGTTTTTTTATGCGCTAGTAAAGTTGTGAAGTTGTATTTTGTCTCGCAGAAATTATATCGTCAGTTATATCGTTATCGCAAATTTTCAAATATATATCGTGATATATATTTTTGGCCATATCGCCCTGCTCTAATTTTGTCCAATATTTTGTTTTTGCCTGCTCCGTTTGCCTTTGAGTACCTGCCTGGTTCCAGCAAACTTGCAAAATAACCTGTTTTCTATCCTTATCAGCTGGCTTCTCTTTTGTGGACGCAGCAAAATATAAATTCACAGCAGAAAAGGCTTTTGATTTCACTATGATACTCAGTATCCAGTCGCTTCGAAATACAGTTTCTCATTTGGAGAGTCGATGGACATTTGGGGTCTTTTGAGGCCAGTAACTCGTTGTAAAGGTCATGACAGTATCTCTGTGTGAAATGGCTTAAATGGAATCAAACATCTCCAGAAATCAAGCACTGCTCTTGACATAAAATGCAGACGTAATCTCTATAAGATGATGCTCCACGACAGTGTTACAGAGGATAACAAAAATACAAGGTGGTATTCTCAGTACCTGAAGCTTAAATCACACTTCGGTGACCATGCAAACACTACTATTACTGCTATTACTATTAATAATTTATTTTAAAATGCTAACATTAATAATAGAATATGCAATAATACAAATATGATTAAAATCATAAGATTGCTTACCAAAAAAGCATGAAAATGTGTTTGAAGAAGTGTTTTTTGAGGAGGAACTGATTGTGTCCAGGCAGATCATTTTAAAGCTGAGGGGTCCTGATGGTAGAAGCACGCTCACCTTTATATTCAATCCTCAGTCAGAATGGCCCCACCTGAAAATACTGTAGATCCTCTAAACTTTACATATTTATTTTTCAGCTTATTACACCCAGCCTTTTCCCTGGATCAGCACTGTTTCATGGTGGGAGTCTCTGGAAGGTCATTTTTCCTCACCAGCAGAATGTTGAAAGGCTCCTGGCTGCTCCATGATTTTAGGACACTTTGAATGAATGAGAGATGAGTGCTACATTCTTCA
Organism: Aulonocara stuartgranti; assembly: GCF_965226115.1. Classification (NCBI taxonomy): domain Eukaryota; kingdom Metazoa; phylum Chordata; class Actinopteri; order Cichliformes; family Cichlidae; genus Aulonocara; species Aulonocara stuartgranti. The sequence continues at coordinate 39,973,416 of NC_138951.1, read as the reverse complement.
TGTGGGTTTTTAGCTTTGTAATTGACAAAAGCATTGATCAAATTGAACTCAAACAGAAGCGAAACAAATTTCTTCGTCCACTTGTGTGACAGCCTGACAAATGGGACTTACAGAATATTCTGACCAAATTTGTCAGCACCATTTATTGCATTACTGTGCTTGACGTGGCGGCCTTTCGCCGTGCAATTTTTATTTGCGATTTGTCTAACATATCTTATTGTTTTCCATATGCTTGAATCAAGAGGTTGTAGTCATTTTAACTTTTTCAATTTTGTTTGTTCTACCACACCAGGCTTGTTTATTTCCCTATTTCTGTGGTCATTATTACCAATATCCAAAACTATTCGTGGTTCACCCTTATTTTCAGAAATAAAGATTTCTGTAAGACTGACATCGGTTTTCAGTTTAGGCACCTCACTACAGGAAATCTGGAGGATGTGGGAAGGCAGCAGTAAAAGTGTGCAGGTTGAGATAGCGAGAGAAAAACTAAACAAGTAAAGAGTAAAAATATAACCCCAAACTCACTCCTGTTCATGATGTTTAGGTGGCCACAAACACACAGCTCAGATGCTGTAAAGCAAAAGAACTCTCTCTAAAATACTGTACTGCTGTGAACAAGAGGGCTCAGCTCACGCACCACCATCCTGAGATAATGTTAGCTGAACACCATCCAACAGTGGACACACTTAGGTTCACAAAGCTACCTCCAAACTCAGAGCAAACTCAGTGGTCAAGTTCTTGCATCTACAAAAAAAAAATGAAAACCAAAAAAACAATGGTTGTCTGGTGATTGTATTGTTTTTTTTTCCACATTCTGTTACCGATTGCAACTTATGGTGACTAAATTGTTTCTCAGAGGTTGAGTGTTACACAATTATAACCACTTTTCATTACAAAGTGTTTGGACATGTTGCCTGACAGGAGGCAACCTTTCTGCAAACAGCTGCAGTCTGATGTGGACTGTCTGCAATCACTCTCAGAGAGATTGTTGAAGGTTTTCAAATAATTGCTTAATAATTTATGAAAGCAGACAGACTGAATGAGTCTTTTTCATTAAGCATAACTTGAGGGCACTCGACTCAAGTGGCTGCCAGCTGGTTGTATTCTGGTTATATTCCTAAAGAACAGGAAGGTTGCTGAGCACAAATGTATCAGTTAAATATGAATTTCTGTCTATGCAGACAGCTATGATATGTGATTTTCAGTGATTTATCACAGTTAATTGCTCTATTATCAGAAACTGATTGCATGTTATAGCCAACTAGACCTCATTCAACTGCAGATTGATGTCAAACTGATTGCAGACTGAATCTGTCTTGTACCAACATACATGTATATGGATGTGTTTGCTGACAGTATTAGTGTGCATGTAATGTCATTTTGCAGCTTGCAACAGATATTGACGAAGTTTAACTTTGAAGGCATAGTTTAAACTTGAAACGTAGCCTCAAGTTGAAATATATGTGTTTGCAATACTCAGCATATCACAAAATGTAAAAAACAAATTGCAGTAATATAATATCATGTGTGACGTGTTGTGATTATATCATATCATGGGGTGTCTGGTGATTCCCACCTCGATTTAACAGGCACTCACACAGTACTGCAGAAGTGTGAAAGATATCCATGAAACACCGACCGTCAGTGCCTGCTAGGTGATAAAGCAGAAACTCAGTCTGGGACTGTCTCCCAGCCAGGCCAACGTCTCTGCAGTTTCGTGGTATAACAGTACCGTATACCAGAAGGGTTTAGAAGTTTGTTTGGAGATTGTAGAGCCGCAGGATCATAGTCTCTTCGATATATCCGGTTGTTCAGTGATGACGCGACGAATCCTACTTCCGGGTCTAAAGTATTCTACGTTTAATATGGCTTTTGTGTTGTTAACATGTTTAATGTTATGTATTTTCTTCTATTTGATCTCAAAAAGCTCCTAAAACAGTCAGTGATCACTGTTGACCTCCCTCGGCTTTTATTACCACTAATCATTTATTTAAGCTCAGTTTTTAAAACCTTAGGATGTAACTACAGCCCAGCCCATGCAGCAGTATATGAATGACTAACCTCGTATTGTGGATGGATTATCTCAGTTGTTCTCCTGGCTGAAGTTTGGTCCTTTTACAGCATCCTGCCATGCGATTACATTTGTTTCTGACCACTGACAGCACTCACGGTAACTTTTATCGAGTGGAAAAAAAGTTAGCTTGTTTATATTATGCTAACATAGCTGTGTCGCTAGCGGTCACGTAGCACATCATTATATACCAGCTAGCCCAACTTCAGTAACCGTACAAACGTCACTGCTGTTTAGTTTTCTGTCTTCATTTATGCTGGAAATGATAGCAGAGCTGTACGTTTTAATTTGTTTCCAAAACCCCGCAGTCAGGACATGCTATATTGTATTTAGATAGAAGCTAGCGAGCTAACTCCCTGCTAACTTCTAACTCCGTTAAATGTCATAAATTCCGTTTTCATGGATGCCTGGATGTTAAACTCAATTGTTACACCTGGTAGAGCAGAACGCCGATCATTTTATTAAAGATGAAAGACTTTAGACAGTTTTTCAACTCTCAGTAATGCCACAGTGATCGTTTGATATATGGACCTGCAGCAGAGTTTAGACCCAGACACGGCTAGTGACGTCAGACTGAACAACCGGATTGCTTGATTTATACAATTCATGGAATTTGGACAAATGCCAGGACTGACTGTGTACAGCCTGTCAGTGCGTTTGGCTGGTTGTGCTTCATTATCACTGACAAATTCTCAGTACAGTTTTAAACCTGGTGTGAGACATGACCTTGTTGAAGTAGGGAGTGGGTAGCATGTTGTTAGTATACCAGTACATTTCAAGTTCAGGCTTATGAATGATACCAGGGAGAAAAGGGCCTTACAGTAGGAATGTTTTCGTGTCTGAAACTGTAACAATCTTCAATGCATGAAGAGCAGCATGTGGTGAGACACTGCCAGCGTGAATGCTGATCTGCATACAAGTTTGTCTCATCAAAAACACTCTGGATCAGTTCATTAGAAATGAACAACTCAATAAAGCCAATTGGCTGTTCTGGATCAGGAGCATCAACAGCATCATTGAGAGATTCAGGATTCTCTGTGGAAGTAAAGCTTCAGGCCCAGGAACTAGAGTTACATGGTTTACTGAGGCCCTTACTTGATCACCGTCCACACCACAGAGCTTGAGCTCTACCCCATCCAAAAGCTTCACCTCCATCCCTTTTCCTGTGTTTGACCTATAAATAAATAAATTACTAAAATATAAAAAAGGAATATTTTTTATTTAGGAGCCGTGTCGTCCAGTATAACCAGGACCCCCTCTGGCATGTGAAAATGGAGAGAGAATGGAGAAAGAAACCTGAATTGTTCAGCTTCTTGTCTGATGTAATATTACAGGAAAACTCAACAGTTATCAGTTCTGTATTTCACCTCTCACATCGCAGATATTTAATGGATGCTCCTGGATGAATCTAATTATCAAACAATCTAAATCTCAGGCTTAAAACATGTCTAAGTGTCTTTCCTCTTGCATTTCTGGCTGCTGGGAACAGAGAACAAGACCTGAGCTGTGAATCCTTTAACTCTGTTTCTGAAGAATCACAGTCTGAAATCGAACTGTCACTATCAGCAGGTTGATGAGCAACCTATATCTCTCCTCGGGTCTCTGCCCAAGTCCTCGAGTTATCTGTCTACTCCCGACACGTCTGCCATATGGATGTGAAAATTCAGTGTCAACAACTCCATAGTCCATCTCACGTGGGTTGTCGCATCTGTGTGGCAACTGTCATGACTCGACCCACCTGCTCCTTTTAAAGTTTGAATCACAAAGTTGACAAGGCATGAATTATCAGAGTTTGAGTCCATCAACAGCTCCAAGGTTTGCACGACCACATATTTCTTCCTGAATAGTCTGTGGTTTTGCTAGGGGTTGATTTATTTTGCGTAAAAGCTCTAAGCTGCTTCTCTCAGAGCAGATCTTCTTCCCAGAAATGCTGTAATATGCCATCCCTAACAGCTTTCGCTGTTGTCTGACAGTAAAAAGACAGATTGGTGGAATATCTCGACAATGGCTGGGACATACTATTACACACAGATTTAAAAGAGATCCGTAATATCTTAAAATAGATTATGAAGTGCATAGGAAGAGACCCCAGGATTGAGGGTGATGTCATGAGCCATCCAAAGCTGTAAAAAGACTAGTTGCTGCACTCTGAAGTAGATGGAAGTTGTGAGCTAGGTTGTAAAGATAAGAAGCCAGATGGGCAGTGAACGTGAGAGCACTCAAACTGCCCTCCACAACGTCTGATGTAGTGAAGTTGCAGTGTAGTGACAAGTGTCAGCAAACCTGTTGGAGAATAGAAATAGTACAGGTCCGACTGATTTGAGCGTTCTGACTGATTACGGATCAGGACAAGCTGTGATTAGAAGTGTTTTCTTTTTAATGTGATCTTTTTCACATAGAATAATGACAAGTACCAATTGCACTGTCATCATCAACAGTTAAACAACTACATAATAGTAATAATAACAAAACCCAATCTTCATAATTGGTCCTCAGGTTCAATTTCAATGGTGGATAAAGGAAAAATAATAATAACAATAATTTCTGAGTAAAATCTGCACAACATGTCGTGCTGTTGTCTTCATTTCAGATAAAATAAAAACGTTTCCATTTCTTAAAATGCAGACATCGTTTGTCTTTAGTCTTACTTAACTTTTACATCTAAAAAAATCTGCAAAGGAACACATCCAGAAACGCATTTATTTCCTTTGCCAAACTGGAGGGGAAAAAAATTGTGAAACAGTGAAATATGTTTATGAGGCGAGATGTGTGGAGTTGGCGCCAAGGAGAATATTTACAGTTGAAGATCTAGCAAACATTTGTATAGAGCAAAAAGAATCTGGGTCGCAGTGATGCCCCAGTGTTAATTATGATATCTAATCAAAGAACATGAATGAGTTTGGCTAAATGGATTAAAATCAGCCTCATCTTTCCAGCTTCCATACTGTAATTAATGATTTGTCATCATTCCCCATTCATGTGAGGTGCTGCTCAAACACCAGCTCATCACTTTCCTTTCTCCACATTATGCACAATCACCGGGGTTTGAATTGAATTCTTTTCTGAAATCCAATATATGTTTAAAAAACCCACACATCTTGTAATGGGCCAGGTTCCTGTGCGCTCATTCGTCAGAAACGGGGATAAACAGAAATATCAATTAGCATATATTTGTGTTGTCAGAGCTGCATCAGACCGGAAGTTCTGATGTCTGTGAAATAATTACCTGCGCTTTGTATAAGCCATGGGCAGACTGCTACCTGGGGAGGCTTCTAGAATAAAGGCAGCCTAATGAAAACAAAGCTCACCTTAGGTGTTAGTTTTGTGCTGCTATGCCTGGGTGAGCAGATGAACTGGGGGGTGGGGCGAGAAAAAACGACTTTTGGCTGCTCTCTCATTCACGAGGGGTCGCCGCAGCAGGTAGCGCCTCATATTTGATTTAGCAGATTTTTTACGCCCGATGTCCTCTGTAACACAACCCCAAAGGGATTTGTCTCCTCCCGGGATCAAACTGGGGCTCTTTTTGCTTGTTAGGCAAATGCGTAAACGACTACACTGTGGAGCCTACTAGCAGATGAATTTGGGAAATGTGGCAGAAACAAAAGACACGCCCAATGGCATGGCCTTGCAATAATTTACATTTAATATCCAAGGTCTTTGGTAGGTGAAATAGCTTGTTACTTTTAATCGAAAATTTCCATGTGGGTTTCATTGAATAATGTGGGATTACTTTAAAATAGCAGAATTAAAAGAAATACATTGCAGGCAAAAATGCTTCTGTCCCCTCTCCAAGCAGCTAAAGCGTCTAGAAGCAGGACTGCAGATTTGAGTTTGTTGGTGTGTCAGGGGCATTTACCACCACAATTTATCACAATGTTGTATATATATATGTCATCTATATGTAATGGTTTTACACTACTGATCTGCCCGAGGTCTACGCTCCATCAAATTGCTCGATATCACAGGCAGCAAAAATGACTTGGCCCAACAGCAGCCTGAATCTGCCACACCGAGATGTCTCATGCCAGACCTGTGATCAGTTCCCTTGTAGCTCCTACTTCAGTCAGCAGCAACAAAGGAAGCAGCCACACTAAACACCCTCCCACCCACCCGAGACAATGTGCTAATGTAAAATGGCCTGTTTTGACACACTGCTTTGTGAGCAGATGAACAAATACGGGCATTGCTTTAGCTCTGTGGTGAAAGATGACAGCGAGATAACAATAATGATTTCTGCAGAAAGAGTGCAAAGGCACTCAACGGTGATAAGCAAACTGGAAAAACCAGTGCAAGAACATCGAGGCCTGGGTCATCAAGATGAAGAAGAAATAATATCAAAACTCCTTGTAGAGATCCTGGCTCTGTTATATGTGTCCGCAGGCCATAGTTTTAGCTGCGTGGCTTTGTTAAAGTAAAGGTTTCCCCCGAAATCTATGCTTGAAAGGTGGTTGTTAAAAGTTAGTTTCCTCTTCAAAAACAGCAGAACAACAACCATATCAGCAGTTTATATGACCACAACAAAGAAATGCATGTCTTATGGTACCAATGGATAGCAGTATAAGTGGTTTATACAGCTAGACGAAGCCTGTGCTGCAGCAGTGTTTTGAGACCTTTTGATAATTTTTCAAGCCTTAAAAGCCTGTCACTGTTAAAGTGCATTGTAACTGGCATCTATACAAAGCTGACCAGAGCTTCTGATCTCTTCTGAAGAGGAGACTTTTTTAACAGCCACCTATGAAGCCAGCGTGAGTGATTCTGAAAGGACAATTTTAGGTGAGAAAACATAAAAATCAATAGCAGCTACACTGGAGACTATGTTTTCTATGGCGACCCTGTTTTACAAGAATATAATGATGAAAGTCTTGGAAGTTGTTGACAAGTAGTCCACATTAGTGGGCTGCACACAGGTTCATTGAACACTCCTACTAGTCCCGCCAAAGTGTGTTAAATTATAAGTCACTGAAGGGCTGTGATCATACATGTAGGCATCAAGCCTCCCAACACTTCTCTCAGCTGAAAATACATTAAAAATTGGCTTTATGTCACCGTAATGCGATTTAGTATCGACCACGGTCAATCCGAGTAATGAATTTGCCACTTGAAGCCCACAAATCTGCCATTATGTGAATACAGCACATTAAATAATCAGCACATCTCTAAAATCTAGTGTACAAGTGAATTCTTATTTTGTTGAAAAGCAAAAAAAACTCAGAAACGGAGTGAAACCTGCCTTGAGGCTCCTTCAGTAAATCTTGCCTGAGGGCAAGGAACACCGTGGCTCAGGTGGTCAATGGGCTAACTAACTGACAGGTCTGTGTGGGCTCTCCACAGGATCTGCACTTCTCTCTTGTGCTTATTTAATTTTACCCACTCTCACATTGTTTGCCACTTATTTGTCACAATGCAGCAATGCTTTCTCTAAGGGGAGAACCAGCGTGGACGAAACCATTGTCCTCTACCCGCTTTCCTGACAGACACTTTTTTGGCATAGGGAGTAAAGAGCTTTGTGGTTAGTGCCAAACTGATTTCCTCGGTGGGTTTACTACTGGTGCTGGCAGTCTGCGTGGCATGTTGACAACGGCTAAAGAGCCAAACTTGATTGCCTCTTTTCCTGCTCATTATTACAGTATTCGTTACAGAATATGATGCGATTTCTTAACTACAGTCAGCACTGGGCTTGTGAGAGTGCTTATCCCCATGTTGTAACCTTTACTGAAGCTAAACATAACCTGTGTTGGTGCTGGTCTCTCAGGCATCGGAGCATGCTCTTATAAACCACGTTGAGTAAACTGAAGGTTGCATCATCGTCTGTGGAGGACTATACCTTGTATGTTTAAGTTGTAATCATATTTATTTTAAATGTTACAATTTTCACGTCCAGTTATTAAAAACAAAAACAATAATTCAGATAGCCAAGAAGACTGAAAGAGAGCCTTTAGTGAACAAGATCTAACTAGAGGAAGTCCCGAGGTTTTTGAAAGTCATCCCATGGAAGGACTGTGAACACTTGTCTGGAATTATATCTGTTTAGAAATCATTGCTGCCAACAAGATACAAGCAGGTCTCTGAGGAATGTGACACTGTTCCTTTGCCCCACTCGGTACCAGCAAACGCCCCACAGTGTCCCTAACCAAAAGATTAAAAAGTCCCTAAAAAGTTTTTTAAATTCAGAAACTGTATCCAACATATAATTTCAGCGTTAAATAAACATCAGCTGGTGGTCTTTGGTCAATGTCTTGTTATGGTTGAAAAATATTCCCAGCTGTATTTATTACTTACTGAACATTGCTGGTTCATGCTTAGATGTTCTAGGAAGAGTGAAACACGTAGGGGTTAAACTGGGATTGTGCAGGTGGGGACCCCCAAGGTCGGGTGTAGCGGTGTAGTATGAAGAAGTGAATTACTTAGAAATAAGTCAAATATTTGCTTGTTTTGTGATATAGATGTTTCTTTGTGTACAGGCTGTGACCTGTGCTGCTACTCCTGTATTCACTGCTTTTCACAGGTTTAGCACTTTCACTTTCACAGTTCAATAAGATATAAGCAGATGATTCATGAGCTACATGGCTGATTTCCAATCCTTAGACACTATAACGGGCATATAAAAAGTAAAATTGGGTGTCATGATCATTGCCCTAAATAATAATGATTTATTATATATATTTGATTGTCTACGTTTGACCTAACCTACCATTTACCATGAACAGGGTGCTCTGTACCAGTCCAGCCTATGGTGGAGACGTTATTCACCACATTACTACAAACTAAGCAGTGTAACCAACACTAAACTGCCTGGCATTTTCATGCAACCTTTGAATAACACAAAATTAGTATACTTGTACTATGGAAAAGCGCAATTTAATCCGCACATAATTTATAGCTCAAGTATCTGATTTAAAAGCTCTAAAAGGAATGAGGACATTACATGAAAGGTTTAAATTTCCACTTTATCAGATTTCATGTGCCGAGAAGTCTTTACCTCCATTCCCTTTCCTGTGTTTCTTACATCTTTCTCAGTCTCTGACAGTGTCACTTATAAACTTTCTTTTCCTCTCCCTGGGAAATAAAGAACATTTATTTGCATTTTATATTATCTGTAACTTCAAAGAACTTTATTCTGTTTATGCTTCTCGTCCAGCTAAATCCTGAAGTACTGCGACCAACTGCATTTACATCTACACCAGCTCACATGCATGAGAGGAAAAAATGGGCAGTCCTGTGGGATATGATTATTTTCTTATTATTGAGAAAGTATCTCCTTGCTGTCACTGGAGTAACTCCAGACTACAGGACACAAAAAATGAACTCATCGACATAAACATTAACCTGCCTATCAGATTTAAATGCTCGTTAATTGAAGGTGCCAGAACGCCGTTACAGATTGTTCCAGCCCACTTTCACCCCTGACTCAAATTCACGATCTCTTTCTCTGGGGTTCATTTCTCATCCTGCTGAGGTAACCAACTTCAGACAAAAACAGCGGCATCACAGGGTTTATGATCCTGACATCAGGGGAAGGCTTATGGCGTTACAGTGGATGTAACAGCCCAACACGTTCATTTCACAATGGAAAAAATGATAGAGAATTAATGCAGATAGGCTTAAACCTTACCAGCTTTAAAGTGTCGTTTACATGTGAAAAAACATTCTCTGGTAATAATAATCTGTGTACATGAATAAGGGGTTAATGGTTCTCTGTTTGCAATCATTTAGCAAATTAGTTACAAAGAATGAAGACACATGCATTTAATTCTTTCAGAATAATTTGATTGATATTTCTCACTTTGCAAGAGACGTGTGGCTAGATCTCTGTTCTACATGGAACCAACCTGAGTACCTGTCTGTTTAAGGTTGATGTTGTGCCAGTTTTGATCAGAGATGACGGTGTATGCTTTTATAACTAATCATGTTAAATAATCTAAATTGCAACATTGAACAGAAAAAGTAATACTAATTTATTTTTGTTGTGTTCCAGTTGCCTCGTTTTCAGTGTTTAAAATATTTCAGTCCTTGTTGATTCAGCTGTACCTGTAGTTCCTTCTGCTAGCTGTACATGAGGCTTAAAACTGCAGATCACACAATACAGGAGGCAGGAACACAAACTACGGTGTTGTAATTGGAAAAGAAAATCAGGCAATAGCTGGCCTTTTCCACTCTGGGTGGGACCGTGATGTGATCTTATGCTGCACATAGCATGAGTCTATAAACAGCAGGGCTCAACGAGAGTGGAAGTTGGTTACCTATCTAAGAAGGTGGTGGTGGTGGTCGTGTACCTGCACCCTACATCAAATGCACACTGTGGGAGCTCTTTCTTGTTCCACTGCTCCCTCCAATATTTCAAAGTGATCCACTGAAAACTGCCAAAAATGACTGGCCATGGTTTGTCGATGCAGTTTTCAGTTAGTGCTGCAAACACAGACACTACTGTATAATAAAATCTAACACTATGAAACTTGAGCATATATAATGTTTTCATATATGTATATATGTGTCACGATCCGCAGTGGCAGACCGAGTGGAGAGTGTGTGGAGGACTCAGGTGCAGACACGAAACTGAGTTCAAACGAAAAGCGAGCCTTTATTTTGGCTGATGACATGTGGGTCAAACAAGGCAGAAGCACAGTGACGAAACTAAACTATAACTAAACTGGGAAACTGGCATTATGATGCCACAGAGAACTATGAATACAAACATGGTGGGTGAGAACACAGACGACGCGACACTGAACACAGCAAGGCTGAGGACCAAATACACACATGAGGTGATATGGGGAAGTGGAGACACATGGGCACACAGCTGACTAGAATGAAACAATGACAACACAGGGGAGAGTAAATTAAATGCAGTGAACAAAGAACAGACTCTTTCAAAATAAAACAGGAAACACGGAGACATAGACATGAAACGAACTAGACAACAAGAGCCACACAGACATGACACATAACGGGTAGGCGCACGAACCAGGGAGACTGAGTACAGGGGAAGATGACAGAAACGACAACATGAACTTGACAACATAAGACACACAGACATAAACACATGAAGGGCAAGGGAGACTTAACACAAGGGTAATACAATAACAAATGAGCTAGAATAACTTAATGAACCTAAACAAACAATAAACACACACACACACACATATGTATTAAAAAGAGAGCTACTTTAACCTCCTTTTACTTTTACCTCCAACAAGGCATTGTGCTTTTTGAAGGCTGGTGTACAGACTGTCGAGTACAACCAGTACAAAGGAAGTGATTCTAGCATCTGGTGATTTGCCAGAAGTAAACAAATGACTTAAATGAGCATGGCTGGAGCACTTGCTAGATGTGCTCTGTATGACAGGAAGATCAGATGGTGAACAGAAATTACTGATTAACTGGTTACTGGTTAAAAAGCTCAACCCAACATGCAATATCCCAGTTTTTCCAGGAAAAACACTACCTGGGTTCCTACAATATTAATACAATAATTACAATAATTTGGTGAATCTGTTGAAATAAAGTAACACCACCAACAGCATGATATGCAATATCAGTGACACAGTAATAATTCCAGTGACAGCCTAAATCAAACGTGTGGACCAAAGTAGCCTAAATATTATTGAACAATTAGCATTTAAGAATAACTAAACTAACTTAATCTTTGAACTCTTCAGGAGCTTCAGGATATTATCACATAATAATATTGAAAAATATATTTGACCTAAACTGTTTTATCTTGGGTCAAACGTTTGAACCAGCTGCTTAAAGTAACCGTGCCAGTAATTTCCATTCACCGTTTTCTCTTCCTGGAGCGCTGCTATCAAGTGCTCCAGCGATGCTTGGTTCAGTTCATTGTTTACATTTGGGTCGCACATCACCAGCTGCTAGTATCTCTTTGTTGCCTGATTGTGCACGATGTTGTGTGTTTGTCTCAAGTGGTGGAACAGAATCGACTGCAGGAGCAGTTTTCTTGCACATTTTTCAAATCACCGTTGTTCAAGTAACTTCCTTTTAGCTACTAAATCGTCATTTGAGACGTAATATGTGGCTCTTGCTGGCAGACATGCCTGGGCTTGTCTCGCTGTTCTGCAAACACAAGGTGTTGCTATGGCAATGATATCTAAATATGACACTTTAAGACACACATTAATATACCACCACAAGGCTGCCCTTGCTGGCACCCTGTAGCAGCAGATTCACACTTCAAATTAGGTAGTTTTCATTAACAGTAACTGATTGGAAAAGAAGGAAGGAAATGCCCTTTATTTTACTTGCTGTAAAAGATGCCGCTTCCTGCATGTTGCAATCACTGATAAAGCATCGTTCACTATTTTCTTTTCTATACTGTCAGAAATACCAGAAACATCTAATTTCCTTGAAATATCATCCTATAATTTTGCCCATCCCTGTTTCCCATTTTGAATACTTTAAGATTCCTGCCTTCAAAGACACAAACATATCTCAGTTTGGCACACGCTATGTCATTGTCTAAGTTTCTGGCAAGGTGTGTTGACAACCATGTCTCCCCATTGCAGTCAGTAAGTAACCTTACCTGGTGATGCAAAGGTTGAAGGTTTGAATCTCTAGACTGTCAACAGTGCTGCTCTTCGCACATGGGCGTGTGTTAGGGCAACAGGCACTCACAATCTGCTCGGACTCTGTTTGGAGTACAGTTCCAAGTGTTTCTTTTCTGACTGCTGTAGTTTGTGTCTTTTTGTCATAAAACTCATCAGTTTGCCTTAAATTAAGTCAGACGCACCTTCAGTCAGTCAACTGCTTAAGTATAAAGATGCCTATTAACACTTAACTGTTAAAATGCCACTGAAAATGTGACAAAGAATTTCACTTTGAACTTGTTTAGAGTGTCAACAACAGCGCAGTCTTTGTTATTCTGATGGCTTTGGGATAATTTAGTCTCAAAACAAATCAAATCTCAAAGCAACCTTGAACTTCTTACATGTTAAATCACTTTGTAAAGTTGATGAGATTTCTGTATTTTGTGAGACTCGCTTTTTGGCACATTAAAGATTTCACCTGTTTTCTGAGTTAAAAAAATAATAAACAGCAGGAGGTGTCTTCTAAATAGGAAGACAGTAATATTTGTCAAGAAAGGTGACATTTTCTAGACATTGCTAATAAGTCAAAGACATTCTTCAGCAAAGATGATGAGACGGATGTGTTTTTCCAAGTAAATCTAAATGTGTCTTTTTTTGTTGATCCAGGTGCTACTTGTTGGATGGGATCTCTAAAGGAGCCTGGCTGAACCGCTCAAGCATCATATTCGCAGGGAATGACAAGTGGTCTGTGGATCCACGTGTGTCCATAGTGTCCAGTGTTGGAGACAAACATGAGTACAGCCTTCAGATACAGAAAGTGGATGTAACTGATGATGGCCTTTACACATGCTCGATTCAGAGTGAACGTAACCCACGGCCAAAGCTCCTCAACCTCATTGTAAAAGGTGCGTGCAGGCCATGCGTGTTCTTTACTTTGTCTGTGTGTAGCATATGTATATGTTGGTGATTATCATAACTTACATTGTTCCATTTCCAAGCATGCACGTGTTTCAGTTGTCTGCACATATCTGCAGTTCAATTTTGGTTGTTTAAATCGTAGGCGCAGAGTTTTCAAGCATCACAAAAAGCGAGCTGCAGCTTCCGTCCTGTGCCTTTTTCTGATCTAACACCTTATGTCTTGCTCACAAAGGCAAAGGCTTGAGAAATTGCTTCGGTGACGGGAAACCGACATTTTAAGGTACATTGTATGCCCGCAGGCCATGCAGCAAAAAGCCGGTTGGTTTAAATTACTGGAGGCAAAGTAGCTTTAATCAGGCCTCTCTGGATTTTGTCGCAGCAGGCAAAACAAAAAGAGATCCAATTCTGATAACTTTTAACTACATCCTGCACTTGCTGATATGCTATATATGCACTATGCATTGCTTAGCAGACGATAATGTTGTGAATTTTAGTTTTCGACACAAATGTGCTGGCACTGAGCTTTTTAGAGGTTGTCTGCATTGGGCTTTATCTCGGGCAGCGTGCATTTTTTTTAGGGATTTTAATGGGCCCACCCGTGTTATGTTTCTTTTCTAGGCTGATGTGAAGATTTCATTAAAAAATGTCTCTCTCTTAATCCTAATATTTATTTCACAACATTGTCTCCTGGCCTACATTCACACACACACACCCCTCGGCAGGTATCAGATTAATTGAAAATGCACAACAAATTATTCTCATTCTGCTTTAAGCCTAGCCAAGTTAAGGATTAATTTATGAAAACATAATGTTGCACACCTCCGCACAAGCAGCACAGTATTAATAGAAGAGGTGAGGGTCAGGAGCACTGAAGTTTGAGCAGTGATATGTGAAATGTGCAAGTGGAAATAGCTCTCCAGCTGGCGTCTCTGTTGTGACATATGGAGAGAGCTTATGAAAATTCTTTTCAGGCATGTGATCCTACCTGCAGTTTGATTTGTTTGTTGTGAGCCGTAATTGAAAATATTTGTTTCGCCTTTATCCACGTTAAACTGGTACAAGAGCACTAGGGTTTGGAAAAGAAAAAAAAAGAGTCACATCAATTCGCAAACAGCACGGACGGCGCTTCTGTAAACTGCTATCCTGTGAGGTAGCACTTTTCGCCGGGGATAAGAAGAGTAGTCAAAACAAATCACTGTTTACCTTCTCAGGTGTCCGTCCCTGTTCAACAAGCAGCACAACATGAAAGCAGCGCGCTTTTAAAACAGTCTGTTTCCCCAAATTTCTTAATCTGCTGCCTGTAGTGTGCAAATATTTACAATGTGTGGGCGTAGAGCGGCAACTAAGGTTGGTTTCGAAGGTACAAAGTGGTGTTTGAACAATTGTGCTTGTTTGGCTGCTGATGAGAGCGCATTCACTGTACTGCCGTTCAAAAATGGCCTTTGGTTAACAATCCTAACAATCCTGTCGGTTTTAAAGGGTCACAGAATTTAAATGCTATACTCCTGGTACTTTTTTATAGGTCCTATTTTGGAGGACGGACTCCACCCCATCCATTTTCGTGTCAGTCCACAAAGTACAACGTTTCATAGAAAAATCTTTTAGTTGATTGTAACTTTCTGGCAAACCTGCAGACAAAATTGCAGGTAAACATCAGCTATCTGAGTGAAAGTTGGAGGCAAAAACTGAAATCAACAGTGAAGTCCAGGTTTTATTCTTACATATAAGAACACGTGAAAAATATGAGATTTTTTCTGTCAGCGTGATATATTTGGCATCAGTAAATCTCAAACGGAGACAGGATTAGAAGAAAGTGAAAGATCGCACTGACTTTGTGGAGCTGCACCGACACAGCTCTGCTGATCCGTCTGTGCAGGTTAGCATAATAAAGTTACAGCAGGTGGATAGATAGTGCATAGAGCTACAGATTAGATTTAGTGTGTAACCTCCTTCTTGGGCCGGTTGTCGTCACTTTGCTGAAAAACTTTTCTGGTTGAAACTCGGCCTTTCCGATTCTGCTGTCGTCACCTTCCTGTTTGTTGTTACCTGCGTCAACTGTGACCACATCACAGCCCCATAACTGTTCATGCTGGCGCTTGACTCCCTGCAGTCTTCTTCTTAATGATGGATGTTATGTGTGCTGAATCAGTGCTGATGTAAAACAGAAGAAGTTGAAGCGTTTTCTCCAGAAAGTCTCATCTTTTCAAGCCGTTGTAGCAGCTTCCTGTCTATAATCTGGGAATCTTTGAGCTTCACTCATCTATCAATTAAAAGGTGGTAAATCTGACCTACTCGTACACGCGGGTCTCCACACCAGCCACTACAGCTGCGGCGTGTGCCTCAGGTAATTAAAACTAAAGAGTGCACGGCAAGCTAAAACAACATCACAGAGTGGGGCGTGCCACCATTCACAAAGATGACAACAGCAAGCAAAAACAGGTCAATATAATTGGCTGTGCGAATGCAAGCAGAAAAAAACAAGCGCCCTGAAAGTTTGTAGTTCTCCGGGCAGCTCCCTGGTGAGCTGGTACCCTCAGAGTCATGAGAAGTCTTTAGTGCAAATGCACCTTATCTAATTTCTTTTTAATCTCTCATCAAGAAATTGAGCGTCCATAGCCTCACTTATTGTTTGTTAATGAAGATAGGCTTAAACCTTTAATATAAATGCAGAGTTCTATCAGCACTTGTCAACTCCTCAGAGCACCGCAGCGCCTCTGCAGTTATAGCCACTGTGCTATAGCTGAAAGGTCACAGGGGCAAATCCCGCCTCTGCCAATGTGTCCATCAGCAGTCTTGAGTCTTGTTAGCGTTTCCTCAAGTGAAAGCATACACCCCCAGACGCACGCACACACCAACACAAGCACACAGGCGTTCGCTTCCTCTCAGCGAATGATGAATTTACTTCTAGAAATGTGTCTGTTCACTTTAAAGAGATTCCTCAAACTGGCCTTGAATACTGATTTTATAAAGTAGATCACATATCAGTAAGATGGGGCACGAAACACTGTTCTGCATGTCCCTTCCTGTGTAGGTAATAAAAGTGGCCATTGGCATTCAGTTGCCTTTATTAAAGGTTGACGCATCAAACTTTTTCTGAAAAGTACATTTTCTGCAGTTTGTTTTTTTTTAGGAAAAGTCATTTTGAAAAGGCACACAGAAGCTTGAAATTGTATTATATCTGTAAGCTCAGTAATACAGAATGATTGTGCTTCTTATGTTGAACTTTTAGGAGCTGGAATTTCAATGAGATCCATGCAGTAAGATGTGTAATGCAAATTTTTAATGGGGGGGTGCAAATGGGCACTGGTATTAGTAAGACTGCTTGGGGTTAGGTACCAGGAGAGAAAAGGTCAACACATCCCTATAAGTTAGGGCTAATTGCTGGTCAAAAGGTTATAATGAAAGCACCTTTGTCTGGAGGTTATAATAAGAAAATCTCATACTTTTTTTACACTAACCTATTGTGTTCACATTGTTGAATTTGCCCCATTGAGCAGCCGTTATAAGCAATTCTAGGATTGACTAGAGTGGAGGGAAGAGAGTGAAGACTGCTTTTATTTGCTGATATTCACATGGACAGAACGCACATAGCGTTGCTTTCCCTGCTCGGGCCACATTTTACAGGTACACCATGTTTCTGAATATGTATGTGATAAACTGTAATCAGCTGCTTGGCAGGCAGTAATGTGAGCTGCACGACCGTCATGTTTTTGTAGGCGTTGGTTTTCCGAAGAACAGTTTGTAATGGGAATCTTACCAGGGGTGTTGTGGGTCATGGCAGCTCCTCACCACTGGCCATATGGCCACAATCAAACCGAAGCTAATGTGCCAGCTGTCAGCTGCATAATAAGTCTTGGAATGGCTAGAATTCCTGATGGATGTGACATAATGGCTAAGATTTGGCAAAAGTTTGACCTACAAATAGCAACTGTTGTTCGCAAATGTAACATGTTGACCATCAAAGTCAGTGATGTCTGAGAACTGCATTTTATTTCACATAAACAATAACGAGGCTGAACAGAAGCTGTTTAGCAGAGAGCCTGCAGCTTCGTTAAACCTGTAGTGTAGGACAAAGACTGGGTAGTGATAGCAGAAAACAAAAATATCTGAACGCTATATGAAGGGATGTGGTCACTGTTTCCTTGATGGATGATGAGCGGACGATATAATCATGTGAAAAAGTGTAAAACATGGAGATCCCTAAATGTACTATCAGCTTTCAGTAAAGCTTGATGGCGTTTTGATTGTGTTATGTATCTAAATCTGTTGAGTCATCAGGCAAATGGACAGACAGCTCTGTGTATCTGAGAGGGAGCTGCAGGCAGGAAGTATGCTGAAATACAGATGACTACCTCCAGCTGATGAATGCCGATAGGCATGTCTTTGACAGGTCGCTAGAGCTTGTTAAAAAATTTGGTTCATTACATTGCCAGCCATTCTGTCCCAAAGCATATGTGTGGTCTTCTGGCATCTCTGCCATTTTACACCATATTGTACTTCAGTTCATTTTCTTTGTCAAAACTGTGCACTGGGAAACCTTACCTGTCACTGTGTGGTAGTTGTGTACACATGCTTAAGCCCACTCATCGAGAACAGAGAGATTTCTTTACAGATGAGATGTAGCAGAGGAGCCGCTCTGTCATGTTGCAGAGGCTTCTGGGAGCATGCTGTTTTTTTCATCTGCTGAAATGAAAGGGAAGACTTGCTAAGAAAAAAAAACAGACACTTTAATCTGAGCTTTTCAGTCCAAGCATGCAACATTTATTAATACCGCAACACAAATGTTACAGTTGACTTAAAAGGATTTCATGGCGTTGGATTTTTTTGGGGCGTTTTTACTTTGCTTGACGGTGCACCATGGAAGAGTAACATGGAAAATTGGAGCAAGAAGGGATTACTGCATGAAAATATGCAATGGTCTCAACTCATTTCAGGTGCATGGTTGGGTCTTTGAGTAGTTGATCCACCGAGCAATTATGCTTATCTGAAATGAATATCTTTGTCTGCAGTGCAGGGAGTGGCTTTCTTGCATCCGGTCATTTACAGATTTGAAAATGGAGATATTTGAATATTTCACCAAGCTGTGGGGCAGAAAAGACGCATGCTAAAATACAAGCGAGGAACATTTGCCAAAAGTTGGACTTTTTTAAGGGACAGCTTGTGATGGAGATGGAAGTAATGTTCAACGCTTCGCTTCATAAATCCTTAAAATTCACCAGTCCCTTAACAATGATGACTTGGCAAATTGAGAACCCACTGAAAGTTTGTAACTTTGATAAATATGTAAAGCTGTTTTTGGAATTGTTCTACTTTTTTTCTTCTTTTTTAAAAAAACTGAATCTCCATGTGTTTCCTTTTTAGTCGTCTCTCGCTCAGCAGAAACCTTTACATTATTTATGGCAATGAGAAATAACGTCAGTTTTATACGAGCGGATGAAGACGGAGGTAAAGACGAGAATTTTTTTCCCTCCTTCTCTGGAGTCGCATCCCTCGGGATTTCTCCTTACCCGAACCTACGGCACCAGGAATCTCTAGTTATCGTCACGCTTCTTAATGCATGAATCACATGCTGCTCTATTAGAGGCTAGAGGTGGGATATGACTTTGCTGTCTTCTCTAAGAATCATTTAATCTCAGTGTGACATTTATCCCCCTCAGAGACCTTATGTCACCTCAGCAAATTAGACATTTGCATCTGTGCCCCTCCCACCCCCCATAGCTTTTTTGCAAACGGCGCCCCTGATAGGTGGGTGGAAAAATTGTTCAGAATTGCACTGGCATTACAGCTCAGAGACACACAACGCCGAGGGCACCGTCTCGGCACCACATTTTCTCTTTGTTGTCATTGCACATGGAGTAAGCTCAGTGCGCCAAAACAAAAATAGGAAGATGAGAGGACTGCGGGTCTGTCGGATGCAGAGAAGCATATTCATATTCCACAGAGTGATGCAAAGATTAAACTCAGCTCAACTCCAGATCTACTTTTTTTTTTTTTTTAAATTGAAATCACAACAACAGTCCTCTGAAGGTGCCAGTGCCCGCTCGCCCTCTCTCTCTCACGTAATCTCAGCCAAAAGCAGTGATCATAAGGCCACAGGGGGTCTGCTAAATTACTAAAGGGTCCCTGTTTTCCTCCAGGTACTTTTGGCACAGGTGCCGAGCAGTTAGACCATTCTTCAAATACTCGACTTAACAAGATTAAACCAAATGGGCTCTGCCTTGTGGCTGTGCACTGATTATTGAGTGAATGCGAAATGCTCTGACCATGAAGTAACTAGTTCATGTGAACCCTGCTGTTCTTCCTCGTCTGCATATTCTCCTCTCTCCATCCCGCTTACACTAACTTAGCAGCAATCCCCCCCCCGAACAGCATCTGATGCAGGATACTGAAAGATTGGCATCAGGCCCAGCCCGCCCCTTCTGTACATCACATAAGCGGCCTCCTCCTCAGCCGCCATTCTATTCCTCGCTCTCGGTTAATTAAGATTGTAGATGTGATAATGCATTAAATATGCACAGCACCTCTCATCTAAGAATATCTTGTCACAGCGAGGAAGGGGAAAGAAGCATACTTCCTTTCACCATCAGTAGCTGCTCACACAGGCATTGGAAATGCATTTCAAGGTTTCATCACCATGAATTTGTTAAGAGAAATCTTGTTCACATAATGCAGTATGTCTAAAGATATAGGATTTCATGTGGGATTTTACATGTTGCCCTGGCGTGGTGTATTGCTTCGTAGGGGTTAACGTTTTTCAAAAATGTGAGCAGTAATCCTGTATGTGATGAAAATGCTTTGGACATTAATATGGATCAAAGCGGATCCACAGTGAAAAGTCGCCCACGCCCATGGAGTGAGTCAGCCTGGAAAGAGTGTTTCACAGCGAGAAGAGAAATGGAGGGTTAAACCTCCGGTTGCAGCTCCTCTCTTTAATGTCAGCGCAGAAGCAGTGTGTAATTACATGGCATAAAAAGACCAAGCAAATCGCAGTTTATTCGTAATGTGCTATGATTCTGTCAGTCTCATTAATTGTTGGGTGCTTTTAAAAAAAAGATTTCATTTTCTCGTGACCTGAGCCCGAAAATACAGTCCTGTCAAGCATCGCTAAAGCACCTCTGTGACAAAATCCACACAGCGAATGCCTTTGCGTTGCCATTTCTCCTTCACTGACTGTCACAAACTCCACTTGAGTATTAGTGACATCGATGTTATAAAATTTACACGTAATTGCAACCTAGCTCTGCTTTGCTCTTGATTCAATTTCAAACAGATTGCTCCCACTGCACATATTGGTTAAACAATTTTCCTTTTAAACTCGATGTCAAGTAGCTTAAAAAGTTTAAAGTTAACTTCTGCATATTTCAGTGAAACTGAAACACGGCGGGACATTTTGTCAACAGTCGATGCAGCTTACCTGAAGATTAAACTGAATGCTGCTATTAGATTAGACATTTACTCTAATAGTCTACAAGCGTTACAAGGAATGAACAATCAGAGGAGTAATTTTCCTGTATAAGCAGTCATTTCAGCCGATAAGGACAGAAATGCAGCTTTTTTATTTTTAAATGAGTAATAAACATGATCTTTATCTCTGTGTGCGTTGGACTCAACCTGCAACTCAACTGATTGAACTTTGACGACTGCGCTCTGTGACACGCCTTCGCACGAAGGCCTACTGTCGCCTACTGTACAGCTGCGCTAAGCTCAAGCACACGATGAAGGAAAACATTCTGTGATTATCGGAGTTCTGTGAACTGGTTTACGTGCATATAGAGGGACTTCCAGTCTTTGCGTAAGTCATTGCTTTCAACAGCTGCGGGGACCTCGGGAGGAAAGCAGTGTTGTGGGAACGACACACTCTTCACTACTAAGGTATAACAATGTATATAAAGCAATGTGGAGACCAATGCCGAGCATTTTATAGCTGTAGTGTGTTACACTTGATGTTTTTAGTCACATTAACCAAAGTTACATTTTAGCTGAGCTAGAATTACTGTTACAACTAGAAATTTTATTAAGATAAAATTTGATTTTAATTAAAAAAAGATGAATTACACTGAGATTATTGACTTATCTAGTTTTATCTAGTTTTAGATGAAAGACTTGTTGCATGATGATTGCTATCAAAGTGGAAAACAGACACTTTGACAACATTACTGCAATAGCTTCTAATGCCTGTGAAAAGATGTTCTATGAACAGGGAATAGTGAATCAGCATCAGCTGGAATAACTGAGTATCAAGGCCTCAGTGGAATAATAATGCACTGAAACAATGTGGCTGCCATTTATATTGCAGGGGAAAGTGTGGAGAGAATATGAGTGCGTCTAAAGGAACAGATTTGCCATTATGGCCCCTGACATTTAGTTAGCCACCAATCATTGCACGTTTGTGTGTGTGTGTCTCTGTGTGGGTGTCTGTGTTTGTGAATTTTTATCTAAGCTCTTGTAAATTTCTCTCATCGTGCATGCAGCAATATATATTTGTACAACTGCATGCACATGTGCGCGTGTGTGCAGTTGGTTGAGCATCTGCATGAGCCTAAAGTGAATCCTCATTATGAAAATGGCTGATATTAGGCATTGTTAATTAAAATGAGTGAGGTTAAAGGTCAGCCGCTCAGCTCTCACGTCTGTCTTCTCTAGAGAATAGAGAATAGAGGCAGCTTGAGTGGAGAAAACTTTCATTTGGAGCCTTGAACGGTATTCACAGGTAAAAGAGCTTAACATGAAATTTACCTCCACGTTGTCACTTTTTACGTCTGTAAATTCCTCAAAATTACATTCCATGTGATCTATTATGTAAAAATGTAATTGCCTTGTGCATGCTGGTTTTATTTTATTAACAATAAAATATGGAGTGATGTTTATTTTTATACTTTTTGTACTTTGAAATGTATGCGCTGTATAGCTTTATTCTCCAGATTATAGTAATGGGTTTGTTTCCACCGAAAACCACAGAATGTAGAGTTACTCCCCGTGAATTTTCTTGGATGGTGTCCCACTTCAATTATCCTCTGGTTTTTTTCATGTGTTCTCTGCATGCCTGTACTCGTGGATAACATTAGATTAATGGGCAGGAAAAATAAATCTCTGCTGTCACTCATTGTTGCCGATAGCCATAAATATTCAATAAATTACCTCGAGTCGTGAAAGTGCACAGACACTCCAGCTTAGATAACACCTTTAATGCCGGGAAGGCCAAAATTGTTTTAAAAAGAGTCGAGCATGTGAGAAAACATTACACGAGTCAACATGCATAAGATGTATAATTTAATTAAAATATAATAGAAATAAACTTGAAAAGTGATTTAATGAATCATGGGTAGCTGTAGCTGCTTAAATCAAAGCTTTATTTACTTCAGGTAAAGCGGGAACTTGGCCTTTATTTGAACCAAGACCTAATTAGGCTTTAATTCCAGTTTCCTCTCTTTTAACTGTTAATTGTGTCTTATTCAAGTAAAAAGCCTCGCTGTTAACTCTCAGTGCCTTTTTTCTTTAATTAGCCTTTTCTTAAACTTCATGTCTGGCTGTTGTCATGGTGAGTTCGACATGTTTTACATTGTCACAGCATTTGTGCTGGAACAATATAGGCATACCACGCTAGAAGAATTAGCAGACTGAATTCCCCATTATGTTTCCACATCGTCATCTCGTTTGATGCGGGTGATGTTGTTCATCTTGTCTCATTAGGTGCAATAAAATCATGATTTAAGACTTCTGAGAACCTTTGAGTTTGTTGAGTTGTCAAAATTAGTCACTTGTTGTTGTCGTCTCGTGCTGTTTTTCTTTTTCTTTTTTTAATTTTGTCTGTGACACATTCTTATTCCCGCTTACACACCTCAGGTTAGTCTGGTTGTTTTTTTCAGTGCAGGAAGGAGGGATTAATGATCAAATAAAAAGCAGTTAGATGTAGGAAAAAGGTCTTGTATGAATGTGAGAATGAGACATGTAGAGTAATCCATTTACTGTTGTGATGTCCTAAATAATTAAACTTGACCCCACCTGCAAGTAGTTCGTATTAAGTGCTGATCAGTGTTTACTCTGTCAGTAGTTTAGAAAACAGACAAACCAAATAACGATAAATCAGGGACACATTTTACTGCTGTGACCAACTGTGGTGTTGACGGGGAGGCACGGCGAGATGACAATCGACACAGTAGAACCAGTAACTGCAGAGCAGAAACAGAGATACCTGCAGGAAGTCGAGCAGGGAGTTGAGCAGTCGAGTCCTGGTCCTGTTCGACTAAAACACGATCAAGGAAACAAAGAGTAATCAATAAAACTTACCAGAAACGATTTTAACGTGGCTCCAACTATGACTTTTGTTGGTTTTTTCTACCTGACTGATCTTCGGTAGAACAGAGGGATTTTGACTGTTTTTCTTTTGGTTTGTTTAAAAGTCATACGTAGTCGTATATAAACCCTGATTGCTTTTCAAATGAAAATGTCTATTTCATTTTCATGAGCATACATTACCCAGTCCTTGCCCAGTTTTTCCTGCCACATGCCGTCCGATTTGAACTTTTGAATTGTGAACATGCGTGCTACTCTGGCATCGTTCTCCCCCTAAGCCTGACTGACTGTTCACACAGTCAGTCAGGCTTAGACGTGTCAGCCCATGGCTTTTGTGGTGTTAAACATTTGGTTCTCAGAGGTGTAAATCACAACAGAAATAAGAATTCTCTCACTTGTGTGTGGATACAAGCGTGCTTGTCCTCTAGGCTGTGTTTATCATACAGCATAACCTTCATCAATGGTGGGATGGCTGTGAAACTGATTTGCTGGGGGGGAAACACTGGCAGACATCTCAGAGATATACTGGCCCTAATTGGGCAGATAAATATCACAGGCTGCGCTCTCTGGCCTTACAGCACTGTTGCATACATCACCCTGAATGTAAACTGACCACCAGCAGTGGGGTGCCGCCCGCCTGTCTCGTCCGCGAGATTTATCTTCTGCCCAAAGTGCAATTAAAGAGCAGGGAGAGATTTCCTCTTTGTTGGCTTCCTTGACTACTAGCTGTCGTAGAAGTCTGGTCACAGAGACCCTCCGTCTTTGTTAGATTCAACGAGCCCTCCAACTAAGCGACTGCATCAGACCTTTTTTTCCTTACCGTCTCAAAGAATCACATTTTTGACATGCAGGATTGTTCCACTTTTAGGTCAAAAGTGGTTTAGGTCAAAATCCACTCAAGGATAAGACTGTTTTAGAAAGTCTATGCACACATTTTAGACAGATGGACAGATAGACAGACAGATAGATAGAAAATTCCTCAGCAGCTCACATAAACACATATACAGAACAAATTTGCTACACCAATGTACAGAAAAAAATAGAAACAGATGTTAAAAGAGCTGTGTATTGTAATGTAGCCTCCTCACTACCATACAATAAATAGCTGTGGACTTTTGGTAGTTTATCAACAAAATAAATGTGTGTGAATGACTGGATGTGTAAAGCGCTTTGGGGTCCTTAGGGACTAGTAAAGCGCTATATAAATACAGGCCATTTACCATTTAAATATTAAACTTAAAATAATCTTTAGATGATAAAAATAATCATCAGTTCACTACTGTAGTGCAATGAAAATCTACGCACTAGATTTATACATGCTTGAATTACAGTAGCTATGTACTAGTAGTCTAACCATGACATTCAACCTACATGTTCTGGATACTGCAGCATTCATCTGTAGTGACCTGACACATGATGTATTATCATAGACACAAAAACAGGCAAATCAGAGGTGGGATGCTTATTTAAAATGATCAGAGTCCTGGTGTTCTGTATTAACATCTTTATCTTTCGAGACTAACAGCGTAAACAAATAGCAGGAACTGACATCTGTATTCGGCAAAGTAGCTGATAGTTTTTAATAATGAGCAACTTATTGAATATTCATGACTTTGGCCTTTCCAAAGCTCTCACTGGACAGGAATTGCCCTGTATTACCTACGTGTTTTTTAATCCAAATCTCCCTTTACCAACCCATGGGGACGACTGTGAAGAAAAGCAGTTGATACAGGAGCACCATCAGAATGAATGGAGCACACACAGATAATACACGTGCTGTATGCAGACACTTTCAGTGTTTGTGGTTGTGCACAGATGTGCATACTACATAGATGCACCCCCCCACACACACACAAACTCTGAGTGTAATCACTAATCCTCTTATGCACTTGAACCTTGAATTGTTTTGGCAGCCGATGCTATTTATCACGGACTTATATGACTCACCAATGAGAGGAATAAATCATGACTGAGGGAGACAGAAGGAGAGGAAGTGAGTTTGACAAACAATCCACGAGTGCGTTTTGACGCGATTCCAACTTTCCCGGACAGTTCGTCGCACTTCATGAAAATGTAGATTTCTTTTGCTCCACATGGCCCAGTCACAGGGATACGTAGCAATATTTCACAGTAATTGCACTACAAATGGACAAACAAAGGCAGGGCAGTGCGCATTGCTTTGATGGTTAAGGGTCTTCCAGAAGCCCAGTGGAGATTATGTTAATGTGCTCAAAGACGCTCATCAGAACTCTCAAGGGCACTCTGACAAGTATGATGAAAAGCACAGAAAGGCATCTTAAATTTAGATTCACTGAGAAACTGGGTAGTTGAAAAACAGCATCTCTAAAATCGCACACACAAGACAGTGTTCGGTATCAGCGATCATTTTATGTATCTACTCCCTGAGATGTACGCGCTATAGACGAAAACTACAGCTGCTTGGCGCTATTTCAACAGGGTTGGTATTTTGCATCTTAAAGCTACAGTGTGTACAATCTCACCACTAGATGTCAGTATATTGCAGATTGCAGTCAACTGAATTCCGTTTTCTTCACAACCCTAGCTACGGTGGACGTTGTAGGACAAGCAGTCCTGGCCACCATTCATCTTTAGTGAGTTTAAACTATCAGTCAGCATTTTATCTCACCTGGCGCCCATGTGTTCACTATAGAGGAGGCCGTGAAAGTTTGTAAAAGGAGTCTTGATACGAGTCAGCAAAGCTCACTTCTGTCTGATGACAGAGAAACGGAGGTGAGCCGATGTTTTTACCCCCGTTAGCCGACATTAGGACCTGCTGTTCTTGCAATGTCATTCTGTCATTTTTGCAATGTGAAATTTAATAAAACTGTTTTTCAAAAGCAATTAGGACACATTAGGACTTTCAGGACACTCAGCCTAACGTTAGCTGGCATAATGTTAGTTTATAACCAGCTGTTGTTGTTTTTTTAGCTAGCTCGCTGTCAGCTGCACTGGGACAGGAGGGTCTCACGTCTGATCTGCTGACAGTAACTAAGTGTAACAATGTCAGGAACAAATAAGCATGTTTATGAATGTTTTTTTTTGACACTTTTTATTTGTTTAGGAACATTTTTATGCAACAAGATAAAAGAAAAAAGAAAAAACAGAAACAGTATGAGGTCATGGGAAGATAACATACACCTGTACATACATCTGCACATCCACACATACATACGTCAACAAGTCTGCATTGCTAATTCTATGCATCAAAGGGTGCTGCCACAAGCTGTAAAGTCCAGCCATTTTCTCCACCGTCTCCTTCCCAAATCTCCCTGCAGTCGCAGAGTGAAAGTCATACATTCCATCAATTTGACGTCTTCCACTATAGAGGTAAAAAGTGTTACAGTGGGGGGATCTCTACAGAGCCAGCGTTTTGTTATGGCCTTCTTCGCAGAAGCCAAGAGAACTTTCAGAAGGTAAACATCATCTGCAACTAAATCGTCTGTAAAATACCCCAGATACAATGAGGTAAATGTACAAGACACGTGGAATCCCAACACCTCTGTAATTATCTTTATAACTTCCGTCCAGAAGGGTCGTATGAGTGGGCAGGACCAGAATATATGACCGTAATCAGCCATGACTTCCCCACAATTCCTCCAGCAAAACGCAGGTGTAGCACTGAATTTAGACTTCTGTTTAGGCGTTATGAAATACCGTATAATGTTCTTCCAGCAGAAGTCCCGCCACATGTTGGAGTTAGTCGTGGTAAACTGTGTCTCCCAGATCCGTGCCCACCCATCTTCTGTAATCACAATGTCCATTTCTTTTTCCCATTTCTACTTTATGTAAATCGTTGAGTGCCCTTTGAGCTTAGTCAGACATTTATACAGTTTACTTATCAAGGCTCTGTTACTCCCAGAGTCATAAGCATCAATGAAAATATTAACAATCGAGAAGTCTCCACGGACACAGCTCTTCAGTCTTTTGCCAATATAGTCACGGAGTTGCAAGTATCAAAAAAAGTCTTGTTTGCCGAGATCGTAAGTCTTGCATAGGGTATCAAAAGCCATAATTTTAGATTTTACAATAACCAAACACCCAGCAGTGATTCCATGCCACACCCATTGTTTAAATCTACTATCGTGGGAAGCAGGTAGAAAATCAGGGTCATACGCTGGCCACCTCAGAAGTTTTATCTCTTCCTGGAGTTGCACCTGCTTGACCACTCCCCTCCATATTTTTAGTGTAAAAGTGACCCAGTGGCTGGGCGTCAAGGTATCGTCCAAATCAGAAGCCGCGTGACCAAGTCTAGACTGGATTGGCGTGTCTGAGAGAGACATCTCAATAGTCTTCCACCTCGCACAAAAAGATGGATTACACCAACACACCAAGGACCTCAGCTGAGCAGATAAGTAGTAATTCCTTAATGAAGGTAGAGCCAAGCCCCCTTTGTCTTTCGGCAACTGCAAAGTAGAGAACTTCACCCGTGGTCTTTTGTTAAGCCAAATGAATCTCGAAATCTGCTTATTCCATTCCCTGAATTGCTTCTCTGGAATTTGAATAGGTAAAGCAAGAAAAAGATAGAGTAGTTTGGGGAGAATATTCATTTTAATTATCTGTATCCTGTTGCCAAGGTCGAGAGGGAGCAAGGCCCAAATGTTGAGATCGCTATATATTTCTCTATTAATACGACTGTAATTAATATCGTACAGTTGTGTCAGATCTCTAGGCAGAAACACTCCCAAATATTTGATAGCAGTTGCCTCCCAATTAAACTTGAATTTTGCCAGTAGTGTCTGGTCCGGAGAAAAATTAAATGACAGAACTTGAGTTTTTTTTACATTAAGGACATACCCTGAATACAGGCCATATGTTTCCAACATCCCCATTAATACTGGTATACCTGAGCTGGGATCCATGATTGTCACCAAGACATCATCTGCATATAAACACACCTTGTACTCGTCCCCTCCTATTACAATCCCTTTCAACGATGTTTCCTGACGTATAGCCTGGGCTAGAGGTTCGATAAACAAGTTGAAGAGGTAGGGGCTTGCTGGACACCCCTGTCTACATCCTCGTTCTAAAAAAATAGTATCGGAGAGGCTACCGTTAACTTTTATTCTGGCAGTAGGGAGAGAATAAAGAGCTTGGAAACATCTTATAAACTCGCTACAGAAACCAAATCTTTTCATCACTAGGAAGAGGAAGTCCCAATTCACTGAATCATATGCTTTTTCAGCATCTAAGCTAAGAATAATTGAGCTTTTTTTCTTATTATTAATGTGTTCGATGATGTGTAAAGCTCGTCTAATATTATCGTGGGTTTGTCTATTTTTCAAGAAACCCGTTTGGTCTTCATCAATCAAAGAAGGCATTACAGCATCCATTCTTCGCACCAAAATAGTTGTGTATAGTTTATAGTCTGAGTTCAGGACACCTATAGGCCTATAAGATTTGCAGTTTAGTCTATCCTGTCCCCCCTTTGGCAAAACCGATATGAAGGCCTCCTTCCAAGAGGGAGGTACCAGACCTCCTTTCAAAATGTAGTTAAAACTAGTTTCCAACAGGGGAAGAAGGCTTTCCCTCATGGTTTTGTACCATTCGGCAGGGAGCCCATCGGTACCTGGTGATTTATTGGATTTAAGGCTGGAGATAGCTTTAATTATTTCTTCCCGAGATATTAAGGACGTTAACTTACTATTTGCTTCTCGACCAATCGTAGGCGGGTCTAAGGAATTCAAAAAGTCAGTCATCTTATTTACATCACCCTGAGTAGATTGACTATATAAGGATTTGTAATACTTTTCAAACGCTTTTTGAATTTTATCCAGGTCAGTTACAACATTGTTACCAACCGGGTCTCTAATCTTATAAATATTATTTTCAGCTTGCTGTTTTCTAATCCGCCACGCCAACTGCTTCGCCGCCTTAGGCCCCGCCTCATAATACCTCTGTTTCATGAACCTTATGTTTTTCTCTACTTCTTCGCTCAATATCTTATCTATCTCCTGCTTAATCTGTCTGATCTGGTGGGTTACTGTAGTATTTTTATCCTTTAGACCTGACTGTTCCAAGGCCATTAATCTATTCTGCAGTTGTAACAATTCTTGTGACTTTTTCTTTTTAATCATGGTCGACCACGCAATTATTTTACCTCTGAGGACAGCTTTGGCTGCATCCCATACAATACTGTGATTTGTCTCTCCATTATCATTGTCCTGCAGGTACAAGTTAAGATCGGCTGTCATTTGTTTCACAAAAGCGGGGTCATTTAACATACCGGTATTTAGTCTCCACAAAGTTGTCTTCCGTGTCCCGTCCAAATGTAACGTTATATAAAGTCCACTGTGGTCAGAGACATCTCTTGGACCTATTCTGCAATCTTTTATCCTGTGTAAATCCCTATTAAACATAAAACAGTAATCTATCCTCGAATACACTGAGTGTCGAGCAGAGTAAAAAGTGAATCCTGACGCTGACCCATGGATAGATCGCCACACGTCAATAAGCCCTAATTCCGTTAACATTCCTTTAACCCGTTTCCCTCCAGACGTGCTTTTCCTGTCCCTATTATTTGAGTCTAATCTGGGATTTAACAGTAAATTAAAATCTCCTGCACAAATAAGAGTTCCCACCGTTTCCTTAGAGATCAAATCAAATATCTTCTTAAAGAAGCTTGCGTTGCTTCCTGGGGGTGCATAGACATTTAATAGTGTGACCGTCTTATTCTCTATTCTACCTTTTACTAAAACAAACCGACCTTCCTTATCACTTATAGTAGATATATGTTCAAATTTTATTTTATTTGAGATAAGGATAGCTACTCCTCGTTTTTTCCCGGCCCTATACGATGAATAAAATGTATGTCTGAAACCCATCTTTTTTAATTTCTCATGTTCTGCATTATCTAGATGAGTTTCTTGCCAATATGCCAAGTCTACTGTCTCCTTTTTCAATTTGGCAATTAATTTGCTTCTTTTAATAGGGCTATTCAGGCCATTTACATTTAGTGACAGCATTTTATAGAAATTATAAGCCATCAAGTGGATATGTGGAATACAACATAATCAACCCAGACCTCAGAACATCACAACCAGAACTCACTGAACAGCAAACACACAAAACATTAACAGGAGCTTCCAATACAAAGGATATAACAGTATCCTTTGACATTGAGGGGACTGGCCACAGGGTGGGGCCCCTCATCCGACAAGAGGGGAGTGACCGACAAAAAAGCCAAAAAAGGGCAAAAAATAAACGAAACAGTCTCTTATCGCTACTAGACATAACGTGGTGGTTCTCTAACCATGTCCGTAGGCACCAACCTAAAGAAATATGAATTCTGAAGGATACGAAAGTCAGTGTTCCTGCGGTTAGATTATCAAAACTCTACCGCCAGCTATCTCACCGTTGTCCCGCCATCAGCTGTTCACTCGTCTGCTGACACTTTTTCTTGCTCCCTCCGGAATGCTTGGAGCTTTTCCCGCACGTGCTGCTGGAAGCCGCCCCCGCAGTGTGCTGTCTGCGTTTCCCAAGGAAGTAGCTGCTTTATCGTGTCCTCTGTCATCCTGTTGGTTTGGTTCCCCAAGGTGATCTTACCCACGGCTATTCCCCGCTTTCTTAAATCCTCGTCAGCTTGGCTCGCGGTATTATATAGGACATTGCCTGACGCATAAAACACTCGCATCTTACTTAGTGGTGTCTGGAAACGGATCCCGTTGTCCTTCAAAGCCTTCTTAACTGGGATATATTCCCGTCTCCTTTTCTGCACTTCCAGAGAGTAGTCATGATCGAAATACACCCGTTTGTTTTGGATATGTACCCCTTTGTTCCACGCCGTGCGGAGAATCTCTTCTTTAACAGAGAACCGGAGGAAGCGCACTATTATTGAGCGTGGTGGGGCGTTCGGGGGTGGTTTCGGTCCCAACGCGCGGTGTGCTGCTCAATGCCGAGAGCACGGTCCGGGCCGAAATCTTCGCCTAGGTGTTCTTTGATCAGATTTTCAACAAAGGTAGTCACCGACGAGCCCTCCGAGTTTTCCGGTACGCCGTAGATCCGGATGTTCTTGCGTCTAGCGCGGCCCTCCATATCGGACACCTTTTCCTGAAGCGCCCGTTGATTTTCCAACAGCTGCACAAGTGTATCCCTAACACCAATGTCCCAGCGTTCCGAGTCAGCCATGTTGTCCTCGACGTGCTTTAGCCGACCAGTCATCTCCTCCACCTGATCCGCCATCTCGTGTAATCTTTGATTCAATTCCTTAGAGTTCGGCCATTTGCTTCTTTACATCCTCCCGAAATTCCGTACCGAATGCTTTGAAGTCACTCTTCAATTCGGTACGCAATGTAGCCATTTCGGCCACCAGTACGCTACTCACAGCATCCCGAAGCCAACCCAGACCTTCACCTCGGTCGCCATCTTGTCCCGATGCGAGGCTTGCCTCACTAGCCGCGGCGTCCTTCTCCATTTCACAGTCAAGAATGTTTCGTAGCCCGTATCCTCCCTTTTTAGATTTATCCCCACTCATTCTTGAGTCGAAAAATGGCAATGTAGCCCTAATACAGCTCTCGAGTCCGGGGAAACACACGGTTGGTGCCGGAGGTCACTCTCTATGCGGCCATGCGGTGCTACGAGCCACCGGAAGTCCACCGTTTATGAATGTTTTTGTGTGTTAGAGCCCTGAATTCAGTTCAGGTGATAAGGCTTGAGGTGAGGAGGAAGCGGATGAGGTGGAAAAGAGGAAGGAGGAGTAGAAAGTCATAATGAGCTAGATGATTAAACGTTAAATGGTCATATACAACTGAAAGAGCTGTTTGTGATCTGTAAGTAACTCACTTGGCCTATATGTTTGTAGCCTGTCTCTAGCCAGATACATACAAGGCGATTGTGAAGAATGGCCATCTCTGACACTGTACTCAAGGTGGTGGCTTCTTGTGAATGAAGTTTATGGGAATGCATCAATTTAATAGAAAACGTAATTACACAATCACTTTTATGAGTACAGCATTTTTGTTTTCTATTAAATAACTACTTTTAACTAATAATCCAAATTTTTTTTCATAAATAATGAAACACAAAGACCTACTGATGAGCAACAGGCCAATAAAGAGCAGATCCAAACACCCACTGAGCTCAGCTCTTTTGTTATGACTGTGTGTGTGTGCTAGCTGCAAACTGCTTTCTCCCCATTAATCAAGACCCAGGCTCTAAAGGTTGAACTTTGACCTTTAGGATCAGTGACAGATGGAGGCCAAGATTGTGTCCCATCACATTATTAGTTCATACACACAAGCTAAGAGCTGAGATGCACCCATAGCAGTGGTCATTTAATCCCTGGCTCACATTTTGCAGCCTGAAAGCTGCATGCCCTCTCACAGTCTCTCTGTTTATTTGTGACAGTAAACTATTTAAGGGGCCTGTGAGTAGCCACACCAATCAGAGACACTTTGCTGCCATGCAGCTAATTGAAAAACCAGCAATCATCCTTGAGATTTAAGTGTCCCACACGTAGAGGAATTTTGTTTATAAGCAAGATGCTGTGGCTTTAAAGACGCTGATTAGCATGAATAAATTAGATAGCTTATCTTTGAATTACATGGCCAGTGCAGCTCTCCCATTGAAGATTAATTGCCTCTCACAAGGTATTTCGAAAAGTTCATTTTCATCAATTGATTTCCCTTAATTCACGAAATCCCCAGAAGTGCATGAAATTGGTAACAAGCTCTCCATAATCACGCTTTGTGCATCGTTAACCTCACTGGCAATTACTCATCATATGTATTGGTTGTGACATTTGCGGAAGCATGTTATTTTTGCACCATTAGGTCATGACAGGATTATTATCATAAAGTTATGGTTAATTACAAGTTGAATAGAAACGGTGTCTATAGTTTCCTCACATTGCTGCACAGGGCAAAGCGTGTTCTCAGCATGTTTGATTTTACTTTCACAATTCTTTTTGTCTTTTATCGCCTTGATCATCTCACCAGCTCCCAAATTAATGACTCGCGTGTTATTAGAATAAATACACACAGTTTGCATGAAATACTGATAAAGTCTCAACTTCAACCTCCTGATAACAGAAGTCGTTCTGTCTAATAACACACCTTCGACGTGGTGAAAATTGTTTCGCTCTATGACTCCGGCGACGTCCATACATTGCAAGTGCATTTAGGAGGCTTGAGGTAGAATTGTCCAATGTTTGTCCGATTCTTTCTTTTTCTCCAAGGCTATCATCGCCTCACCAGTGTGTTATTGTTACCACGGTATTGGGGTCATTTCTGTTTCAGTCACACACGAATGATGCCTCGAAGCGAAAAAGTGGGCCACTGACATAAACTGAGAGGAAAAAAATAATAACTTCAGGCTTGCAACTAAAGTAATTGGCATAGATTTCACTGTGAGAATGTATGCCAGGTGCATTAACAGTGATTATGTGTAAGTGCTTACTGAGAGTCAGCAACAAAACACAACCAGGTCACATCGAAGGGAAAGACACTATCTGCTGCAGATGTAGTAGAGAGTGCACCTATGTTACAAAATACTCGACTTGTGTTTGTTTCACACATGCCAGCTTCTATCTGTATAGTGTCGCTACTGACATACAGTAAGTCATCATACTGTACCGCCATTATACA
This sequence comes from Aulonocara stuartgranti, assembly GCF_965226115.1. Lineage (NCBI taxonomy): Eukaryota > Metazoa > Chordata > Actinopteri > Cichliformes > Cichlidae > Aulonocara > Aulonocara stuartgranti. Next base: position 39,938,995 of record NC_138951.1, on the reverse strand, counting down.
CTGTCACCAGGCCCTCAAGCGAATTCGTGCAGTACATTAATCGGGTAAATCACTGGATTCATCATACTTAATGATACCATTATGGAATAATGTTCATCATCTAATGTGCACTTGCCAGGAATCTATTTGTGTCTTCAGCTATTTGCTGTGTGCTGCAGCTCCTAACGTCCTAATCCTTTATTAACCTGCCCAACATCGTAGCCACGAGGAGATCTTAGAATATGAAGAGATGCCAAAAACAGACAAGCAATAAGGGATGATGAGGTTTTATGTCTTGGTACTGCCATTCCACCAGTTAGTCCACCTCCTCAATTGCTGCTGGGCTCAAATAAATGGAAAGAAAAAGAAAACATCTCTTTTTCGGGACGTTTTTATTGCTTTTTATTATTGCCGTATGGCTGAGCGTGTGTTTTTGCTTTATTTTTTTCTGTTGAAAATTATTGAGATTGATATGTTTAATAACACTATGGGAGTTCAGCAGTTGATGTTGAAGCTAAAACTAAAGCTACTTTCAAAGTTTATAGGATTGGAGTCACGTATGGTATAACATTTGTTTAAAAGCACACAGTGCAAGCCTGTGGCACACACAAAGGTACAAACACACTAAAAAAGAATGGCATTAAACTGTCATTATCTGAGGAATCCATTGAAAACAGACTGAGGCAGGTTTTTGTGTCGTTGTTGTAATTCAAGTGGTCTGCATTTTCACTTGGCTGTTTTTACAGACTTTATAAAATCCATCTACCCCATTGCATCATGGGGTAGATGGGACAAGGGTGTCTGGTCCTGTGAGGGATGTGCAAAACACAGGGAACTGTTTCAAGTTCACAGGGAACTATTTGATTACCTTTGACCCCAAACTGCTCAAGTTCTTGCAGACTTCTGACATGCTAGCTTTGAGGGCTGTCGTTTATGCCTGACCTTGTGTTCATGTATTATTTGACGACTTTTTTTAACAGCAGTAGTTGTCTTTGACTCTACATATTTGTCCTGCGTATCTAATCTTGCTGAGTTGGACAGATTTTATTGTACGGCTCGTAGTTATAGTCCTGTATTAAACTTAATGACGACTTCTCGATATTCGATAATCATTGCTAGTTCTTGTTGGCTGATCTGCAAGTGCATTCCCTTCAGATGAGATGCTGCTGCATTTCATTAGCCAGAGTGTCCGTGTAGGTTCTCGGGCTTTCGTGTCATGGTAGTCTGAAGAGCTTGAGTTGAAAGCAACTGGACTTCTTTTTTAGGTTCTTGAAGACATTTCAACTCTCATCTGAGAGGCTTCTCCAGCATTGAAGGCTAACTGAACACTGGCCAGACTCTTTAAAAAAAGAAATAGCAGCAGTAGAGTAAGTGAAGAGCCTCCAACACTGCCACTGCTGAAAAACACAAATCCAGTAGAATAAATAAATAAAAAACATCCCATACATACATTTATTTAATAATCTACAAGAGACAGTGCCTCTATCGACCAGCACTGTGCATGACCTTCTTCACAGTTAAATTTCATGTTAAAGTAGTGCTGAAAAGTAGTACAGCTTCTTGTGCAGAATAGATTTAGACAATTCATAGGTTTGGTTATATGGTCTTATGGTGAGGACCCATTCAGACTGTTCATACTTAATTTGGGGACATAAAATTAAAAATCTTTTCCAAACTATGTGTGACAGCAAAACTTAAAAAAGAAAAGGGACCCAGATGACCCATTTCCCGTGCTGCCCTTTCAATCTGAGAAGTCCTCATTCACCTGCCAGCTGAAGAACCAATGACAGACGTGTAGGAAAACAATTCATCACAGCTGAGTAGAGCATCCCCATTGGCACTGAAGCTTGGTGGAAAGCCTTATTTAATGATGAAAAATCCTGCAGTAAAATGTGTTTATTCCTGCACTGGCACTCACTGTAGTTGTCACACTTGGCCTCAGCCAAGGCAGACTTAGGTAATATTTAGCTTCATAAAAAGCTGGATTATACAACAAACTCCTGGGCTGCCTCGCTGGCAGACGACTCTGGTCGAGCCTATTGATCAAGCTTGCGTTGCAAATATGTCGGTCGGTATATGCTGCTGCTCATTAGGCTGAAGGAACGTAGAACAGAGAAGGGAGACTGTCAAGAGGACAACTTTACTTTGAAATTATACCATTTTCCTTTCTTTATGCATACTGCACCTTCAGTATCTATCAACTCTGATTTATTAGGCATGCTTTTTAAGATTTGTGTATAATACATTAAAAATCACCTAATTGATTCTGAGGGCCTTTAACTGATGATGTTACACATGAGGCACAACAAACATGATAGGTTGTGTGGTCGAGCCTTTTCCTTACACTAAAGTTATTTTTTCTTCTCTCAAAAGCAGTAAAGAAAAATGTCATATCAAATAGTGACATGTTTCTCTTTCTGTTTGGATGAACTTTCCCCGAAGTTAAGTGCTACAAATTATCTGTGAATGCTTTATGACACTGCAAATGGAGGTAATCCCTTTGCGTAATATAATCTGTCACTGCTTATGTTTAGTCTCCGTGTCTGACACCTAATTAACAGAGTGGAAGGTTTTTTTTTTTTGCTGCATGCTTTGGGGAAATGTAATTGAAAACCTTTAGGAATAGCTGTCACATTATAGAGGTGTATATTACATCCAAGAAACTTAAGTATACTTTTATGGGGTTTATGTTTCGTTATTAAGTTTGGGGAAATTTGGGAGCAGGTAATTTTAGAGTTTTAAAAGCATATTTTAAGATTTCCCTGTCATTGTATCAAGTAAATCTTCCCCTAATTCACTTCAAAATTTCTTCAGGCCAATGATTAAAAAAAGGTGTCCTCCAATGAAAGAGCCTCTCTGTTTCAGTAAGATTATTGCATTGCGTTGTCTTGAGCAGTCACAACATCTTCATCTGTTTCAACACTGGCAGTGGAAAATAAAGGATGGCACTCTTTTCCTTCTTGCCTGTCCTTCCCTCTCTTTCTCACAGCTTCCTGTGACTCATCACCCGTGCTGCCGTCCATTACAGCTAGTGGCCAGGGTTCCCCTCTGTGCTCTAATTGGAAAGCTTGATGGCAGTAGGTTTAGCCAGTAATTGGGTCCTGCAATTTAGTAGCAGAAGTCATCGTGGAAAGGCCTGTCAGAATTCATGGAAGAGCCCAGTAGCGTGCACCCCCCATGTTATAATAGTGCAGCTGTAAGCATTTCCGTAATTCAAGGTGGCGTCATTACGGTTTTATTTATTCACCTGAGGCATCTGCTAGGAGGGAGATGATGCCACCCAGATCAGCTGTGGCAGCTTGTGCTCAGCACCTCCCGCAGGGCTAGAGAAGGGAAATTAGAGAGGAATGGGCAAACATGACAATCATAGCATCGTTAATGAATTAGCGCCTAAAGAAAACAACAAGCTGGTGATGTTGGTATCGAGGGAAGGGTTATATTGTTCTGCTGTTGAAGGGGTCGCACAGTCGTGACTGTTTCTGATGTTAGAGTTGGAGGAGGTGGAAAAGGGATGATACGGAGCACTCAGAGAGAGGCACCCAGGGAACAGTAATGGTACCGAACTTCACAGGCTTTCAATGTGTTAACCAAGAATTTAACAACTAAGAATTCCAGCGACGTCTTATCTCAGCAGGGAGGAACTTTTATATGAATGTCCACTTTAGTTTTGACTAGTTTTCCTCTAAGCAGCTTTGAGCAAGTGGTTGTATTTTTTATTTATGTTGAACATAGCACATGAAACAAATAAATTCATAGAACTTAGTGTTGCATTCACAGGGGGAGGATGACGTGTGCATTATATATACAAAAAACCCAACTGGATTTATAATAATTATATATTTTTTAAATATATAGCTTTTGTAATTGCTGTGACGTTGTTGCAAAGCTTTGTTAAGCGGGCCCGACCTTTTAAGGACGAGTTACAGTACATATATACTTACACTGTGATCAGTATAGTAAGATTTATTTTTACTTCCATGTCACTGAGTTAAGTTGTCTACAGTTAGAAGCGGCTACTGCGTTATTCTGAATTAGAGGGAAGGGATTTTGAGAAAATCTTCAAACTCATCAGCGGTCTTTTAAACCATGATGTAGTATGGCTGGTCAAGCAGTTTGCTTTATTACAAAGATCCTAGAATCTTCTGGCATATACTGACTGAGAAACACAAAGTGAGCCTCAGTACACATGTTACCTTGGAGTAACTGCGTTATAGTGTTGTGAAAACGAGAGGAAATTAATCACCTCCAGCACACTGGCCGCCATTACTAAGTGTTGATTGGGTCAAGGTATTGACGATTCTGGCTTCTGAAGTGTTGGACTAACATTGTAAGAGCACCTTGATACTGCCACTTACATTCGGATATAATGCCTGAAGAATCCGTGGTGTCATTTTACCTCAGAGAGGAAGATCGTCATCACTGCTGTTGGAGGAGGCTTTTAGTTCTTTTTGTGTAAAAAATAAAGATAGAAATGTAGAAAATTCTCACTGTGGTTGGATGCTGTATTTCCGAATGCACATTTTTGCACCATGTTTCTCCATTACTATGTTATGAGACATCTATTGTGCTGTAAAATAAGATGATGGTGGACCATAACACATTCCAATCATTAACCTCACTGGATGGTTACGTTTGTGCTGATTTGGAGCAGCCAAGTAGTCGTGGGACTGGGACCCATAATATATGTCCAGTTTAATTCCTGCAGACTGGAGCTTTACTACATGTCATTTGCTGCTTTTTAATGGCCAGCAACTCTTTTGGTTGCACAAACACTTGAGTTGAGCAGGGAAATTGTCCCTTTTGTGACATTCTCAGAGTCGGCGAGGAGGATTTTCAAGAATATGCACATTATTTAATGACTTGTCAATTACACCTCGTTAGCCTGCATGTTCTTCGGGTCCAGGTTTCAAAAACTCTCAGCTTTAGGCTTCATAAAGGGACTTCACTTATTGGTGGGTGTCCTCATGGTCACTATGTCCATTATTTTGTTTTTCTCACTTTTCTAATAAAAGCAAAAATGTCATAAATATCCACTACAGCATTCACCCACATGAGTCCAGATGGGCCACAAAGAAAGTTGAGCTATAGTCTCACCAGATAAGAAGATCTCAGTGCCAGCCCACATCAGGCATTCTATTTAAAATGCTTTAGCTTGACTGTATTTGCTGTGCTTCTGCTGCTTTGGAGGTCAGCTACTTTCATCTATTACCATTGGAGGCTACTCTGACTGGCTCTGTCCTGATCTTTAGCTTTTTATGCATGCACATGGAAGGTTATGGAACTTTGCCCGTCTCCTTTTATGCTTTCCACATATACACAGTGCATCCATCCATCCATTCGCTTCCGCTTATCCTTTTCAGGGTCGCGGGGGGCACTGGAGCCTATCCCAGCTGTCATAGGGCGAGAGGCGGGGTACACCCTGGACAGGTCACCAGTCTGTCACAGAGCCAACACACAGGGACAGACAGCCATTCGCGCTCACATTCACACCTAGTGGCAATTTGGATTATCCAATTAACCTATCCCCACAAGCTGCATGTCTTTGGACGGTGGGAGGAAGCCGGAGTACCCGGAGGGAACCCACACAAACACGGGGAGAACATGCAAACTCCACACAGAAAGACCCCGGCCTGATGGTGGAATTGAACTCAGGACCTTCTTGCTGTGCGGCAACGGTGCTAACCACCGTGCCGCCCTATACACAGTGCAGGCGAACCTATATAGGACTTTGAAGAACAATATCTAAACTCATATTAAAAAAATCCAATATATCGTTCAATATATTTTTCTATTAGAGACATGAAACATAAACTTCCCTCATGTTTACGTTGTGTAGCTATTTATGCACCCTTGCAAAAAATATGAAATGCATTTTAAATCTTTAAAATTAAAACCTTTGATAATCTTTTATTGTCACACCAAGTCTTGGATTTTACACTCGGGTTACAACTGTGGCAGGCGTTTCCAACAAGTAAGATGCAGAGTGAACGAATTACTTGTCTATCACTCATAACTACAGCATGTTATGTGTGTCGATGGAGCATTTGAAGGGTGTTTCTGTCATATCCTCCTTACTTTTTAAATGTTGGTTGATCAGCCATTGCAGATACCTTATATCAGCTGGTATGTCATTGGGCTCTAATGCACACTGAAGGACAGGATGGTCCAGAGATAATAAATATAAATGGCATCAATGAAAATAACAACTTTCTTTTGACTGTAGCAATAAGAAAATAAAGTCATTAGCTATATATTCATATAAGTTACCACCGACACGTACAAACGTTTTTCTGTATTAACACGAGTCACATGTCAGTATGAGACTCGTGCTCTTGTTAATACGAGCTTCGTCACTAAAACATTTGTAGGAAAAGGTACTCGCAGGCAAATACACAACCCGTTCAGTCCTGTGTCCATCATACGGACCCCTCAGCAACACAAATTGCAAAGTCTTTGCACTGTAACCTAGCAACAAGACTCCCACTTAATAAAAAACATGTAAGATATTATTTAGGATTTTAGTTTTTAGTTTTTTTTGTACAGGAGAAACAACAGATGGCAAAATCATATTTTGTCACGCTATCACTCATTTCCTATTCCCTACACAATAAACACTTCATACTTAATAGCAGCATTGCATTATTAAACTAAAATAAATTTGCAGTTATGCAAACTTTCCCCCATATCTGCCTCTTTAAAAAGCCGCTGAGGGGCCGCTGTAGTGAGACAAAACATGACACATGCTTTCAGTGATTTCCCCATTTGTCCGTGATAAGAGTTTAACTTATTTAACACCAAAAGGTGAAGAGTTGACCTTATTACGCATTTTGAGTGGTACCCCCGCTCATTTGTATAGTTAAGCAGAAATGGAGTTTTTGCAAATAAACCAGGAAAATACAAAGGAACTTGTTCCCAAAATAAATAGATAAAAGATGAAATGCTTTTAAAATTCAAAACCAATGATGATTACATAGAATAATTAATGCAAATGTAAATACAGGTTTTACATGTCAGGACATAATAAAAGCAGTTTTTTTAAAATGAAGTAGATAGAAATTCAGATAAACACCAACCTGTGATATTACACCTTATTTAACAAGAATGAAGCCAAACAAACTAAGTGCACCCTGTGATTCAGAAGCTTATAGAACCAGTTTTCTACAAAAGCAATCATTTTCTGTACAAAGGCATTGTGGAGGAATTTTGGCCCACTCCTCTTTACAGTGTCAATTCAGTTCACTAAGGATTTCAAGGTCCGGACTTTGACTGGATAACACACTGACTTTTCTTTTTCACATTCAGTTGTAGAACTGCTGGTGCTACGTGACCCAGTTCAAGCCAAGCTTTATCTGTCTGACAGATGGCCTCACATTCGACTCCAGAATACTTTGGTATACAGAGGAGTTCATAGCGGACTCAGTGACTGCGAGGTGCTCGGGGCCTGTGGCTGCAAAACAAGCCCGAATCATCACCCCTCCGTGACAGTTGGTATGAGATGTTTGTGCTGATAGGCTGTGTTTGGTTTTTGCCAGACGTGGTGCTGTGCATTATGGCCAGACATCTGTACTTTGGTCTCGTCTGTTCGAAGGAGATTGTTCCAGACGTCTTGTGGTTTGTTCAGACGCAACCTCGCAAACCTAAGCTGTGCTGCCATGTTCTTTTTAGAGAGAAGATGCTTTCTCCTGACAGCCGTTGTAAACAAGCCATACTTATCCAGTCTGTTTCTAATTGTACTGTCATGAACTTGAATGAATTTGCTGGGATGGTGCGATGTCCACTCCTTGAGAGAGTGGCAGCTGTCTTGGATGTTTTCCACTTGTAAATAATCTTTCTCACTTGAGAATGTTTGGAAATGGCCTCATAACCTCGCCCGATTGATGGGCAGCAACAATTGCTTCTCCAAGACCATCGCTGACGTCTTTCTTTCTTGGCATTGTGTTAACAGGCACCTGAGTGCTCCAGACCACTAAACTGACAAAACATCTCCTTTTGTAGAGGTGCTCACACTTGCTGATGATCAGTTAATCCACCCGGCTGCTACTTAACCTCTTAATTCCTAAAGCAGCAGTAAGGGTGGATCTAATATTGCACACACTTATGCTTATGCATTTGGCTTAGTTTCTGTTAAATAAATAATGGCACAATGTAGTATGTCATGTTTTGGAGTTGATCTGAGGTTGTAGTTATCAAATTATTTGTATCATGTGTCTTGATATGTAAAACCTTAGAACTGAAAGAGGATGTGCTTTCTTTCTTCTTCTTATCATGGCTTTAAATAATCATATGTACCTACATTTTTTAAATATATTACTTGAATGCATTCAGTGTTGTATACATTTAATTATTCATTATAGTAGTTTTTCCCTCCATACTAGCGGTATTAGAGCAAATTTACAATTATAAAAAAGCCTTCGGGTAGTTACTGTAATAGATTTAAAAGGCATGAATCGAAAACATGGACTATTGTCTGGTGAATAAATTACTGTTCAGTTGTTCAGATACCGCAGCGCCATAATGATAAAAAGTTTTTCACTCAGTGTCTAAAGTTTGACTGGTACCTATTGATCTTTTATTCTGTTTCACAGCATCGGTTGTTATTCTTAACTGGAGCAAGCATTGTTATACAGTAAAGCCACTGTGCTACAGCAGCTCTGAGCTGAAAAACTGTGGGCTCTTCATCTAAACCTTTGAAAACCTCTCAGTCCCTGCCAAAGAGAGATAGGATCAGTAGACAACCCCAACATTTTCAATTTTGTGCTATCAGACACTGAGGAGATGTGTCAACACTGGGGTCCTACAGCAAGTAAACACAGGAGTCTGACAAGCAATAACCTAGATTCAACATCGCCTCCGGTCCTCTCCCACAGAAAGTCTGCCACTTTCATCTCATTTAGATCCAGATCTGTTGATCAAAAGCGACGCCTATCATCCCTCAACAAAAAACAGCAGCACTGCAAATGTTTTCATGGGCATTCCCTTGTTTCATTGGTTGGTTATGCCTGGGTCAGTGCAGGTTGCTGGTTGGTGGTACCACTTGTGAGTCATACAGTGCTGTTTGTTTCCTTTAAATCGCAGAGTTATAAAACCGATTGGCTGTTCGCTCTTAATACACAAGTGGGACACATATAACCTTGTTAAAGTTATAGCATGCTGTTTATGGCCTTAATGTTGGTCATCGGAGTTCCGTTATTAGCTTTATTCTTTTACTTTGTCCAAGCCACAGATTGTTTTCTGTGCACTAAAGAAACTCATTTATTGTTTATAAGTTGCAGGTTTTGCTTGCGTTTAAATTCTTTGCAGTGCCCTTTGTATACTCATAACAGAGTGAAGGGGAGAAATTGATGCTGAAGTGAAAGTTCAATGACACAAAAGACCATGTGACTAAAATGTGTTGGTGGGCCTAAAGGGGGGAACTCTAGACATTGTTGAATCAACTTTTCCTTTGTTGTTTTTTTAGCAGGCATCAGGCAGGATCAGAGGGTAGAATAGTTGAATAGTTGGACCCAGATGAGTGAGAATCCATTACTGTATAACACAGTCCACTGCAGAAAAGCCCCCGCTGAGATTCAAATCTTGCAGATTAAAATAGTGTCTCATAAGCTGGCAGCAGTGTGTGCGCACATGCACATGTACCTGCATGTGTGCTTATTCAAATGCGTGCAAAGGCCTTTGTGGATGGCTTCATGTGTTTCTCTCTGCGTTTTGAACACCCTAAATACCGAAGCTTTTAACATCAAAGCTCCAAGAGGATTTAAGTGCACAAAAACTTTCCAATTATACGTGTAAGTGATGTCCAGCGGGGACTTCTCATGAGCTGCCGTCAATATATTTTTTTCCCCCCAAATTGATGATAAACACCCTCTAAGCCCGGCTACAGATCTATGAATTACTTACTTTTGGGGAGTTTGGTTATAGGGGTACGCATAGTAACTTACAATACCATCATGAAGTATTTCCCAAAGTAACAAAGGTACCGTGATACATGAGCCATTAGGAGACATCTATCTGCAGTGTGTCGCAGTGTCTGTGATTAAAAAGTGTCAAAGTGTATTCAATTATTATTCACATTTAAAACTTTTTAGTTGAGCCACACTTTGTGCTGTCATTCATTTTCTGGCTGTGAGAGCACATTAGTTAACTTCTGTTTACCCTCAATCATTATATCAGTATATCGCCAACAGATGTTATACACTAGTGATTCTAGGAAGACAAGATCTGTTTAAAGCCTGTTCATGTTTTTGTAAAAATATCTAAGAATTATTTCCATATTTCGATATACATATACTGGGACCTCGATATACTTATACAACAGAGGATGTCATACAATAAGTTGCCAGATTGATTCTTTTTAGCGAGAGGTGAGCTAATCATGGGCAAAGTGTTGACTCATAGCCCCATTTGGCTAGTTTAGATCCACTAGCCTCCTGGCTGGGGCCCCTCTGTGTGGAGTGTCCATGTTCCAGTACAAACACATTGACGTTAATTGTCTGTCTCTGATTGGTGAGCTGTACAGGGCGTCTCCTACATCAACCCCTATTTGACAGGATAGGCCAGGAAAGACTTGTCAAATACCAAACACTAAAGCCTGCTGTAAATGTTAACATAAGACGGAGTTAGCCTTAGTCTGACATCAGTCTGCAATTCAGTGCGGTCAATTTGGCAATTACATGGAATTTGTTTTCTATAATAGAGCAATTAACTGTGATAAATTGTTAGAAATTACATATCTGATGGTGTTAAATCTGCATTTAACAGAAATTTCCATTTTAACCATCACATTTGTGCTGGGCAACCTTCCTGTTCTATATTAATGTACAACCAGCTGGTGGTCAGTTGAGTCGAGTCCCCTCGAGTTGCACTCAGTGACAAAGACTCATTTAGTGTGATGGCAACATATTGGCAATTTGAGTGATTGCAATCAGTGCAAGTCAGACTGTGACTGTTTGCAGAAAAGTCCTCCTGTGAGGCGTGCAATCGCCTTATGGATAAAAAGTATCGTGAGTGTGCAACACACTCAAGCCCTCGGTCACAGAATATCAAATATTTCTTCGTTTTTAGTTTAATAGATTTGGTATCCTATTTTTACTCATGGAATGGAGTTATTAGCTTACACCGAGGAGGTTAGGAGGTTGTCAAGTTTATTTAGCTTATGTTATCTCAGGATGGTGGTGCATAAGATTAGCCCTCTTGTTCATATTCAGTTTAATAAAATATTGATATTTGGTGTCCCAGTAACAATACACTATCACCATGCATGCTATGCTGTATTCATTTCTTTCCTCCACCGCTAACATTTAGCCTGTCTTATACTGTGCCTCCGTTTATTTTGATCCGACTGTCTGCTTCTTTGTTTAAACCTGCTTAACCTATACTAAGTGTGCACTACCCAATGTAGCCTCAGTCATGACTGTGATAGTCACTGATGCAGTTGAGTAGGAGTAACTGCCAAGGGGAAAGTCACACTCCCCTTATGCCCACTCTGAATATCTAACAAGGTGACAATGTCAGACTCATGGGGTCTGAATATGACATGTAATGTGGGATTTATGCAAACAGTAAAGTGAAGGAGCATTTACCGAAACATATATTCTTCTTACTGTTCTTACTGTATTATTCATCATACACTGATTTCCTCTCTAATTTAATCGTACATATAGATGATATTGCTGGAGGAATCATATTTCACTTTGAAATGCTAATCTTGTTTATATGTTCTCCCTTTCCTTTCTTTTTCTTTTTTTTTTTGTAGTTCCTCCCAAGATATATGACATTTCCCCTGACATCACGGTAAACGAGGGCAGCAATGTGTCTCTCATCTGCACAGCCAGTGGGAAACCTGAGCCAACCATTACCTGGAGACACATAACCCCATTAGGTGAGTTCACATCACCTCTCACATACCCAATGCTAATGAATGAAGGGATGGATAAATGGATAGAAGGATAGCTGAATAGAAAGCAGTAATGGGGAAGCACGGAAAATATCAATAGGTGATTGTATGAACAGGACAGAGTACTTCTAGTAATGTTGCAGATAAAGAAATAGCAAGAGGATAGAGAGATAGAATAGGAGATAAATGTGATTGGATGGATTTGCATTAGAAGAGCAGGTGGTCAGATGGAACAACTGAGTTCCTTCAAAAAACAAAGTTGGGGGACAGACAGAAGCCAAGTCTGCATCTACCTTTACAACTAAAGCAATCAGCAAATGAGCAGCTACAGACTTCACGTTGACACACCCCACTACAACCAATACTTACAGTTTCTTCCAACTCCAAACGTCTGAAAGAGGGATTTTTTTTTTTTTTTAGTACCATAGGTAGTGTACGGAGTGTATGCACTGAGGCAGCAATTCTGACAGAGAAAGCATACGCCTACAAGGGTTCTTGTCTATTCTTACATGCTGAAGAAGGAGGAGGTGGCACATTGTCATTTCTTTTCCAGGCTAGCATTGCAATTGTAAAATGTTTGCAAGGGCTAAGAATTTTAGGCTATGGGTCAAAAGGCTAAAATGTTCCATATATATTGTTAGGCATGCTTGCACTGGCTAACATTATAGCCATGACAATTGCAATCTGACGCTAATCGCTGCATTTTGTGGACATTTAAAACTTTCGCAGCATCTGACCAAACGCTAAATGCTGAATTCTGACAGTTTAACACACTGTACCACCTGACATACATTACTGCTGTGTGAAGGTTGGTTGGTGGTCTCTCCCTGGTCCCCTACATACTCCAGATGGTGATCTGATGGAGTCGTCAGTCTTTTTGACCTTTATCAGAGCACTATCCTGGAAACATATAATGCATTTCATGTCAATAGGAATGAGACACAGGTTAAAAAAAAACCTTCAAAATAAAATAAAGACAAATACTCAGAGTCAAGAAGAGTCAGAGTCAATGACAGTGGACCAGGCACCACGAGAAAAATGAGACAGGGAGAACAGACGACAGGAAAAACACTGAGCAAACTATTACTACCAAAAGTAAGAGTCAAACCAGCCGATTGCAAAACTGAAAGCTATCAGTAGGAAACATAAAGTAAAATCAGAAAGACTCAATATAACCATAACCAAGACTAGAATAATAGAGTATCTGAACGATGCCGTAAACACAAACATCTTAATAACAGGAGAGCATAAACAGAAACTCAGGGTCAAATGTAATAAAACAGGATGCAGAGGTTAAAACTGAGGACTGCTATAAAAGCAGGTTGATGGTTACTCAAGAGTTGCTGGAAGACTTTAACTCACATCACTGCAGGTAGACATCAGATTTGCTCTTACACCTTGTAAGTGCATTAACAAAATAATTTAGTGTTATGATGTAGGAAGCTGTTATCCTGGGCACCCCCCCCCCCCCCCCCCACACACACACAGATCATTAAATAGTTTAAATTCTGAATCCTTCCTTTGAAGACTTATTCCAAAGTGTTTAACTGTTGCTCTGAAGCCCCCACCCAGCCACTTTGAGTCCTCCCTCATTTTCATATTAATGGATTAGAGCATGCTGTGCTTATCTGATAGCTATGAGGATTACTGCATTTATCTTATGGCTGTCAAATCCTTCTCTCTGGCGTGCTTGCCCTGATTGCATTAGAGGAGTTTTCAGAGGATGATCAAAAGAGCCATCCTCAGAGTCCGAGTGGCAGTCACTCATTCTACTTTGAAGTGTCCACACTTTGAAGTATGCCAGGGAAGAAATGATATGCTGGTCAAATGAAAGGGCCCAGGACTAAATGTAATCACAGACTGTCTCCCAGCACATCAGAAAAGAAGCCGTTTGCCATGGGATCTTTGAGTCAGTTCTAGTAAGGGTGATTTGACCAAAGGATGTGGTACAACTGAAAGGTTGTAATAGGCTAATTACCTATCGATGGAATTCCATTAAATCCCTTGGATATGCAGAGCATGCTTTAACCAGTGCATGGCCAATTTGAATGTGCTATCAGAGCATATGGGAATATTTACCTCGTTTGTGAATGATCTGTCAAATAGCAGCAGACTTTAAAAACTAACAGTGCTGGGACTGTAATTGCAAATTGATTCATGAATTCTGCACGTATAAGGTAATTACTTCCAGGGTATAAATATAGTCAAAACTACAGCTCTGTTAAGTCATTTATAAAATGAGACAGATGGGGATCTAGACATGTAAAGTAAGCCTTGGCACGTGTTGAAATGATCATAACAATCGCTCTTTTTACTTGGGAACATTTTGTGGGCAACTTTGGGGACTGTTGGGGGATTTCTTTCCATCCAAGAGGCTTATTTAAGAGACTTTGTGAATAGATAGCATGCTTGTAGAAAATAAAAGCTACAAATATGCAGCACACACATAAAAAATACAGTAATAAAAAAATCAATCTTTTGTGAATTATGCTTGGCAAGATTTAGTTAGGGCTTGGCAATATGGAAAAACGTCTTATAAAAACGTTTTTAATGTCAGTCATTATGGATACATATGACAATATGTGTCCAGTCACTGTGGCTGACAAGCTTAAAGTTCATATATATTCATGACAACAATGTTCAACTACATTTTAAATAAACAACACGAGTACATCTACTAAACTGAAACTGAAAAGATTCAAGTTTTACAGAAGAACAGAAACAAACTTGAAAACTAAAATTCTATGATCAGCTACAAAAACATAAAAATGCCATCAGTGCAAAATAAAATCTAAAAACTACATCTAGACTATAATTGCTTCTTCTCCAGTGGCACCAAAAGGAACATGAAGTTCAGTAGTCTCAATGAAGTGGGCCGTGAGCCTCATATGGATCAGGTGTTCGTTGTGGCAAATACAGCTGTTCAGTTTAATTCAGTCTTATTAATGTAACGCCAAATCACAACAACAGTCAGCTCAAGGCACTTCATTGTAAAGAACCAGGTTCAAGGAGAGCTGTCTAAGGGAGTTTTTTATGGCCACAGAGTTGGTAACAATGGTAAATGGCTTAAATCCCACATTTTTGACAGTGGCATCATGTCTCGTCATGGTTCTGCTTTGCTTCTTTGTCGAAGTCCAAGGAGCTCGGAAAGAAACACATTTGGTCTTCTTTAAGTTTCTTGAAGATGTTTCATCTGACAAGCTTCTTCAGTTCTAAGCGTAACTGGTGGAGAGTCCCAGATTTTAAGCCCTATTGGGAGTGTCCCTAAGAGGGTCATGAACCCCCTATTGATCCTCTGCCTAATCACATGAGCCAAGGTGTAAAAACAGGTGTGGGTCACAATCAGCCAAGGTTTCAGGTGAACCCCACCATATCATGTGACTCATGTGAGTGGGGGTCAAGGCGTCTGGGAAGGGATCTGGATTATAGATGGCGTACATCTGTAATCAGGTCATTTGATGTCGGTAAATTAGCATTAACGTTACTGTAATGATGCAGCACACCATACCTTACATTTGCTATGCTTCTCACTGCAGTGATCATCACACCAACTATTATTTGCAGTATGTACATGCATGCTTTGTTACATAATACTATAGACACATTAAAAAACTGAATGCAAGGATTATTGCTGAGACAGTTGCAGCAGGTTGGCTGCTTGTAAACAAGAGTTATTTTGGGAAGCAGAGGAAATTAATTACCAATTTGGAGCTGCAGTGTGATTCCACAGACGCTGCAGGATCATTATAAAGGAGTTTGCATTATAATGCTAATTAGTTTATTTATCCATTTGGGCTTTACTAACATGAACAATGACTTCTCAGTGAGAAAGTCGCATGTCGCTAAAGTTTATTGTTATGTTGTACCATGTTGTTAGCGTTCTTTAGCGATCCATGTTGGTTATGTTCGTAACTACTGTTCAAACCGAAGCGTCTGAGGAGCAGAAAAGGGAGTTCTGACAGACGGTGAAACTGTCTGCTGCAGCAATGTAAAATATAAATAACAAGTGCGTTTTTGATCAATAAAGCACAGAAACATATTCTAGTATATCCTGTTAAATAAGGTTATTTGACTGTAACGAGCCAGATGGTAAAAAGCTCTCCCTCATAAAAAACAAACAAAGACCAGGGACAATTTTAAAACTTTTTTTACTGAATAGTTGTTTATTTTTATCCTATAACTCATGTATAATTTGGATAATGTTGCATTTTCTTTTCTTTTCCACATCGCTGTGTTTTGTTGAATTTGCGTGTAAACTAATTTATTTAATAAAAGTCACAAATAACAGGAATAGGAATACATTTCCATCAAACAATGCAACATGGACTCATTTCACAATGATTATATTTCCTGCCATGTTTAGGACTATACTGGGACAGGAACAACCCTGGAAGTGTACTGGTTAGTGTACTGGAAGTGTACTGGTTAGTGTACTGGAAGTGTACTGGTTAGCTAGTGACCATCCTGAACTCGTTTATCAGTAGATAGAGCTGGCGGGGGAAAAAGAAAAAACTTAATGTGTTTTAACTCTTAAAGCACATGTTTTACAAATCACACTAATGGTTTATCTGTTATGTTTGATTGTTACAGACGCAGGACAAATTTCTTGCTATTTTAGCTACCTCATTGACGTAAAGCCAAGCAGGTGTGTTTAATAACAAACACTTCTACATGTCAGGTATAGTTTTCTGGCCTTCCTCTCCTCAACACTCAGTCATTTTGGAGTAGTGGGCAGAGATTTTTTTGCACTGTAGATGGTTCTGCTGCAGCAGTCAGTGAAGTTTGACAGAATGATAAATTGCTCTGACTGACTGTCAGGTTCCTATTCCCACTCTGACTGTTTTGTGTTTGCATTTTTTCCCCTCTGTCCCCTTCCTGCCAACCAGCAAAGTGCAAGCTAATAATAAACTTTGTGAATCCAGTGAAGTGTGGCCATAAACAGTTTATTGAGATGATAATTTGGCTCAAATCGGTTCATAGAAGGTTAGTGCATGTTCTTCATTAGAGAGAGCTGAAGCAGGCACTTGAAAAAACACTGATCATTATTGTTGACGTGCTATGAGAAGAGCAAATATGTGTGGACTTTAATGTTTTTGAAGACTTTTTCTGTAATAGCTTAATTAGCCATGAGAAAGTTGTGCTTAACAGTGAAGTCCTTAAGAGGTTGTGAGGACTGCTGCATGTTAAGGGTGCTTATAACTAAAAACACATGCCCTCTATCCTTTGGTGAAAGCTACATGTTTCATGCTTCCCTTGTTCTTATCAAGCACTGTTGATGTGCCCTTGAGCAAGGATTTCTCCCCAACTAATTCAGAGCTGCAGTTCAGTAAAAACAGAAACATAGTGGCAAGATGCTTATTTTAGTGTGTATCAGTTTGATCAGCTTTCGGCTTTGCACCCTTTAAGTGTCATTAAAACACTGTTTTGAATCAACTTGTGTGTTTAAACCAAGTGAAAGATTTTTGGCAGGAAATGTCATTGCAGTATTTCCGAAAGCAACTCTGTCTTTGCTAATTTAGCTCTTCACTTACCCACTTCATTGCTAATCTCATGATAGATTGGGGCAGCATGGCTGCTTGTCAGGGTATTACCTATATATGGAATCTGGTGCTGTTTCCTCACCATTCTTTCATAGGTCACAGAAAGTGAGGTAAAAAAGCCTTTAATGTAGTCTGTTTCAATCTGGTTTGGTTGTGTGGATGGCTGGATGGCTGGGAAAATTGCTTTGATAAGCCTTTTCCATTGAGATTTGAATCCATGGGATAGAAGTGTGACCTTTGAAAAGGCTGACTAGAATACTAGAACGCATATTTGATTGTTTCTCATGATAGGACTCAGTTGGGAGCGTTTTTCTCTCTTCCCCTGCTACTACTGTACATGTACAAATGCTATATGTGCTCTGCCTTTTCATTTAGTGTAAGTGCATGATCTCTCCATGACACACTGTAAAGAAACAGGTAGCAGCATCCTCCGTCCTCCGATTTTCCCATAGGGCCAGATGAGAAATTGGGACTGTTGTGGAGGCTCGCCAATAGCAGAATTTAATTTTGCTCAATATTAATTGTATCTCTGTGCTGCAACTGAGTAGATGTTACAATTGAAGGAATAGTAATAGTACCAATATTTTATCATTATTAATCAATATAGGCAAAAACAACTGTGAACAAAATGTGCATGTTTTTGCAAAATGTTAGATTTTTAACTCCATACAGAGCGGTCTTTGCTGTTTTTCTTGTAGTTTAAGAGTTTAAGAGAACAAGGAGTAGTCTGTTTTAAGCTTAAGTAAGTGTAAAATAATCAGGTTCATTGTCTGGGTGTAAATGTGAGGAACGGCAAATTCAAGCTTTACAAATTCCTCATTTTTCTTCCCACAAAACTCTTGAGTTTCTGCTCTCAGGTCCCCAGCACATTTTAGCCCTTTAGCCAAACCACCTGTCAGCTACGTTGTAGCCTATGTCACCATGTTCGGTCTCATGCTCCTTCAAAAGAGCAACAAACTGACTCCTGTCCCCTTGCCACTGTTTACTGTTTTAGTAACAACATCAACAATGTGTTACATTCTTATTATTGATTTTGACAGCAAGGTCTGGTGGGAAAATACCAATACCAATGTCCATTCTGGGTTCATTTTCAATTGTATTTTGTAGTATTGTATTTCCTAATTTTCCATTGACCTCGTACAGGCCACTCAGAGACAGCCAATGGGCTTTCCTCTGCCCAGGTCCGCTCTGCAGACACAGCTTACTATGTTGTGAGTACTGCAGCCTGTTAAAACTAGATCTAACGGGACTTTTTGGTAATAGCATGAGCTGTAGTGTTTTTCTAGCATGTAATAGTGTGATGAATTGTTCAAACTTGACTTTATATCACTGCTGTGAACCTCGAGTTGTGCCTGTCATGTCACGCTGAAATTTGGCAGCTCTTTAAGGAAGGCTTAGCAGGTGTTTGTCGGTCTGCTCACCTGGGATCTCTCATTCAGAACCGGGTTTTTTTTGTCATAGTTTGCATTGAACTGATCTGCAGTTCAAGGGCTGACATTTGGGCATGCTTTAAACACGTTGGGAGGTGAAAGATAAAGAGCTAGGCACTGCATTTCAAATTTCACGTATCAGCAGCAGGAGCCGTGTCTAACACTTCCCCATTCAGCTGTTGAACTGAGTGTTGCTAACTAAAGAGGTGCTCAATGGGCTCATGGTTTATTGTAGTGGCCCTAACACGATGACTACTAGATTGTTTGCCACGGTGCTATGCTACTGTTACACACTACTACTTTATTTAATGGTACATGTAGTTGAAAGCCACATATAAGCAGTGCCTTTTAATATACTTAGACCGACCATTGTCTTTACTGATTAGTGTATTATTTTCTTCTTAATAGATTAGCAAAAACATGTCGAGTTTACAGATGCAAAGAAAAAAAACAGCCAGTATATTATGGAGGACGATAAATAAAATTGAATTGAATTGAGGTTGGAACCAGAGAATGTTGGCTTTCTATCTTAGAGGAATCTAGATGATTAATCAGTTATATATTTATCCTTTTTTCAGTCAGTTAACTGACTAATTGAAGCTCAGAAGAATTTTTCACATTCTTGGCCCCTAGAAGGCTCCCAGAGTTGGTTTTTTTTTTTTGCTTTAAACTCTGAAAATGAGCCTTTTTGCAAATGAGCCTTGTACTGTATGTACACTGTAGTATACTGCACGCCCTAATTGACCCTTTCTTTTTCCAAACGCAGATGTCATTGGTGAGATCATTTGTAATCAGTGATTCTTTCAAATTGGATTACTATGTCACTGTGATTACCTTGTGTCTATTTCTGAACAGACATCTGCATTTGTTACTTTTGAATTTGCATTTTAGTCACATCTCATAAAAGCCTTCCATTCTTAATAAATATGTAAAATATGATCCTTTTTTCTATCCTTATATTAACACACTCATTTCATTGTTAAGTGTCCGTGTGTGCCAAGCTCGACAGATTGATTCGGTCCCACGCTCTGCAGTGACAGAGACAGCTAATTAAACAATAAGCAGTTTAGCTGTGGTGTGGACTCCACACAACAGGACACTACAGCTTGTTCCGGTTTAATTGTAAAGTAAAAAGTGTTTATTATTTTTAACCTAAACCCTCTGTGATAAAAGGATTCATCTGGTACAACACACACAGCTTACCAGGCCGTATTAAGTAAACAAATAAATCTCTTAATTGTGCTGTTCTGTGGTACATTTTATTGACTTCTGCAAATTGTTGGAGCCTAATCATCGTTTCCCATACGCAGACTTTACTTCCCGGGCAATCGTTTTTATACCTGGGTGGCCTCTCCAAATATAATCTGTGTAGGAAACACTAGCAGTTTAGCACTTTTCTTCCACTGTGCTCTTTCTTCTGCCGTGAAAGCTCTGCTAAGCAGACAACAGTTCAACAAGGGGGACTCGAGACTCAGTTATTCATCACAAAGAACTTAGCATAGGAGGAAAACTTACACACACAGTGTGCAAGTAATGCACATGAGCACGCACATGTATATCTGTGTGTGAACACCCTCGTCCTGGCCACAAGCAGAATACAAATCTGCTAATTCACTAAATAAATAAAAGATTTTTCTCTGTAAAACTAATTATTTTGTTTTTCTCCCGAGACCACTCTGTTTGTCTCGTCGCTCATTTTCTGAATGATGTATGTTACTCTCAGCATTGTCTAGCTATTGTGTAATCACACACTCTAATAACCAATAACCAGTCCAGCACCTGAAATTGTGTTTCACTGCCTTCAGCGCATTTGGCTAAATATGTCAGCACAGAAAGTAGCGGTGAGGTAATTCTACGGGTCACGGAGGTGGCAGCACATCCAATCAGACATGACTTAAGGCTCCTTTGGCCCAGTTCCACTCTGGATTTTAACGGCCTCAGATTGGCAGCCAGGGAGCAGGGTAGGGGTTACGTATCAAGGTAGACTAACAGCCTGTTTTTCAGACAAGCCCTGCACACGGTGTGATTCTACCCCTACTTCTGGCCCACACCTTGAGTCGGGGCCAGAAGGCACCAGTGCACAATGTAGCGGCGTGGGTTGTTCTCCATTTTCACGAGTTTAAAGGATAAATTGATGTAGAAAATGCTGCTCTATGCTATAATGGATTCTTCAGCGATGCCTGCCCTATCTGTGTATTGCAGCCCTGAAGGAAGTGTACCCTCAGCTCCCCTACACAATGTGGGAAATTGCTTACCGCATCGGCACTTAGCCAGGATTGGCACTGAATACGGAATTAACCTTGCTGTGATTTCTTTAATTTGCTTGGAGTGACATCTCCCTCAGGTGAGAGAGGCCTCTGTCAGTTTCTCGAATATCTCTCACCATGCGCTCACATGCAACTTATGTTGCGTCCCTTGACAGTTTTACATTACTTACACCAACGCTAGAGCTTGGATATATTGTTTTATTTCTGTGTTGTCTATTAGTTGAGCAGTGGACATAAAATGATCTCCAAAATGTATATCAAGGATGGGATACCTGCCTAATGGCCTCTCTGACCTTTGAAAAGGCCCCGTCTTGGTTAAATCAATAGAAACACAATTTGCAGCCTGGTGCAAGTGGATCCTGCATGGAAATAATATATTGGAGTTCATTTACTAATACACTGCAGCATAATCTGATTTTTAAATCTGAAATTTGTCCATTTGTTTCTGAAGGATCTGCATTAATATTTTGTTCAACTGTAAGTCCACATCTGCTGATTCTGAAGTTAACATGTGAATGATGTTGGGGGGAAAGCAGCAAATCTTCCTGTAAATGCCCGCTGCAACTTTGTGCTCCAGTGGTCTTAATCTTAGACAACGTGTTGTTTATTTTCATGTGATTTTATTTTGTTTATCTGCTCTTTTGCTTCTCGTACTACAAACTATTCCAGTCATTTCACGCAAATGATCACTTTTATTACAGATTCACAAGATAATGTGGCTTTGGTGTGAAAATTCATTTGGCAGCAGGAACAGGGAGAGCCTCATTCTTAACGTTCTGTAAATATTGTTAATGTTCTTTTGTAAATAGTAGTAGAAGTATACAAGTCTTCATACTGTACCTGCTGGCAACTCAGACTGAGTTTGGTGTGATGTGGTTGGATCATTGCTACGTAGGTTGGTCAAAGAACATTTAAGAAATCCATAAAAATACATAAATAGAAAAGCTTCACTGAAATGGAAGTATTTCGTCCTGTGATCTAGCAATGCTTGCATATTACCTTTTGCAAATCAGTCATTCACCTTAAAGTATTCCTCAAAGTACTTCCATACATGAGTCTTTCTTATCGGCGAGTCGGGGCAGAGCTATAAGACGACAGCTTCACCAGTTGCCATCTTCCAAGTTGTCCTTCTTTTATTCTCGTTTCTTTTTTTTTCTTTTTTTTTCTACCTTTTATTGTTTATTTTATTTTAACCTGCTAAATACGGGACAGACTTGGCTGAGGAAAAGAAAGGGGAGAAAGAAAGAGGGAAAGAAAAACAGCGGGGAAGAGGAACGGTGATAAAGGGCAAAAAACAAAAACCAACAAAATAAGCAGACAAAACATACATAAATCAATCACCTGGATCACCTGTTGAGAAAGAAAAAAGAGAAAACAAGCAGAAAAAATAGAGCAATATAATAAACAACATCACGATGATATATGGGAATATGACAGTAAATACTAAATATTAAACATTATTGTGCAGCACATAATATCAACAGAACACAGTGTGCTTTGAGGTAGGAGCCAAAAAGGGTGTAGTTTGTGGGTGTGATCACCCGTGTGTACACCTGTGAGCATGGACGCGCTTGTTTTTTTAAAAGGTTCCTTCATGTAATGATCTGCTAGAGGGTGTGGGGGGGCCACAGCCCCGTCCTCCAGGGCATGAAGCAGGTATGGAGGAGATCAAAACTCCAGACATCCAGAGGCCCCCAGAACACAAGAGACCAAGGAAGACCAACAGAGGGGCAGCTGCGCCACTGTCCCAGAAAGAGCTGAGGAGAGTCCCAGATGAGGGCTCACTCAGCAGCCGCGGAGCAGAAGCCAGGGGGAGTTGCAGTGACGCGCCCGTGAGCTCCGCCGGCAGCCAGCTGTGCCAGAGTGACCGAGCCCCAGGCCGAGAGGCCGAGGGCACCCCGCCCCCGAAGTGGCCCGAGCGAGCCCCAGGCTCCAGGCCCCGACAAGCAGCCACCAGGAGCCGGTGTGTACCTGGACGCCCATCCCCGGACACAAAGAACCACCAACGCACCGATGTCTGAGGGCGTCTGCCACTGGCAGGGGAAGTGGTGGGGGGAGATAGGCCTCCTTGGAGGGCCTGAGATGTCCCCAGAGAGGTGCCGTCTGATACCCAACCTGACATATAGACACAGACATACAGGCACACACAGACACAAACATCCATTCCCACCCTCATGCTCTCATATTTTATTCTCATTTCTAATTTTGTCCTTCCTGGTCACACCAAATGAGTGAAATCCTAACATCGATGGTACCAAAAAGGTTTGCTGCAAATAATGATGCTCTACTTCAAATGACGAACACCTCTACTGCTCAACTTCTGCTGCGTGATAGTGTAGACCTAGAATTGAACTGAATTAAACTGATCACTGGATAACTATTACTGTGAGCGCTGAATGTGTTTCTCTTTGAAACTGATTCAGGAATTTAGCTTTCATAAAAATTTAGCTTTTGATTTCTTGGTTAACACTGATCTTGTTTTTAAATAGTTTATTCTTGTTCAAGCGACCGCTCACATCCAGTAGTAGGAACATGTCTTTGTGCAGGTCAGAAAATCCAATAATAAAAAAACAAAGTACACCAAAAACACTGTTGGATGAATAGCAAAGACAGGGGTGTGGGATATATAAGCACAACAAAAGGCTGATAGTGTTTGCTATGTTAGGCATGGGAAAACTCATGTAACAGTAGCAATGACCATCCTTTTCCATTTGGTTTGCCTGACCGGGTTTGCTAGCATTTGATAACTTCAGAGATGTCATTATGTTCACATTGAATCAGCACAAGGCTGCATATTTTCTACAGAATTATGAACACTCGCAAACTGGAATATTTAGCTCCGTCAGTTTAATTGGAAGCCTACATGCCACCTGTGTATATCACTAAAGGGTACTGTTGAGCGTGGGAGACATTATTACTCACACCTGTTTCTCATTATTGTGATCTGCTCATGTGAAATGGATAGCATTCGATTGCTTCTCTAGGCTGAAGCGCGTGAAGATTTTTTCCCTTTCCAAAAGCCCACAAAGATGCTTGTCTGTGTTCAGCGGAGGTCACGCCCACAATTTTTTTTATTGCACGTCTATGCCCTCGCTATTTGGCACCAGCAATGCTGGTGGTTTCAAATAATTATGTATTTTTATTTTATCAGTGTATCAATGCCATCTCACTGCAGGGTCTCAAGTGTTTCACAGTCAGCCTCATCTCTGTGGTCAGATGTTCCAAACCAGCAAGGTGCAAGTAAGACAGATGACATCTGGTGAAATCAGTGTGGTCTGGTAGCATTTGATCTGGAAACCCAAATTACGTAGGCTGTTCCAGAATAACCCAGCATTTAACTGTCATGGTACCACTCAAGCAGAGCAATTCCCAACCACACTGGTGCAGGTTACTGGTGCAATCACTGTTAATGGTAACCGCATGGCAAGCCAGAATGGCATTATGTGGGTGGATCACAATGCACTTCAATGTGCTGCCCATTTAAAACACAGTTAGTTTTGTGTGCATGCAATATTTTTTTGGTCTGTGTTAATAATAATAATAATAATAATGGATTGCATTTATATAGCGCTTTTTGGAACCCCTCAAAGCGCTTTACAATACCACTATTCATTCACTCACTGGTGGAGGCAGCTACAGTGGCATCCACAGCTGCCCTGGGGCAGACTGACAGAGGCGAGGCTGCCATATCACGCCGTCGGCCCCTCTGGCCATCACCAGCAGGCGGTAGGTGAAGTGTCTTGCGCAAGGACACAACGACCGAGACTGTCCGAGCCGGGGCTCGAACCGGCAACCTTCCGATTACAAGACAAACACCCAACTCTTGAGCCACGATCGCCTGTGTTGAACCTTGTGTGAGTTCTGCTCAGTTGTGACTGTTTAAGTTTTTTGTTTTCCCGTTGGTTCCGAATCCTGATAGAAGGGTACCTGAATCAAAACAACCAGCAGGTTGATAAATGCCAGAGACCAGTTACTGCCATCATTTAGGATGGACACCAGCTTGCTGCCTACCAGCTTTAATGCTTTTAAGTATAATTACTCATTCTCTAAAACTGTGGACAGCCCACTAACAGGGGCTCCAGACCTTCTCTGCTCCCTGTACACTTTCCTGCTGTTTTTCCTTTTTCAGTCATGTCCCTGCCTGCTGAGATCAATTTTATTTGCTTTTATCTGTTTTGTGTATTTTTAATTGAATTGGTAGCATTTTTATTCTTTTCACCATTCATATGTGAGTGTTGCTTTGTGCATTAGTCTGCAACTCTTTTACATTTTACCTGCACAAAAGGTGCTATTCCAGAACTGATTAAATGAAGCTCCAGTAAATCAGTGCCGGCCTTTAAGTCTATGTAGTCTTAAAGATGATGGTGGTATTGGGCTTGTGGGGCTATAGAGCTTAGTGGGACTGAACCATCATCACATTAATTGACTACATCTGTAATGCACTAGCTGTGACCAGTCACACTGCCTTCCATTTACCATAATTAAGCCACAGCAGTTTCACCTGGATTCTATGATTAAATATAGACTGACATCATGTCTCATTCCTGTTGTGAATGATTCCAATTTGCTCTCATATCCCAAGTCTTCACTGCCTCTTTTATCTGCTCTGTGTACTCACAGTTCAGTGATATTGAACTCGCTGTGGGTTGTATTTATGCTGTGTCAATACTGAAATAAATGCGAGGTCGTCATTTTTCAAAGCGGTTAACTGGAGGCATTGAAAAGTCAGACGCTTTTTTTTTTTAATATCATGTGACTAACCGAGCATAGATGACCCATTCTGCATCAATTTGCTTACCAGGAAAGCTACACTTGTTAGTAGCATTGGAAAATCTGACATCAGACAGATTACAACAGCCTCATTTAATACTAGACAAATCATCCTCAGCGTTTACAAGAATTCTCCAAACAATTCAAGCAAACCTGCCTTAATTTATCTCTCAAATGTAAATACTTTTGTCAGTGAACAAAGCAAACTATCTTTACATCATTGTTTACAGTCACGATTAGTCACGTTGTCAATACAACAGTTTCTTCAAGTATTTTCTGATGTTGACTGCAGGTAAGGTTTTGTAGACAGTAATTGAAAAAGTTGTTGAAGAGCAAAAAGCTGCACTTTTTTCTGTGTGGCTTATATCAGTTTCAACAAAGTTACACATTTCTGTATAAGAGACTGATTGCAAGAGACTGTAAAAGACTCACATTTCCACTTTTATATTGTTTTATACTGTAAATTGTTGACAGCGTACGTCACTGCAAAAAAGGAAAAAGGCTGTACTCTTACAACAGTCCATAGCAGAAAAAAGCATCACAGCGAAACCTGCAGTAGCTGGATGGGACAAAAGATTCTTTCAGTGCCGTTCTGCAAAGGAAAATAAACGTTGTGTGGATGGGAACCTGTGGGTCAAACGATAGCATCATCTGGAGGTGCAGAAAGACTGCGCTCTAACAAGCTATACAGCACTGCAGGTACAGTTCTGACTCAAGAAAGCACTTTCCTATGTTTTCAATTTTAATTTTGAAGTGTTGTAAATGCTTTTTTAAAATATTTACTTCAATGATCAAAAAGGTTTATTTAAAAAGAATATATATTTATAGAGAATGTGGTTGACCGATTATGAAAACATGGTACAACACTTTTACAAAGAGGATCTTAAAAGGCTGAGGTGTTATTCCACACCCTTAAAAACCAATCTGCGGCATTTTTATACTGCAGATTCATATGTAGATTTATGATTGTCTTTCGTCCTGTCTCCTTCCCTTTACACGCAGCTGGTCACGGCAGATGGTTTCCTGTCCCTGACCCTGGTTCTGCTAGAGCAGGGGTAGGCAACTCCAGCCCTCACGTGCCCGGTGTCCTGCAGATTTTAGCTATGACCCTCGGTCAACACACCTGAATCAAATGATTAGTTCACATGTGTCCAACTCCAAGGCTCGAGGGCCGGTGTCCTGCAGGCCACTGGAGAACTTCAAGACATGTTGAGGAGGTAATTTAGCCTTTGAATCAGCTGTGTTGGATCAAGGACACATCTAAAACCTGCATGACTCCGACCCTCGAGGCCTGCAGTTGCCCACCTCTGTGCTAGAGGTTCCTTCCTGTTAAAAGGGAGTTTTTCACTACCACTGTTGCCAAGTGCTTCCTGATATTGGCTGATCCGATCTGTTGGGGCTTTCTCTGTATTATTGTAGGATCTTTACCTTACAATATGAAGCACCTTGGGGTCACTGTTGTGATTTATTGCTATATAAATAAAACATAATTGAATGCAAATGAATTGAAAAATATGTAAGCATCATGCTTAACATTTTTTCTTTTTTCTTCTAATGTAATCGACCTCCTGTAGAGGCAGGGAAGTGAGTGATTGTGGAAAAAAGCTCTTTCCTGTGGAAACTACAGCATTTCGTAATATGTAGCAGCAGTACTTGGCCTTGTGGGTCACTGCTTTTGATTTCATTGCCTTATTAAAGACACTAGTGCATACCGTGGATTTCTAAGCCCTGTGTGTCTTTAATACCAAGTATAGTGAGTATAGAGCCGGAGGGTGTGTGTGTGTCTCTGTAGTATGGAAGCTTGCATTTCTTTATAGTATATATGTTGTTAATTAAGTTTATTTATATTGGTCATTTCTAAAGCGCAGCTCTCAGAGTCTTCACAATAAAAAACAAGCATCAGATAACTCTAATCATCAAGCCAAAATGCAACCGCTAATGGGCCGCAATGATCCACGAGAGCTGTGTTTGCAACAAGTAGACATTCATTTTAATGACTATACCTGGTTTTAGCGGTGTCATGTGGGTAATACTAACACACATGCAAGCAATTTTATATGAAAAAAGCAAACATTCTGCCTTCTTTATGATCAATTAGATACTATAAAGCAGTCTGAAAACTCAGATAGCAGATAGCAATGATGATAATTAGGGTATATGGGGAAATTATTATGATTCAGCTGCCCCAAATTAATTGGCAGATTGCATCATTTTTAACTCTATATTACAATGACAGTTGGAAGGGTTTTCAGAGCTGACAAAACTTATCCACTGTGCAGTCTGTCTCTGCCTTCTGAAACTCTTTCAAATTTAAATTAAAATGACTGCGCTATTACAGCTTTTCTCGGTGGCTTTGATGCATTTCAAATGATCAAAACTGCTCGTTAAATCATCTAGTCACTTGTGCACATCATAAAAGCACGTTCTCATTCTTTTGAACAAATTGCCAAATGCAAATGCTGAGAACGATCAAAAAATATACTAAGAAAAATACACGATATGACCAGTAAAGCAATTGTCACGTTCTGGCTTTGCTTCCGTTCAGTAAGTCCACTTAATAGATGGAAACATTAACAATACTATGTAGTTAAAAATGACTTCAATTTGTGTATTAATCTCTTTGTTCAAATACAAGCTGTACATGTATCATCAGGCCAAGGTGCCACACAGATATGTAAGCTATCTTAGATGATTAGCTTACTACTGAAAGCCACCCACTGCTTATATTCAGCAGCTAATGCCTCTTCCCTTGTAATATTGTTGACATTGGGACTTTGTAGCATACCATGTCTCTCAATCTAATGGATTGCTATTTATCTTTTGCTATGAGAGATATGCCCGAGTGAAATTAGAAAACGGCAGTGTGTTATTTAAAATAAAAACCGGTTTGCAATCTTTGCACGAGTAATTTAATAGCACATGGAAATACTGTGCATTGCATCCTGGTACTGTAACCTTGTCTAGACAAAATCACATTTTTATTACATCAGACGTGCTCTCCACCATTTGATTACTATATTGACACACTCTGCTGCACACCCTCTCACACATTAGTGGGATTAAGTCAAAAACGAAACAAAGGCGGTGCACCCACTGAAGATTCCTCTTCACTTGTGTCCCAGCCGCTTACCATCCAGCTCCACAAAATTAGAGCCCTTTGTGTGATGTCTCCATCCATGTGCTCTCTTGGCACACTAACTGGTGTGGTTTTTCAGACACATTCAGTGCTTATTTATGGATTGTTTTCTCAAACGCTGGCCCTTTTATTTATTTATTTATTTTGCAGTTGTTTGTGTTGCCACAATATCTTTGCCAAGACTCTTGGACTTCATTGTTGCCACCACGACAGTGTGAGGAGAGACAAGAAAACTTATTATCGACAGTTCCTTCGGTTTCAAGTGTTTTGACACAGTGGTTTGCAGATAAAAAGAAAAAAATGCCCACCAGGGTTGGAGAATGTGGCATTACATATAAAATCCAGCTCACTTGCAGGCAGCACCGAATGGCAGCTGTTCTGGAACACAAGTTGTCTTTATTCCGACTCCTCTCTTATAAGATCTGGCTAAATCGGGGTTAAATCTCTGTGGTTTTCTGTATGGTACACTGTGCTCAGTTTAACTTGACTGTGTGCTCTGTTTGAATCCCATGCCTTCTGAGTCTGGCCACACATCTTCCATCCCAAACCACCATTACCAGGCTGAAAGGTTCTGTATAAATAGATTTCACACTGAGCACCACTGGGTTGGAAATTAATTGTTGTCTGGGGAAAAATCTACCACAGTTTCTCTTATATGTACACAGAGCAGCCTGCTGAGATATTTTAACCATTTGTTACACGCACACTCACAAGCTAAATGATCTAAACAGTCTTATAGGTGTGATTTTAATCGAAACAGAACGTGTCTTTGCTGTCAGTTGGAGCTTATTGGCCGTGATTATCAATAATTGGACAGATTTTTCCATTACGTTGTTTTAAGTGGCTGGTTTAACATGTTAAATAGAGCTTCAGATTATGCTATTTTCAGTGTCGATTAGCCGAGTCGTCATTTTCATATTTCATCTTCCAGTGAAATTGTGGTTATATATAAACGATGTATTCATACATAAAGAAGCACAAACATAAGCACACATACTGAGAAACAGGTTCCAGATGAGTGCTAAATAAATGGCGGCAATGATTAATTGGTTATTAAAATAGTTGTTCATTAATTTTGTTTCCATCAGTGACTCAACTATTCATTCTAACGACAGCATTAAATAAAACAATGAGTGGCTTACCCATAATGCTGGCTGAGATAAACTTCATTTACATTCATTCGCTTTGGCTAAAAGTGTGTCATAGCCTTGAACACTTTCCAGCATTTGCTGCTTTGCCTTTCTGTCTTTCAGCTTATATCCTTCAGATATAAAATGATTAAGAATTCCCACATTTATGCCACTAATGTATTTATTCCTGATGGCTGTATCCGAATTGTTCTGGAAACCATATTATTCTGTGTCGCTCTACTTTTCTCCGCGTTATTATTAATGCAGTTTCTAGCATCAGAAATTAGCCGAGTGAGTCTATCTCTGTTAGCCTATTTTAATTTGAGTGTTGAGTGGACATCTTTGTGTGGATTTGCATGTTTAAAGTGGGCCATGCCACTGTTGTTATGCCAGTAAAGCACTGACATGTGCATTGAGCCATCAAATCTGTCTGTCTTCAGGGACAGCTCTAACTGCATTGCGTGGGGTTGAGCAAACGATGAGCGGATGACTGGGAATACACCATTATTACCTACCGCTGTATCAATATAAATAGATCAATGCTCTGCTGGTCCGCTGCTATTTTAGGATGCAAGGAAGGTAATCAGGAGTTCAATGCAATATCTAATTGTATTGCATCTTCTACTCAGACTTAAACTTACAAATAATTTGCTACAAATGAGGCCTTTCCACCCACTAACCACAGGCAGCACAAAATGCCTTACGCATGCGCGTACGTGTTTGTATTCTGTGTAGACATGGTGGTAAGTAGTTTGCCTCTATTCTTCTATTTCCAGCCAAGAAGTATGACAGTGGCGAAAATCTTAACATCACTGGGATCACAAAGGACCAGGCTGGAGACTACGAATGCAGCGCTTTAAATGACATTGCCTCTCCCGACACCAAAAGAGTAAAAGTCACAGTCAACTGTAAGTACATCTCCTTCTTCTTCCTTGGGTTCCCGTGTTTTTTTGTGCACCGGCCTTGCAGATCCACGATCCCTGACGATGCACTTCAAGAAAGTATACTATCCAGAAGTTTGAGAAAGTCGAGAGCTAAAGAAGTTTCTTAATATTTAATGCGAGAATTCCCTTTTTGTCGGTGCATGTAGATGATTAATTCACACTAAGGAAAGGTCTGACTGTTCTAAGCACTATTCCATTATGCAGGTAATGAGTCTTTCAAAAGTGTGAGGAGACAGTAATGAGGAGCCAGGGCATTAATGAATGATACTGGGCTTTAGCTGTCGTGGTCACATAGAAACCACCACTTGTAAGTAGAAGCAGAATTCGGGTGCTTGACTATTATTGCCATTCCCTTTTCTTTCAGAAGTGCACCTTTGCTTCACTGTTATTCATTGAAGTTTCTGTATAGATGCCCTCTGCTAAATCTCACTTTTGGAAAAGCTTATCAAGCACTCATCGACAGCGATGTGGGGAGGGAGGGAGGGGGAAGTGAAAGAAAAAAGGCTCGTCTTGGCCCAGTTAGTGAGTCGCATCCAGAAAGCTAATCGTGCAAGTTTTCTAATTCGGGTTTTAAGAAATTGACACGTACTTTTTTATATTCATTTTCAAAACGATTTTTAATCTGTTTCTGCAGATCATCTGTATCCACCTCCATGTATTAAGACAGTGTTCATGCCCGCTTTGGTACAAAACCAAGAATTGTGGCCATTATTTCTGGGTAATGCCTGGCTCTAATGAGCTGGGTCTGAGTGAAGTTTCAGAGGCCAGTTATTTATAGCTCTACTGAGACGTGGGTTCAAGGATGAAAAGTGCTTTGACAACTGGCTGTGTCTTTATGGTACAGAACAAAGGAGATGTTCTCTGTGATTGATAAGGCATGTCATAGTCAGACGCTGAATTTTAAGCTGAGACGGCGGGGTTATGTGGGCTTAGCATTCGAACTGAGTGAATTGATTAGGAAGACTTTTCTTTGCTGTCAGACATAGTCTTCACAGTTTGAGCCCCTGAGCCATAGTTGGGGTGGGAGCGTGTTGTATTTGGTCAAGTGCTCAGGCCTGCTGGACAGTTATCTCAGGTTGCTTCCGCCATTGATTCGCTCGTTGCTATTGATCTATACCGCAGACGACAATGATCCAGATATCTGTCTGTGACTCCTTTGATCTTATTGTATAAATTGGTTTCTGAGAACTATTTATAAATTTCCCTTTGATCTGATATTTTACATAATCCTTCAGTACAGCAGATATTGAGTTGCTCCGCTTCACAAATAGAAAGTGTCTCTATTACAAAAGAGTTAAACGTATGGACCAAAAACTCTCGCACATTACATCAGCCTGCAGGGTAATGAATAATTAGTTTTTGTAACACAGCCAGCCTAACTGCAACACCTTTATGGAATATACTATAAAAATGAAAAATGTAAAGGAGACAGTTTGTTGGACAGTGTTATCAAAAGCAGCAGGAGGATGTTGAGCGATTACTTTGAAATGAGATTTTTAGAGTCGATGTCAGTTGAAAGCCATTATCTCCAAAGTGTTTCTTTTCAGGAATGAAGTAACACAGCCTTCAGTGAGGTCGATGATAATTCATTTTTGAAATAATCCAATGGGTCTTAAAAGGGTTTTTTTTTTTTTGTGCGCTAGCGAAGTGGGAAAAATATCACCTTTTATAAAGTGGCACGCAGTCCTTAAATTTAGGTGAAGTATCGTTAAAGATCCAGATGCTATAAAGTCATTGCCGAATGACCAATTAAGAAGAGGCTCCACAGTCGCCCCTTTCTCTTAATATAAAATACACAAAAAACTTTCATGTAATTTAGGAAAGGAGGCATACCCTGCACGAGCTGTCTTAAGAAAAATGAGCTTGTGGATTTGTTTTTCCACTTTACATGTGCAGTACCATGGCAGTGTGTTTGGGATCATTGTCAACAGTACAAGTGCATCTGCGAACAGAGAAACCTTTGTGCATTTCCAGTATTTTTTGACCAAACACCAACAAAATATTAGAGAAATGCTTTTAACTTTTCACACATTCGGACTCGTAATGCTGGCATCGTCACACCTCAGTGGCGGTGCATCTTACCCCCCAAAAAACCTAAAGTATTTATGATTTTTTTGCAAGTTTCACATTCTCAAACCCATCAGGTGGGCCAGTTCAGAGATTTTGCTGGGCCCGTTATGGCTCTTGGGCCATTGGTTTTGCACCACTGATTTAGAGAGACAGCTTGATGGGCATCCGCCGTACACATGAAATATCTGATAGAGCTCTTGTGTGACATGTATACACATTTTCATTCATAATTTGTGTGCAGTAAGACTAGAAGGTGTCTGATAAGTGTTTGAGCAGGCGCTGTACATCTTTGGGGCCACCCTTTCAGTTATAAATAATGGATTTCATAATTATTTACATGCTGTTTGAGCTACTGCAAACACTGTCAGATTTTTCTAGCCTCACAAGCATTTCACACACGAAAGGTCCTGTGTTTTATTACGGCTGTTTAGCATTCAAGGTGCTGAATAGGTAACAGAGAAGAAGCAAAAAATGCAGCTGACGTTAAAGAGGCAGGACTTTGTTTGTCGGCTTCCTCAAATGGGACTGAAAAGTTCTTCAATATTTTGTGCCCTGTAGCTTCAAATAGTCAGCGACTGTTTTCAGAGCATTTTGTCAGTATGCTTTTCATGCTTGTATTTTTCATCAAAGTTGCCTCTTCCCTTTTCTCTCTGCATGGTGACTGGTGACACATGTGCTCATCTCTAAAGATAAGGAAGCAGAATGAATGAATTAAAGTTGTCCATTGGAGCGACTGATTTGGCCACAGCAGGCAGAGCTTTAGCCAGCTGGTGGCCACTCTTCACTGCCTCCTCTCCTCACTGGCACACTTCTCCTCCTGTGAAGTAAAAAGAGAAGCATTTGGATTGTGTCCCAATCTACTGTATCATTCATGCTCTGCTGTCACACATCAGGCTGTATTCACCAGGCACCCAGGAGTGTGGGCTATTGATGAGGGGCTGAGCGTATTAAAATCTGTATTAAGATAAAGACATTAGCTGACATGGAAACTCAAACAAGAGAGAATAATTATGCAGCAAGAAGCAAGAAATTAACTTTATTAAAAATATTACACTGCATGGACACGTGCTCATACAGCTGTTTTACAGCTGTATGTCTCACAAAAGAAGCCTGCTAATTTTGTGAAGGCCCTCCTGGGAGACTGTGCAGGTGTCAGTTTAACTCTCTAACTTAAACAGTACACAGCACAGAAATTCAAATATTCTTTTTGCTTTTTTATTAAGTCACTCAACACTGAACTATGAATCATCCGAGCATAAAAAACACACCTGACTCTAAGAAGTGTTTCTAAGAAGCCGTTCTTAAGGGAAACAGGACGAAAAGCTGAGGTTTGCCAAATTACACAAGAACTAGAATGAAAATCAATGACAGCAGGTCTGATGGAGTCATGAATACTAATATTCGGTTCAAATAGTCAGAAGTGGGTGTCTGCAGCCATCTGCAAAACACAGTGGGGGCTCTGTTTGGTTTGGAGCTGCATTTCAGCCAGTGGTGTCGGGGATCATGTCAAAACTAAAAGAATTATGAATGCAGAAACGCACAGACAGATTTGGATTCGCCCTGCGATGCCATCTGGAAGCCATTTCATTGGCAGCAGCTTTAATTTCAGAATGACAATGATCCCAAACACACTGCCAAAGTCGCCAAAGCACACCTTTTACAATACTGGCAGTAGAAAAAAGAAAAACGCACAATGGAACATTACAAATCATGGATTGGCCTCCCCTGAACTCTGGATTTTCGATCATCTTGACAAAGAACAAAGCAAAAGGCAGCCAGCATCCAAATAAGAGCTTTGAATGTTCTTCAAAAAGCTGAACTATCTGTGAAGACTACTTAAAGAAATGACGAAAAAGCTTCTTAGCAAAACACAAAGAAATGAGAGGTGGAGTAACAGAAAGGGCGCAGCGTTATCGTTCGATATTGTTAACGGTGTAAGCGGCTATCGTGGCGTGCTTTGACCCCATTATGGTATCACCACTGATCCTCTTTTTTCTTGCTAACAGCAGTTAAATGAAATGAATTCATATTCATCAGTTAGTGAAGTCTGTAGTATTTTTTCCTTCATCATTCTAATAAGACAGCATAGGATTGAGTGACACTGACATTTCAAGGGTTAACAGTCTAATTAAATACATGTCCAGACAATTTTGTTCAAAACAATGGCGTTTTTCAAAGCTGTGGGTATAGCTGACCTCTGGGCTAATTGCAGATTAGGGCCAATAATTAAAATAAGCAAACCAAGGTAATGAAAATAAAATTAAGCTCGAACATATTTGCAGTTTTAATAACACCGGGCCACTAAGCCTGCCATTTGGTTCTCTATGATAGGAGGAGTTAGAGGCAGACGTTCGCAGGCATTGTCACTGCCCGAGTGTTAAGTCCAGTACATGTAACCCCAGCATGGATTTCTCTAAGGCTCAAATGTCCTACCTTCATGTGGCAGCATTAATTAAATTATGGCCTGAGAGGGCTTCTTGCCTTTATGCTCCTGGCGATAAATGAACGGCGACTGAATACTTTTATCATCTAAACCTGAACGATGGCAGTCATCCATAAGGTCGCACTAGAATCAGATTGGCTTAAAAAACCCTACTTGGCGAAAGAATATTTCAGCTGTGATTCTACCTGATGAAATTTGATCTCTGACCTACTTTTTAAAATTTACATATTCATCTTCACTGCAGGTGGGTGCCGTTACTGGCTGAAATTCTCACTGCACAGTGTGACTCAAAAGCATAAATATCACATCTAGGTGGTTGAGTCGGAGGGATGAATGAAAAGGAAACCACCGTGGAACACCTCCGCCTGAGATAAAACGCTGGTGTTTGATTAATTAATGAAGCCACCTTATAGCAGATTGAAGGCATCCATTACTAACACTACAGATAAAACAATAACAGAAGCCTGTTTCTGTTTTAAGACGAACAATCAAAGGTGTTTGACCTCGCTTTCTAGTTTAGGGAGCTCTTTTCCTCCAGAGAGAGGTGTCGGCTCCTCTTATTGAACGAGTGAGAATACAGGGTTTGAACATCATCATGTTGCAAGATGAGATTTGACAGTTTGCACAAACTTTAGTCACACACGGAAGAAACGGAGACAGCTAACTGTCTTGTCGTGCTACGTTTTATTTGCCCGTCACTGTTTCAGTTGCTTCATCTGAAGCTGTTTGAAATATCTAGAGGGAATTTGATAGCGTGGCACAAATGTTTACATAAAGATTTTAATCCTAACTCAAAAAACTCTGGACAAAATTTTACAGAAAATGTCAACTTTGCAGATATCCAGATGTTTTGCAGAAGTACAATTTGGCTATTATTTGAAATAAGAAGCACGAGGAGGCGACATAGAGTCAGTTATTCATTTATTTTACGTTTATCTTCTTAAGATGAACTTAAGAAAATGAAATCAGCAGGGTTCTTTTAGGACTCTTTTACATGCTTTTACATTGGGCTACATTCCTGTTAATTTTAGCTTATTTAATTAAATAATACGTTTAAATCATGCATATATTCACCTGACCTACATCTCTTAGAAGCTAAATATAAAGGCACTCCATTCATTATACCTCCACCATGAATGTAAATAAAGCTATAGAGAAGTACTCGACTGCTGTGAGATCCTTCTGAATTTCTCCTGAAGCTTGGGAAAAATAACTCAGCGATGCGATAACACATCTTTTCAAATTCAAATTTGTCACACACACACAACCATACACAGTATGACATGGGGGTGAAATGCTTGTAGCTGTACAATGCCCGACCATTAAATGACAGAAGAAAAGTTTTACAATATTTACAATTTACAGTTTACTACAAAATTTACAAATTAACTTAGGAATTTACAGTAAAGAACGTGCAAATAGCAGAAGAGATTATAAAGATAAGGATTATAAATTATAGGAATTATAGGATTATAGGAAATGTGTGGTGACGTGTGTGAGAGTCCAGTCTTATAGTGACGTGTTTGGGAGAGTCCAGTCCTACACCTGGTTCAGGGCCCGAATAGCCTGGGGGAAGAAGCTCCTCTTCATTCTCTCTGTTTTGGCCTTAAGGGAGCGGAAGCGCTTCCCAGACCTCAACAGTGAGAAGAGTCCATTGTTGGGATGGGAGAGGTCCATCATAGTCTTCCTAGCTTTGGACTTGCACCGCTTGGTGTAGATGGACAGCAGGTCAGGGAGCTCTGATTGAATGATGCGTTCGGCTGAGCGCACCTCTCTTTGCAGATCTCGTCTGTCCTGCTTGGTGCAGATGTTTGCCGTCAGGACGCTCTCGATGGTGCAGGAGTAGAAGTTCTTGTGCACCTTCAGTGGCAGATGGAAGTCTCTAAGTCTTCTGAGGAAGAAGAGACGCTGACGGGCTTTCTTAACCAGGGAGTTGATGTGGCAGGACCATGACAGGTCCTGAGTGATGTGGACACCCAGGTATCGGAAACTGTCCACTCTCTCCACTGGCGTGCCACTGATGATGAGGGGTTTGTAATTCCTCGCCTGCTTTGTAGTGAAGTCCACGATCAGCTCCTTAGTCTTGCTGATGTTTAGGAGGAGGTTATTTTCCTGGCACCAGGTCTCCAGGTTCCTAATCTCCTCCAGGTAGGCCGTCTCGATGTTGTCGGAGATCAGGCCCACAACAACAGCTTTGTCCGCTAAGTTGACTATTTTCTAATTTACGTTAGCAACCATTGCATTGTTTTTCCTGCACTTTACGCATTCATTATACTGTTTCTTAAGGTGTATCTTGAGGCAGCTGAAAAGTTTGTGTTCCTTTGCAGCGCAGACAAAACGCTTTGAATATGATTTATAATCGGTTGAGATAACTTGTGCTAAATCTGAAGTATTTCCAACAACAATGATGATCTTCTTTGAGGGACAAGCTCTTCTCCGTCTGCTGTGGCAGACATTAGAAGTTTGATCTCTGTCTGTCTTTTAGCATAGCTTCAGTCATCGAGTCATACGAGTCCAGGAAAGTTCAAGTTGCTCAGTGCTGGGAACAGCTGTGATTGGCACATGCTCAGGTGCCACTTGATATGCTTTTACTTTGTGTTCTGTAGCTGGAGCGTGTGTTTTTATTATTGCTCAATCGTGGTCATTAAACTGTGTCATCACGCCCTAAATTAACATTATTGGTATTTACCAAAATGATTGTAATGTTTTTGTAACGATTAACCACCAATATGTGCAAGCTCGTTATTCAAAATGATGGTTTTATAAACAGAATGTAATTATTGTCGTTCGCCATTATTTTTAAATTTACTGTTTTAAGGCACAGTAGAATTTTTGATTAAGATGTAAAACTAGTTATTTTCTTGCATTCCTGAACAGACAGATTCGTTTTAATGGTTGATGTCGTGCTTGATTTATTAATAAGCTCTCAGAGAAGTCCAGTGTGCCGCGAATAAAAATGTTGATTACATTTCAGTGAATTCAGTGAGTTTTATTTTTTAACAGGTTTTTTGACAGATTTCTAAAAAGTATTTGTGTTTTCTCTTTTTAACTAATTTGTTAAGCCCTGTATACAAAACTTTTCTCCAGGAGCCAGGAGGCTTGTCAAGTTAAAAGGCATCAATTACTAAAAGGTTGAGGTGAATGTATGTAAGAGTTTGCATGTATAATTTTTACCCTATGTGGATTAGAGAAAATGCAAAATAATTTCAAACTCGTGGACCCAGTTTGTTTGTTTTTAACCATTGAAGATGTGTGCTGTACACAGTTCAAAGAAACGATTGAAAGCCCAAAATTCCCATTATATTCATGCCCACGGTGAGCGTATACAAACTTCTGACCGCGTGTAATTTTGTATGACAGCATCCCTCGATTCAGGCTAAAGCTTTAACCAGTTCAGGTTTGTCTTCCTTTTTAATATCACTTTGGCTCCTTCGTGGCAAGCTTGCTTGTCAGAGTGAAAGCGTACCCTGTATGCTTCGGAGTTTTCCAGCCATTTTTACGCCTCCTTCCTCCTCCAGTACCCTGCAGCTGTGAATTCTGCTCACATATTCGCCATGGCTGTGATTGTAAAAAGAAGAGCACCTCGCTCTTTCCTGCTTACACTAATTGTCCAGCAAAACTGTGATCATTTTAATCACCATACACATCAGAGCTGCTGTGAGCAATTTAACCAGTGGTATTGATAGCTTTCTGAAAAAAATAAATAAATCAGAATGCAGGAGCACACTGCGAATACTTCTAATTCTTTACATCACCTGGTCTTTTGTTTGCTCCTAACCTTCCTTTCCCTCTAATACCCCAGCCGTCCAGGCCTGTTTGGAATTCAGGCCCCGGCCTGGTAGATACACCCACAACATGCTCCTCTGCTGACAGAGTGGTTGTGGGGAGTCACGACCATCTCTGATAAATAAGAGACTAAAGTTGTTTACTTGTGTTCAGTAGACACATCTTCATGACCACCCAACATTACAATGTCAAGTAATGACACTGGAGTAAACAGCTATTAGCGGCGTGTGGGCATGCTTTATTTATTTATTTATTTGATAGTTATTGAATTTACAAAGAATCATTATACACCATAACAGCTGCATAGAGGTATGCAGGATTTATTACATTTTGCAAAATGCAATGACCTACATACTGTGTGTCCATATCAGGCTCAGCGCAGCGGTGGATGGTGAGGTTGAATCAAAGGTGGAATAAACGTTCATCGCACAGTTCAATGAAAACTGGCGTCGGGAGTATTTTCAAATCAGACATGCAGTCTCCGTTGAGCGTTTGTCGACAGTTTGCCCTATCTGTTGAAATACTGTGGCTTACGATTCAAAAGAGAAGGCTTCCTAGAATTGGATTCTGATCCAATCCTAAGTAGAGTTAAAGCCAGTACCCTCAAGCTGTTTGGATGTAAATCCATCTCTCTACATCTCTCCAAAGCTCTCGTCTTGATTGCTATTTGGATTCCTTGCTGCATGAGGGGCATGAATAAATGAGCGGAAACTTGATCTTCTGCAGAATAAATGTTCTGGCTAGTACACTTCCTTTTTTTTCCTTTACTTCTAAACATTGGCATCCCATTTTAGTGACAAAATAAGTAATAATGTTGAGCGCAAGGTGAATAACATCACAGGCTTACATGAAATCGTCTATAACATGGTTATTATGTTCACACAACCGGAGATGACTTACTGCGCTCGCTCGTAACAATAGATTAATGACATTTCCGCGTGTGTCGACTGTACCATTGTCTTCATCGGAACAGCTCGCCAGCTCGTGTGTATTTAGGAAGATAGGTGAGGATTTGTGTACCTTGAGCCATTTAGTGTTAAACACAGACAATAGATTGAATCCCTGGTGTTGTCGACCCACACAGTCCTACACACTAAGCTGGTTATTTATATGCCTCGCATTGTATAAAAAGAAGGAACACAATGTTCCCTAGCTGTTCTGAATAGAAATCTTAATGAATTAATAAATCTTGGCAGTAGAACCATTCCTGACTGAGGGGGGAAAAAGCAGGACAAAGAAGCCCACAGATGGCAGTGGGGAACAGTGTCTCTGTGTGTAAGCTGACAAGTCATGCACTGATGAGTCCATTTCTTAATTGCAATGAAAACTCATTTTCAAATCTGGCTGAAGAGGTAGGGTTATTAATTGATCTTTTAATTAAAAAGCCTGCGTTCTCCGGGTTCTCTTGGCAAACAATAGTATGTAGCTAAATAAATCATATTCATCCTTGAAGCACACCAATTAATCATCAATTGTCACACGAGGATTGTTTAAGGGACGCTACTCAGCGAAGCCTTGTACATTAAGGTGTTTTGCTTTGTGAGCAAACCCTGTCCATTAATAAAGGTCACACTTGTTATGTATCTTTAAAGTGTGTGTATTTGTACAGTTTGCATAGACATTTGGAGACATCGGCTTTGTTTTGATAATGCAGATGTAATGGCTTTTGGTTCGTGATCGATCCGTAACTGCCCATTTGTCACCTGCCAGAGCCTTACACTCCTCATTTTTCTGCCATGCTTGTACTATTCCTGGACCCAACCGCTCACCCCCATCTGGTGGAGCCACCGTGACTTTAGGCATGATTTACAGCACCACCCCAGCATTCCCTAGACATTAAATTACCTGGATTATTGGGGCTTCATGGTTTTTAGTGCACTGCTTTGCATTACTCTCCAAAATCCGGATGGTGTATAGCACAATATATGATGATATAAGATATGCCAGCAAGGTAAAATTGGACTTATTGGATTGTACTGGGTTTTATGGTTGTGATCTGTCTTAACAGATCGCAGTGCCAAGGTCCAAATTGGGAGAACTTGATAATATTGATATGCATATAAAATTATAGCATTTTGCAATACCTGCAATGCTATAAGAGAGATTTTTCTATATTAGAAATCGCTGAAAGACAATTATTGGACCCAAATTGCTTTTTGAATTTGTCCATTTGCAGAAATACAACTGGCCTTCAAGAAAAGCTTTGTATTCTTAGTTACCGCTCTTGGAGTTTTGCAGCCTGTAGTGCTCGTATTGTATGCTGGCCAGTGGGATGATGCATTTACATGGTTCAAGTTTTCAAATTAAGTGCAGCAAATAGAAAAATGCTTAAAAACATTTGACTTTGCCTTTGCAAATAACCAACATCAGTTCCAACTCCACACTTTTTTGAATACGCGGCATGTTGCACGACTGGATCGCTGGTATTATTATTATACTGCGCTCTGTATTTAGAGCTGTGCTGTGGAACGGATGAGCACCTGAAGTGCCTAACATTTTTAACAGCACATTTTTCAATCCTTTCATTGTCTTCGTTTGATTTTTTTATCTGAGCATTTTAACCAACTACTGATGGAGAACAGTAAACCTAATTAACTATAAAAATAGGAAATCCTTTGAGTCTAATGAAGAAAGCACAGTGTTCATTTGACAAATAGCTGATCCAGCTGGTAATATATTAAAGGGAACACAGCAAAATAATCCAGAGAGGAAATGCACATTTAGAAAAACAATTTTCCAGCAGTTTTGTGGTTTGTAGTTCAGGGTCTATCCCTGGGTCCGAATGGATGTTTAAAGATATGCACATAAGCTTGATTGGTCAGCGTACCATAAAAGCAGTGAGTGTGTGTTACATTTTTCACAGAAAGATTATTTGCTAAACACGTCTGCAATGCTCGATTCAGTCAAATCCAGATAGTCTGAACAGTGTAGGTAATCATTTTATTAGAATCGTGGTTGTTTCTCAGTTACTTTTCATAAAACCTCTCCATGCAGGGCGGCCATGAAAAAACCCTCCATGCAGGAAAAACCCTCCTGGTATAATAAGAATGAAATAAATAAAATGTCTCTATGTGTGAGGTTTGAAGTATTGACTCACCTGACTGAGCCACCCTGTCCACTGTCCTAGTAACTGTACAACACGACAGCCGGGTCACCCTGGTGCTTTCAGAGCCTTCAGATAATCGATGGCCCCGCACAATACCACCAATGGAGGATTACGAGGACTTGCTAAGCCTCTGCTGGTCAGCATACTACATTGATTTTGTCATACTTGTTATTGGCTTATATTTCTGTGCTGCAGAGTACTGTTGCAATTTTCTCTGCTTCTTCTCATCTTTTTCTTTAAGTACATCTGTTCTGTAAAGCGCAGTGTCAGACACCAGACACTCTGATGTTACTTTATTATGTGCTTTAGAAACTTTTGTTTTCTTTTAGTTGCTGCAGGTTGTTACTGCTCCTCTGCAAAGCTGTCTTCGGGTGCAGTAACCACTAATGGTTATGTTTAAATATAGCTCTGAAGTAATCTGTGATGTTTGAACAGATCTTTGAAGTTTCTGAAGCAGAAAAATTTTGAGTTTAGACCACAGACACAAGGGTACACACACCCACAGTGCACATTCACACACAACATGCACAGGCATCCAGTCAAGGTCTACTAATACCCCCCCAGCATGGGGTTGAACATTTCATGCAGTGATAAATGAAGAGGAAGAGCCCTAGCATAACCCATTGCTTGATTCACTATCTTAAGTCCTTCAGATTATTCAGCAGAGCAACAAAAGAGGGAACTAATGGTATAATTGGCACACATGCAAGGACAGAAAATCAACATACGCTAGTCCTATGAATGTGCTCATTAGGATGCAGAGGAAAGGTTGGTGGAAGGGCATCCATCATCACAGAGCACACTGTGATCTTTGTGTGCCTCTCTTACATGATTTTATGACACTTGTACAAATGATCACATGCTTCGCTTTCACCTTGCCCAAATCTGTGGCATTCCACTTCATCTATCTGCGCTGACTGTCACAGGCTGCAGGGAAAGACTGTGCATGCATTGGTTCCATGCAGCTCTTCAAACCAAGGCCGTCTCACAGAAAGTACTGAATGATCAAAGGTGAAGGATTTGTAAATCTAAGCGGATAAAACACATGAATGCTATCCTGTTCCGTAGGAGTGAACCAGATTATGTCTTCGTTGAATTTCCGTTGTTTTGGGGGAGTCCGACTGTTAGATTTGTATTGTTGATTGTCATTTATGCTTAGAAATATTTACTTATATATGCTTAGAGTTTTGTAATTAGTTGTAGATTGGTAGTGGTTTTGATCCTTGATAGTCTGCAAACTTTGTGTGTATTAGACAGCACTTTGGGAGCATGAGAGGTCATACCGTGTCTTATTGTTTTATGGTAGGATTAACGTAGTTGCGTCTGTTCTAGTCTAAGTGCTCTTTGTTTAGATGAACTGCAGGACTTCCTCACCGTGTTATCTAGGATGAACCATCTAGGGTGAGGGGGAGGCTACCCTCTTCCTGACCAAGGATGTTTGACCCTTTGATCAGCAGTCCACACACACACACACACACACACACACACACACACACACACACACACACACACACACACACAGGCAAGGTACTCTTTGTGTGTATGTAGACGTCGTATGTTAATGAACTTATGCATATTCATGTAACCTCAATAAAAGAACAGTGGTACGGGAGAACGGACGAGAGCAACTGGGGTCAAGCGAAGGAACGGTGCCTGTCCGGTTCTCTCCCGTGCACGAGAAACATGAAGAAGCTTGCCTACTTGTGTCTTGCTTTGCAGTGTAATTATATTGTCTTCAAAGTTCCAGCGGATGGGTTCAAGCTACAAACCTATCACCGACGTGCTGGGGGTTATGTTTAGAAGCTTTTTCACTCCATACTCAGGTCTCTCCAAATGCAATTGAAAGTAAAGTCTTGCAGGCTCTTGGCCAAGTCCTTCCACTGGAAAGGGGCTTTAGCTCAGACTGACAGGTAATTCTTTAAAGCTCATTGTCAGGAATATAAATAGTCCCCATCTTACTTTCAAACTTGGCTGGGCAATTTACTGCTAGCTGCAGGACTGGTCTAAAGAGCGCGAGCGTTTTCCATGTATCATATGCTTTTAATCAGAAACAGTGTGAGTGACACAAAGTAATTTTGCCCTGTCTTGTATCTGAAATGGCTGTGCATCTGCTTGGTTGTTCAGAACAGTTTTATTGTTTGTCAGGCTTTTGGAAAGTCAAGCCAAGTTTACACAATACACAATGTCAGATTGAGCTCTGTGTGATAGTGTGATTGGTTTTTCCTGTTTCTTTGCCTCAGTGTTCAGTGAAGAAGCAGGCGATCTATGAAGGTAAGCTGTCATAAAAATACCAGTGGGTTTAAGCCACTGTGTGCATTCAGCTGGGACCAGTTTAGCGTTGTCTAAAGGTGCCATTTTATTTACCC
This sequence comes from Aulonocara stuartgranti, assembly GCF_965226115.1. Classification (NCBI taxonomy): domain Eukaryota; kingdom Metazoa; phylum Chordata; class Actinopteri; order Cichliformes; family Cichlidae; genus Aulonocara; species Aulonocara stuartgranti. The sequence continues at coordinate 39,894,138 of NC_138951.1, read as the reverse complement.
ATCACAGTTTAAGCATTAATTGAATTAATATTATAACATTAAGCAGAGTATAATACAATCTTAATCATTCATCTGATGAGTTGGCTGTTTATTTTACCCTTTGATCTCCACTTGGTAAAATTGAGTCAAATGCATTGAACTAAACCTAATAGCTAATGCTGTTTGAATATTATAATGCTCATCTAAATGTTTTACATACCAAATAAGAAAGCACAGGACAGTTACAGTTGTATTATTGATTCAGTCCCAGTAATCCCACTTTGCGTGTGCAGTGGAGTTCAGGAGTCCCAGCACATTACGCCCACTCACTCGCTTTGAATCCACTCGACAATTACCTACACATGGACTTACTGTGCTTGGCCATTAATTGGATTTTAATGTCAGTCATTATTTTGACTTCCACCTAAGAAGAAAACAAAGTGATTGGCATAAAATGCTTACACTCCCCCCTTTGTTTTTCTTTTTTCCCACTGTTACAGCCGTGCACTTTTACAACCCCCTAAAAGCTCAAACTCACTGGTTAGTTTCAGCTCAAGCCTTCGACTGAAGGAGACTCTTTGGTCAAAAAGCTCAATATCAAGGAAGCAGAACTCGCAGGGCTTCCAAAGGTGAACCTGTCCAAGTATTTTTTTTAACAGTTGCCTGCAGCTGCTTAAAAAATTCACATACACCACTGACCAGAATAACCTGGAATTTTGCTATAAGCGGGCAGCCTTATGGACTGCTGTGCACTGGGGGACCCTGGCAGGTTAAAGACCATTTAATGTTCGATCCAGCTGTGTGGGACAGCTGGATCGCATTACCCCCTTAAAGCCTGAAATATGAAATAATTGCCAGAAAATTTTTGAAAATGAAGAATTTATTGAACCATCTGACAAATTGGTTTAAAAATGATTTATATTTTAATTTCCATATATGATTTTATATTTTGTATCATATTTGCTACATCTGACTTCTTTTTTTAAATTGCTTAAAAATATGTTTTGCAATTTATTTCGTTTTTTTAAAGAGGGGGTGGGGGCGGGGGGGATGTTACACTGATGATGTAGAAGTCTCACAAAAACCTGCATGTATCAAATATGATGCGTGCACCTCTACAGGCTGATGTCTTGAAACGTCCAGGACTGCAGTGCATCAGTGAAAACAGCTTCTGACACATGCAACAACGTTTTGAGAGTGTCAAGAAAATACAACTTGTGCTTTCAAGTTTAAAGACCATCCGACTGGAGAAATCTACCAAACCCAAACTGACTTGCATACCTGTAAAAAAAAGTTAAACTGATGGTATATTCATGGTGACATTATTGGGCCGTTATTTAATTTTTCATTCATTTTGGTATCACTGATCGTAGCTGTGGTCTGGTCTGCACTTGTGTTGGTTTTCTTATTCACTGTGTGACCTCTTAAACACGATGGCCCATCTCCCGAGTTTAACCTGTAGTTACATTTTAGATGAAATTTGAAATGGCCTTTTTGTTTTTGGTCTACCACTTTAATTATGTTGTCAATCTATAAAACATAAACACATTACATTATTTCAAGGCTCTGTTGCTTGAAGTGGAGAAGGACTGGGTTGCTTTAAAAGCCATCGCTGCCTACATGACACTGGCAAAGAGATTAACACCACACTTCAGCACATGAAAGGAGTCTGATTTTGCATTCACTGAACCTGCCTCTGCCATTGAGTCTTTGAACTTCCATTAAGCCATTTATCACCATGCAGTGCAATTTATTTGAGTTTCCTAACACAGGGGATGGGTGCCCTCTCTCCTCTCCAAATATGCCGTTGTAGATTTTGAATGTTGAGCTTACACCGCGCAATGTCTGCACTGACCAGGGTGTCAGCAGTTGTCAAGTGCAGCCACCCTTTGCCATCAAAATAAGAGCATTCACCGCTGTTCTTATGCAAAGGGCTCATGGTAATGTTGTGGGTAATCTTGCTAAGATGTCTTCTTTTTATTTTTTGTTTTCTTCAGTTGCCCCATCTATCCACGACATAAAGAGCCATGGAGTCGGTCTGGGACGCACAGCCCTGCTAAGATGTGAGGCTGCTGCAATGCCTTCTCCAACATTTGAGTGGTACAAGGGTGAAAAAAGGTGAGTTCGGATTGTTTACCCCTGCATACCCGCATAGACCTTTTTTCATACCAGATTTCTTCTGCATGTCATTGAACTACAGGAACATGTGTAATCAATAAAGGAGGAAAATCACTGCCTTGCATTTAGGTGAACTTACAAGCCTCTGGTATTGTGCACGCTGTTTCACCGTGACTCTCGATGGAGCTGAGGCATTGTTAACGAAATTAGTTTCGTGTGTCCTTTTCTTGCTATGACAAGTCGACACGCCATGAAAAATGGGCCGGTAGACACAAATATAAAGAAATCCGTATGATTACCCGGGAATACTTTTTTCCCGCGGAAGTCTAAAGTCCACATCTAAATATCAAATTTTTACTGCAATCGTTCACGCTGACATTTGACAATAACGCTTGTGTTATTAGGTCACACCTTCACTTGATAGAAAATGTATTACTTCTGCTTGTTTGCTTTTTTTCCAGAGACAGTGCATTTGTTTGTTCTGCCATCCATCCAGCCTCTGGGGAGAGCGCACAAAAATGTTCCAGCGAGAGTCATTTGTGCCTTGTCCTCACCTTGCATCCTAATAAAATGTTTGCTGGCAACTGGCTTAAATCATTCGCGACACATACATCAATCAGTCTAGATTCAAGTGTCAGTTCTTGAATTTAAAAACCAAATTACCCCTATTACCCGTCATTTACCCACTCCTGGTGAGCACAATTTCAATCATCAGCTCACACTGTGCTAATTGTAATTATAGGGTGGATTCAATTTATTCAAATTGCTAAGGAGGCAAGTTGGCGTGATTCTAGTCTTTACTTAATTCAAGGACTTGTTCTTTCTGTGACTTCTTACATGGCTAAATGTTGATTTCTTATTTACTCCTCATTATGAGCAGGACATTAGTATCGGGACTTAAGCATGGAGCACGTGTAGCTGCTGTACAGCATTAACGCTGCCTTTTTCACTGCCCAATTACTCGTCATGTAAAATGAGCCCCACTCCTGATTTTGGCTGAGTGTTGATGCAGCTATAGCATTGCTGCAGATGTCGTTTCATTTGGTCGATAATGGAAGGCGTGTGGCGGCTTCTGCAAGTAAATCTTTCTCGATGCATCGCCACTATCGCTCTCGGATGACGGAGGAGAGCATTGACTAGTTTCACGGTGAAGTAAAGAGGTGAGACACATGCTGAGATTATCAGAGAATGTTCAGCTAACATTTGAGGAAATCGCCATGGGAGAGGGAACAACAGATTTGCGGATATTTGCTGGACATAAGGTCGCACATAATGCTTCACACCCAGAGTGACTCTCAAAGCGAGTCGAGCCAAGCTCGAGATCATGGGGGGCACAGCAAGGCCAGGATAGAAGTATGTCTCCTCTCTGGAGGATTTTATGGTTTATATGTTTAAATATGAATCTGTAGCAGTACAGGCAACCGCTGAGATGAAAACAAGCTGTACCATCTACAAAAATCCCACAATCAGGATTCATAGCATATGCCTGTGCTGAGTGAATTTTAATCTCTACAGGCTGTTTAAGATCATCACGCCCACAACAGTAAACAATTTAACATTTGTCAGTTTCTTAGCACAGATGCCAGGCACAACTGTAGTAGGATTTATTATAATCCGGCCGGACCTGCAACAAAAACGATGAACAACACGTCAAGTGGCACCCAGCTGGTTCACCTCTGGGTCATTTCTCTCTCCTCGCAGTCCTTCAAAGCGTCTCTCCAAGGCAGACCAAGGGATAAATAGATCTGTTGAAGAGAGTGATGAGCCACTACACAATCTGAAAATCCACTAAAGATGACAAACATTTGCGCTGCCCTTGACTCTAGCCGTTTCCACCCCCGTTACTTTGTGTTCGGGGAGAGAAATCAAAGCATCATTTGTTGTGATTGTGTTCTGTTTTTCAGGATTATCAAGGGTCAGGGCATCGACATCAAGAGCCTCAGCTCCAGATCAGTCCTCACAGTCACCAACATGACAGAGGATCGTTACGGGAACTACACGTGCGTCGCCTCCAACAAGCTAGGGACGGCTAATGCCAGCGTGCCTCTCAATCGTAAGTTGTCATTCTACCTGCTTGTGGCTAACTGGAGTGCTGAAGAGTCAGAGGGTTGGAAGAGTGTTGTGGATGTCAGTGGGGGGTTCTCTGCCCTCAAAAGTGTTTTCATTTTTTGCTACAATTTTCTTGTTATAGAAAAAAAAGGTTTAACCCCAGTGGAAGTGGTTGCCCACAGATCACCAGTAAAAAAAAAAAAAGATTATTTCCTAGACATCCGCTTTGTGAATCAGTTGTCTATTATTGTTAGACATCCTGTGTGTGTGTGTGTGTGTGTGTGTGTGTGTGTGTGTGTGTGTGTGTGTGTGTGTGTGTGTGGGTGGGTTGGTGCGTCTGCTTTTTAAGTCTACATCTGCATGTGTACTGGATAAAAACACCACCTGAAAAAGAAATTTAGGTTTGAGGCAACAGCGTCACAATTACAAAGGCAGCAACACAGGTCAATCCTGCTAAGTTGAATACCAAGTAGGAGTATGAGTCAGATTTTAAAGAGGGCTCCGAGCCAGCCCTTTCACAGCTTTTCAAAGCCCATAAGGAATCTTTCCGAGTTCCAAAAAGACCCAAATATCAGAGGCCAAACTCCTGCAGTATCACTGATAAACAGCATTTATTTCTCATAGTTAGAAGCATTCTTTTAAATAAATAAATCAGTATGTGTCCACAAAATAAATGAAGTCATCCCTGCAGAGATACTTCAGCTATGCTATTATAGCTCAAGTTTTCATTCTTTCATGCACAACTCTTCAACATTGCCACCCTGACTGAATCAATATTGCATATGAATAAATGAGGTGGCTCTGCTTTTTCATTCAGTGCTGTTGTCTGCCTGAACACAACCTTAGACCTTTCCGCTGGAGAGAGAGGCTCTGTGTTTCTAGGATGAGGCTTACACAAGGCTGTCTGTTTTCACCCCAGACCAGCACTTACCCAGGCCCCTGCTTGCTTAAGCATTCAAAACAACTAATGAAAGGGAACTGGAGATTGAAGGGGGAGAAAAACACAACGCTGCATCAAAAGCTGTTATACAGCCAAATCATACCTGTGATCTCATTCATCACTATGTTCAGCAAATACAGGAAACAAGTACATTATTTGAGAAAATGCACACTTGAAACCAGTGCTGCCAGGTAATTTGGGCTGTAACATACTGCATAAGACTGGACTCTCACACACATCACATCACCACACGCACTCGGGTTTTTCTTTATGCACACTTCCTATAATTTATAATCTTTATAATCTCTTTCTGCCATTTGCACATTTTTTACTGTAAGTTTCTAAGTTAATTTGTAAATTTTTGTAGTAACCTGTAAATTGTAAATACTGTAAAACCACTCGCATTTAATGGTCGGGTTTGCACAGCTACAAGCATTTCACCCCCATGTCATACTGTGTATGGTTGTGTGTGTGTGACAAATAAAATTTGAATTTGAATAACAGTTCTGCACATCCTCAGTTTGACTTATGTGTCAATTTTATAGCTTTATTTGGAACAAACGATCTATGTGCTTCAGTCACATCACAGAGTTTTACAGATTTTTACCCTGAGTGAGATTTCTTTTTTTAAATCAGAGAAAATATCCTGACTAAAAAAAATGAGAAATCTCTTAAAATAACAAGCAAAAAAAAAATTTTTTTGTAGTTCATTCAGTAAACTAAGCCTAACTTACTAGTTGATATACAATTTATGAAAGAAGAACAAACTCTACTACACAGCAAAATCTCCAGTGTTAAATTAACACTGGAGAGTGTCTATATGGGTCCACACCTCTGAGTGTTAAATACAACACTATTGAGTGTTAAATTAACACTTTTGACAGTGTTATGTGTTTAAAAGTAACCTAGTCAGTTTAGAAGATTAACAATGGCTAACACTGAGCAGTGCTGATTTTCTAACACTGGAATATTTCTAACATTTTGAGATATTTTCCAGTGTTGTATTTAACACTCAGAGGTGTGGACCCATATAGACACTCTCCAGTGTTAATTTAACACTGGAGATTTTGCTGTGTAAAAACTCTACATTTCTCTCGCATATTAAGTGTAACGCACATCTATAGCACCTGTTAAACCTGAATGGTGTATTATAGTTCTGCTTTTGTGAGTATGCCAGGGTTCACCGGGTCCAAGCGATGTAAATTTTGAGCGCAAAGCTCCGTGCCGACGTGCACATGCCTACCAATTTTCTGTGACACCCATTGACACATTACACTACAACACACCAATGCATATACCCTTCAGGTGCACTTCAAGCAGACTTCAAAGCATAACAAGAATGGCTACTCATCTGTGATGTCTGCAGCTCTCCATGACGGTTCCCGCAACCGAGTATAATCCCTGCCTTAGTGGTTCTACAAAGTGCCTTACAATTCACTCACACACACACACACACACACTCATACACCACTAGTAGAGGAGCACTGGACCCAAGGATGCTGTGGCTTGAGATCAAAGTTTTCTCAAACAGCAATCTTCAAAATTGAACTTTCTGACCATAATCAGCTTTTTGAAATCTGATCTGTGCGTGCCACGAGCCGCAGCTCAGAGCTGAAAGATGTAGGAAAATATAAGAAGATGTACAACGTGCAGGCACTCAGTGTTAACCAGCATGTGAGTGAAAGGCTTCTAATAATGACGAGTCCAGTCGAAGCAGCTCTTGTTTGGGGACTGTGGGAGAGCATTTGTGTGGTAGACTATCATTGTATTGTTTTATGTCTCATCTTTGTGAAGCTCCGTGTTTGAATAGAGATCTTCTAGCACATAAAGATGCCGGGCTTAATCTTGTCCAGGAGGCAAAGTATAATATACAAGTCATACGTTTATATTATACCATCTGTGCATGTTTTGACAAAATATAACGCAGTGTTGTTACTGCATTTAAAAATGGAAAATAATAAGCACACTGGATAAGGTTTGGAAGGAGTGTGATGTGTTGATACTACTGATAGTTATGATTTCTAACACTTTAAGGAAAAAAATGTGATAAGTTTGGCACATCAGCATTGGGAATAATGATAATAATTCTAGAATAATAAAAACGTAACACGTGTGTCTGAATGAGGTGGCTGTGCATGCAGAAAAAATACTGTAGGATTTTACTAAATGGTAAAAAGTAATAATAATGCTACGTTGCTGGCTGTCACTTGGTGAAATCAATTGCAAAGAGGGTGCAGCACGAAAAGCCTTCCTGTGCAGCTTACTGCTACTACTGCACACATAGCTAACATGAAGACACCGACTTGTCTGTGGACGTTCTTGAAATTTGAAAAAGTCCAACGCAAACACTTTTCAAAAAGTGCAACTTTTACTTTGAAGGCGAACCTTCTCCATTTCCATTTTTCACTGCACTTTTCACCTTCACTGCTTTGAGAGTGGTTGCCAAGTGCTTGCAGACATGTCGGCGTTTTCCATGCAAACTACTGACAACTGTAGCAATGTGCAATTGACCAAAGCAGGAGGTTTTTGGTGAAACACCAAATACATCCACCAACCACTTGCCAAAGTTGCAGAAAACATACATTTCCCTCATGACCCTTCGTAGTTAACAGGGGGCCACTGAGTGATCTGTAGGCCTGTGTGAAAGGGGGCTTTAGCAATCGACTTCACAGTGACTGCCAGCAACCTCCAACAACCACTCTCAAGCAGTCCGGAAGTACATATTTCCGGTGGTTGTTGAGATGATCTTTGACAGGTTTCCTAGCAAGATTAATACGTTTCCAATTCTTGGTTCTGTATGAGAAAACATAGATTCATAAAGGTTGGACGAGGTTGTTTGACGATGATAACCTTTCACAGTTTTGAAAGTTGCAGCAGTAGATCCGTTCTCTACACTCTAGGCTTTATCACAGTCATGATGTCTACTGACTGGAGCCGAGGGCGGCGAGGGTCAAGGTATAGATTAGGTGAAGTGAGCCATCAGTTCATTTATTACAGGCCTAAGTGAAGTTCTTCATTGATCATTAAAGTATAATTGGCCCATTTTGTCAGACTGCCCAATACACAGAATTTATCCAAAAAAAGATAAAGTTCTTAAAATGCCCTAAGGCTTATTTGCCAGTGTAGTGCTGTCGATTGTTTAATGAACAAACAACCTGAGGCCTTTTTTTTTATTTCCAGGAAAGAAATCCACTATGAGCAAACTTTTAGGAAAAATTCCGACATGTTTGATGACTCCACTTTCCGAACGCACATATTTTTAAAGCTCCGTGAATTACTTTTCAACATCTTTCATTCCTGAAAGAGCAAGACACTTCTTTTATGAAATATCTGTCTACAATACATGCATTCAGGAACGTCTTCGTGAGTTCTCCCTACTTTTTGGTGGGTGTTTGAGTTTTTCTTACACTCTTCCATTATTTTGCCCAACTGAGCGACAAAAAAAAGAGATTAAAAAAAAGCAGTGACATCGTGACTGAGGAACATCGTTTTCTCGATGTTTTACAGTGAGAGCAGTGGGAAAAAATCTATTTAATGTATTCAGTGATGAAATATGAACAGGTAAATTAAATTATTCACTAGTTTGCACTGCACTCTCTGATGATAACATTGTCCCTAGCAGGCCAGAGACTCAGACTACAAAAAGATATTTCTGTAGAGTTGGCAATTGTCAAAGGAGCACTCCACTCTCCTGTTTGTGTATGCACAAAGAACATCAAAGGCTTGTCTCAGATTCTCAAATGGATGATCTTAATGTGACACTAGCGAGGCCTCAAAGGCAGAGCGATAAAGAAACCCTCGGAATAGAAAGAGGAGGCAGCTTCCTGTGCTGCCACCCCCAACTTCTCCCCTTCTCTTTATCTCTTTGTCTGTCGTTCTATCGTGGCTTTGTCTGTCTGATTCTCTTATCTCGTTCTCTCACTCTTTTTCTCCCCCTTTCTGCGACTGTTGTCACTCATTCTTCCTTTCGATCACTCTCTTCCTCTCAGCGAGAAACACACACAGGCACACACAGAGTCTTGCCCCTCCCTTTGTCTCTCGTGATCTAGAAGAGAGGCCGTTTCCGATGTCGCTCTTAACGAGAAATGGCAAGCAGTCGCCGCAGCGCACCTCATCGCTACGTTGACGCAAATAACAAAACCCAGAGGTGAGATTTCACCACGGGTGACTTTGGGTTGCTATTTTTGAACCAGTCAATAGCTATTGATGAGCAAGGGGGGAAAGGGGTATGCATATTAGACTGAGCATCGTATATAGTGAGGTGAATTGTAAGTAGAAGAACAACGTGTGGAGGGATATTTATGGTCATGTCCAGCTGTCTCTGTGGTTGTTTGCACTGCACTGTGAACTGAGGGTTATCCCTATTCAAAAAAGAAAAACAAGAGAAAAGGAAGTACAATAAAGCAAAACACACAAGACCTCAGAGCTCAGTGTCATTGCTCTGTTGTCAGGAATTTAAAGCTGAAAGGTCCTTATCTGTCAGTGGTGTAAATCCTTTTTGTCTTAACCTTACAGAGTCACTTTAAATCAATCCAGGAAAAGGTTTGCCATTATCGCTGATGAGATGAACTGTGACTCAGCAAAGCCTACTCCCAGAGAAAGTAAACACATTTGCCTTCAATTCAGAGCAGCCAGTGGAAGACAGATAGTTGGGTTTCTGTTTCAAATCAAATAGGGATGAAAAGCAGAATTTGCATCCTGATCTCGTCTCGCTTTCGACATGGTAGGCTCTGACTAACGCCTGGGTTTTTTTATACGAGTTAGGTGCTGTGTTTCCTCACTGTCTGCTCTATTCTGCCAGTTATGTCAGAGCGTTTTGGTTTTCGTGCTTTTAAACCATTAGTCAGGGATTGTGATCTCTTTGAGCCAAGTACCACTTTAAGCTTGTGTTAAAAAGCTGTGGTAAAACACAAACTGGGTTCTGTGGAGCAGAAAGAAAGCATATAGCCTCTTTGTCACCACTCTGCAGCACTTCTGTGCGCGTGTGTGTAAATCTTTTCATACTTTGTGAATACCACAATGCCCAGTGTCATCGGTGAATGAACAAATATCAAAGTGAAACAGCACTGGTCACAATTGTCTGTACTTTTAAACAATTGTTAAGCTACAAAGGTGTGATGGATTGGACTGGGTAATAGTTATGAATGATGCATAGAAATACCCCAAAATAACTTTTTGTCCTTCTGTATGATTTCAGTTGAACTGTGTGATTACAGACGAAGCCGAGCTCGCACAGGTTCAGTTTGCACTGATTCATTATCAGTCTCACTCTCAGTAGCTTTGCTGTGTTTTCCATATCACTCTGTAGCAAACTGAGCCGCAGTGTGCATACAACAGAAACGTAATCGCAGTTAATGAGGGTTCAGCTTTCGGCAAAAATTCTATAGTGAAACCTGCGGAGTTTAAAACCAGATCGATGCACTGGTTCCACGCTCTTTTCATTACTGAAAGAAATGTAAGGCAACGTTGCGCTGTGAGGAGTCTCGTCAAGAAAAGCGTGAGTGGGTTTGGTTTGGGAAAAGGACAACACAAAAAATGATAGATATTCCCATTAACTTTTGCCAGAACTGGCTGACCTGTCACGATCCCTGCTTCTCATCTTGGACAAGTTAATTAAGGAGTAAATAGTTTATCACCGCGCGGTTGTCAGTCAGCATCTGAAGCCACAGCATTTCCTGAGGTCACCATGCCCACGCTGACAGGGCATGGTGACCTCAGGAGCTTTTATTCACTCCTAGCATGTTTTCCTTCAGTCTTTGTTTCCTCTATAATTAGAGCTGGGCGATATGAGATTTTTTCATATCACGATATGTTTTTTTCATTTCAGGCGATAACGATATCTATCACGATATCAGCCAAATAACTATATTTGTAAGATTTAAATGTGCCGTTGCTCACAAGTAAAATGTGAAATAATCAGCAGCTTGTTTTTATTTAAATATTTACTTCCCATAATAAGTTCAACAGGGTAGATGTACTTAAGGAACATGAGACTTTTTCAGATAAATAAAGGCAAATATTACAAACTACACAAAAGGCAGCCGCTAAAGCGTTTAAGTTTCAAAATAGAACAAATGAAACAGACTAAATTGTCAATTCCACTTAGAAACAAAATATTAATTCTACAAATAAATCTTAGTTTGTTTTACAGAAGAACAGACAAAACTGACTAACTTTTGTCAATATCAAATAAACTGAGAACTAAAAGGAAATTCTCAATCTCTCCTTGTTGTATAGCTGAGCTTTTCAAACAGTTTTAACAGTTACTTTAGTCTGACAAAAGCCGAATGACGAATTAGCGCTTCCAGTCAGAGACTGAGGCTACGTCCACACGTACACGGGTATTTTTGAAAACGGAGATTTTCCGTTTTCGTTTTAAAAAATAATCCCGTCCACACATAAAGGCAGAAATGAAGGAAAACGCTGCTATGAACATGCCAAAGCAGCAGGTGGCGCTAGATTCCTAACCGTGCAGAAATGTTGGCCAATCAGAAGTCTAGAAGCCTCGGTGGGAAAAAGTAAACAAAGCTGGGGCACAGAAGCAGAACCGAGTCGTATGTGTGGAGGGACAGTAACTGTGTGTATATGTAAGCATTTAAACACTGCAGAGAGTAGAATTAACAGTAACAGTATTGTAGAAATTCATTTCACCGAAACAATAACGTGGCGCACAGTGTGACGCATGCACCAGTTTATTGTATTTCCAGACTTGCTTTCGGCACAATTTACAGTGCACGCTACTCTGTTTTTTGTCAGACTTGAAATAGCCGAAATACCTTCACACTACGGAACTTCTATGGCTCTTCCGTTCGACAATCTCTCCGGCGTTGGAACCATCATCTGTTTTCTCTTCGGTCACGCTCGGTTGATTTTTCTAGTCGCACACTCATTTCCTCCATTGCCCGCTGGCTGCTTCCCAAACAAACACACGTGCGGCTTGGCACTTGTGCTGTACGTAACAAGTCACGCGACGTGACGCTGCGGCTGTGATTGGTTCGGCTCTGCGCTAATTAGTTTGGATTGGCTGACCTTTTTTTTTTTTTTTTTTTTTTTTTTGAGGACAAGAGCGGCGAGGTCTATCGCGATAGCTTAATTTCTCTATCGAGTAAAAGTTATATCGCGATACATATCGTTATCGTTCTATCGCCCAGCTCTATCTATAATGTTAGTATGCTATGGCTGTTTGTCTGTTGGGTTAGTTTCATTGCTTTGCTGTTGCTCTTTAATTTATAATGAGCAGGAATTATTGGCATTTAAATGCATGCGTCGATTTTCGTGCCGGTGGCTGCTCAGTTTGCTGTTGCGTCACGGAGACAAATATATATTGAGTTCCAGTCTTTCTGTTCATTTGCATGGTGTTATTAAAAAATAGGATCATATCACAGTGCTTGCCTTGTTGCTGTTATCCAGTTATAATTGGAGTATACTCAATAAATTGGTGGAATTAGTCCTTTTCCACTTGTAGTTTTGGTGCTTTTCCGTGAGCTGTTACTGTATATGGGATCCAGAGTGTATTTATATTTTGGCTCAAGATGTCATTAGGATCCTACTGTATGTTAATTTGCAAGTAATCAATATTACCGAGTAATATGTCAGATAAAAAGTGCACGCCTGCTGCAGCCTCTCATGTATAGTTTAAAATGTTTCACTTGAATCAGTGTCCCGCTGCATGATTATCAGCGGGCAGCCAGCATGTTGTCTAAACTCCTTCTCAGGCGACAGCGTGCTCGTCGCAGTAATGTAGTTATTGGGGATTTGTGGTCGCAGCAGAATCCTCATTGCTGTTCGGGTCCATCGACAGCGCCCTCAAACAGCCGAACCTTTCTTCCTCCACATCTAACTGTATAACCTTCAGCTGTAAACGTTCACTTCCTTGACTCGGATCTCTCACTTGATGAAATGAATGAAACATGGAATTAGTTCTGGCAGAGAACTGTAATCAATCTGGAATGGCTGATTGACACCAGCTCTTATATGTCTTACAGTAATTGGCTCTTTCAGTGATTGGCTCATTTTGCAGTAGTTTATAGTAATTCAGGTGCACAGCACAGATATTACAACGTGAGCCTGATGATTGTTCCTCTGACAGCCACACCGCTAACAGCCGCAGCACCCTTTACCTTCCCGCACGCCCTCCTTGTGTCTTAATTATGATTGTTGTTTTGAAGAAGACATCATTCATGTATGTTTATGTTTATTTATGTGTTTATTAGGTGAGTTGAGCTTCATCAGCACACCCTCCCTCCCCCTCATTCATTGACAGCTCCTCAGACAGCAGAGGATTTTCAATCAAATCTAACTGTGTAACAGTTTTTTAAAAAATGTTCGTTTGTGGGCCAATAATTATTTTTAAAAGGGCCAAAAATCATTGCAGGTTGTTTCTGACGGCCTCTTACTACACATACACATGAGCACTGTGTGTACACTGCACACACACATGCAGAGACACACTCTTTATGATTTTAGCCGAGGTATAACAATCACCAAGCTGGCAATCCCTATTTCAACTTCCCATTTCATGTGCTAGATGGAAGTGAACTTCGGTGAAAAGACTGAGGCTGCTCACTCCAATTTTCTGAGGAGTCCTCCAGCTTAATTGGTCAAGCTCTTATCCCCCAGCCCACCTCGGCTTAGCCCTGAAGGAGATTTTCTCCGCCTATACCTCTGCCTTCATTTCCTCCCCCCCCCCCCCCCCCCCCACCTGCTCCCCACTCCCACCTTTTGAGCAGTAATCGGAAGAGACTGATGGAGAAGAAAAAGAGTTACTCTTCCTCTCTCTGTGTCACTGCTCAGCCTCCCTCAGGCAGGAGAGACACTGCTGGCTAGTTGGTTAATGAATGTTGTGTTCATTTGTCACGCTTATCAATCACTGCATGTGTAGGTGTCATTTTGACACGTCTCCTCGTCTGCCATTGTTGTCGATGATGTCGTTCGCTCACGCACCCTGTGATTGTACCTGAGTCACGGAGCAGAGATGCAGGAAAATGTGAGCAAAAGGTGAAACCTGAAATGTGGGTGTGTGATTACAGCCTCGAACGCAGGGGAATAATATCGAGTCCAGGCGGGGATTGGATGGCTGCGGCGCATCGTGCTTCAGCCAGGTTTATTCATCCTGGTTTAAAATGACTCCTCTTTTATATTTGTCCGCATTGGTTAGAAAACAGAAGCGTGTCCTGGCAATATTGGACCGCTGATTGTTTTCCAGCATTAAAACCATTGAATAGAAGCAGCGCGACATAATTTGAGGGCATTTTTAGAGCACGCACATATGAAAAAGACACTGAATAACTTTAACGTGGCGAGGCTGCCATACGCTTTATTTTCCCCAAAAGCGCCCTTAGAGTGTTGCACCATTTACCTGTCTTTTGAATGCCTGCATTTCCATATTTAGGCAATCATAAAAGCCATTAACATTTTCCAGTTGCACTGCGATGATGTTTGGTGCTGAAGCCCAGCAGGCAGTGGAGCTTATTCCCGACAACACCCCACCCACCATTGCCGACTCCTATAGGAGGCACAAAGCACTTTATGGACATTCATCCCTGGATGAGCGATCCGAGTGTGTACCCACACACACTTGCCGCCATTAAAAATGAACAAGGGCGAATACTTAATTGGGCGGCTCACAAATGAGCACAGCCTTAAAAACGGACCATTCCATCATCATGGAGGAATAAGTGAGGAAGATGTTCATGCAGGCATGTGTCCCTGCATGAAAAATACCTTGATAATGCTCTCAAATGGAGCAGCGGAGATAAATTGGACACTTACAAAGGCTCGGGCTATATCCAAGTTTGTCTGGAATCTCCTCTTCCTATATTTTATGGCTCTAAGTACGGTTTTTACTGCGGCATTGCACAAACACGCCATATTTTATCCATGGAGGTTTAATAGGATTAGTGATAAGTTTTATTGACCCAGCCAGTAATTAATGAGTTTTGAGATTGTTGGCTCTGAAATGTGACTTTATAAACTCAGATATTGGCACAAACTCGCATACCAAAGACATTTTGTGTTTCTTTGTTAAGAATCTAACTCTGAACACATCTCATACAGGAGAAAACTCCAAGAAGTCTCTTTGGAATAGCTGCCTGCGTGCAACCCATAGAGCTAAAACGGATGTGTACAGTTTTAGTATTAACTTCTCCTTATGCTTGTAATGAGCTAAAAGTCTGAGCTGGGCTCTCTGTGAACACTGGTTCCTTCAAATCGAGTCAGATAAATCTCTCACATTATCCCTTCACAAAGAACAAAGAGAATAGCAATCCATGAAATAAAATAGCTGTGAAAACTAATGTGTTTTATCTCGCAAAAGGAGCAAGCTGCGCGAGAGGCCGACCGGCGTATACAGTATGTGAAATGATGCGTCGCTCTCCTGAATGAGAGAGAAACTCCAAGTCGGCGTGGAGCTACGAGGGAGAGATTGCATGTCAAAAGATATGTTCCACAGTAATGGAGGAGTGTCTTGAGAGCTCATGAAATGATTCAGTGGTGAATCCATGCTCAAGTATTAATCAGATAGCACCCGGCTGGCTGTTTGAAGAACTGAAAAGAAACTCTCTTCACATACCGGGTCCCCCAGGACTACTTAAAGTGGAAACATTTGTGGAAGAAAAGATGAATTCGACCATTTCCTCACCAATATACCGAGGGAAAAAGGCATATCATTTCACGTATGAATACTGATTCTTGAACAATTTCCACCTCAAATAGAATGATGAAACGACGTGAAAGCAAATGTTTTATTGTTGTTGGCATAACAGTGGCTCGGTAAAAGAGTAACACAGTGATTACACACTTGTTTGAGCGCTTCAGAAAAGCAACACAGACCACAGATTGAGAGCATGGTGGGGACTACAGCGTACCCTCTTTTGCCCCGCAGGTGAAGTGCCCATATTGAGTTCCCGTGTAAATGGATTAAAATAGAGAGACTAAGTAGCCTCTGCACTATCGCTAACGTGGCGCGGCACTGGTGGAACGACAGAAAGTCATTGTATTCCTCGTGTGAATGTTTTTAAGGCGTAATCATGGCTGCTTTGATTTCTCTTGTGACATTTAAGCTCCTCTGCTCTCATGAAGCCTTTTAGGAGGAAGGTGGCTTGTATCTTACATAGCGCCTTTGCAGGAAGTCTAAATATTTTTATAGCCTATCATGTGCGAAAAACACATGATAGCGATGCCGACTCCTGTATCGCTTTGAGTTTAGCCCTTATGGTAAAGAACAGCTTTGATTTTTGCTACACATTTCAGATTCTGCTCTCAAGTGAGTCACTGCACAAAGTGGGTACAGATTTTTCTCAAATTGAGTGCTTGTTTACCAAACAGCTATGTTAGATCAAATGGGCAGCAGTGTTTGCATTACACTGATATCTTCATACCAATTTAGTCGACAAGGTGATTGTTGAGTGTTGATACGAGATCTGCGGGGGGGGGGTCGTTGCTGCATATGTGACACAAGTACAAAGATTTATGTGTCATATATACTTAAAGAGCACAAGCTAGCTGTTTAGATTGCCACACTGGATGTTACTTAATTCCATCAGCCTGAAAGCTATTCAAGATTGAGTTCCTCCCTCAGAGGAAGGTTCCCATTGTTGCTGCTTATTCTTTAGCGCCTTCTCCAAACACGATTTGGAGAGAAAAAATTAAGCCGAGTGTTGCTACTGAAAAACTACCCCCACTAAGTGCAGGTGGCCGAGTATTCCTGAAGAGAAATGAAGACTTTTCACCAGGTCACAAAATCCCTTCAGGGTTTGGGACTGGCTCCGGCTGCTGGGTTCGCCCTTGTTCTTTTTTTTGTCTTAGCAGCAATTCATGCAAATCAGAGGCAACTGGGGGGAAAGGTGCTTTTTATTAGCACGAGGAGGTTGCATCTCGCTATAGCCATCGCTCCTTAATGCACGGAGAGGATTTGTCGTCATTCCCTGTCCTTTTTTGTCCTTGCATGCATTATTATTATTATTATTATTATTTTATTTTATTTTTTAAATTTTTATTTTTTTATGTCTCCATTCTGTTAATAATACATGAATGTCCTCTTTCCCTCCCCTTCCCTCTCCCCCCCTCTCCTCCCCTGTAGCAATTATTGAACCCACCACCACTAGTGCTGTCTCAAGCCCAGGTCAGTATATGTCACCATGCTGTACACCAAATCAGCAACGTGAGCCGCTGCCTCATACTAACCTGAGCTGAAAACCGCTCCTCCATCTCGATTTATTTCAGTTGGCTGGCTGGAGTGCCTGCTGGGTGTACAGCTTCACTGTATGTCTTTTATACTCTATATTTGCATTTATTCTTTTTTTAATCTTTTGTTTTGGGGATTTTTATTTTTTGGTAATTGTTTTTTTTTTTTTGGCTTCTTCAGTCTGGCTACATTATTCTTCTTGCAGCCTTTGCCATCACACTACCCCGCCCCCTTTTTTCTGCCATTACAACCCCGCCTCCCCCACCAGCACCCCCACTTGGATCAAATAGCGTCATCAAGTGGCTGCTCCATATTCCGTTGGGTCTGATGCTTTTCATAATGCTGATGGCTTCTTTCTCTCTTTCTCTCAACAACACTCTCCTGCTCCCCGCCACTCGCTAAATGTAGTATACATGAAAGGCAGTACACCGTCGGTGGTGAAGGGCCTGTGGTTGGTTTGTTGTTTGCAAGATGGAATCTCCGCTGCGCTTGTAGTTTTCTTCCCCCCATTCCAAAAGGAGAAAAAGGGAAAACTACCTCCCCCCCCTTTCTGTCTCTCTTGTAATATTCCTCAATCATTTCCCCCTACTTTCTCTCTCTGTTCTTTCCTCTTTAAAACAGTCCTCTGGCGCCGTGCCACCCTCTTTAACCTGATCTCCTCCTAGTGCTGTTGTCAGTGCTACACTGTCGACGTCGCCCTTATTTCCCCCTCCTCACTGCATTCTGCTGCTTCCACATTCCAGCCCAGAATAATCCCCTCTGCCTGGCCGTCTCTTCTCCCTCTCTAATGGTTTTAAGCAAGTCGCAGAATGTAATCTCTCATGGTGGTTACATTATTTATTTATTTTTTTTTTGCTTAATTGTGCTCATGTGCACAGAAGCACACTGGCACTAAAAGCTTTCTCTGACACAGATGCGCATTGTAGACGCTGAAATGAAAACATTCTGAAATATTCTGATGTGCCCAAATGCACCTGCACTTACAGTACATACTGTACTGTAATCACACGCGAGGATTCGTATTGCACGATTTATCTCCTAGGCAGTTCTCGTGACTTTTCACCCAGCTCTGTGGAAAGATGACATTCTCTACCTGTCTGTCTGAGCCAAATATAATTATCCATGGAGATTCTGTCAGATAACAAGTTAAAATAAGCTCAGCAGCAACAAACGGTCCTGGCATGGCCCTGAACTCTCATTTGATGTAATGCTAGCAGAACAAATGACAATTTCATGGTCCAAAGGAACACCGGTGGTTTCAATCGTGGAGATAAACTCTCTCAGTGAGCCACTGTTTTTGCTTTGTTCCAAGTTGTATTTGAAGTTAATTTCTCAATGCTGCCTTCACTAACTGGCTTGGTAAAGGGAATTATTTTAGATCCCAAACATTGTATAATTAAGTTTCATAATTATTTTTTTTTTACCAAGTTATTATCTGCTTTTATTTCCCCTATGAATGGGTTTGGGGAGATGTGGTCCCAAAATAAGAATGAAATTTCTTGTCTGTAAGGTAAAAGAATCCGAAGATCTGAAATGGGGGGAAATAAATAAATAAATCTCAGGCCCCACAGCACTTGGCAGTGTATGTTTCAGTCCATTGATCAAGGGCAAATGACAAAAACAAAATCAAATTACAAAGAGAAAACATTGTTAATAGGAAACATCCGTCACTGTGCTTTTATTTCTAACCTTGCTGGGCCAGTACTACTCTAATAAAAGTCGTCTCCAATGGGCCAAAAAAGCTATTGTGTAGGTTAATTAAATCCTATTTTTATGGTAGATGTTAGATTGTTTGACTCAGCACTTGTATAATCTGATATCCCACAGACACAGCTGTACACAAGCTTAGTTTCCCACCCAACAGGAAAACTTATGAAATATTTCTAAGCAAGATTTGGGATGTGAAATGACACCATTAGTCGCAAAAAGCTGCAGTTCCTTTAGCGCTGCTAAATAACAGCATGGACCTCTACGTGAATGATGCTCCATCCCTGATAAACATTGGAGCTCACAACTGCAAAACTAAATATATCATGGCTGAAATTCATAGAAGCAGGATTCACTTGGCTTAGTTGCCTTGTGTTCAGGAAAGCTGGTCAGTAACCCATTCATGGTTTATCCAGTGAGGACTGTCATACTGCGATGGGTCACTACTTGGTCTTCAGTATGATGTACTACAAAAGATCAAACAATCAAATGTCATGCCTGATGTTTTTGAGACAATAATTGTATCTTAAAAGCCTCAACCTTTTACATAATTGATTATACACCACAGTATACACAGTCTAAAACAAGGCAGCACGGTGGTACAGTGGTCAGCACTGTTTCCTCATAGCAAGAAGGTCCTGAGTTCAATGCCACCATTCTGCTGCTTCTGTGTGGAGTTTGCATGTTCTCCCTGTGTTTGTGCAGGTAGGTTCTCTCTGACTACTCCAGCTTCCTCCCAAAGACATAATAGGGGATAAGTTAATTGGAAACTCTACATTGTCCATAAGTATGAAGGCGAGCGTGAATGGTTGTCTGTGCCTATGTTAGCAACAGACTGCCGACATGTCCAGGGCGTACCCTGCGACCCTGAAGAAGGATAAGCGAATGGATGGATTTCTAAAACATCATGTTAATTAACTGAATGTTTTTAGAAGGACATTCAAATCTTTGGATGTTGACAGACAGATTTCCAAGATGCTATGTTTCTGCATTTATAATTCTATGTATTATGTGCATGGTAAGGCAAGTTTATTTATATAGCACAACAAGGTGATTCAAAGTGCTTTACAGAGACATTAAAAAACAAAAACAAATCAAAGCATGATTTAAAATTGATTAAAAAAAGTAGATAAAATCAGTAGTTAAAATGTAAGTTTTGAAATTTAAGCTTAAAAGTGTGGATTTTGTGTTTTATTCAAATGCAGCTGAGAACAGGTGAGTCTTCAACCTGGATTTAAATAAACTGAGTGTTTCAGCTGATCTGAGGCTTTCTGGGAGTTTGTTCCAGATATAAGGAGCATAAAAGCTGAATGCAGCTTCTCCGTGTCTGGTTCTGACTCTGGGAACTGATAAAAGACCGGATCCAGATGACCTGAGGGATCTGGAAGGTTCATACTGGGTCAGGAGGTCACTGATGTATTTTGGTCCTAAACCATTCAGAGCTTTATAGACCAGCATCAGAACTTTAAAGTCTATCCTCTGACGGACAGGCAGCCAGTGTAAAGACCTCAGAGCTGGACTGATGTGGTCCACTTTTTTGGTCTTAGTGAGGACTCGAGCAGCAGAGTTCTGAATGAGCTGTAGTTGTCTGACTGATTTTTTAGGTAGACCTGTAAAGATGCTGTTACAGTAATCAAGCCTACTAAAGATGAATGCATGGACTGTAAGGTACAAGGACTGGACTGAAAATGAATGAAAAAGCAGCCAAAGTCCAAATAAAAACCTTCAGAAAGCCCAGAGAACTATTGTTTAAGACTACTGTGAAAAGGTCTGCATCCTCAAGACAGTACTGTATAATATGAAGATGCTACTGACTCACTACAAAAGCACATAACTGGGACTTTGTTTGGGTATATGATCAAACTGAACAGTTGGTGAGTGATAGGAGCAGATTGTAACACGATTCCTTTGGTAAATGTAACTAGTATTCTAACGTCTACACAGCTGTGTGAGCTGTAAGGCCTAGTATAACTGTACAGTTGTTGTTTACCACCACAAAAGCATCTTTGACCTTTGACTATTGAATTGCACCCATGGAGATCAATACAAATCATTTCATACTTTTATCTTATTTTTTCTTTACCTGTTTTATTATGTCATACAGATACATTCACATTTATCAGGTAACCACACGCACAAAGGGAAGCCATCTGTCTCTGCCTCTTGAGATGATGTTTTATGTACCGCACCGTGAAAGTTTATGCTGTGCAAAATGGTAATATACTATTTGGTGACAATCAAGGCCTTAAGCTTATTTTATCTTTAGCATATGGATCTGCATGCATTTACCCAAACAAAGCACTGCTCCAATTCTCTAAAGCAGCTGGCTTGGTGCCACCCTATCCTCCCAATGAAATGTAGATCTGAGATAAGAGTGTTTGCTCCCACAGGTTTTCACTACTGTTTATTCGGATCACTTGACTCTAAGAAAACAGTGTTCTTAACACTGTACTGAGCCGCATATCATGTCTTCATGAGGCAAGATGCACAACTGCTGCTGGTTCGAGGAGTACTGCATGCATTATACATAACCGAGGTACCTCACTCTAATTCCCAGGTGCCATGTTAACTTCCAAATAAACAAATTCAGGCGTGAGTGTAGCTAAGTGAACATGATTCACATACTGTTTGACTTTCTCTTTTATCCTCTTATTGGGGCCTAATTTTTCATGGTACATAATTTCCTTTTTTCTTGTTATCTGGTATAATTAAAACGAATTACAGAAAGAGGTAATGCCGATGCTTTCGCGTTTCTGGCATGTGAATCATTTATTTGACCGTCCTCCATACCAGCATCAAGCTTTAGGAGATAGGGAGAGTGCTTTAATGAGTCTATGAAGGTTTATGTGTCTTGGAAGATAGTGGAGTAGGCTGTTAAAGTTTTCTGGGATTTATTCCCTGAAAATTTCTTGTATCTTTGCAGAACAAAGACTCAGATGAGGGTTCCTTTATAAAGATGTTTTCAAATTGGAAGTTTCAGCGGCTTAATGAAGACCATTTTCTGATTGATTTAGAGCAGGGCTAGGTCATATATCTTGCTTTATTCAAGGTCCAGAGCACAACATCAAAGAGATAATCTACCTCATTAAGTATTCTTCCAAAGTCCTCTAAAATACAAAAGTCACTCACTCAGCTCCCTGAGGTTCAGGGAGTTGTGTTAATCAAATTATTATAGTAAGCCTGTAAAGCTTCTCTAATGAAAGGATAGCTGGCTAATTTATGTCTGAAATTGGGGTAATGTCTTCTTTGGAAGATTACTTTAAACAAGGTTGAATGTGCTTTTGCTCTTTGAGTTTCCTATTTCATCTGATGCTGACGCAAGCAAGACTCTAAGGAAGATTTTGTTTATGTTACACTCTACAAATACACAACTTGGCATTTTTCTCTTAAGTTCTAAATTAATATTTTCTCTTGGCCATCACTTTGTAAATATTAGACTAACTCTAACTGAAGAAGCCCATAAGCACATCCAGCCTGTCTTTGAATCTATATATAGTACTTCTTTGGTGATTTTGTCAGCGTATGACTTTTACTAACTTAAGCGTAAAAAATGGTGCGCATTTGGTTTAGTACCTTATTTTTTATACAAATATTTGCCCTTA
Source organism: Aulonocara stuartgranti (assembly GCF_965226115.1). NCBI lineage: Eukaryota > Metazoa > Chordata > Actinopteri > Cichliformes > Cichlidae > Aulonocara > Aulonocara stuartgranti. The sequence goes on along the minus strand of NC_138951.1, from coordinate 39,871,559 downwards.
GGGGAGGCAAAAAGAATTACAAAGTAAAATTGTATGTGCAGATTTAGTTTCCCTTCTGAGATGGAGTATTAGTTGCTATCAGCTGTAGGCTTTATAACAAAGGCAGTAGGTTTTTTGTTTTTGTACATGCACAGGTTAACTGTGTATCACAGTTTTTCCCCCTGAATATACTACCGGGCTGCCCTGCTCCTTTGCCCTGCAGCAGTGCATACTAAATTCTCGCAATATATTCTGAAACATATGCTCCAGCATATGCTCGATGCCCACACGGACGACTAGAATGCTGATCATTGCATCATAACCTCAGTACTAGGCCATCCTAAAAGTACTGGGATACCTAGGAAACAAAAGTTATGTATTCAAATGAGTCATAAAAGAAAAATTTGAAACAAAGTTGCAGATTTCTTTCACCTCAGCACACAATAATAGGTTTCTGATGCCACAATATGCCTTTAATTTCCACTAGGATTATTTCTGACGGCATGCAGGAGAACACTGATACTTAGAGATTGATATTGGATTTCTTGAATGTCATTGGACAAGTTGAATAGATCTGCCTGTCCTTTGTTTAGTCCCAGACAAAGTCAATCACACTAATCATTCATTACACATCATCGGTTAGATAACACGGTCTTCATCTGCTCTACGGCACCTCTCAAACCAGCTTTACTTTCCATATGTTGTATTTTTAGCAGTGAAGCAATGTGACACTGTAAGCCGGTTGAAAAGAATCAGGTAACTGATATAAAAAAGGCCTTTTTCCTCCTTCCCTTGGCATTAAATCCAGAGACTGCAGAGACTCTACCACCTCCCTGCTTCTGCAAACCTCAAAGCTCCAAAAATCAACCACAGACAAAGTTCCTGAACTTGCACTCAGATAAAACCCATACTGAGATGCTGTGTGTTTTTTTCCTGTTGCTCAGAGGTAGGTATTGTAGACTTTATGGATAAAGTCCTCATCCTGAGGTGAACTACGCCGGATTGCTCAGTACGTGAAACTGCTGTTCTAACAAATAGCACACATGCACACAGTTCAATTACACGTCTGTAGTCAGACGTAGGAGCCAGAAGTGCTGAAGTTCAGTTGTGTCAAGTGACAATTAAAATATAGTCACCAGTTTGACTGCTGTCTACTTGGGTTTGTGAGTCATACCAAGCTAATGACTGCATTAATACATTGCACTTATGAAATATTCAGCAGGATGGAGTATCTCCCACTGTTAAACCTACATTGGAGTGTGCTATGAGTGTGACTGGTAGTGTAAATCCTAGAGCACTGGGCTTGTTGAGACCACATTTTAGTGTGTTAAACCTTTACAGTAAACAGCCCTGCCTCTACTTTACCCAGCATGCCTGGTGTCAGACACACTGAGCTACCCACAGATAATCCTTTTTGGCAGCGCATTTTCTGCTAGCCTTATCAGTTGTGTGGTGGCGAGATCAGGAACCGTGCTCTGCTCCTGCAACGCACTGCCACCCCCAACTCCTGTCCCGTACAGTTTGTTTTGAGGTGTTATGCTGACCTTCAATTTTACTGACCTCTGGAAGGGCCTGATAAGCAGATGGCATGTCATCTATCACGCTTGACCCCCCGATCCCGGAACAATGTAAATAGATCGGGAGTTTTGTCCTGCGAAACTGGAAGCCTGTGAGCTTCCTCGCTCAGAAACCTGTTGTTTCAGTAAACATTTTAAAAACACGTGAGATAGGCTCGACAAATAAAACCTCCATCTCCTCCTCTGATAAAACAGAAATTCTATAATGTCTAATGAAAAGAAAACAGGGACTCAAAAGCCACCAGTGAGTGCATGTAAACACTAAATTATACAGGATATATCCAGCGCTGAGGAAGGCTGAGTTTATAACTCTTCTCGGCTTTATTGCATTATCTTCTGAAATGTCAAAGTGTGCTAGGGTTGCCAGAGTTTATCCATTTGATCAACAGTTCCCTTGCCTTCTGACAACACATGCATTACCATAGTGTAGTGTAGTGTAGTGTAGTGTAGAGCATATGTTTTCAGGAAATGAAAGCCATTACTTTGATATTATAATAGCACACGATGCGATTGCCTTGTGATCTTCTGTTTTCTCTCTGTAATTTCCTAAATGAGTATTAATCAGGGGAAGTGTTATTTTTTGTTGTTTGGCTGATTGGTACTCCGTTGTTTGTGTGATATTAGTCATTACAGGCTAGGTTTTGTTTTGCTGTGGCTGCCTGGGCTTTTTATTACTGTGCCCTAAAACACATTCTGAGTGCTAATGCTGATTAGTTAAATGTGGGAGATACCGACAATGAAATTGATTTTGTGTTTTACTGTGCTGAGAAGTGTGCTCTAAAACAAAGTGATGGCTCTTTCTCCTTGTTTGCTTTTGGTTAACTGATTATGAAACACTTAAGACATGCTTCAAAAAAAGAAACCTTTTATAATCTGAGGAAAAACAATTATTAATATTGATCGCACACCGTTTGTTACAAATTAAACACAGGGCAATTCTTGGATGGACAGACGAGTCCACACTGGTGAAGGGACACCTCATACATCTATTGGGAACCTTCAATGCCAGTGGAGTAAATGTGGCGTGTATGTCATTTGCTTTAATTAATTCTAACCCCAACATTTTCCTAAAATTAAGCAATTAAGCAACCATGTTGACATAATAGCATTACACAGTTGTTGCAGATTTGTCCGCTGCACATCCGTAATTCGACTCTGTGAGTTTGGAGGCTGCTTGAGTGCAGTGAACTCATGTTTTAAACTTTGTTGCATGACATGTTATCCTGCTGGAAGCAGCTATCTAAAGATGTTACACTGTTGTCATAAAGAGATGCAACAATACTTGGGTAGGCTGTGATGTTTAAACACACTTCAGTTGTACTAAGGTGCTCAAAGTGTGCCAAGAAAATAAATACCCCCCATTGTTACAGCATTGGTAGCAGGCAGGGTGGATCCATGCTTTCATGTTGTTGTTTTTAAGCCTATTACTGAATGTTGCAGCAGTAACTGAGACTCACCAGACTGGGCTTTTTCCAATTTTCTGTTACTTTTGGTTAGCCTGCACGGATTATAGCATCCATTTCCTTTTTTTAGCTGAGAGAAGCGGCACTCGGTGTGGTCTTTTGCTACCGAAGCCCATCTACTTCAAGGTTTGACATGTTTTGTATTCAGAGATCATCTTCTGCATACCTTGGTTGTGTCGAGTGGTTATTTGTGCTACTTTCCTATTATCTCTGGCCATTCTCTTCTGGCCTATGATATCAACGAGGCATTTTCAGCCAGTGAACTGTTGCTCATTGGATATTTTTCCTCGTTATACCCTCTCTGTAAACCCCAGAGATGGTTGTGTGGGAAAATCCAAGCAGATCAGCATTTTTTGATACACCAGCTCGTATGGCACCAACAACCCTGCCAAAGTCACTGTTCTAATGCTCAGTTTGAACGTAAGCAGGCTGTCTTGACCATGTCCACATGACTAAATGCATTAAGTAGCCCAACCAGGGTCCCCTATGGTAAGTAAGGTCCACCGTGCTACCTAAGAATATGAGTGAGAGACATAGTCAAATGATTTATATATAATATATATGAGAAAATGCACTGCAAAGGCAATTATGCAATCATACAAATAATCGTACAGTCTAAGCTAGAGTTCTGCAATCACGCACGTGTACTAAATTTAAACTCTTTAAATTTGGAGACGTCTCAGAGGGAGCCTGTTTTAGCAGTAATGCAATATTTTTCTGACTCTAGGCTCTCAGACAGCATTGCCAAAACATTTTCAGCTCACACAAAGGGCTTTTTACCTCTCCTCTTCCCTATCTTAACTACATAAACAGATTATTATCCATATTTCATGGACCTTAACCTTCACCATTCCCCTCTGCCCCCTGCAAAGACTCATTTTCAGGCTTGCCTTTCACCTATTTGTCAGTCTCTGATTTAAATGGCCGTGCTGCCCTCCCCTTCTGTCAGCAGATTATTTTACTTATCCCACATTTCTCTCACCGAGTCTCTCTGTCCCTGCCTCTCTTTCACACAGCGTTGTTCCCTTGCTCCCACATGCACCGCTTTTCTCTCTGCCTCTGATTATCTCTCCCATTTTGCATCTCCTCAGGAGTGCCGGCCATTAAATGCAAACCTGGTCATGCTGTCAGTCCCACACACACGGAGAAGAAACACAGCGGCGCTCACTTAAACAACTGTCTCGAGAAGAGCGAGAAAACTATTTTACAGACTTCTCCCTGTATTCATCTTTCATGGATATTTCTCTGTATTTGCAATGATAATATTGGAGGTGGATATTAAAACTGAGACCTGTCAGAGCCTTTTCCCAGTTTTTAAGTTGTGCCAAAGAATCTTCTTTCTTTCATGTGTTTCTTCCCATCTCGTATTTGAGTTCTTGTTGGAGGCAGTGCTTTTATCCCTGTCGCTGTCACTTATATTTTTTTTTCTGGTATAACTTTTCAGAGTTTGCAGATCACCAAATCTCACACATCTCTACGCTGTACCCAGAAGATCAAAGCACATTATGCATTGTAGCGCTTTCAGGTCCGCGACATCCTTCCCAGTTTTTGATGTTGTATTTACAAAACCTCCATTCCTGCTCTTGAGTAAAAAGTTCTGCAAATAAGCAGAAAGGACCACAAAGGGAAGCTGCTGTTAAAGGGACGTTGAAAATGGGGTTTTTTGTCAATTTAAATCTCTTTCCAACTTTAATTGGCACTCTCACCGCTGCAGTGGGGGTGATTAATAAGACAATTCAGTTGGAAAGATGAGTTTTGGCACTCCCAACAACAGACAGGACCGTGCCGTTGCTGTGTGAGAGCTGGAGCAGAAAATGGATAGTCATTTCCTTTTATGACCACAAAAGGCTGCTGTAGCGATTCAGTCTTGGTCTATAATTGAGACACCAGGGTATATTCTCTTTCTGGACAGACTCTAATGGTTAGTGCATTAAGGAGGATGATTGAAGAAAGCCACACACTTACAGTAGAGGCCGCGGTAAATCAGAAAAGATGGCTTTCTGGCCAATTTGTAGATTGCAGTGGGTTCACACTGTGCAGTGCTTTAGGTCTTCCCTCTCTCTCATCTTTGGTGAGTGCACTCTTCAGCAGAGTTAAATGGGCATAATTTTGAGGTACAGGAGAGAACACTTTTAGTAGTAATGGAGAGAAAGCTTTGGACATGTTGTCATTGCCCTTGGAAATATAGCAAATGCGCTCTTCAGGCTCGCTCACTTCTCAGGAGGCTCTTCGCTGCATCACGCTCACTTTTGGGGTTCTTGAGGAACGAGTTGAGGAAGTAGCTTTGCTTAAGAGATCCGCAGACCTGCGGGCTCACGCTGCATACTCCTGCTAATCCAATAAAGCCTCATGCAGATGTCATTCCTAAACTCTGGGTGTTTGAGCAGTTGTCTTTGTCCTGTCGTTTATTCTCACAGAATCTAAAACACAGGCATTTAAATTTAACCCTGATCACTTACCGCTGTTCCTGCTCAATTAAGCGTGCTGCTGTGCTCACCAGTGCATGCTGTGTTGTCTGCAATGTTGCATTTCACTGTGTTATAACAGCTCTGCTTTGGCATCTCTGGGATTTTAATGATGACCCTAAACAGGCACTTACCGAAGTGGCTTATTGAAGCAAATCAGAGCCAATGGAACACTGCATCCCCATCCGCAGGCACTGATACTGTCACATTAAAATTAGCCATTGCTTTTTAAGAGTCTGAGATGAAAACACGAGACACTATGAGAGATTACTCAAGAATATGTTTCCATGTCTGTATTATTTTGCAGATATATAAATGTTAAACCTTTGACCACGACGGTGAGGCGATAAGGTGGCTCTAATATGCTGGAGGCGCATTTTGCTGGTGCGATTTAGCTTTACTTGTCCCCAGAGAGGGAAGGGTCACTTTAAATCAATACAAAGTTAGTCTAATTAAATGGCTTAGGTATGAAAATGATTTAAAATCATGCATTTTCCACTCCACCACTTCAGTTCCAGAGACTTATTGAATCGGTACCAAGGGGCACTGAAGCTGTCTAGCAGCACAAGGTGGCTCAACACCTTGCTAAGACACTTGATGTCAGCTCTCCCTTTAATTTGTCACCCGTCCGTGTGTGACAGCTGTCTTCTGCAAGATTACAGGTCATGTGATCGTGCCAGGGTGGTTTTGTCTTCGTTGCCAACTGCCCCGATAAACCTCAGGAACTCTGCCCACCCATGACATGTCTTCTTCCCCTGTATTTAAATTCTAGAGAGACTGGTGCCTATATGTCACTCCATGATAAGTGCTAGGAATTACACAGTTCCTCGCTTGCCCAATTTAAACAACCCCTGCTGACATTGGCAGAGGAAGAAGCCTGAGGAGTAAAGATACTGTGCCCACTGCTTCTAAAAGAAAACCTATGCTCAACCCTTGCATCCAAAATTTTCAAAGAAATCATTATTTGAAGACTGGCTTCAGTTGTATAAATCAAACATAGAGGCATAATGATATGGAGATGCGTTTTAGCTGCTGTTCTGTTGTTGTTAGGTCTGATGCTGAATAATTTTCTCCCCTGTTTAATTCAGCAAGCAGATTAGTGATGCAGGGAAATGTTCCTGCTGTTCTTTAGTTGCATTTCTCCACAATAAATTAGCCATATTTTGTTAATTTGTGTATATTGATATTGTGCATTATGCATTTAACAAAGGCTAATCTATATTATTAACTACTTGCTGTTTCGAGGGAGGCTGTATGATGGTTCAAATGACATAAAGTTGTTAATTACCAGATATTTAGCAATGTGGACTTCTCCACAATAATCTCCACAATCTTCTTCAAATATCCACATATAAACCAAACATTCATATGTGGTCATTTTATCTTTTAAACAGTCTCTCAGTGGAGTTATCAGATAGTTACATTGTTGCTATTCTTACCTATGATGCAAGCCTTAATCTTAATCAGTTTCAGTTTTATTTATAAAGCTCCAAGTCACAGTAACAGTTGCCTCACGGGACTTTGTACTGTAAGATAAAGACCCTACAACAATACAGAGAAACCCCCAAGAATCAGATGACCCCTTATGAGCAAGAACCTGGTGAAAGTGGGAAGGAAAAACTCCCTCTTGACAGGAAGAAACCTCCAGCAGAACCAGTCTAAGGGAGGGGTAGCCATCTGGCGCAACCGGTCGGGGATGAGAGGAGGGAAACACAACACCTTATAATGTTCACATATAAAGTGTTCATCAAAGTGGTTTTAACAGGAACTGCAGTTTTGGCATGAAATGGTGGGTAAACAGGTCTTTACCATCATCAGGCTTTGCGATGACAATAATGAAAGCGCTTTGCTGTAAAAAGAGTTTCCTCTATTTACCTGCTATTTCACAGCAAAATAGCTGATGTAAAATTGGTCATTTAATACTCCTGTTGTGTTGACTTGCAAATGCTATGGCTGGCTCCTAGCAAAGTGTTACACACCCAAATGTAACTGAGTTTATTCATATGCATACACATGATGCATACTTTTGATAAGGGAAGCTATGAAAGTGTCCAGTCAGTTTGATATCACCCTGGCCCCTTGAGCTTTTTTCTCATCCATGCACTGCGTTGCACCTTGGTACAGGAGGAAAAGGAGGAAATCCTTAAGAAACCTTCCTGTGGGTGTAACAGATTTGTTCGGGGCTCACCTGAGTTCAGCTCAGCTTTGTTCTCTGCTCACTTTGTAAATTGAACTCTAAGTCCTACTACAACACTTGCATGAAAATGCTTGTCAGCCATCAGAGATGTGACTGTACTGGCTACTGATTTGCATTTCATATAGCTTTGACTGAGACAGAACTCAACCCCTGTTAATCACAGCAGCCCGGAGACAAACAGATCTAAATGTACTTGGTTTCTACTTTGTATGCATGATCATACAGGAGGAAATGTAACAGGAGGCTTCACTAGTGCTGTTCTTCAGTAGGGCTTTGCACACCTTGCTTCCTTTTCCACAGTGAACGATTTCTAAATGAATCCCGGTGACTTTCTGCACTTGTTTCACCTTCAACGACACGGTGTTATCGATTATGTGGACCCATACTGGGTGTCCTTATGACAGAGCAAAGAGTTTAGTCCATAGTCCTCTCAAATCACACTCCAGACACCTTTCCCTCATCTTTTCTTTAATTTGTTTTTTGTCAAGTTTGATGTCTTCAGTGTTGCCCCTCTGCCCTCTCAGGATTAACTGCTGTGGAGTGGTTTGGTTTTTTTTTTTTTTTTTTTTTTGCTCTTTCAGACAATTATCTCTGAGAGGCCTGGACAAAGAGTCCCTCTCTTCATGACAATTTCACCTACCTTTAAACCAACCCACACTGCCCATCACCCATTAAATAGCACTTACTCTTGTCTATTTGAAAACACACTAAATCACACACAGAGGCAACCCTAAAGCTCTTTTCCATTTCTGTCTTTTATGTTATTGAAACTGTCTGGACCCTCTCCTAAGTTCATCAAGCCCACGCGCGTCGTTTCAATTGCTGTCGTGAGCCTCTGGAAAATTCTCTCAGTCATCCCATCCACAAATGACAGTATCTATACTGAAGCGCCCATTAAAAGCGGAGCATTTGCATCGCCTCTCCGTCAGTTACCCCCTCCTCGATAGTCTTTAAATTCTTTTCATTGACAAACCACACCTTGAAGACCTTGGAGGTTTTTAAACGCGGTTAGAAAAGGTCATGACATTCAGAAATGGCATCCTCTTTGGGGAAATGGCTTGGATGTCTGACCGTTAAATAAGGTTAGTTCTATCGGCTCGATTTCTAAGCAGCTTGGCATCTTCTGCATCGCTAAAAAGTGGTCATTTCTCTGCCAGTACTGAAGGCTTTCTGCACAACTTGGAGTGGTTTCACTCTGTGTTATGGCTAATAAAGCAGAACAGCCCCCACACACATATGGAGACACACAGTATATAAGCACGTATATGCTGAGTATGCTCCCACTTGGTTGTGGTGGTGAGTGTAGGGATGGATGCATTAGCGCTGGATGGCTGGGGGGGTTGTTTCTGACAATTAATGATATACACGCTTTTGTTCACACACACACGCACACACACACAGACAAATCAAACCCCCTGCATACACAACTTTTTTTGCATCCCGCACAGCTCATTGCTATCTCAGTTCCCCACTCTCCTGCGCTCAGTTCTTCTTCCCATGAAACAGAGGAATTGAAATGCAAGAGCTTAAGGGTAAAGCCTCGAAGGACGCAAACAGAAACCATTAACCCTTTACTTTTCCTTTGGCCTTGAAACTGATGAGTTATTCAGGGTTTTTGACAAGGATCCACCCTCTTCCCATCGACTAATAATGAAGAAAGGTCGATGAACGTGCTGCTGAGAGATGCCTTTGGCAAAATAATCTCAGGACTCAATGCACCAAGGGTCGTAACGGCCTCTGAAGTGATAAACGGTCCTTTATTATCCAAGTACCCCGTATAACGTGCTTGAAACAATCAATGGGCTGAGCTACTCACGAGTCTGAGTCCTGTCACCGCTGACACTGTTAATTAGCACCAAAGAATCTCAGGCGCTTTTGTCTGAGCACATTTAAAAGGAGACGGGAGGATTAGACCATTTTGCTTAACATTTGTTATTCCTAATGCCATCTAGCATGTGGAGATCTCAGTGATGGTGGGTGGCTCCCCGTGGGCCGCCACAGATCCGTATCCCAACATGAAACAGCAGAAAATGCCTGGAAGGAAGCCCGTATGCCTCTCACCAGCACAGGGAGGAATATTAGCACAGAATGAGACGAATATTGCCTTCTCCTAGAGTTGTCCATTTGCATATCACTAGTGACACTAGTCTGTCTTTTGATTGTTTGTTGGCATTTGGATGATTGATGTGTGTTTTGATATCTGGCAAACCCTTTCTTTGCTACACACCTTAATTTATTCTGCACCACAGTAGAGACGAGACAAAGTGATAGACGACGCGAGAATTTCATTCTGTTCTTTTCAAGTATATCCTAAGGATCAGTGCTGCAGGCATATATTAAACCGAGTCTGATATCTGACACCCTGTTTGTCAAAATATACAGATTTGATAAACTAACAGTAACTAGAAAAGAGTGTTATGCAACACAGTTATTTGTAGAGCCCTGGTTGCTGGCAGTAGGTCATATTCTGTGAGTAACGTCCTACAGGACTCCGTTAGAAGTGTTCTCTCTTTGTTATTGTGGAACCGCCACCCTGAAACACTAATATTTATTCATAGCACGACAGTCAATCATATCTTTGCACTTTATTCACAAGCTTCACAGAAAGAAATAGAAAATATAATTCAACATCTTAAAAAAGTAATATTCAAACTTTTTGTGCAAGAACTATAAAAAGTTGAAATTATAAAGTAAAAAAAAATAACGAAGTTTGGATTTTAAATTTGGATCTGAAGAATTAAAATAGCAGCTACATATGTCATTAATCTGTCAGATGTCATTAAGGAACAGATAGGTGTCAGATTTAACTTGCTATAAGAGATAACTATATTAAACAATGACATCTTTTATTCTGTGCAACAACATACACTCACCAGCTACTCGCAAAAGCTGGGTAGGACCTCGTTTGGCTTCGTTCCTTTGAGACTTTGCCCTGCCCACCCACCACGCCCTTTTTTTGTACATCCATAATGGAATGGATCCATTCCTCCACATCCCAAACATGCTTAATTGTATTAAGATCTGGTGGCTGTAAAGGCCATTTGAGTACAGTGAGCTTACTGTCATCTAAGTCATGTTTCATCATCAGTTTGAGATGGATTGAGTTTTGTGGCGTGGTGTGCTATCCTGCTGGAAGCATGGGTACACTGTGGTTATAAAGGGATGGACTTGGTCAGTGACAATACTCAGGTAGGTTGTGACATTTAAACAACATCGGCTGTACTAAAGGGACAAAAGTGTGCAAGAAAATATCCCCACACCATTACATCCCCACCAGCAGCCTGAACCGTTGAGCCAGGATGGATCTGTGCTTTCATGTTGTTTACACCAGATTCTGACCCTACCATCCAAATGCTGCAGCAGAAATCGAGACCCATTATTCCAGGCAACATTTTTCCAATTTTCTGTTGTCTAATTTTAGTGTGCGAATTGTAGCCGCAGTTTCCTGTTTGTAGCTGAGAGGAGTAGCACTCAATGTGGTCTTTTGTCGTTATAGCACTTCTACTTCAAGATTGAACATGTTGAACATTCAAAGATGATCTTCTGCACACCTTGGTTGTATAAAGTGGTTATTTGAGTTATTTTTGCCTTTCTATCAGCTCGAAGCAGTCTGGCCATTCTCCTCTGACCTCTGACATCAACAAAGTGTTTTCACCCAGCAAACTGCAGCTCACTGGATATTTGCTCCCTTTTGGACCATTCTCTGTAAACCCTAGAGATGGCTGTGTGGAAGAAGCCCAGTAGGTCAGCAGTTTCTGAACTACACAGACAAGCTGGGGCTTGTACAAGCAACCGTGCCACATTCAAAGTCACTTAAATCCCTTTTCTTTCCCACTCTGATGCACGCTTTGAACTTCAGCAGGTCATTTTGACCATGTCTGCACACCTAAAAGCATATTTGTGTTATAAAGTTGGTGAACAGACGTGTTTTTCTTTTTTGGATAAATACCTCTCAGCCTAAATGTTACCCTTATAGTGACTGTGTGGACACATATGGACAGGTCAAACACAAGGCAGTTCTAAATAAAGAGTTTTTACTACAGATTGATTTCTGGTACACAGCAAACAGTCCAAAAAATCTGGCAGAGACATTTTTAACATTTACAAAAACACAAGAAACAATTGTTGATTACCACTAGGAAAACATGAGGGAAATGGCTGGAACGCTAGACATAAAAGTCAGCACAGGGGAAAAGTAACACAGAGACTACAAACACAAGAAGAATAAGATGATAATTAGGTAATCACACAGGTGGGAAAAGGGCCCAGGAAGTTAAGTATCTGCAATTAGACCAAAGAGAAAAGTTGTTTCATGACAAAACATTGACAAAAAAGCAGAAACATGAAAGCGGACCTGTCACGGTCTGGCTGGCAGACCGTGGGGATGTGGGGAAGGAGGACCCAGGCGCGGTGCTCTATGTACAAACAGTGTTTATTTACAGAGTGAAAACAACGTAACAATAAATCCCCGTGTTCTCCCAGACTCCCGTGTCGTGTCTCCCGTGAATAGTCCGTGTGCTCTCTGCTCCCGTGTCAGCACCCCCCGGTGCTCGCTGCTCTCCGTGCCTTCCACGCTCTTCCTGCGGGAAACAATAGCGCAGCTGTCAGGACACTCAGAAATGGCAGGCATACACTTTCTGACTAAACTTAGACAGGGTGACTAACGTGGAGTCTCATGCTGACGGTGCGGGCTCCTCCGGCTCGCTGAGCTCCTGCTCGGGCATGCTGAGCTCCTCCGGCTCGCTGAGCGCCTCAGCTGACGGTGCGGGCTCCTCCGGCTCGCTGAGCTCCTGCTCGGGCATGCTGAGCTCCTGCTGCAGCTGGACGAAGTCTGAGGTTTCCCGAGCTTGCACTACCCCCCGGGCTTTATGCAGGGTGCAAAGGCAGGCGGAAACTCCCTTGAGCTGGCCGAGGTAGGGGTTTCCCTCCAGGACTGCCTCGATGGCGTTTAACCCCACCACTCTTGCCCTTGTGTTGGTGGTGTGAGTTACCCAGTCCATCAGGCGTTGGACGCGGGTAAGGTCGCTCTCTCCGGACAAGGCCGCTGGAGTGGGCAGTGGAATGGAGGCTGCTGCTGGTGGAGAAGATGGCTGAGCGTGTGATGTGGATGGTGAACAGGATGAAACGGTAAGCGGTGAGGTAGATGTCGCGGGGGATGATTCAGCAGGTGACGGCTGGATCACTAGCCGGGCGATAGGCTGAGGTACAGCGACCAGCTGGGCCGCGGGCTGCGCTTTGGCTACCGGCTGGGCAGCTGACCGTATAAACATAGCCCCAGAGTAAACAGTTGAGGTGAGTGACGATGAATTGTCCATATGACTCACCACAGCCGGCTGTTGAGATGTCTGGGGATTTAGCTGCGGTGAGGAACGCTGGCGGCGCGAACGTCGTTTCCGTGTCGGCGTCGGGGCCGGCGTCTCAGGCAGTGAATCCACCAGCTGTCCGAGCTGGTGGGCAGCCTGAGGAGGAGAGTGGAGGTGGAGGGTGGAAAGTAGGAAGTCCAGGACCACCGCATTAAGGGAGTCCACCAGCCAGGGGAATTTAAAAAGCATCTCCTGCAGCCGCCTCTCCACGGCGTGACGCAAACCTTCCGCAGGCTTCTCCCACCATAATTCACACATGCGGTACACTTTGTCCATAATTTCCCTCCTGAGCCTCTCCCCGGAGACCGCTGGGTCCATAAGTGGCGGGATCATTCTGTCACGGTCTGGCTGGCAGACCGTGGGGATGTGGGGAAGGAGGACCCAGGCGCGGTGCTCTATGTACAAACAGTGTTTATTTACAGAGTGAAAACAACGTAACAATAAATCCCCGTGTTCTCCCAGACTCCCGTGTCGTGTCTCCCGTGAATAGTCCGTGTGCTCTCTGCTCCCGTGTCAGCACCCCCCGGTGCTCGCTGCTCTCCGTGCCTTCCACGCTCTTCCTGCGGGAAACAATAGCGCAGCTGTCAGGACACTCAGAAATGGCAGGCATACACTTTCTGACTAAACTTAGACAGGGTGACTAACGTGGAGTCTCATGCAATGATCCCGCGTCGGTGGGAGCTCCAAGACTCTCCTAAGTAGCTCCCCCGACGAGCCCTGATCAGCGGCAGGTGTGTGGCTTCGGGTGTGGCCAGTCCTTCCGCAGGGCCACACCCCTCAGGCCTGCAGGTGGCTGAGCTCCATCCTCCAAGCATCCCCGCAGACATAAACACACACACTCACATCTACAATCATGGAGGAGAGCAGCAGCAATACCAAAATACATATAATAATAATAATAATATAATACATGACTGCTCAGGGATCCTGGGTCGCCCAGTCCCAGGACCCTGACAGGACCAGGAATGAAAAAAAACCCAAATGTGTTCCTGATACATTTCAGCAAATTCAGTCTGTCGATTTAAAGTCTGATCAGCAATTTGTATTATTGCCTCCACTGTATTATACATTTTTTTTTATTGGCTGACACGGTCGCTTGTTACAATGAGCATGGCACTGTATACGTATCCATTAATGCTCACAAGTGCACAGAAGAATACGCTGCTCTTTGATTAAAACTAAAACTACAGTGCCTGATTTTTCAAATATTTGTGTCTTTGAGAATTGAGCTGGTCCTGCACATACAGTGTCCCACCTAATGGTGGTACTGACAGAATATTAAGACATTGTTTGTCTTGTCTTTGGATTTGTTGATCAGACTCACATGAATTATTAAGAGATATAACATGTATGTCAGGATATTTTACGCTAAAAATCACTGCAGTCTGAGGAGTTCTGGAAATTCTGGAATATGTGGGACTGGAAACTGACAGTTTTTTAAGGTGAGAAATGATTCACTGAGTAGTTGAATGGTGTTGGACAAGACTAAGTCAGGAGTCGTCAGTAATCACGTAAGGACTGCTTGTTGGAATTGCTTTTTTAACAAGTGTGGATGATTGTTTTGTCATCACGTGTCTGTCAAAGATAGATATATTTTCAATGTGCTGTGTTTTTCTTGGGTTAGATTGCTCCTGTTCTTGGAAATAGTGCTTTAACGCTGCATGTAGCCTTGATGGAAAAGTGCACATTCAATCGTCTGCTCTTTTCCACACACATTATACAGGCACAAATTAACGGTGATGGAGGGACTTAGTAATTGGATGCTGGGTCTGATTAACCAATAAAAAAGCATTTTGAAAAGCATTTTGGTGGAACTTTGATCAGTTTTTTTCTAGACAGACGATATTAGCTTCTTTTATATGCTGCTGCTGGTTTACCCTTTATGCTGGGCTATAATTGCCTTTAATAGTATGAATGCAGTATAATTGTAGTGACATTTCCCATACTGACATCCCCTGTCATGAGACCAGTGAGTCAACTTGTTGATGAATACTGTATGTAAATGTGAATCCATCTGCTTTGCTTCTGCCGACAGAGAGATTTGTGTGCATTTTACCAAATGTATTGATATTTTCAGCTCCTGAAACCAAGCCGAGTTGAACCGGGGGTCAATCCACCAGTCCAATTTGTCGGTAAACGCAGACTCATTCCCCTCAGTGATTCCAGTCAATAATGTTTAACCTCATGTGGAAAACAAAGGCAGGGAGAGTAGTACTTACAGACTTGAGAGCCACATTCACCAAGTGTAGTCTCACATCAAAAGCAAGGAGCATGTGTCACAATCATCGGTTATGGTATTTATGCAGGCATGAAAGTTGCACATCGATAGCGTCAGCGTGGCTGAGCGGATAAGCCTACAGAGGAAAGCCTAAAGTGGATTTGGAGTAGAGGGGGAGGATATGAAGGAGCAGATAAGAGTTGAGGGCTTTTTTGGGGATCTGACACGTTGCAGTGTGAGGAGATATTGTCTGCCTTTTATTCATACAACCTAAACATCCAGGACTGCTGCACAGCTATTGTCAGTAAACACAAAGCAACAGCTCAGCCTGCACTCTGTTTAAATGCGCTGACAGAGAATTTGATGCAACTTTTAAACACAAGTCATTGTTTTTATTTGGCTGCCTTTTTCCCCACCGCCTCACACCACCTCAACTTTTCTTCTCGTAAATGTTTCTTCTCTGAACAATTCCAACTGCAGCTCGATCACTGATATAGAAAAACAAGTACTGAACAGCATTTTATCGGTGATTGCAGCTTGCAGGCACCAGCATTTGTTTATTAGCGCTAACAACATGGAGGACATTTTCCATCCTTCTTTCCCAATGACCCACTGATGACAGACTGCCTAAATCAAAGGGTGAATCTAGCAGCAGCATTAGAGTAGTGACACAGCATTAGATCCAGTAGCACAGCGCAAGACAAACGCGCCTGTGTCGGCTTTCCCTGGTAATTTTCAGTTAAAGTGTAAAGCTAACTGCTTAATGCTTTGACAGTAACTAACAAAGTAACTAAACCTTGTAACTCAACAGTTTAGCGCATGTTTTAATAAATGGTGATCAGAGGGGGACACACAGCTCTCACTGTCAGACATGCCTGGGCTTGAATTGTTGTTGTGTCCACTGCCTGGCATTGCTATATCATCTTGATTCGATACTTTTATATGACGTAAAAAACCTATACCAGTAGGACCATATGATATGGGACAGCCGCACTGAGATCATTAATTTAATGCTACTAAATATCTCTCAATTTCAGGACAAAAGATTTTGCCTTTTATCTCAGTGCACATATCTGACATCTGCACATTGCACTGGTACAGATTAAACCAGTAAATCCCCAAAACGAAAGCAGTGCATGACTGAGGTTGATTGTTTTCAGGTGTCTCTGGGGATTATATGAAAGCTACATTAAAATGCATGAGCATGAAGTTATTACAGTATATTCTTCGAGTTACTAATCTAATACTAATTAGTACTTTAATAGTGCTTAAATAGTTCAAATAAATTCCACTACAACCATTTGACAACAAGCTACTCACCATGTGTTTTACTACATTAGCTTTAATTCTCATAATATTAATAACTTTAAAGCTCCTTTCATGTGTGTCAAGCACAGTTGTAGCATGTACAAAAAACACCGTCTATCTCTGCTTTAACATGTGACATTTTCATTATTACCCTCGGACGATCAGTGTAACACACAGAAGCAACTCTTCCAATTCCTCCCCGCACACCGCCTTCTCCGTGTCATAAGAAGAGACACACGTCAAATTCACTCTTAATTCTGCCTTAAATACAGTCCCCCAAATTAACTGCAGCTGACATTAGTGAATTAGTTTTGAGCCTTTCCAGTGCAGCCCATCTCCAGGACGACAGACGGAGGCTATTAAGAATTAATTAACAACCCTGCAATTAGTTTTCTGGTTTCAGTGTAAAAGGGATTCATTCTCATTCCAGACTGCAATCTCCTAAAGCTACATGTGTCACGGGGGTCACATAAGTAGCACGGCGGCTCTGTTTTGTTTTGTTTGTTTCATTGTCCACGAGGACTTTGTGGCAGGAGAACTTTATATCTGTTTCTGAGACCTTGAACTGTGAACCGCTGAACACATTCCTGTGTATGAAAGGAAAGGAAGGCACATGCAGAGAGACCCGGCTGACTGTTGTTGTATCAGCACTGCCTGTACTGTCTCAAACTGCTGTATAAAATATGCCTCTGAATCAATGGTGCTCACTTCAGGACACTATAGCTTTTATCTGAACCTCCCGCAGGCAGTCAGCAGCAAGGTGGGGAGTAGACACCGGAGTGCATTCACTGCCTCGGGTTCTGTCTTGGCGTAATAAAGGAATATTTCATGTGTGACACTCACACAGCCTGTGGGCGTACATTATCTAAAGCAGACTTTGAGTTAGAAATAATTAACAAAAACATATTGCTTGTGCCTTCATTGAATTGCGTGTGCCGTCCACTCATCCTCATCCTCGCACAGCGCCTCAGCTAGGAATAATCCACTGCACATGCTAATCACTTGGCGATTGATTTGGCCCTTTTTGGTCCAACAATTTCTGTAAACCACCGAATTGATTTGAAAGAAATCAATTAACAGCTCAGGGTAGGTAAATATGAACAAAATTATGGATCGCTCTGTATATAGTATGACCATCTGAGCAAATTCTTGCTGCAGCTTGTGTGCCCGCGCCGAGATGCTCAGCGGGAGCGAATTCCGGTACGGTTCAAGTAGCCCCAGGTGAACTCTGATAACCAGGCAGTCTGCAGTGATAAAGTTATCTTAGATCCATCAAGAGGAAAATGCACTTAACCCTCTACATCCAGCCCTGCCATTTTATCAGCACCATAATGAAAATTGATAAAAGGGAGCTGTCTTATCATAATTCCACATACATAACAGCAGGGAATTGCTATTTTAGGAGGCTACAGGTGAAGGAGATGAGTGGAACAGAACAGGCAGGAAGAAAGAGTTGCCTCCCAGTTGCAGATCAGATGTTATCGATGGAGGAGCTAACGGTGATGCAAGTACAGGCCGTTTGTCGTAAGACATTCTTCATAACTGGCCAGATTGTCGCTGTCATTGCAGGGATGCTGGAGCTGAGCAGCGCCTGACTCAGCGAAATCCTTGGCCCTGCAGCCAGGACTTGCACAGAAATAAAATCCTGATAAGCATTAAAATGTGAGGGAGAAAAGGGGGCACGGGGAATTATTAGAGAGAGCGGGAGCGAGAGACCCACATGTGAATAGGAGATTATTACGGAGACAATGAGAAGACGAGAGGAGGAGAAAGGAGCTGCATGAACCCACTACATGCTGACGCCATTTGTTTGTGTCCCTGTGCATTTTATTAAGCCTCTAACATTAAACAGATTTAGCGGGAGCAGCCAAAGTCATGAAGTAATTATGCTTTAGAAAACGCTGTGATTAAAAGCGCTTGCTTAAACTATCAATCCACACTGTACTGCGTTTTCTTGTTTATTCCCAGAACATGCTGCTCTGAATTTACCCTCTAGATTCAGAGGAGGGATGGAAAAAAGAGAAAAATTCATAAAACATTTTAAAATGGAGATTTATCCATCAGGCTTGCATATAAAGTACACAATTTGCAAGCTCATTGATTTCCTGCATAAAGCATGTCCTTGAATTGATAGGTGTAATAAACATACGTTGAGGTCACTCAGAATCGTGGATTCTCTCAAATACCTGACTCAGTGCAGATAAAATGAATGTAAATGCGCTATAAGAAGGAGGATGAAAGAGGAGACTGTACGAGGGAGCGGTCGATCAGTGAAGACAAGCAACAGTATCTCTGCGGAGAGCACCGGAAATGTCTTCTCTGTTGGGATTCCTTCCTCCAGCTCACACTGCGCTGAGGGCTCTCTTAAGTGTCCAGATACCCCACAGAGGTGTTGATTAAGTCAAGCTGAAGGCCAAAGCCCGCCTGCAATCGAGAGCCCCCGGCTCACTCAGTGGGCTATCAGGTGACCCGTCTCCTGCTCATTCGTTTTCCAGTCAGATACTGATGCTGAGAGGAGCTATTAGAGCCAGCCCCAAAAAGCATTCTGCTGGGTGGTGATAACTGGCAGGTACCACGATGTGGAGAAGGAAGGGGGAGAGGGGTGAGGAAACGGCAGCACTGGGAGGCGGAGGAGGGTAAATGATCTCTGAAGGCCATCTTATTAATGGAGGCTTTTCATTACTAGCACTAATGCAAATGATTGGTGGGGCTAATGAGCTCGAAGGTCTGTGTGAATGAGGGCTCTGTGGAGCGGCAGTGTGTGATGATCATAGCGGGAGACAGAGGTGATGAGTTTTGAACATCGTATCTGTTCATGATGAACATTTTGCTTGTACAAGAACAGAAGGAATAGAGAAAGGAATGGATGAGTGAACTGATGGGTCGGTGAGTCAATTGTGCACAGACTCGATATGGCAGCCCGCTACAGGCAGGAGGGTACAAGATGAATGGTGAAGTAGAGGAGCGTATTTCACCGTCAGCGGATTGAAGTGAGGTAAGGCATGGAAAATGTCTTGATCGCCTTCTGTACGCTCTCGGTGTGTGTAAGCTCTCAGGAGACGGCGAGGCGCGACGCGTTCTTTGAAGGTGCGGCATCCCCTCGTCACATGTCACAAGGGTTGCATTATTTTACATTTAAAGTCTTTACCAAACATGATGCCTAGGAAAAAAACCCTACTTTTTAGTGTTTGCAGTACTGTGTTAAAAACACCCTTGGTGGCTGCTGTGAACCTGGCGTGTAGAGGGATTTAGCCCGATTTACAGCATGGCGTGTACAGGATCAGTTCTGGCTCAGGAGTGTCTCATCTGGTGTCTCTCGGGGGAGCTGTGGGGGAAGGACCAGAGGCCACTGATTGATGGTCAAGGACACTGAACCCCTCCCACACCCTCTGCTCAGAGGAGCCCATCTCTGAAGCCACGTCCACAGGGGGATTGGGATGTTGCCTGGCTGGCTGCCGTCCGTGTGCCGCTAGTGACAGGCTGTTTGGAGGATACAACCAACTCTGTGAATCCAATAAAAGACAAATGAATAGATTGGAGACTTCATCCAATACAAAAACATGCACGTTTGTTCGATTTGTCTTCCTTCATGTGCTTTATTGAATGTATACAGTATAAAGCTCAAGGAAAGGAAGCCTAAAGTACCAGTGTGTGTTGGTTAAAGAGCTGAAAAGTAGTAGGGTCGGGTTAAACTTTTTGTTTCTGCATTTGTGCCTGTGTTGTAGGATGATGGGATTTCAGTTCATTCAAAGGCTCCATAGATTGCACAGGTGACTGATTAAAGCGTTGATATGAACTATAAAGGGACCAACAGCAAAGATAGCCCACGTTCCCGAATAGATCTTCACCTGTGTCTGCAAAGCCGCCCAATTACCTCACACTATGGATGTTTTTCATTATGCTATGTGAGAAAGGACGCACCTGTGTTTCTCCGAGCTCCTCCAGAAGCCTCCGAGCTCCTCGAGGTACATTTAAACGATTGAAAGGTCCTCGTGATGGCAGAGGGGGAATGAATTCAGGGTCATAGGAGAAGATAGGACGCGGGGAAGAATAGGTTAGCATAATGAAAAGCACCCTATTACTTAATAAACAATGGCATTCCAGCAAATTACAGTGCAGCGCAGCACTCGAGATAATACTCGATACAAAGCCTGCATTGAGTGCCACAGTTGCAGATTTCAGTATGATTCATTATCTGTGTCAACAGAGACTGAAGTTCAAAGCCTTAGCATTTGTTGTGCATATGATATGTGGGTGACAAAACTGCTGTCGATGGAGATTTGGGAGAGATAAGGGGTAGGGAAGGACGAGAGAGTGAGAGAGAGTGCTTCATACTCCAGCTCACTATTTACAGCTAATGGCTCCAGTCCAGAATCAGGGGAGAGTAGCAGGGATTGTTATTTTCATATGACTCTTGCTACAGCTGGAGAGGCTTTAGTTTTTCATTTCAATTCTGTTGCAAAACAGTAATTGAAGCATATCGCTTTCATCTCCACTTATCTCCTCTGCTCCTCTTCCCTCTGGAGCGCTGCTTGTCTTCCCTGCGTTTGCGCATCCTTGACACTATTGGTTTCTCTATGATATATTGTCTGGTATTCTGGTACTTCATTGTAGCTTGCTGCTGATGTACATGGCAATTAAATTCAAACCCCAAAGAGGTAGAGCTCAGTCAGCCCCCCCGCCCTCCTGCATCCGCTGCTGCCGTTTCAGCCTCACTTTCACCCCCCTTTCAATCACTGTCCTTTTTTTCTCTCCCCGCTTTCTCCTCCTTTAGTTCACCCTGCTTCTCCCCACATCGCTCTTTCTTCTGCACTGTCTGTCTCTATCTTTCTCCTTCCATTCCCTTCATGGTAATAAGCAGAGTAATAGTATTGCAGGCGGGTCCTGGTTGGGGACTTAATTAAAATGGCAAGTTACAACCCACACAGTCAAAACAATGGAGGCTTTTCGCGGTGACATGGGGAGATATTAAACAAGCCCAAAATCAAGCACAGAGAGGAGGCAGGGACCGGTAACTCTGACTATACCTCAACCTCACTTAACACTTCCCTTCCTGAAGTACTGAGAGGTTTATTGTTATGCTCTCAGCCCAGTAAACATTAGTCATTGCAGAGATCCACTAATTACTTCGTGAGCTCTTTGAACTGCTGCACGAAAAGCACTTGTGCACAAGATATTAATGTGATTACTGCAGTATTTACTGAGCCGTAAACTACACTGACTCTGATGAGATGAGAGACTGAAGAAGGCAAATAGTGACATCTGCCTATTCCCCCTCCCACCGCCGCTACCACTATACGCACACACATAAACACACACACGCAACACAAACAACACCCAGAATGATTTCGCTAGCATGGCTAGCACAATGCTGCGCGCTGAGGCGCAGGCAGCAGTGGGCCGGCTGAGCAGGACAGGAGCTGTTGCTATGGTTACCATTTCTCAGCTCGCTCTCGCAGCCCAGGAAAACTGTGTCATTATCCTGTACTTTGGATAGGAGGTGAGGGAGAAAGAGAGAGAGGACGGATACAAAGACAGAGAAAGAGGTGGAAAGGGGAGACAAAGAAAGAAAGGCGAGAAGGAGAAAGAAGAGGGAGGGTCTGCGGCTCACGCCGGCCAACCACAGACATAAACCGTATATCATCGCACATCAGACACATTAAAACTACTTACAGCAAAGGTGGAAAAACACTGATTGTCTTGTTACAGTAGAAGGTCCTTCTAGTGAACCTCAGGTCTTTGCAATTATGGGGATGTTACTTCGACACGTACCACCGACCTAAACGTTTTCTGCAGACTTCAACGACACCGGCCTCCCCCGGCTCATCTCTATAAATAGATTCTGCATATCTATTAACCAATCACATCTAGGCAAGCTTTGACTGCGCTAAGTAAAGAGCACGTATGAAAAGAAAAGGAGAGAAGGTATTTGCTGAAGTCATCAACTATCTTATTTTATCTGCATTCGTAAAGACAAAAGAAGACGATGGAATCCTGGCCTGGATATGCACCGCTTCCCCAGAAAAAGATCACAAGCTATTTAGTAATGGCTCGAGGAGAACAGCAAAAGGCTCCAGGCCAGCTCCCCACATCCCGGCCCGATCAGACATCTGTGGGTTGAATCTGATCTGCGAAGGCCCAAACCTGCACAGGACCCAAAGGATCTGGTGCCAATATCCCACTGCCGCCAGACACCACAGGACAACCCCCTGGGTCCCATGTCCATTCGCTGACAGGTCCAAGCTGTTTTGGCAGCCCGGGGTGTACCTTTACCATATTCACCGGGCGGTTTGAATGTTGTGGCGGATCGGTGTAATTGTGCACCTCTGTTCACTGTTTTTTTTCCCCTTTTTGTTCCCCTTTCCATCTGTCAGACAAGCTTATAGTTTTCACTCTAATAGGTAAACAACTTCAGCGCTGACAAATAATACCTGAAAATATCAGGTGATAACGGGGTGGCTTTTTCCCTTTCTCTCCATCACAACTCCTGTGAAAATTGTCAATAACAAGCTATTATGTCGGCAAGAAAAAAAAGATCAATCTCTGCATCATTGTATTTATTTTAACACACTAGCGTTCATGTAACACTCTAATGGCAACCATTGCAGGTTCTTATTGAATAAATGCATGGCCCTCACTACCCGGGGCTGAGATTCTTGCAGATCATGCATCTCTGACCTTTGAAACGCCACGAAAACGGCTCGATATGTTGGCGACGGAATCTGTGTTTCTGCGTGGTATGTCTGCGCGTTCGGTTTTGTCGTCATTCACTTTGGGCTGTGTGTTTGTGAGGTCCACATCAGAGGAGTTACATTGTGAACTAATTACATGGCTGTGTAAAGAGGCACCCTGCTGATATGGGCTGTGCACCACATGATTTCCCCTGGTGCAGCAGAGCCTTCTTTGTGCAAGCATGCATGTGACCTGTACATGCAGGTTTATATATATATATGTGTGTGTGTGTGTGTGTGTGTGTGTGTGTGTGTGTGTGTGTGTGTGTGTGTGTGTGTGTGTGTGTGTGCAGATGGAGTGTTTGTTTTGTAACCTGTGAGGTGTGCTTTATTGAGCCAAAACCTAAGAGTGTGCCTGTGATGAGGAGGCAGAGTAGCCCTTTTCCAAATGAAAGGCTGCCCTCTTCCTCTTTGCCCGCCTGACGCAGCTCTCCGGAGAGACCTGTTCATATTACTGTGGCTGTCTGCTGTTCAGAGAAACACAAACAAGCCAAAACAAAGCCTCCTTCAATAGCAATGTTACAAAAGACCTTGTTCAGCCCTCAACTGTTCTCCACTGATGACTTTTTTGGGCCACTAATTTGAAAGAGGGAAAAGGGGGAATAAGTGTTTTGACACTCAACTAAAAATAGATGAGATGGAAGAAAGGTTTTTTTCTCTTTTTTCTGGACTCTGGTGCTGCTACTCCTGATTGAACTGTATGTCCGGTTAAAGTTGGATTTACTAAATGTTTTAGCTGTAGTGGTAGACAGAGTGCAGTATGTGCTGGTGCACCACTGTTTTCAAGTATTAAATGCTGTTAAAACCATAAGGTCCCAGTGGAGTTTTGTGCCAGTTTATTGGAGGAAATATTACATTTGGAAAGAGAAAACTGTAATCTGGCCGCACCTTTAGCGCATACACATTTAGAGCTGGCACACCTGAAATATCTGTCTGCTTTAATAAAAAAGCCAAATTTTATATATACATACACAAGATGCAGTCTGCAGTTGAATGCAGTCAAATCTGTTGCATTCTACATACACATAAATTCTCAACTACTTACATTCAGAGTCCAGCCACAGGTCCGAAGCACAAATTCAGACATTTCTCCACAAGTGTTGACATTGTTGCTGCAGGGGATTCAACTGCAAAGTGAGATAGGCAATGGGTACGCTCAAGTCATGTGACCTGTTGAAAAGAGACGGGTTGCGACCCACACAATCACCTTACAATGGAAAGGTGATTGCAACACCCTCACCTAGAATGTGAGGGTGTTGGCCGTTTAACATCTGGGAGACCAGCAGGTCAACATAACTACTTGCAATCAGTTGCCAAATGCGGAAAAATTGTTTTCTAGTTAATGTGACTGTATTAAAACATCACTAATGTCATTATTCCACCTGCACTTTTCCTGTGATGACAGGTCAGAATGTCTGCAGGGAGTCAGGGAGCTGTAGATGATGTCACAAAACCCTCTGGGTGTGTCCAGCCACCCGAGTGTTCAATAACACTAAGAGGAAAATAAAACAGCTGTCGATCAGGTCGTACACGCCCTCGTTCATTTCGGAGAAGTGATCTGATCAGACAGCATAACACACCAACACCTGTCTCGGTTGACTATTACTGCTTTAAGCCGCAATTATGGGCGACGCATTCGTCACCGCTCGCTGCATAACCATTTATGCCCGCTGCAGTCTGCTTCTAAATGACAGGTGTTGCAGCACAGGAAAAAAACTAGATTACAAAATAGAAGAATATAAAACAGAAAAAATGCGACCATGGTGGCGTTTTCAGCTCACTGTTGTCGAAGGTCTCATCTTCTATAAATGTTGCAGTGATCTCCCTCTGAGAACCTCCTCTGAGTTCAGCAGTAATGATGTCACTTCTGGATGTTACATTTAATACCTTATGAAGCCAGTGCGGTACAAAGAACTGGTAAAGTTCACACCAGTGGGTGAAAAACTTACTGGCTCATAGTGTTGTACTATAACAGTAGTAAATGTGTCAGGACAGTTTTGGATTCAACTCAGTTACATAATATGGCGTTAACATTTTACTCACTCTTGTCATTGATTGATTGATTTTGATGATTATTTTTCTTCATTTGCTGTTTTTAAATTTGCTCTACAAAGAAGTCGACTTTGTTTTATGTTTTTTGATCTGAGTTAACTTTCAGCCATTTGGGGCTTGATTTCTGGTTGTGTTGCTGATCAGTTAAATTACCAACAAGATAAGACACATCATCAAACTGGCCTTCAGCCCCACAAAGTGTGCTGTGATATCTTGAGATGCCCGACAGGATAGTCTCAGAGGTGTGCAACATGTAGTTGACCACATCACTTACTGACTTCCTTACAGAACACTAATCTCTGACCATCAACAGGCCCCCTCCCAGGGGCTCCCTCCCCAGGTCTGGAGGAAACTGAGAGCTGGTCTAAGGAAAGTCTTGGATGTCACCAACCATTTTACTGAGACTAATATCTTTTTGACTTGGACGATACCACCTCTTTCATCTGTGGGCTGTTTTTCCCATTAATGTTTTTTATTAATTAATTTAGAATTTTTTCTTAAGACCCTCCCAACAAATTCCTTCCACTTTAATTCCTTCATCTCATATAATTCATTATGTAACTATACTCAGATTTGTATCCACTCATTTATTTAATGTAGTATGTATGCATGTCTATTGGTATATGTTTGTATGAATGCATTGGTGTGCAAATGCGTATGTAAAACTACTTATGTATGCATATGTTTATTAGTGTTTCTAATGTCTTTATCTTTTACAGCTTGTCCTGTTTTCCTTTATCTATTGTAAAAAAGGAAAATTACTAAAAGTCTTGTGAGTTCATGTGCGGTAATAATCTCTTCTGATAGCTTTACTACATTTAGTTGTTCATGAGATTATAATGCAGCCTTTTTACTAGTATCAGAGCTTAACTCTGTCTCACAAGCCAACTGGAATCAGTGGCAGCGGTACAGTAATTGCCATTTTTGCTGTGTCATTTGGACGCGCCACGCCAAGTTGACCGCGGGGTTTGAAAATGGTCAGTGCAGCGAGTGAAAGTGCAATCACAACTAATCAGAGCTTCTCTTGTTTCCTGCCCACAGCGCCCAACACTGCACCCTATGGGAGCACAGGAAGTGCGCACATCTCGCTGGCCTGCCGGTACCTGGTCATGGCTCTCTCCTCCTTCATCAGCGTGTACTAGCAGAGGCCAGCCCAGACACAATGACTGTCGAGAGCATTTATGAATCCTTTTTGACATTGCTGATGGCTGGAATCCAATCTGGTACAGTTTGTTGAGCTGTGGTGGGAAAATAATCAGCGTTACTTTTTGTGTGGGGAAATGTTTTTTTTTTCCTTTTTTTTAATCTTATTTTCTTATTTGGTGAAATTTCTGTAATGTAAATACTATGATGTTTTTTATTATTATTATTATTATTATTTCCTCTTTATTATTTTTTTTCCTTTTCTGATTGATTGACCAGCTTGTGAATCAGTACTCATCCCCAACCCCCACACCAATCAACAGCCCCACCCTCCCCCACCCCTCGAACCTTTCAAATGAGTTCCTTTCATGCATCTTGTCCCTGCGAGGCGATGGCGCAAAATTGACATCTTCACCCATTTTTGTACACGACTAAAAAAGAAG
Organism: Aulonocara stuartgranti; assembly: GCF_965226115.1. NCBI lineage: Eukaryota > Metazoa > Chordata > Actinopteri > Cichliformes > Cichlidae > Aulonocara > Aulonocara stuartgranti. The sequence continues at coordinate 39,844,620 of NC_138951.1, read as the reverse complement.
CAATTCCGCAAAGTCTCTCAGTACAAAGAATTACCATACCAATGTTGTATTGAATGTATTACCGGCTGTTGAACAAAGGAAAGACATTTAGATTCCTAACAATACAATTTTTGATCATGGAGTGCGCTCTGAAAAAAAAAAAACAGTTAAAAAACAACAAAAATCCAACAACAAAATAATAATTAAAAAAAAAAAAGGCAGGGCGTTTTCAGGACCTGTATTACTCACGATTACTCAATAGATGGATGAACAGTGTTCAAGGTGTGTTTGCCGTATCCTGAAATGGGTCCTTCAGTTACTATGCCTGCCTAACCGCTTCAATCAGGCAGCCGTCAAAAGTAGCAAAATATACTGTATTGTATCTTTATATTTTAATATAGCGTAGGCTTTTGTTTTAAAGTGGGACCAGCTTTTCTCATTCGACCAAGAGCATTAACACAAACCATGACTTTGTACGCTATGAAAGGAGGAACATCGCCGCCCCCATGTTTACATTTTTCTTGAAAATAGAAATAAAAAAGTATATTCTCTGTTTTTTTCCTTCTGTTTTGTCTTGCTTTTTTTTCTTCAGCGAGTCAGTGTATGTGAAGAATATGACAAATTGTTGCAGTTAGGAAAAAGGCGAGGCCCAAGTTGAGTTTCTTTTTAGTTTGCGCTCCACCTCCAGTAGGTATCAGGGCAGAGCACTTTGTCTCTGAATTCGCTGCGTACCTACTGATCATCTTTGGCAGAAAACCCACAGCTCCGTACTGTAGGATCGGTTTTTTCGCCCCCAACTTTGGGTATGAAACTTGGATAATGGAGTCTGGGAAAGCACCGTTCTGCTGCACTGCATTTTATTACTCTCCTTTCCAGTGCAGAGAATTACATGCAGAAATATGCCCCACTTTCTTTTTTTCCCCTTCAAATAAAGAGTCAAAGCCATATTTGGCTAAGTGCATAATCTACAAAAAACCTACAATAATTGCACCTTTTGCAACTTTAACTTTTTTTCATGTTATTCATGATGAAGAGAAGATGCTCATTACCAAACAAACATGGCCTAAGGTGCTACCAGCCCTCTCCAAGATGATCAAGGTTAACAAAGAGATGATCAGTGTGCATCGGAGGTCATTTAGTACCATAGACATTAAATTACCCTCTTTTTGAAAGGACGCTTGGAGAAAATCTCAATATGACACAACTTATTTGTCATTTTGACGTATTATTGATGACTGAATGTTCATGAACAATTAGCTGACTTATCTGTTAAATTAGGCATTATATCCAGTCAAATCCAACCGATGGCTCCTGCAGGTATTTTCAAATAAGTCAGTTGTACAAATGCAGTATTTCCGGTCCAAATAACGCGTTCGGATTTGGACCGAACAGTGGAGGGACTAACAGCATTCAAGTTCAGAGTATTTTAAGACAGCAAACTTGCAACTGCAAATCTATAGAAAAATAGCCATCGCAGTTAAAAGACTTAAAGCACAAACATTATTATTTGAACGTTTTGTGGTGATTTGTTTTGAGGTCTGCTGAGCTTTTCTGTTGTTTCCTTTTCCGTTTCTTTCTTTTATTGTTTGTACTAAAGTTGTTATCAGCTTGTTTTACAAATTATAAAAATACTGCACCATATGATCTTGTTTAAATGTTAAGGTATAATGAAAATGGGTCAGACGTATATTTATTCTCTTCCTTTATAAAAACAGTGTAAAAAAATACATTTGAAACATGTAAAACTGAATATGTGACATTTATTTGAATGAGGCACAGTATGGCATAGTTTATAATGTTGTCTGGTTCATTTAGATGCCATAACTGTTGTTGATTTAAGTACATTAAAAGAACAATGTTTGCAATCAAATTACCTACTTTTTGAAAGAGAGAGGGTGTGAACCAATATAACAGTATTATAGAACAGAGTCAATGTGTGTATATTTGGAGAAAATATGATACCTTTTGATCTTTAGAGCCAGTGTGTAGTCATAGTTTCACACACTTGCGTGTTTGACGATGTGCAGAGAGTATGGTTGTGCTGCATGTCAAAGTTAACCTGTGTTTTTGAGGTGGGCATTTTACAGATATTCATACTTTTTATGACTGGAAGCAGTTTTTTCCAAACGTTTGGTTCATAAACCTGGTCTAAAAAGACATACCTCTTACAGATTGCCAGGCTATGTTTGTTTGTGATTTCTTTCGATCGACTTTGCTGATAAACTAAAAACAACTGCTGTTCAGAGTCATGATGATTATTGTGGCACATTGGTGACAGTCTGGAGTTATGTTGGTTGCTTGTTAAGCAGTTAAAACCATGCTAGTATTCCATATGAAATGTAATGGATGTTGATTATTTTCAATAATGGTATTAACAAGTCCCTTTTATCAAATCAATATTATTTGCAATAAAAGTCTTCATGTTACAAGATAAAGCAACATCTGACTTAATGAGCACTCAAGAGGAGTTTTTCATTGTTACTTCATGATGTTTTGAGAGTAAAGGTAGCTGAGACAGCATCCTCACAGCGTACGCGGTCCCGTCACTACAACCTCACTGCACGTCATTTCCCCCATGTAGCAGATTTTTTCTTAAAGCGTTTGGCAAAACTACAAAATTAGCTTAAATGCTAAGTTGTAAAGAATTCGCCAAAAGCTCGTGTGGGTTGCACCAGTTTGTAAATTTGCTATGTTTGCATTTAAAGTCTTTCGTAGTAACAGACAAAGAATTGTCAATAAAAACCGGCATAGCCTTTGTTTTCCAATAGCATAGAAGTCTGTGGCAAAATGACCCAACTTCTCACTTGTTTTATGACCACAGTAAACTCGTCAGGTTATGGTCTCTGTCACTAGTTCTTCTTTGATGTATCGTGACTTTTATTTTATAAAGTACGGTCCCATTTATAGTAAACTAGATGGTTAAGCAATTTGTGTTCGGTAACTACGGTTTTGCAGTGTTATTGGGTTTGCAGTCAGAGTCACTCTTCGCCAATCAGGTTTCTAAACACCAACATGGCCACAGCTAAAATGACCAAGCAGTAGGTGTGCATCTTTTATTTACAGTTTCCACCATGATGTCACCCATCAGTCTGTGAAGTCCCAAAACGAGTGTTTTCGCCCTCTTGGCTGCAAAAAAAGAAAACGTGATGAGGAAGGGCAGGTCTGGCTGTGAAACCTTATACTTATTAGCTAATAACTTGTGATTGACAGCTTGTTAGCCAGTTTCAGACCACACCTCCATTTTGACACATAGTATGAGATAAAAGATTTACATCGCAAATGTAATTTTTTATTTTTTATTTTCCGCAACGAGTGACTGAGTCCACAAACTCAGCAAAAAAGTGTTTACAGAGGTCAAAACAGAAAGCCGTTTTCCTGTAGATGTCTATTGGACCAGATGTGTTTTTGCTACCACAGCCATCGCCATCTGGTGGCCTTCACATAGAATGCAGGTTTAAGGCACTTCTGCACTGGTTTCATTTTTCCAACACAAATGCTATGTCCATGGTTTATACCAGCGGTCCCCAACCCCCTGGCCATGGACCGGTACCGGTCCGTGAGTCGTTTGGCCGTGAGAGTTGAGGCTCAGGTGTGAAATGTCTGGTTTTCAGGGTTTTTATCGGTTTTCAGCGTTATTTTGTTATCGTTTTTATCGTTAACTCGGTTTTCCTGGGTCTTTTCACGTGTGTTATGTTTTTTTCGGTACCGGTACTAGTTTTATTTTGTTGTATTTATCCGCGACACCTTAAAGGCCGGTCCGTGAAAATATTGTCGGGCATAAATCGGTCCGTGGTGCAAAAAAGGTTGGGTACCGCTGATTTATACCATCCATGGTTTCACTGCATCCTAAATATTGTTTTCTCTTTAATATCTTATTTTAGTTTTTTTATGTACGCATTTTCGGATTGGGATGGGTCTGGATCAGGTGGCGGGTCACCTATCACTCAGAGGGTCAGTGGTTGGATCCCTAACTCCTCCAGTCCATGTGCCAAAGTATCCTTGGGCAAGATACAGAACTTCAAGTTGCCCCCAATGCATCTGTCAGAGTGTGAGTGTGGTTGTGAATGTTAAAAAGCACATGGGCACATAGAAAAGCACTGTATGAATGTGTATGTGTGGCTGGAGTAGGAAGCTCTTTCAGTGCAACCAAGTAGAAAGGTGTTATTTAAGTACCTGTTAATTTACAATATGTTCACATTGTATGTAGTTCTTCAACTTAAGAACTAGCTTTCATGATATTGTCCATTCTAGCTAAAAATTGGACTTCAAGCAGTTGGTGCGCCCAAATATGTGCTCTCAAATGAGTGAAGACTGATAAAACACAGTATGAGTGCACATAATCCAGCTCAATAGCAGTTTCTCATGTGATGCTATGATACAACCACTAGTCCCACGGAAATAATCATTGTTCTGGTTGGCAAGTAATTCTTGGGAGTTATTTGCTGTTGCTAGGTGAAATTGGTGGAAAGATTGTGCTGCACCAGATAAAAATCTCCTTAACTACCAACTACAGCTGACTAGCTGATCAGCAGTAAAACTTGAAAAAGTACAACATAAACTTAACAGAAAAAGCTAAGCTTCACTGCTACAGCCAGCAGTGACAGGTCTGTGTGACGTTGGCTTTAGCAGTCAGTTTCCCAGCAACTGCCATCAACCTCCAGCAACAACTCTCCAACCAACTGGGAAATACTAATTTCTTTTCCCCTCACAACCAGTGGTCCTCATTCGCTTGAGGCTACAATGTTACCATGATTATCACACACCCAAAATAGCAAGGAAGCTAATGCCAGGTGGTTAACAATCATGTGTCAGTTAAAGCTAATTTCTCTGTAGCTCGATAGCTAGCAAGTGACACTAAAACAGTCAATCTTCCTTAAAATGCTTTAAAAATCACACATATTTAAATCACTTTAATCTATCTTGATAAGTCAAAACAGAGTTGATGTTTGTTCTGTCACTCTGTGAAATTGTAGCTAACATCAGCTAACGTTACATTAGCCATTGCTAATGTTTAGATTTGTATACACCTCACCCCTAGCTTCCATTATCTGTCTGTTAATGCAAGTTAGTTTAATATTATTCTGTTTGTACATCTTATTATTTAGTGTATTTCTTCCCTTCTAAAAGTTTTTTTTTTAAGTTGCAGCTCAAATTAACAATCATTGTATCAATCATTGCAAATGTGCAGCATCATGCATATTTGATCCCCTCCCTTCCTGCCTCAATCACTGTACAAAGCCTCCTGAGCACAGATGGCCAGACTCCACAGCACGCAGGATTAACCACCTTTTGCGCTGCATTATCATCACTGACTGGCATGCACCGCTCAGTATACGTGATCTGGAGACATCAGCGGACATAAGTCACTGCTCATTCCATTCGATATGCACCTGTGCTACTTTATACCTTTTTGGAAATAGCACGGGGCTTTCTACAGGGTGGGCCATTTATATGGATACACCGTAATAAAATAGGAATGGTTGGTGATATTAAAGTCCTGTTTGTGGCACATTAGTATATGTGAGGGGGCAAACTCCTCAAGATGGGTGGTGACCATGGTGGCCATTTAGAAGTCGGCCATCTTGGATACAACTTTTGTTTTTTCAATAGGGAGAGGGCCATGTGACACATCAAACTTATTGGTAATGTCACAAGAGAAACAATGGTGTGCTTGGTTTTAACGCAACTTTATTCTTTCATGAGTTATTTACAAGTTTCTCTTTGTTCACAGCCATTGACATGTTGAAGAGGTTAACACGTGAGGAGCGGATCGAAATTGTGTTGATATTTGGTGAACGCAGTAACTGGGTCATTGCAGCAGGTTTCAATGCAAGACACCCTACGAGACCACCCATCTCCCATGCTACAGTTAGCAAACTGCTTGCTAAGTTTCGTGAAACTGGTTCAGTGTTGGATTTGCCAAAATGTGGACGCAAGAAAACTGTCACTAATGAAGAAACATCAGTGGCTGTCCTAGCTTCATTCAGCAAGAGCCCACAGTGTAGAACTCCCCGCATGTCACTGGAGAGTGGCATTAGTCGAACATCCCTTGGATGGATCCCTCCAAGACTGTTGGACCAACAAAAGTGATGGTTTGGTGTGGTATATGGGGTACAACGATAGTGGGTCCATTCTTCATCAATGGAAACCTCAAGGCCACTGGATATTTGAAATCGCTACATGATGATGTGTTTCCCTCTTTATGCACTGAAGCTGGCACGTTCCCTGAGTTTTTCCAGCAAGATGGTGCACCACCACATTATGGGTGCCAGGTCCGAGCATTCCTAGATGAACAGTTTCCTGGAAAGTGGATTGGTCGTCGTGGGCCAGTTGAATGGCCCCCAAGGTCTCCCGATCTGACCCCCTTAGACTTTTATCTTTGGGGTCATCTGAAGACAACTGTCTATGGTGTGAAGATACGAGATGTGCAGCACCTGAAACTACGGCTACTGGATGCCTGTGCTGGCATTTCTCCTGTGGTGTTGCTATCAGTGTGTGAAGAGTGGGAGAAGAGGGTTGCATTGACAATCCAACACAATGGGCAGCACATTGAACACATTTTATAAATGGTCAGAAACTTGTAAATAACTCATGAAAGAATAAAGTTACGTTGAAACCAAGCACACCATTGTTTTTCTTGTGACATTACCAATAAGTTTGATGTGTCACATGGCCCTCTTCCTATTGAAAAAACGAAAGTTGTATCCAAGATGGCCGACTTCTAAATGGCCACCATGGTCACCACCCATCTTGAGGAGTTTGCCCCCTCACATATACTAATGTGCCACAAACAGGACTTTAATATCACCAACCATTCCCATGTTATTACGGTGTATCCATATAAATGGCCCACCCTGTAGTATTGTATGACCCGAATACACTCTTGACTAAAACATCCACGGTGTGACCTACCTCTTAAAAGTTCAGATGAAAAAGTCGTGCTGATGTACAAGCTGAAAAGAGGCCATGCCACCCACCTGCAGAGATCACTGCCTCACCTCATGCTCCCAGCTGACAGCGGAGGCAAAAAAATCTCTCCACTTTTTAAATTTAAGATAAGAGGATTTTAAATATTCATGCTAGCGCGTATTATCATGGCCCTGCAATCCCTATCCTGAATTTTTAAATTTCCTCATTTGAGAGCATCCTCTTCCTCTCACCGCGATGTATCAGAAATGCACTGCTCCCTGTGAATGCACTTATTATGAGCTCGAGTTTGTTGCATTGTGAGACAACAGCTGTTGAAAGTGAGTCTCTGAGGGGGGACGAGTACTGTACTGAATGTGCCTTCAAAGTATGCTATTAATCAGCTGAATGCTATAACCCAGCCCGTATTTAGAGCATTACTGCCATGACAAATGTCATATTTCTTTACACTGGCTGTTTTATAACACCAGCCAATCATTCCACTTTAACAAAGACGCAACCAATGACCACTCACACTTATAACTGAGATCCTCTGTATTTGTACCCCCTGACAGTACTCACCCACATAATGTACAACACAAAAAACAATGAGTCCAACATGGTTTGAAATGTCACGATAATCACAATGATTCTGATTAGCGAATAGTTCGGTGTTGTCGTGTGTTTATCTTCCAGGGTCTGGATATCATGGGGTCAAACTGCACACAGATTATTTTTACAGCTAGTTAATGACACGTTTTTAAATCTTCCCTCCTTTTTTGACATACTGTGCCTGACTCTATTGTAACTTTCCTGATGCTTTAAAAACAGCGAGGAGGATTTTGTGGATCATGTGCGACTGTGGATGTGAGACTTGGGAAACATCGTGACTCAGACTGCTGTGACACTCTGAGACAGCGCGTTACTGCCGAGTGCATACACTGTACATGTCACCGGCAAGAGCAGGGAGGAGAGGCAATAGATTGTAAGTGGCATGTATGGTCTTAAATGACAAATGTGGGGGGAAAATACCTGACAATGAGTTAGTTTGCGTTGATACAGCTCCTCAACCTATCAGTGCATGTTATGACATTAGGATGAGCATTTGCAGTCCTGCAAATTCATCCATATATATATATATATATATATATGGATAGATGGATGCTGTGGAGTGTGGAAGTGATTAGGATGGTGTCAAAGTGGTTTTTTAGGCTCTTCGCAAAGACATCTGTGGACAGCGCGAACAGAGAGGAGAGACTGGAGGACTTGTGAGAGACAGGGGTTCCTCCTGACCTCGCGGTTAATGAAACCCTTCCTGTGCCTTTGTCAGTCTTAACTGGGAGATTGTGTCATACTACACGCTGGGGCTGCTGCTTGGCTCCTGCAGTCTCCATCCCGTTTCCCTGAGCAGCATACTGAGTTGTCAGTATCAAAAAAACCTCTGTTTCCTGAATGCATTCAGTTTGGTAGATATGTTTGTTGCACAGCAGGCAAATGCTATCCCTCCTGTCAAAACCAGGCAGAAAGAAAGGGGGGGGGGGGAAGAAAAGCTTGAATATCTTTCTCTATAACCAGCCCCTGAGTAAGTTTGAGTGTATTCTAAAGAGAAAAGGGAACAATAGTCATCTTTTTGTCAAAATAAGCCTGTTTCGTTTCTCTCAAACACTTCAATATCTGCTCAAACTGAGTAATTTCTGACTAATGGGACTCCTTTAAAATCCCTCTGAAAATGTGGCAGGTGCCAGTGTAGTGGAGGGACATGCTATTTTAAATAGAGGGTGCATCAAGTATTTGTCAACCTGTCCCTCATTATTTCCAGTGAACTGGAAAATAAGTTGCCAGCCAATGATGCAGAGCCTGAGATAATGCCTGGGTTTTAAAGCAAGCTATCTGAACCAGGTCTCTCCACGACGCCTATGACTGAATCACACACCACAAAGTGTTTTCTCATGAAGCTCCTGGGCAATTGTCATTTTTCAAGAAGAGTTGAAAGGATTGCTATAGAGAAAATGTAATTATTTGACTGACAGTAAAAGTAATCCCATTTTATTTGTTTCCACGCTTCAAAAGGCAGATTACGCGTAGTTTTATACACTGAGTGACACAGCAAATCAGTCCCTTGTAGCGCCGGTGCATCATGTGTCTCCAGTGTTGTATTGGTTTAAATGGTACGGGGTGCAGCATTTACTCTGTTTGTCTCTGTAAATTAAAAATGTTTACTTATGCCATTGTTTTCATTTGATTTCATTGCAAAACAAATTGGAGGATATTGCAAGTTTTCTGTATGTATTTTAATTTTTTTATTATTATTATTTAAATCTTCATGCTGAAAAATCATTTGATGAGAAATCTCGAATGAAAATGTTTACGTAAATGTGTATGAAGGTCCTTTAGCCACAAGGGGTATAGTTGTACATTTATAGGGTCTAGATCACTGGAATGATATATATATGGCTTTAAGTGGCATTGATATATCTATATATAATATATATAAATATATATTGATATTTGTCCAGAAATAAGAAACTCATGTACTCAGTTACTTTAAAGCTTACATTGTGTATAGCACGTATGCAAGTCCCTTTTCATCATGTTTGATGTAATTTTGTAGCAGTGGTTTGATACTAATAAATGGCAGTTGATGATGGAGTTGCAGACTGTGATTGTGTCGATTGTGTTGACCTGATCAGACCTCCGTGGCAGCAAAAGCTCTCAGCCGACCGCATTCACAGAGAGCGCGTCTCGCCTTCTCGACCACTCAAAGCGGCGCTTTTATGGGTTTAAGAGAGAATGATTTGAATTGACGTAATTTATTCATAACAACATGCCTACGAGACTGAAAATATCCGAGTCGTCCATTTAATTAGAAGATAGTTTGTGGTTTTCTCTGTGCAGCTCGTGACTATACGTATGTAAAAGCAAAACAGACCTTTTGATTCGTTAATTTTACACAAATTATTGGATGTCGCTGCATTTTTAAAATGTTTTTAAGGCAGCGTTATATTATTTACAAAAATTCCTGATATTTAAATATAATTGGACAGTGTGTGGGCTTTAGATAAATACTAATGAGTGCATTAGTTTGATTCAGGTTTGATCAAAGGTGCGGACGCTCAGCTGTATCTCTCCCTTCACTGTAGATGGATGCGAGGTTACTGACCCTTTGTTGAGTCCCACCCCCTGCTGCTACACCTGTTAAGCTTTCACACCTGGAATATCTCAAAATGAGATTTATTCCAAAAATATTTCCAACCGGAATAATAGCAAAGCTCAGGAATAATACTAAACCAGCTTAGTTTTACCTTCAGTTACTTACCTTCAGTATCCCGTGGAGCAAAGCACAGAATATGGAAAATTGGGTGTTATAGGTTTTGGAATATTTTGTACTTTTTCATTCCAGCTTTACTGAATCCTCTTTTTCCTCTTTTGTGATGTTATGGAAATAACCACCGTACCTCCAGCTGCAAACAAGATTTTGCTTTATTTGCATTAGAGCAAAAGGAAGTCAGAAAGTATTTGGATTCACTATCCAGATGTGCAGTTTTCTTTCACATCAGGTTTCTAATTCTTCTACATTCAAGTAGGCTCGTGCTGCAGTGAGCTAAATCATGAAGTGAAGCTTCATTATGATGAAGAAAGTCGTTAATTTAGTATGTTAGCATGCTAACGTTAGCTCGAAGCAGCACTGTGACCATAGGCTGTAGGTATGTCCCAATTCATAGACAGCATCCTTTGAAAGCCGCATTTGAAGGCCGATTACATCACAGCGACGCAACGAAGGCTGTCCCAATTCGAAGGCTGCTCCAAATGCGGCCAACAAATGCGTCCTTCATTTCCCCGAATTTGAAGGATGGGTCCAATAATGGCGGCAGTTACTTAGTTTTAATATTACTCTTATTATTCTTTCTGGGTCACAAAATAAACTTTTAAGATATTTTCAGGCAAAAATGTAGCTGTGTAAACTTCATATATCTGCTCGGGTTTTCAAGACACCACATATTTGCAAAAGTGCTCCGACGTTTTCGGAGACCTCTGTTACCCAACAGCTTGATAGCTGGCCGGGGTTCAAGACTCACTAGAGCCGGCGAGAACAGACATTCTAATGTTGACCTGTTAGTGCTGCAGGTTTGAGCTGCACATCAGGACCGATACATGGTGCTGAGATTCTGTGATTTGTATAGTTAAAAACTGGCTTGTGCACAGTACACAGCAGCCCTGCTCGCTTCTTTCTTTTCCTTCTTTGTAAAAAAGCTTCGAATATCTGGTCACACTGGCAGTGGGGAGTCTGATACGATGATAGATGGTTAAATCCAATGGATGAATTGTTGACTGGAACCAAAATTTGTCCCTGAGAATTCCTGTGGGGCAGGACTTGAGTAGAAGCTCCTCTCCACTCTAATTGCCCCTCGCCCCCACCCGTGAACTGGTTTCCTTTACAGCAGCCCACTGTTAAGTGTTTCCGAGCTCTGATGAACACACTTTAAGTGTTCCAATAATTAAAGCCCACATATCAGATTGTCAAGATAACATCCAACACAACAATAAGACACGTAAATTAAAGTGACCCAAAGGCACTGCTTAATTGCGGTGCCTTTGCAGCTGGTGTAGCCTACAACATTTTTTACAGTGGTCCTCTCACCTGAGGAGGCAGCTGAGGTAAGTGCAAACCTGAAGAGAATATGTAAATTTAAAGAGATGGAGTTTATCATCCAGAACTGCTCGGCTCAGAGATGGAACAATAAGTGACAGGAAGTTGAAGACAGGACGAAGAATTAGAAAAGTATTTGTGAAATGAAAGTCAGTATAATGAGACCTGAGTCTCAGGCAGCTCACTGCTTCTAGTACAGCAATTAGGACAGTTGTGACAGGCTAGATGGCCATTTGGCTGACGTTAATACCTCCAATTTTGTCAGATGATGAAGAAAAAAAAGAAACGTGTGTTGTTTTGAATTGATTTCAAAAAGGTACTCTTAACAGCCCCCCGTCTCCTGGATGCATACAGGATCCTGTAAGTAATTTGAGATAGTAAACATGTTTTGACATAAAGCCGCCTGGATTAACTGCTATATCTTTATCACACGTGCCAGGTGGCAAAATATTAATAACCTCAGTCGAGGCTGCGCTCCTGCCTGACTCCGGTCCGTCTGCACGATCCTTCTCTGTCTTCTTAATAAACACGACTTAATAATAGTGTTTAAAACTAATGGCATCCAGCTTCATCAGAGTCATTACTGTGGCACAGAGAAGCTGCACAGAAGGGGCATCAAACATAAGGCTCGGGGGCCAGAATTGGCCTGGCAAAGACTCCAATCCGGCCCATTGAACTGCTTTGGAAAATGTGATGGCGGGCATAAATTTAGATCTTTTAACCATATTTTCATACGTTTTTCAGCTTTTTTTAATGACAAAGACCACCATAGGGACATTCATACTAAACCAATGTGATTAAGTGCTAGCTAATCTTCAAATTTATTTCTCACAATTTGAGCCCAAAGAGTTGTGCTGACAGATTTCTTTCATTTACTACAGCAGCATTTTTTTTATCGTGTACAAAAACTGAGACATACAGCTGAAATTACAGTTTATTCTTATACTTCTTATATATGTAGTTAAATGTGAAAATGTATGGTTAAACTTCTTTACAGTGACAGAAAGTGGAGTTTCGTAGACCCACGGTGTAAAATGAGTTTGGCATCCCTGCTGTAGAGAAACTGTACCCATTTGGATTCCCCCAGATTAGAAAAGTACTACAACCGCCACCCACCTTCGATCATACAAAGGCAGTAGGGACTTCAGCATGTACGCTTTATCAAAGAAAAGAGAGAGCAAGCTTTTGAATAAAAATGAACTGCTTTTGTAGCAGATGGAGTCCAGTCATCGCAGCATTTATCCAAAGAAGAACATCTGTCCCACTAAAACTCAAAGGTGATTACCTTGGAGGGTTTCATTTGGTTTTCTGTGTATGTTGTCATGTATGTAGAGTAAGTATTCATGTCCTCTTGTGCGTCATGTAGGATTTTTATGTGAATCCCTTAATAGAGGAAAAACAACTATCATAAAAGGTTTTTTTTCATACAGAGTTCAGGCACTGTGGTGCGTGATAGCTCACTTGCGTTTTCTGGGAGTTTAATACAAAATCACTGTAATTATCGCAGGAAAATTGGTTCAGAATTGTATAAAAGTACACATACGAGGCAGGCGGTGAAAAATGTCAGACGTGCCTTTGCCCACGAAGATAATTCAGGCAGCAATAATGGCTCCCATCAAAACGTGTTTGATGTTATATAAACATAATTTCTACAAGGCTGGATTGGTTTAAATAGTTACATCTGCTCTTTGCCACAGACGCCAGCGTGTGCATTCTCAGGAGCATGTTCTTCTGCACTTCAATTCGTCTTGATAAAATGACACGAGTGCATTATTTTTATGTTTATTACGTTCATTATGGTCCCACCACAGCCATCCTATCACACCAAAGCACAGAAATATTGTGCCGTTCTAACCCTACAATAAACACGCAATCAGCACACACATTTATAGTTTGTGAAATTCAGACACGGCGTCGGGGTGCCTTACATAACCATAAAGAAAGCCTGGCGGGCGCTGTCATCAAAAGTGTGCCTGGAGCCGCCTTCCTGAGATGAAAAACAAATGAAACACTTTGAGGCTGAGCTGATTCCCCTCCTATTCTGCAACTCCATCTGTCACTCCCAGCGACTTATTCTGAGCAAGAGCGCTTTCCTGCACGACCTCCATCACAGGGAGCAAGATGAACGAGCTGGGTCTGGTTTCTGTCCTCTGTCTTCTCTTTGCCAAGGCAGCAGGAGCACCGAAGCATTGAGAACACCTGCAAACTGAGAGTAATGAGGCTGCAGGCCACATAGCCGCCCATTCTTCCTGCACTAATCAATCCTGCTGGCCATTAAAAGGTCCAAGGAGAACTGCAACCAGTTACAGGAAGTTACATTCATACCTACTTAAATCTCTGCTTGCTTCCAGGAAGTGGTCGTCTGTAGCTTCATTCAGAGCCCACTCAAACAGGAATACAGACTGGTTGGCAAAACTCTGGCAGTCTCTGGTCACCAAGGATAAAGGTGTATTCCCGACTGTGTTTGCTGGAGGTTGCTGGCAGTTGCCGATTGAAAAGAGGTATATGGTGCAGCCCCAAAACCACCTTGTGATTGTTTTGGTCAGTATCAGATTGCTGTGGCATCCATAGTTTGTATGAAAAGCTCTGAATACTTTCAAATTACTTTCCAACTGGTAACAAAGCCTGAAAAAGTGTCAAATGTTTTTAGTCTTTACAACTTTTCATGCAAACTATGAGTGACTGCTAGTGAGCAAAACAATCACAACAAGGTTTTTGGTGCAGCATCCTCTTTGCCACTGATTTTACCTAGTGATAGCCAGCAGTCCATCCCCAACTGGTTGGAGCGTACACATTTTTCTCTCAGGACTGGAAGTTACAAGCATTCACTGACCTCACTATGAAGTACAAAGTAACTGAAGGATAAAGAGGTTACAGTGTTATGGGAGTTTGTGAAATAGTCACCTAATGTGTTGTGCTCTCAAAAAACAGAGTCTGAGGATTTGGCGAATTAGTCGTGAAGTTTTACCTGTTTTATGTGTGCATGGACATAAATCACAGTCCCCCTTCTCCTGTGGAAGCAGGTCCCAGTTTGGATTCAGGAGGTGGACGCCATCTCTACTTTTAAGATCAGGCTTAAAACTCTCCTTTAGGTTGAGCACATAGTTATTGTTGTATCAAGTGACCCTGAAGTAATCCTGCCTTAGTTACACTGCAATAGGTCTGAACTGCTGGGGCCTTTTATGATACATAATGCATGATGTTCACTCTTTATGTGTTTATATTGGCAGATGGCCCCGCCCCTCCCTGAGCCTGGTTTTGCTGGAAGTTCCTTCCTGTTAACAGGGAGTTTTTCCTTCCCACTTTCACCAAACTCTTTGCTCACAGGGGGTCATCCGTCCACTGTTGGACTTTTTTTCTGTTTTCTCTGTATTATTTTAGGGTCTTTACCTTACAATGTAAAGGACTTTTTTTGGTGCTGTATAAATAAAATTAACCTGAATTGAGTTGAACTAAATCTCTCAATCAGTTCCACGATATTTTTAATTTCAACATTTCAACACTTTTTCTTGCATTACTTTGAACTTAAGCAGCGACCTGTGTGAGGACAGTCTCTAAGCATTACAGGGTGCAGGCAGGAAACATACTTCCCACTGAAAACCCTTGGATTCAAAGTTGTGCTTTCATGGAGTTAAAAACAGTCAGTTTGTGTCTAATGTAGAAACAGATCACAATCATGGCTGTTTCACAAATTACCTGGAGACCAGGAGGGCTTTTGGATGTCCTGTTGATTTTCCTGTTGAGGTTCTGTACTTTGTATAAGGGATCGAGCCAAAAAATAAAAGCCACAACCTTTCATGATTAGTGGATTGAGTTCTCACCCGGGGTTGAATTGACAAGTACAGCATTTATATAAACATGTGGTGGATTAATAATGTAAGCATGCTTAAGCTAGAACTTTTATTAATTAGAATGCAAGTAAAGCTAAAACATTTGATGTAGTCTTCATGTTGTATTATAGGTTTTGTGTTTCTTTTTACTAATCTCCGAGTTATCACTTGCTTTCCTGAACACCCTGCAGCACTTTCCATGTTATCACATAAACGGTGTACATGAAAATATGTTTTGATTTTGATTTCACTGTCCGTCTTGCATCCATTCCACCCCCTTCAATCTGGCGGATTCTCCTTCTTTGCATTTTCCATCTCTTTCTGCCAGCCTGTCAGACAGGAGCCAGAAACACACTGGAAAAGGACGCTGTCACACGGTGTATACCCCCCCCCCCCCCCCCCCCTCCAAAAGAAGAAGAAAAAATTATACCAGCATGTCATTACCCAAGCTCCACTCTCTCAGTGCAATCACATCTAAAGAGCATTTTTCAGGAGCTTCCTGCCCAGCACAACTAGTAAGCATGGCTAATGGAAATTTAATCAGCAACAAGAGAGGACAGCAGGCATAATGCAACAGATGATAAATAGAAGAAAGATGCAAATGGTATTTATTTTAGACAGGCCGTGCTGACAAGCCTGATAATGCCTCCTCATGCAGCTTCTCCCTGAAGCTTCCTTTTGATGGCTCTGAAGTGGTATGCACCATATTTCACAGCCTATCTTTTATGGAATAAATTGTGTTATTCATAGAAATGTTTTCTCGTTTTTTTTTTCCCTCAAAATGTGTCTTATCAGTGGTCCCTGAGCACCATGGCAGTGGGTCTAAATTAATAAAAAGCTATGTAATTTGCTGCAGTTACAAACCAACAGTATTTTATAACTGGAGATGTTCTAGACTCCTTAAAAATTCCCAACATGTGCAAATATTTTCAGTCAGACTCGCTCCAGTCACGGGTGACTTTAGGGTTGACAAAGTGTGATCCAGAAAGATGCGAGTGCTTTTTTAGCCTCCTGCAAAAGTAATAAAGAGTATTTCTTCAAATGTCCACAGAGTGACAGTTTTTGCTCTCCGTCCATGTTGGGAGGACGTATTTAACATGCTTTGACTTTGCAGCCTCGACACAGATTCAGTGGTTTTTCTCGACATGGTCTCACTCTGAAAATCAGCAACAGCAGAAAGGTGTCTCATGACTATCAGTGAATGTGTTAAATATCCAGAACTGGCTTTAGCTCCTTGGCTGGTGACATTTCAAGTTTAATTATACAGATTTAGAGGTAATGTTCAGTATTAATGTCACTTTTTATTTTAGTCTCAAATGTTCGTCACAAATGCATCACCGAAAATGAATATTTGATGAAAGATCTGAAAGTACCAAGAGTGTTATTGAGAGTCCAGCTTAAAAATTCCTGACCTTGGAAAGAGCAGTTGACAAAATAATCTTAACAGGAGATATATATAAGATGAAATTTGCCCAGTTATCATGAAACCCATGAATGGCTCCATTCTTATTCATGAAGACTTGCCAATAAACTCCACCATTTCTTTTCCTCTCCTTACAAAAAAGCATCAAAGCTAAATGAAGTATTTTACCCTTTTCCTATTGAGAGGCATTACTGCACCTTTTGCTTTTTCCCAAGACTTTTGTAATGGTGCGAAACCATCGGAAGTGCAAAACATTAACAATGACAACAGTATAGGGGATCTACACATCGAAAATAGCTTTATCGTGCTTCTCCGGGTCATTAACTTCACAGGAACCATGTATACAAAAATACAGTGTTTGGAGAATGAACAATACATACTCTGGCTAAGATAAATATATTGACAGTAGTGCTGGATCACATACTGCAGGAAGAGCAGTCCAAGGCTAAAAATTCCCCTCAGAGCATGGATAAATGGAGCCCCCCACCCCCATTCCAGATATCCAGAGGGATATGGATCAAGATCTGGAGTGATTTGTGATATTTACTACAAAATATCAAAATAATTTCTCCCAGATTTTTCATTTCAATTTGATACGCATTTGTAAAGATATAATGCAAGATGCCTAGTTTTTCCTAACTTGCAATCACAATGAATCCTTCCAAGGATTCCTGTATCCAAATTCAGATTGACTCCAAAAGTTAAATCACTTCTGAGTTAGGCCAAACACTGTGTCTGGTAAAAGCTTCATGCAAATCTGGCCATAACCATTTGAGTAATCCTACAAATAAACAGACAAACAAATCAAACCCATAACATAACCTTCTCGGTGCGGGGGAAGGAAAGCAAATGCTACTATATAATGTCACAAGTACAAATGCACTGATTGTGCTTTGCCAGCTTCAGCGACATGAGTGTTTCCCTACAGCAGTACTCATGTGACACGGCTGAAAGCGACCGAGCAGCTACTAATTGCATCTTGTGTTCTTGTATTGTGCTGTCCATCATGTGAGAGGTTTGTGTGAAAATGGCAAAAAATCAAACAGTTTAAAGATTTTAACCCAAAACACCAAAGAAAAAAGGTCTAAGTTTTTTATTGTCGTAGACACACCGAGTAGCAAAATTCATCATCGCAGCCTCTCTTGGTGCTGCTGCGTTAATTTGTAATAAATAATTTGTAATAATATAATAGCATGTAAAAAGGAACAGGTCAAGTGTGGCTATGTTCAGCACAGTTTGTGAAAGCTAAGAGCTGCGAATCTGTCTGGCCTCATGTGGTGATGTGTGTCCTTGTATGCAAAATCAATATTTTCCACTTTTATAGGGTAAAAAAAGCCCTTAACATTTGGAGGTTGGAATAACAGAGGCCAAAGTTCAAGTCATACATGGTGTTCATAGTTTACGTGTATCATCGTTTACGTGAAACTTTATTAAATCCTTTATTATGTTTATCCATTGAAAATAACTTTGAAATGGTTTAGGCTTTAAATACTACTGGGAAAAGATCATGGTTCCCGCTGCTGAACCAGCACCACTGATACTCTCTGAGTATAGCATACCGGGACGTGTGCTAAGAGTATGTGCAGATCAGCTGACCACAGTCTTCACCAGCATCTTCAATGCCTCTCTGGCCCAGCAGGTAGTCCCCATCTGCTTTAAAACATCAGTGATTGTTCCGATCCCGAAGAACACCCGCCCAGCCAGTCTAAATGATTATCGCCCAGTAGCCCTAACATCTGTAGTGATGAAGTGTTTTGAGAGGCTCATGAAACCCTTCATCAGTTCCTTCCTCCCTCCTGACTTCGACTCACTGCAGTTTGCAGATCGGACAAATAGATCCACCGGAGACGCTGTAGCACAGGTTCTGCATACCACACTGAGCCATCTAGATGAGGGATGTGGAAATTATGTGAGAATGCTGTTCATAGATTACAGCTCAGCTTT
The DNA here is from genome assembly GCF_965226115.1 of Aulonocara stuartgranti. Classification (NCBI taxonomy): domain Eukaryota; kingdom Metazoa; phylum Chordata; class Actinopteri; order Cichliformes; family Cichlidae; genus Aulonocara; species Aulonocara stuartgranti. Next base: position 39,825,890 of record NC_138951.1, on the reverse strand, counting down.
CAACACCATAGTGCCCCACACCCTCTCGGGTAAGCTCCAAGATCTGGGATTTAGTACATCTTTGTGCAGGTGGATTTATAGCTTCCTGACCGCGAGGCCACAGTCAGTGAGAATAGGGGATGTGTACTCCCATACACTCTCACTGAACATAGGGGCCCCCCAGGGATGTGTACTGAGCCCCCTTCTCTACTCCCTTTACACCGCGGACTGCACGGCCAGACACCCCACTAATTCCATTGTGAAGTTTGCTGACGACACAGTGGTAGTGGGACTCATCTCCAGGAATGACGAGAGGGCCTACCGGAGTGAGGTGGATGGACTAGCAAAGTGGTGTGAGGCAAATCACCTCTCCTTGAACATCAGCAAAACAAAGGAGATGGTGATCGACTTTAGAAGACAGAGAGGCGAGAAAACTCACACCCCAATTCAGATCAATGGAACCCCCGTGGAGAGAGTCTCCAACTTCAAATACCTCGGTGTTCACATCAACGAGGACCTCACTTGGAGCACACATACGGAATTCCTTATTAGTAAAGGCAGACAGCGCCTCTATCACCTGAGGCGTCTAAAGAGGTTTAAGATCTCCAAGAACATACAGAGGAGATTCTACACTGGTGTCATTGAGAGCATTTTCTGCAACAACATCATGGTGTGGTACGGGAACTGCACAGTACAGCAACAGAAAGCCCTGCAGAGGGTTGTGCGCACAGCTGAACGCACTATGGGAACACCTCTACCAGCACTGCAGGACATCTACGCTGAAAGGTGCAGTTCCCGGGCCATCAGGATCACTAGGGACTCCAGCCATCCAGCCCATAAATTGTTCAGGCTGCTGAGGTCAGGGAAACGCCTCTGTAGCCTGAAAACAAGAACAGAAAGGTTCAGGAGGAGTTTCTACCCACAAACAGTGAGACTCCTCAACCAAAAACGCAAACCGGATAATATGCTGGACAATCTCACACATAGTACATAATTCGCACTTTACTTTTTTCTTTCCTGAATCTTATCTTATCTTATTTTATCATATACATTTGTACTTATGTAAATATGTATATTTTTATAGTTTTTTTTTTTTTTTTTTTCTTAGTTTAGGTAAAAGTTTTTTCTAGTATGTTTCTCACAGTCGGGGGGAGTATTTTTTAGCCAGGAAAAACATTTCACTGTATGTTGTACTAGCTATAACTACATGTGACAGATAAATAAAGAATTGAATTTAATTGGTTTCGGTTAAAAGACATTTGTTGCCACTTCTTTTAAAGGGTTTTTTTTTTTTGTTGCCATGGTGATGCATATTGAAATTCATTAGTTACAAAGTCACAAAAAATGTCAGCACAATGCGGTCCGTGCCCAAGAATGAGTCGTTCCAAAGAACTCACAGAATTCAAGCGAGGCTCTGTGATAGCGTGCTGCCTTTGCTACAAGTCAGTTTGTGAAAATGATTCCCTCCGCGTCAGAGATCAACTTTAAGTGTTGTTTCTGTAAAGTGAATGCATTCAGGAACTGCAGAAAGCTGCAGACCACGTATGTTACAGAGCGAGGTTGCCAAATGCTGAGGCGCATAGGATGTAAAGGTCATCAACACTCTAACAGCTGAGATCCAAACCACCTCTGGCATTAACATCAGTGCAAAAACTGCATGCTGGGAGCTTCGTGGCCTGTGTTTCCATGGCTGAGCAGCTCCTGTATGTGCTGCGTGGTGCTTCCTTAAAAGCAACAATAGAAAAATAAAATAGATTGTTCAAAGTTCATTTGCAAAAAAATTAATGTCGCAAGTTTGGTTTAAGTCTAACAGATTAATGTCTTCAAAGTCACAGACCAATCAGTTAACATTGTTTTGTACATAATATACTTCAGGTACTGTATGGTAAGGAAGTGGAACATGTCATGAGCAGCAAAGGTAAGCTGGCTGAGTGACTTTACAGTGAAGTGTGTGCAGCACTGGGGGTCTTTAGCGAGCAACAGTTAGATGGAGATGATGTGGAGGGTGTAAGGGCAGGAGTGTTATACTGAAAATCGTAGCCTGCAGATAAAAACCGTCCTGTAGTCTTTTACCGTTTGTCCTCACACTTTGACACCACTTGCTTAACCGCATGAACACAAAGAAACTGCTCATAGTTTGGAGGAGGGCCACGGATAATTCCTTGCAACTATTACAGGTTTGGCAGTGTGCGTCCACACCACACTGCGGGGTTTGCTAAGCGTTAGGTTTTTTTTCAATTAAGATTTTGGCTTCTGAATACGAGAAGAAAATAATCCAAATAAAATGAACATTGCGCTGCTTTCAGTCTTGCAGTCAGTCTTGGGTGTAATGTGTTAAAAGCTCAGTACTTCTAGTAATAAGTTATTTGGTTACTTGTAAGTGTTAACACGTTACCACATTTCCCTGTTGCAGTCCTCTTTTTCAGTCTCCAGCTCACTCCTTGGCCCACAGCTGCCTGTGACAACAGACAGGACAGCCATTACACACTGGGAGGTATTTGCATTATTTTGTGCTGAGGTGATAAAAAGTATCTGTCAGCTGCTAACGAGCTCCACTCCACTTTTTTGAGGAGGACCTGCAGGCTAAGTGCCGCTCCACAACACTGATGGTGAGGCCAGTTGATGAGAATGATACCAGTGATGCAGCTCAGAAACCACAACCGCCAGCTATTCATTTAAGTCAAGTTATTGTTCAAATTACAGTCTTGGTTATGTGGTGGAAGAGAAGCTGTGAGTATCATCTTGCTATGGAATGAGGTTGTGAGTCCATTCACAGGGACTATTTGATATAATAAAACCACGTCCAAGCGAACTGGAAATGGACTGCAATCTTGTAAGTTACATTGAACACTTGCAACTTTTTGTATCTAAAACTTTATGTTCAGCCATGTATTTTTAATTTAGCATAAGTATCAATGTCCGTCACTTTAAAAACTAGCTTTTTGAAATCAGATCATCCTTTTTGATAAACTCTTTATATCATGAGGATGTAAAATAACGTTCTCACGTTAAATCGCTGAGAGTGTTCTCGCTGAAATCAGCTCCTGCTGAATCTGGAGGGAAAAACTGCCACTAAGCTAATTAACATCACGGCTGAGGAGGTCGAAACAGTGGGCAGTTAGTTAGTGGCTGGTACTGGGGTGTTCACTTGAATGAGAGACTGAAGTGGAGTACCGACAGAGATGCTGTGCCCCGAGAAGGGGCTGAGCAGGCTGTACTTTGTGAGGATGCTCAGATCCTTCAACATGTGCAGCAAGATGCTGGAGTCGTTGCCAGGCTGTGGTAGCGAGTGCCATTTACTTTGTTGTTGTCTGCTGGAGGCCAGCATCAGTGCCAGAGATGCCAGCAGGGTCAGCAAACTAATGCACTAATCTGGAACCATCTTTAGCCAGAATCTGGAAGTACTGAGGAACAAGAGGTCAGTGAACAAACCACTTTCCGTCATGGACCACAGCACATCTGCTCCACAGTGCAGAGGCAGCAGAGCTCATTCTTCTTCAGACTACTTCACGTTTAAGAGACGGACGAGTTGGTCCTCTGTCAACGTCCACAATAGCTTTCTTTTTAGGAACAGGTAAACTCACCTGTCGGGAGGTAATATTCTACAAACACACAGTTTGTCTGTGACAAACCTCACATCTATTAAGTTTATATGCAGTTCAATGAGAAAAATCTAATCACTCATCTGCCTGCTTTCACTTTCCCATGCTGTCAGAGTCAAAGCTGAGTCACTGATCTAGTCCAATCATCTTCTTGCCCACCTAAGCCAATCAGCCTCCACTCTGTGTGCTGTAATGTCAGTGCTTTTCTATCATTCTGCCTTTTAGACTCTCACTCATGTAACCCATCATCCCCGTGTCGGCCTCTTCATCTTCACCACCACCAGCATCTAGACTCTGAGACATCCTGTCCTACTTCTTAACAACACTGGGTTTCTGCAGCGTCTAATCATCAAACAGCTTAGCTGAATACTGTAACTTAATGAATCACGTTGAATTCTTGTCAATGGACTGGTGGACCAGTAGAACCAGAGCACCGTATATTATTTTATTGTGTTTTCTTTAATCTTTATATATGCCATTTAGATTAAAACCTAGGTTATTTGGTTAATTTATGTATTTAGGTTTATTTAAAAACTACCACGGCTTTACTTGAATCCAGTTGGAGGGAGGAAACTTGACCCGCCTCTCAGAAACACGGCGCCACACTCGCGACAGGAGAGAGCTGAAAATTACGTTTGCAAAAAGAAGCAGAGTGAATGTGATGGCCAAAGCCATGGCCGCACTCTAAGTCAGTAACTCTTATGTACTTTAATGTATTCATTTATCTAAACACAAAAACACACTTTAGTTTGCAACAAGTTTGATTGGTTTAGATAAATTTATTCTATTTGTAAACATACAGATTTAGCTTACCAATGTATTTATACCAATTCAGAATTAAACTAAATGTCTAAATTCAGAGTTTAGGGTTTTCTGATTTTCTTCTTTGGTGTTTAGTTTACTAACAAACTGGGCTGTACTGCGTCCTTTTTCGTGGTTCGTGATTGTGTTGTGTTTAGTTACCCCTGTTGTGTCATACTGGTCTGATCAGCCATCATATATACTCTTGTGTGTCATTTCCTGTTTGGGTCCGTTATGTTTGTTTGGGCAGGCAGTTAGTTGGTTTGTCCACATTTCTTTGCCTGAGTTAAGTTTTGGTTCTTTGAGCTCAACTTCATCGTTTTTGTAAATCTAACTTTTTAGGTTAAAGGAAAACCCTCAACTCCTGCTTTTCAACTCGGTCCATCACAGTGAGAAAAGCGACTTTTGTATCTTTAAAAGTGGTTACAAGTAAAAATAAAAGTGGCCGAGGCGTTGTTTTCTACCCCGGGGTAAGGTACCCACAGAACAATAATGATGATAATGTTTCATTTCAACATACAGTCAAAGGAACATTTTAAGTTGTTCCAGTATCATCAAATCTAGTGAGAGTACAAACTCTGTCAAAGCTATTTCATTTTAATCACACATATTTTAGTGCCGACCTCTCGAACCCAAATGCTGGTCCACTGTTTTGTATCCAGACCAGCTAGCGGGTCTCAGGATGTTACAGACAGGTTCTTGTATAGTGCTTTTCTATTCCACTTGAGCACTTTATTCAATATGTCTCACTGACACATGTATATTCATAGGAGCACATCCAAGTGCTTTCTATTAGCATTCACACACATTTACACTCCAAGCGATGCATCAGGAGAAGCTCGGGCTTCAGTATCTTGCCCAAGGATTACTTTGGCATGAAAAGATGCAGCCAAGGATCAAGTCACCAACCTCACAGTTAGTAGATGCCCTGCTCTACTAACTGTGCCACAGTCTCTCACCAAAAAAAAAAAAAGATTCTAATCGGCTGATCCTTCAAAGCTGATCACAATCAAAAACAGGCTTCACAGGTGAAGAGATCCTCGCGTCTCTGCAAAAGTTCAATAAATGCACGAATTTCTAAAGTTCACAAGTAATCATGTTAAACACATGAGATATCAGTACTGGCCAAAGTATAGAGAAATATGGTTTTTGCTGTCATTGAGCATGACTATCACAAAGTCAGGCTGTTTTGAGAGTTCGGTCAGTTAGTGAAGAGGCATCATTTTTAAGGGACTGCTCACTGGTTTCTTACTTTTTCAGCCAGTGTTTCAGTTTGTCATTGATCTAAACCTTCATGTATTCTAAAGGAGTCACCTGCTATACCTGTGTACAAAAACCAGTGCAGTCAATGATGTTCCCACTCTGCCCAGGTCCACAACCATCTCCTTGAATTTGCTGATATTCAGGACAGGTTTTCACCTCCAGCCTGACCACCTGCGTCTTGTACAGTCTCATGACCACTCATTATCAGGACTGTGGCAGTCGTATTATCAGCAGACTCAGTGATGGGGTTTCTCTAACAGGAGGTGATATAGTCATGGATAAAAAAAAAAAAAAAGCCTGTAGAGCAAAGGGCTCAGCACACAATCGTGAGAAGTTTATGATGAGTAACTCTGAGGAGAGAGGTCGAGCGCTGGTCCACTTGTTAAGAAGTGGTGATGCGGTCACAGAGGGAGGGGGTCAGGCTCAATTTTATTGAGCATTCTTCTGTACTGGATGTATTTTTACTGTATATTTTACACATGAAAGGCCTTCATTGTCCACCCTGATGCCTTTACACTGGTCAGTAGTTATTCTGTCCTCCAGCTCAGGTGCATCCGTGCCATAGAGTAACACAGCCTGTCATTAGCACTAATACAGCTGTCAAGGGATCGGCAGAACTGTTGGCTGTCCTCGAGTGCAGCTCAGTTGCTTCGCTTGTCCCTCTCTTAAGTTTCTTGTTTTTCTTCAAATGCTTGACTCTGGCTGATACCTTGCTGTCAGGACAACTGTACCGCTGCACACAGCAGCATCCCTGCAGAGGCATCGCTAATCAGATCTTGTTTTGGTCTTCAGCAGCTAACAGTTGGACTTCACTGAATAGCTTCAGAAATGTCAATACTGTAACACATCTCCCACGAACTGGCAGCTCATGAGAGGAAGTCATTAGATGAGTCCTGGCATTTCACACACACACACACACACACACACACACACACACACACACACACACACACACACACACACACACACACACACACACACACACACACACACTTCTGTGCATCATATAATGTCATCCTGAATTGTAAGAGCGCTGCAAGAGCCCCATTTGGTCTCCAAATTGTTATATGTTCATATATAATATCCTTAAGTCTGGAGTGTACCCTCGTAGCGCTCCCCACAGAGAGTCTGTTAAGGAAATGGCAGCATTCATTTGGCAACAGCTCCCAGCAATATGCTGCAACAGATTTTTTTGACATTGATGTATAATCTCTCATAAACACCTAAGATTTAAAAATAATAAAACACCACCCTCACTCTGTCTCCGAGATATATACAGTCTTCCGCGAGCATCCACATTTCGAAATTAAGATGAGCTAAGTGCAATCTACCGAGCATATTGGAGTGAGAAAAAATACGACCGAGAGGGAGCTCGCTGCACGATGTCCTGCTGAGATAACACAAGTTTCCCTGCCACGATTTTTTCCCCGCTCTCTCCGAAACAGCAACATGGCAAAAACAAAACAACCACGGGAACTGTATTTTAGAAAGACAAATAGAAGTAAACATAGGAGACAGATTCTAACAAGGATCAAACTGAGCTGGTCCACGTCCCCACAGCCCTTTGTGTCGATGTCTTACTTTAAATGAAAGCAAAAACAAGTTCAGACTTCAGATATCAAAGAACACTGACCAAGCCAGGCTCACAGGGAAGTGATGCTGATGATTGTGTTTGTTGTGTGTGTGTGATTAAGAGGGTTAGGAAGAACAACTAGTGTCTCCGCGCATTTTAGCTTCCTGTTGATTAGAAAGCCAACCATTTTAATGGCTTTTCTTCTGCTTTTGTTAACTAGGCACCTCTCTATACAAGAAAATGGCACCCAAATAAATGGCGTGCTATTAAAGGGGGAATAATAGCTCAAAGTGGCAAAACAAAGAAAGGGGGGAAAAAACACATGGGTGGCTTATAAATGTTTGAGATATGCAGATGTGCAGTCTTCTCAGTGTGCTGCTCACATTAAGTGTGTTTCCCAAAAACGAGTCAAAACTGGTATTGTGTCATCTGGCAGCTGGTTCATTTTTTCACAGCGATTATGCTGCACAAGTACCACGGGCCTTTTTTCTAGGTAGTTCATTACAATTTCATTCACATTTTGTCAACCCCTAAGTGCAGAAACCAGCTGTATCATGATACTCCACCATGCTTCCATCTTTTAATTGTGCTGTTCTGCTTTATTCTGTACATAAATCACTAATTGCACGTCTGCCAAGGCCAAGGATCTGTCTTTCAGCGTGTGGAGTGTCGAAGCCTATGTGGGCATGACTTTTTATTCCAATCACCTGTCACTGTTTACGAACGCAAAATGACAAACCCAGAGTGGTAGCTGCCTCTTCTCTTCCTCAAGTTTCTTGCAGGTCTAAGTGCAAACACTGCTCTAAACAAAAAAATTAGACTCTGCAAGTAACATTGACTTGACCTAACAGCAGCTGACGTCCACATTGCTCAACAACAATGTCGTAATTAATTGTGGATCTTTGTTTTATTTTAAGGTGTTTCATTTATGTCAAAAAGAGGAAAATATCAATTACTGGACAGACTGGCCTTGAGAACTTTGCTTCATTTTGGTAAAGACGCTTTATCTGAACAAACCTGCTTTTTATCAGAGAAACAGCACAAATACATCTCCCAACATAAGAGTTGTCCTCGTGACATTGCAAATATTGAGAAAAAACATTTAATAAAAGAAGGATATGAAGGACGACTCACACTAGGTGATCTATATCATGGCTGAGTGCTTGTGACCCCCAAAGTCTAGTTGGGTTGGCTAGCGTCACTGATGTGTGCCATGCCTGTGTGGAGTTAAACATACTGTGGCGTCCTTGAAGAGTTAGTGCTGGGGATGGTTCAGCTGGGCCATGATAAGGATGTGCGCTATCTGCTCCAGAGCACATAAGTCAACCCTTTCCTCACTTCCAGTTGCCTCTGTGAAAATCGCCGTGTTAGGCCTCACTCACACCAGAAAACACCAGCTTGCCAACTGTTTGCTCAGTGGTAGTGAAACTGTAGAAATCAGAACACAGAAAGAGAAGCTTTCAGAGTAAAAGTTGGACCTCATGAAGCATGTTGGTTGAAACAGTAAGGCACAAGTCTGCAAACATCTGCAAACTACGGGTGACTGTGGCAATCTGCTAATGACCGAAGGAATCACAACGTTCAGTGCTGTGAAAAAGTATTTGTCCCCTTTCTAAGTTCTTATTTCTGGCACACTTACATGTTTCAGGTCATCAAAAAATTAAAATATTAGACAAAGAGAACCTGACAAAACACAAAATGCTGTTTTTAAATGATGATTTTATTTATGAATGGAAAAAATAACCTTTCCAAATCTACCTGCCTCGTGTGATAAAATAATTGCACTTGAATTTAATAACTGCTTGCGCCACCCTTGGCAGCAAGACCTGCAATCAAGCATTTGTGATAACATGCAATGAGTCTTTCACGTCACCATGGAGGAACTATTGTCACTCTTATTTTTAACTCGGCCACATTGGAGGACTTTTGAGCATGAACGTCCTGTGTAGGTCATGCCAAAGCATCTCCAGTGTATTTAAATCAGGACTTTGACTAGGCCACTCCAACACCATGCTCAGTCTCTTTCTTATTGTTGAATCATGAACTCTGACCTTAGCTTTGGCGGATGAGGCCTGCAATTCTGAATCGTCGATGTGCTCTTGGAGTAATTTTGATAGGTCGGTGCCTCCTGGGAAGGTTCGCCACTGTGTAATGGCTCTAATATTACTCTCACTAGAGTCCAAAGCATTAGAAATGGCTTTGGTTCCATTTCTTGACTGACAGATGTCACAGCTTTTCTTGAGTTTCTTTAGATCAAATACTTTTCCACAGCATTGCAAACGCCTTTGTGATCTACTCCACATAATGACTGCCAGCAACCTCCAGCAACCACTCTCCATCCAGTAGAGGAATACACATTTCTCCCTAGAAACCAATGGTTGTCAGGGGGTCATCGATTGGTCTTGAGGCCTGTGTGACTGAGATCTTAACAAATCGATAGCATGTGTGAGAACAGTGCATCACTGTGTCATTACAAAATGTCAACCAAACAGCGTGAAGACAAAGAAAAACAAGCTAATCAAAAAGAGTGCTCTCACATTCATGTCTATCAGTTATAATTGACGTGTATTTGTGCTCCACCACCACTTCAGCCTAATAATGTGGACCTCTGTGAGCCTTTCACTTTCTTTGAGCACGGTGAAATGCCCATCACTGAATACTGTGATAAATACAAGCGATGATGGTGCTGATAACATCTGAAATGAGTGAACTTGAAGTTTGAGGACAGTTTGCAGCTGTTTTTGTGTAGCCCTAAAGATCCCATTCCATCACGAAGCCATGTGTTTTTTGTGTGTTTTTTCAAACACAAAGACCAAACATGGCCTCAGCTGTGTTTCTCTTTGTTAAAGCTGAATTCTTTCTTCAGAATGCTAACTGGCATTTCGTGGGCAGCATATGATCCTGTGCAGCCGCGTGAAGCTGAAAGGTTTCCTGTTACCTTTACAGACACAAAAACAATCCCACGTGGGAATAGTGTGTCCTCCTCCTTCTGTCGTTTCCATCTCAGAACTCGACCAGCTCTCCCTCAGGAGAAACTTCAACAGAAAAACAAGGCGATTAGAGAAGCAACCTGCAATACAAAGTGACTCATCATGCTGTTTACCTCCAGACATGAGCTTTTATACCAGCTGAGACTCTCTGCTGTCTCCTACACATGAACTCTCTTATTTTGACACGTAACTTGACATTTCCAGGTAATTACAGGTGTTTCTCATTACTGGGTGTCGGAATTGAGACTTTTTTCTCGTCTTGCCTCTGGCATATGTTCAAAGATAAAGAATCATCTAATTACTTTGTGACTTTCATGTAAGACCTGCATGAATATGCTTCTCTTTTAACTTTCTACCTGGACATATTGATAGCTTTAGTGCCTGTGCGCAGAGTTAATAATGCTCATGTCTCACAAAACTAAGAGCACTTTTCAACAAGCACATCTTGCCCGATGCAGATTACGCACGGTGAATTACGGCTTAAGCTATCCTTTCTTTGATCTCTGTTCAGGGAACATACTGCCACTGTTTCATGTTTTGATCTTTCTTCTTAAGATGCACCGATAATGCTGAAATATAAGATGCTAGCACAGCATCCGCCGATGTAAAACTCCCCCCAGAGCCCTCCGCCTCCTCCAAAGTTCATATCTCCGGCATCACCGCATCAAGTGTCTTTGCTGAAATGTCACAGATATGACAGGTGATAATTTACAATGGCTGCTGCAGGGCGGAGGACAGGGTGCTGGCGCAATCTCCATCCATTACGTCTCTGTGTGTGTGCATCCTTTTATGGCACAGATAAGCAAGAGGATGTTGGTTTTAGTGCCGTCCTGGTACATGGCGTGCATCTAATCTCAGCTTGACAGGCTGTTATGAACTCTCTCCAAACACGTCATTGACAAGTGTCTTAAGCTGCCTGATTCTCCTTGAACTGGGGATGAATGACTGTTTCCACTCCAAAGCTTAACAATATAAATGATTTATACCACCCAAAAGTCCTTTGAGTGATTCACGACCTGCTGCACATATAGTCGTAGCTGGCATTAAATGCATAAACAGCCGAGCTAATGCGGTGCAGCTCAGTGTGGGACCATGCATGCTCGCACCTGCGTGAGCTGTAGGCGAGGAGCTTCCGCTGCCATTTAAGGGCGCAGCATTATTTTTCATCAGCCAGCGGTGGTAACCCAACTCCTCACGCTGGCTGTGGCATCGGTGAGCCTGCTGTCAGCTTTTATAACACGTACACCGCTTGAAGTATGTGTTGTGCAAATGTGCAATTGCATACAGAAATTGTTCAGATATTTTCCAGTCATTAGGGCAGCGCTATAAGACACAATCAAAAGCTGACAGTGCAACAAATATTATGTCAGATTTATTCTACTCGTGTTGTTTATTTGCCGTGAAATGGGTTGGAGAAGCTGGAGGTGGAGGTGAATTGAAGGCTCACATTTAGAAAATGCTCCTCACTAACCTCCAAAAACCACTGCTTAACATTCCGGTTTACATTTTTCTATTTTTTTCTTAATAAAATACCATTTTAAGGTCAACTCAATTAGCCTGCATCCGCTCCCCAAATTGAAAGCTAATTTGCATTTTGCTTTTCAATGCACTGAAATCATCCAGCTGTGGAGAATTTGTAATATGGTTGTAGGTGCCAAAGCTTAGATATTGCTTAATTACAATATAATTGATGGCTAATGTTTCGTAGCAGGCAGACGAGTTGTTTTTAATGGTGCTGCAGCGCAAATGAGAGAAGTAAAACTTGACTACGGTTGAGCTGCTAAAGTTATTATTTCATTAGACCTTGGGATACACGTTTGTCGTTCTGATTTTGGCACATAGCTATTGGCCTGGAAAATCACACAGAGATTGTGTTTACATGGTAATCGGCATTCAAGGTGCACGGGTCATGATCAAGAGAATTAATCTAATTACCACTATCATTATTTTATTATCTGATAAATTGGCTGTCTTCACAAAGGCTCCCTGAGGATGCACAGGTGGAAAGTGGCAAAGTCTCTGTGTGAAAGCGGTTCTGCTGGAATGATCAAATTAAAATTGCTTGCCAATCATGCTCATACAAGGGCAAAAAGGTAAAAAATAGTATGAAATTAGGGGAACAGTGCAAATTTTTTTGAAAAGTGTAGCGACCCTGCAGTACTTTTAAAACAATGTGAATAGAACTGTGATTAAAGGGGGGAGGGGGGTGTGAAATTTGAATGACTGTTGACTGCGATCAGTCACAACACTGCTGGCGAGTGTTTCGCTGAAATGTCATCGCAAGAAAACAGCAAATATCAAACCCAGCAACAGGAAATGAACTTGGTCCCATTTACAGTGCAGCGTTTGAAACTGTGAAATGATCTTCAGGAGGTACAGCTGGTTGTAGCCTGCTGGAGCAAACTCTAGTAGATCAGAGAGAGCCTCTTGTTTGTGTATTTCTGTGTGTGTAAGTGTGTGTCTAAATACAAGGCTGGCTTCAGATACCTCAGTAATGTTGACACATTAATAATATTCCCATCTATGCGATTCAGAAACAAAGGAGGAAATAAAAGGAAATTAAATCAGGTATTGTGATCTGAGTCCCATCATATCAAATGATAAATGACTGCTATAAACACTCAATTTTTTAAGCTCATGATTAAATAAATGGAAGGTCATTACTTCTGTGCTCCGCCGTGAGTTTTTAAAAAAATAGAAACAACAATGTGACAGTTCTCAGAGGTATGAAAGGTTTTTATCTTTGTTAAGTTTCTCAGTTTCTATTTTTTCAGACGCAGCAGTGACATTAAGCTGCACAGGCAACGAATGCAATTACAGTACACAGGAATTTTAAATCAGCTGTAAATGTAATAACTGCAGTTAATTATTTACACACCCGAGGAAATTAAAATGCTATATTTATACACGCACATCATTTATCCCAGTTCAAACACAAATAAGCCAAATTTTTAAAGACAAGACAAATGAATGCAAATAAAACTGAAGTTTTAGTGTGTATCACTGTGTAGTATATGTCATTACAAGTTTGTTGCATTGACATATGCAAACACATTTCCAACAGAGAGAGTGGAGTAAAATTAACACCAAAATGTGCATTTTTGCTCCATTTTTTCTGCAAGTTCGAAGGAAAATAATCCAGAACCTCAAAAGTGTCTCACCTTAACATACACACCAACCACTTTGTTAGATCCCTCTTGCTAGTACCGGACTTCTTTGTGGCATGGAATCAGTCCTGGGAACTTTTTGGCCCATTACGACACGATAGCTTACTGCACATCTGTCAGGTAAGATAAGATAAGATAAGATAGAACTTTATTAATCCCTCGGGTGGGTTCCTCTGGGAAATTCGACTTCCAAAAAAAGCACAGCAACGACCGAAGTTACAGTTACAGAACTGTTATATATATATATACACACACACACACACACACACACACACACACACACACACACACACACATATATAAATACAGAGACAAATATAAATAAAATATACAAAGGGGATAAATAGAATAAATAGGAATAAAAAATAAAAATACAAGTGAATTGCACATTTCAAGTATTGAGTCTATTGCACTGTTGACTATTTACAAAAAGTATTGCACAAGGTATTGTACAGTGAGGTGCAGAGGCACTACAGCTTAGTTGTCCCCCCTCCTTTGTCCTCCTGTTTCCCCTCCAGAGAGGAGTTAAACAGTCTGATGGCGTGTGGGACAAAGGTTTTTTTTAAGTCTGTTAGTTCTTGTCTTGGGGAGAAGCAACCTGTCACTGAACAGACTCTTCTGGTTGTTTATGGCCGTGTGCAGAGGATGCCTGGCATTGTCCATAATGTCCATCAGTTTCTTTAATGTCCTTTTCTCTGCCACTGTCACCAGAGTGTCCAGCTTCATGCCGACCACAGAGCTAGCCTTCCTGATCAGTTTCTCCAGCCTGGATGAGTCCCTCTTTGCTGTGCTGCTCCCCCAGCACACCACAGCATAGAAAAGTACTCCAGCAACCACCGACTGGTAAAACATCCTCAGGAGCTTCCTGCAGATGTTAAAAGACCTCAGCCTCCTGAGGAAGTACAGTCGGCTTTGGGCTTTTTTATACAGGTGCTCTGTGTTGCATGACCAGTCCAGTTTATTGTCCACCCACAGCCCGAGGTACTTGTACTTGTTGACCACCTCCACCTCCTCCCCCTCTATCTGAACCGGCAGTGGACCTTCTCTGGACCTCCCGAAGTCCACAACCAGTTCCTTAGTCTTTGAGGTGTTGAGTTGCAGGTGGTTTGTGTGACTCCATGCGACAAAGTTCCTCACCAGACTTCTGTACTCCTCTTCCTGATCATCCCAGATACACCCCATGATGGCCGTGTCATCTGCCAACTTCTGAATATGGCATAATTCAGAGTTGTAGCAGAAGTCAGAGGTGTACAGGGTGAAGAGAAGAGGGGACAGCACAGTTCCCTGTGGTGCTCCTGTGCTGCTGACCACAGTGTCAGACGTGATGTCCTTCAGCCTGACGTACTGTGGTCTGTCGGTGAGGTAGTCGGAGATCCAAGCCACCAGGCAGGGGTCCACCTCCATCCTGTTCAGTTTTTCTTGAAGCATACAGGGCCGGATGGTATTAAAGGCACTGGAAAAGTCAAGAAACAGGATCCTGACCCATCCAGGTGTGAGTGGGCTCTGTGTAGGAGGTACAGGATGGCATCCTCCACTCCGACACCCACCTTGTATGCAAACTGTAGTGGGTCCTGGGCATGTTGTACCTGTGGTCGGAGGAGGTTGAGGAAGAGCCGCTCTAGAGTCTTCATAAGATGTGACGTCAGTGCCACCGGTCGGAAGTCATTCAGCTCATTGGGCCGGTTCTTTTTGGGGACCGGGACGATGCAGGATGTCTTCCATAGGGCGGGCACTCTCCCCAGTCGCAGACTGAGGTTGAAGACTCGTTGTAGCGGCTCCCCAAGTTCAGCAGCACACGCCTTAAGCATCCTAGGACACACCTTGTCTGGGCCTGCTGCCTTTCTGAGGCGAAGCTTCCTCAGTTGCCTCCTGACCTGATCCACTGTGACACTGGGAGATGTTTGGGAAGAGGGGAGGGGGGGAGATGTCTTGCTGCTGAGAGAGGGATTGGAGGAGGGGGGTGTCATGGTGTCAGGAAGGGAGGGAAGCGAGGGAGGCAGGAGAGTGGGGAGAGGACTCTGTAGTGAAGGTGAGGGTGAGGGTGGGGGGGTTGTGGGCTGGTCAAACCTGTTGAAGAAGTTGTTGAGTTCGTTTGCCTTCTCCACAGTCCCCCCCACTGTGCTTTTCTTGGTGTTGTGGCCTGTGATGGTTTTCACACCATTCCAGACCTCCCTCATATTGTTCCTCTCCAACTTCTGCTCCACCTTCCTCCTGTAGGTGTCCTTTGCTTCCCTCAGGCAGCGTTTCACCTCCCGCTGTGCTGCTTTCATCTCCTCCTTCACTTTGCTCCTGAAAGCCTTCTTCTTCATGTTGAGGACAGCTTTGACTTCCTGTGTTACCCACGGTTTGTTATTAGGATAACACCGTACCGTCTTAGCAGGGGCGACTGTGTCCACACAAAAGTTGAGGTAGTCTGTAAGACAGTGTGTCGCCCCCTCTATGTCCTCACCATGTGGGCTCAGGAGCACATCCCAGTCTGTGGTGTCATAGCAGTCTCTCAGAGCATCCTCCTTTTCTGGGGTCCATCTCCGGATGGAGCGCGTTGTGACAGGCTGCCTTTGGACGAGGGGTGTGTATTGTGGCTGTAGGTAAACCAGGTTGTGGTCTGACTTCCCTAGTGGGGGGAGGGGGGTGGCTCTGTATGCATCTCTCACATTAGCATACAGTAGGTCAATTGTCCTGTTGCTCCTTGTGGGACAATTCACAAACTGGTGAAAAGCAGCCAGAGTAGAGTCCAGTGTGGCATGGTTAAAGTCTCCAGATATAATAATGAAAGCCTCGGGGTTTTGTGTCTGAAGTCTTGCTGTGACTGTGTGTATTTTCTCACAGGCAGCTGTTGCGTCGGCCCTCGGAGGGATGTAAACACACACACAGATCACATGACTGAACTCCCGAGGTAGATAATATGGCCGCAAGCTAACAGCTAGCAGCTCCAGGTCCGGACGGCATACCGAAACTTTAACGGAGACGTGTCCAGGGTTACAGTATCTGTTGTTAACGTAGACAATGAGTCCCCCACCTCTGCTTTTTCCGCTGGCCTGCGTGTCCCTATCGGCTCTCACAGATGTGAAACCGCATAGGTCTACGTTAGCCTGCGGCGTTAGCTCGGTTAGCCACGTCTCCGTGAAGATAAACAAGCTGCACTCACGGTATAGTCTGTGGTTGTTCAGAGCGCACAGTTCGTCAATCTTATTCTGTAACGAGTTCACGTTGCCCATGATCACTGTCGGGATTGATGGTTTGAATCGCCTCCGGTGATCCGCTCTCCTCGCTCCAGCTTTGCAGCCTCTGTAGCTCCTCTTTAGCTCGGCCGGGATGTTGTGTCGCATGCCGGTCTGTCCCTTTGTTTTTAGTGCCAGCAGCTCCGCTCTCGAATAAATGAAGGAGCTGGTTCCAGAAGTTTTGAAAAGTGCATTATCCATCTTGTATCGCTATATCTAAGAGGTATAAGTAGAGGAAGGTGAAAAAAACTTTGAAAAACCTAGTCTAAAAAAGTTAAAGTTAAGAAAAAAGGTGCGGTGTTGCAGAGCTACTTGGAAAGGCTGCCGTCACTCCAGCGCCATCTTGCACATCCAAGATAGGAATCTCCTCTTCCATCACATCACAACGTGTGCCAGGAAGCTATCCCACCCACTATTACACCCTACCATCCAAATGTCACAGCAGAAACCGAGATTCATCAGACCAGGCAACATCTTTCTCCAATCCTCTGTTAATTTTGCAGAGCCGGCATGGACTGTAGCCTCAGTCTGTTTGTTTCTGACAGGAGTGGCGCCCGTTGTGGTCCTCTGCTGATGCAGCAAAATTTGATGTATTGTGTATCAACATTGTTCTGCTTACTGCGGCTGTAATGAGCACTTATTTGAGTTACTGTTGCCTTCCTACCAGCTTGAAGCAGTCTGGTGATTCTCTTCTGATCTTTGACATCAACAATGAATTCCCCCCCCCCCCCCCCCCAAAAAAACCGCTGCTCACGGAATATTTCTTTTCCAGACTATTCCCTGTAGATCTCTGTAGAGATGGATGCGTGGGGGAAA
Organism: Aulonocara stuartgranti; assembly: GCF_965226115.1. NCBI lineage: Eukaryota > Metazoa > Chordata > Actinopteri > Cichliformes > Cichlidae > Aulonocara > Aulonocara stuartgranti. Next base: position 39,808,478 of record NC_138951.1, on the reverse strand, counting down.
ATCAGCCAATCAGCATTTTCTGAAATATTCGGACTGTCTGGCACCACCAACCACGCCACATTCAAAGTCACTTAAATCTTTTTTCTTCTGATGCAAAATTTGAACCTCAGCAGGTTGTTTTGACCGTGTCTACATAGTTACATTAAAGAGAAGTTGATTAGGTGTTCTCAACAAAGCAAACTGTGAGGATGTGAATCTCCTTGTTAGGTTTTTGGTTCAGTAAAATCCTAAATTCTTCCATTTCCTTCCTTCTACTCCATGATGTTTGCCTCTTCTTTTTTATTATTCGATGTTACAAAATCTTCAGAAAACATCTGTTATTTCCTCATCATCAGACTTTAATGTAGTGTTACACCCTGAAAAGGGGATAAGTCAATGACGACGCTCAGACACGATGCTTCTCTTTCAGCAGCTTCATTGCGAATGATTCAGAAATATAAACATACATACAAAAGTATTAAACATCCTAACAACGATGTACAGTCTCTGTTAGTTGTAAGACAATATACCTCAAGACTGTTTTCTTTCCTTTTCTATAAGTTACAGATTAAATTGAATGTAAGAATTTACAAAAACAGGTTATGAATCAATAGACAAACTTAGATCATTAAACTGAAATGTACAGAAAATAAACAAAATATTCATATAAAAACACTAATAGGCATTTGTCTCTTCATACAAAATAAACATGTTCTTCGTCCAGATCAAATGCAAAATGCACACAATGTATGTTTCATACACAGTCTGGCACGATAATGCTTCATGCTAGCCACCAACAGAGCGCTTAGCTTAGCTTGCTGCTTATAGCTTATCCTAACATCACAGTTAACACAGGTCATCTAAGTATTCCTAGTAACCTCTTGGTACATTTGGAAACACGGTCAGTACAACTCAACATACATATTTGTAAAGTCCAACAGCAGAATTGCACAATTATTACCTGAAAAGGGGATAAGTCAATGACGACGCTCAGACACGATGCTTCTCTTTCAGCAGCTTCATTGCGAATGAGGCATCGTGGCCAGAGCTCCCCCTTCCGGCAACAGCAGGCATAACTAATCAATCATGATCACTAAATCACATGGATTATTTCCCAGGCTCGACAAGTAGATCACAGATTGAATGTTACACAGGTTGTAGTCACATTAAGGATTATTATCCGGTTGAACATAGTCATGAACTCTTTTAACTATTTTAGCCTGTGTTACATTACGTCTCTTAATGGGACTTCTTTTACCCTTGTTTATACATTTACATATTTGAAATAAATTGAATAATATATTGGGTAACTTTTAACCACAACTTTTTACTCCATTATGGACTTCAACAAATAATCAATCTATCACAGTAGCAACTTTGTGGCTGCTGTGAAAGTAGTTTACAGCAGCAATTACTTTGTCTTTCTTCCACTCCTCGTCGAGTCCACAATGTCTATTGTCAGTGTTTGTGGTAAATCCTTGCTTGTCAACTCCCAACAGAACTAAATGCCCTGTAACAAAGGAAACAAAAAGAAAGCTGGAACAGAACAGTTTATTTCCTAGTGTGTCACAAAAATGTTACCAGTCTTCATTCGCTTCATGTGAAAATCACTGAAAAGGATGCAGTGAAGAGAGTTTCTCTATTTAAATTCATACACTGATAAATGTATTGATAAAAAATTGATGTGTACTACTAAACATGTATATTAGAAATGGCACTGTTAAAGCGAGTAACTTCATGTAAAACACTCCCAAGCATTTAGCGAGTTCCCCCATGATCCCACCTCTACCCATTTTTTTTCTGGTCTTATCCCTGTTCATGGTTCAGATGTAAAGTTGCGTTTGCAGTACTTCAGCTAGCGCTACATAACTGGAGTGAGCGTAGGCAGGAGCTGAGGAGCTGAACAACGATCCAAAGCCTCGAATTAATGAACATTTGCATCTGATCGCTAACGTTAATGCATGTTATTGTCACATTAGTCTATTTTCTGTCCTGTAGTCTGGTATTGCTTCTGGTGACAGCACAAAGGTGTTTGCTCAGTAATAAGAAAACAATTCCGTCCCATCGCCCGCTTACTCCCGCAGCACATCCTAACATACAAACTGTTACTGTGCTTTCTGGCACACAGTAGCTGTGTCCCAATTCCTAGGCCGCATACTTCGGAGGACCTGGCCTTCGCGGTGTACGTGGGCCCGGTCTTTCGAAGACCGAGAAGGCCAGAAGTGAACGGCTGGGACGGTCCAGCCTTCAGATTTGTGTCACCAGTCGTCTGCTCCTTGCTCGCTAATATATAACAGGACATGGGCGTAAATTCTTGACCATCTCACACTCAGTTTTCTGTGTGACGTTTATTCAGCTGTGTGAAAACTATAACTTTAATCTCAACCAAACTGATTTACTCAGGAACAAATAAAACACTGAAAAAAGCCAAACAATAGCATATATCATGTTTAACCTGAGTAGCGAAAGATCGCAGGGGGTTTGAAAACGATGTGCCGGGAGTTCCGTGTTCTCACCGGCTCTAGTGAGCCTTGACCTCTCGGTCAGCTTCGAGTTGGTGGGTAACAGACGTCTCCAAAAACGTCAGAGCAAATTTTGCAAATATGTGATGTCTTGATAGACTGAGCAGATATTTGAAGTTTACACAGCTACATTCTCGCCTGAAAATATCTTAAAAGTTCATTTTGTGACCCAGAAAGAGTAATAAGAGTAATATTAAAACTATGTAGCTGCTGCCATTGTTGGAAACTGGAACTGGCTGGGCCGCACTATTCAATTCAATTCAATTCAATTTTATTTATATAGCGCCAAATCACAACAAAAGTCGCCTCAAGGCGCTTCATAGATACAGAGAAAAACCCAACAATCATATGACCCCCTATGAGCAAGCACTTTGGCGACAGTGGGAAGGAAAAACTCCCTTTTAACAGGAAGAAACCTCCGGCAGAACCAGGCTCAGGGAGGGGCGGCCATCTGCTGCGACCGGTTGGGGTGAGAGAAGGAAGACAGGATAAAGACATGGTGTGGAAGAGAGACAGAGGTTAATAACAGATATGATTCAATGCAGAGAGGTCTATTAATACATAGTGAGTGAGAAAGGTGACTGGAAAGGAAAAACTCAATGCATCATGGGAATCCCCCGGCAGCCTACATCTATTGCAGCATAATAAAGGGAGGATTCAGGGTCACCTGGTCCAGCCCTAACTATATGCTTTAGAAAAAAGGAAAGTTTTAAGCCTAATCTTAAAAGTAGAGATAGTGTCTGTCTCCCGAATCCAAACTGGAAGCTGGTTCCACAGAAGAGGGGCCTGAAAACTGAAGGCTCTCCCTCCCATTCTACTTTTAAATACTCTAGGAACAACAAGTAGGCCTGCAGAGCGAGAGCGAAGTGCTCTAATAGGGTGATATGGTACTACAAGGTCATTAAGATAAGATGGGGCCTGATTATTTAAGACCTTGTATGTGAGGAGCAGGATTTTGAATTCAATTCTGGATTTAACAGGAAGCCAATGAAGGGAAGCCAAAACAGGAGAAATATGCTCTCTCTTTCTAGTCCCTGTCAGGACTCTTGCTGCAGCATTTTGGATTAGCTGAAGGCTTTTCAGTGAGTTTTTTGGACATCCTGATAATAATGAATTACAGTAGTCCAGCCTGGAAGTAATAAATGCATGAACTAGTTTTTCAGCGTCACTCTGAGACAGGATATTTCTAATTTTAGAGATGTTGCGCAAATGGAAGAAAGCAGTCTTACATATTTGTTTAATATGTGCGTTGAAGGACATGTCCTGGTCAAAAATGACTCCAAGGTTCCTCACAGCGTTACTGGAGGCCAAGGTAATGCCATCCAGAGTAAGAATCTGATTAGATACCATATTTCTAAGATTTTCAGGGCCGAGTACAATAACCTCAGTTTTATCTGAATTAAGAAGCAGAAAGTTAGCGGCCATCCAGGTCTTTATGTCTTTAAGACATTCCTGCAGTTTAACTAATTGGTGTGTGTTATCTGGCTTCATGGACAGATAGAGCTGGGTGTCATCTGCATAGCAGTGAAAATGTATGCTATGTCTTCTAATGATGCTGCCTAAGGGAAGCATGTATAATGTAAACAGAATTGGTCCTAGCACTGAACCCTGTGGAACTCCATAATTAACCTCAGTGTGTGAAGAGGACTCTCCATTTACATGCACGAATTGGAGTCTATTAGATAGATATGATACAAACCACTGCAGTGCAGTACCTGTAATACCTACAGCATGTTCTAATCGCTCTAATAGGATATTATGATCAACAGTATCGAACGCTGCACTGAGGTCTAGCAGGACAAGCACAGAGATGAGTCCACTGTCAGAGGCCATAAGAAGATCATTTGTAACCTTCACTAAAGCTGTTTCTGTGCTGTGCTGAGCTCTGAAACCTGACTGAAACTCTTCAAATAAACCATTCCTCTGCAGATGATCTGTTAGCTGTTTGACAACTACTCTTTCAAGGATTTTTGATATGAAAGGAAGGTTGGAGATTGGCCTATAATTAGCTAAGACTGCTGGGTCTAGAGATGGCTTTTTGAGTAAAGGTTTAACTACAGCCAGCTTGAAGGCCTGTGGTACATAGCCGATTATTAGAGATAGGTTGATCATATTTAAGATCGAAGAATTAATTAATGGCAGGACTTCTTTGAGCAGTTTTGTAGGAATGGGGTCTAAAAGACACGTTGATGGTTTGGAGGAAGTAATTATTGAAGTTAACTCAGAAAGATCAATTGGAGAAAAAGAGTCTAACTTAATATCAATGGTACTAAGAGTAGCTGTAGATAATATTACATCTGTGGGATGATTATTGGTAATTTTTTCTCTAATGATAAAAATTTTATTTGTGAAGAAGTTCATGAAGTCATTACTAGTTAACGTTAAAGGGATGGTTGGCTCAAAAGAGCTCTGACTTTTTGTCAGCCTGGCTACAGTGCTGAAGAGAAACCTGGGGTTGTTCTTATTTTCTTCAATCAGTGATGAATAGTAAGATGTTCTGGCTTTGCGGAGGGCTTTCTTATAAAGCAGCAAACTATTTCTCCAGGCTAAATGATGATCCTCTAGATTTGTGACACGCCATTTCCTCTCCAGATTACGAGTCATCTGCTTTAGGGTACGTGTTTCAGAATTATACCACGGAGTCAGGTACTTCTGATTTGAGGCCTTAGTTTTCACAGGAGCTACAGTATCCAGAGTCGTACGTAGTGAGGAGGTGAAATTATTAACAAGATAATCGACCTCTGTTGGGGTAGCGTTCAGATAGCTACTCTGCTCTGTGTTGGTACAGGGCATTGAAGATGATAACAGTGGGTGGATTATATTCTTAAACTTAGTTACAGTGCTTTCAGAAAGACATCTACTTTGATAAAGTCTACTCTTCACCGCTGTGTAATCAATTATTGTAAAAGTAAATGTTATCAGGATATGGGATCTGGGATATGGTGGGCTACGAAGGAAACACCCGACCCATCCTTCAAATCCGGGGAAATGAAGGACGCATTTGTCGGCCGCATTAGGAGCAGCCTTTGAATTGGGACAGCCTTCGTCGCGTTGCTGTGACGTAATCGGACTTCAAATGCGGCCTTTGAAGGATGCTGTCTAAGAATTGGGACACAGCTGGTTTGTCTGCTAGCTAAAGGTACGGTGGCTGTATTTTTCAAGGAAGTAAAATCCCATTGGCTATTTCAACCAGTGCAGATACATTCTGCAGTTTTACTCTTGATTTATATGCTTTTCACTATAATAAAGTTAAAAAATAGAGATTGTTTGTGTCAAAATAATGATCAATGTCAGTTTAGAATCATTGAGCTTTTTTACTCTTAGCAAAGCATTTTTTTGCGCTGCAAGCTGCACATAGATACTTTTAATACACATGCACAGCCAGATAGATGTGTAAGGGGTACACTGGTGTCAGTATCTTGCCCAAGGACACTGTGGCTCAATATCTCGAGCCACCATAAAAACAATTACATTTTTAGGGACCATTGGTTTGAAATGCGTAACAAGTAAGGAGTGTGAGGGTCTGTACTACTATAGCCTACACCGCTGTTTGGAGATAAGTAAAACAAAAAGCTGTCGGTAACTTCAAGCTTCTACAGTCAACTTCTACGTGGTTGAACGTGTATGATTTGACACTGAGATCATTCAGAAAGTCTGGTTTACTTTATCTAAAAAATATATATTTTCTTACCTTTGCCGACTGCCATCTTAAAAATGGCCACAATCTTGAGTTTTCAAATGGCTAATGGGCTTCATCAAAAAAAAAAAAAAAAAAAAAAATCATAAAAGAGTATATGTGCCAATTTTGGTACTTTTATCCACCTGTGAACAATCCCCCTGTAATCATAAGTTATCTGCTGCACTGAGAGAAAGATGTAAGAAGGAGAACATGAGAGGAAGATGAAAGCTTCTTTTTGAAGGTAAAGACTGCTCAGCAAATGTCATTTGATAAAACTAGAAATTTAAAGCTTACCCATCGTGTCCTAATTAATTTTAGAGTTTTTAGTCAGGTATCAGATCTGTGCATGATGTGTTTCTGAAGTTTCACATCATAAATGTTTTTGAAGGCAAATTAAATAAGTCTGTGTTATTCAGAGTTTATACTGGGCTGTAAATATGGGCTGCAGCGCTGTGGTTCACTTTAGAGGGAAGAATTTTGTTGGACTGATGCAGACCAGACTGTGGCATCTTTGATAACTGCGAGCTTAGCAGCACAGATATTGTAAGAGACACACATGGCACTCAGTTCTGAGCTGAAATTTATGAGAGGATTTTAGATGGAAAGATACTAATGGAAGTATAACTGTCAGCAGAGAAGCTTTTAAGAAGAATAGAATAGCCCATTACTGTCATTGTACACGTGCCACAACAATGTGGGCGCGTCAACTGAGTATGAAATAAAAACAGTAAGACACAGAAATAAATAACAAATAAGAAAATATACACAAAGGCACACATGAACTGCATTCGTGAGAAAAGGCGGCAAACTTTTAGGCATTTGATCAGATTTGACTGAAGTTTCCATGTCAAATAACTGTAAATATAAGTGCTCAGGTGTTTAAATGTGTAGGACTTGCTTCTAGAAGGACTCATTAGTTTGAATTTATGCTGATTGTGTTCTTCACTTGCCAAATTGCACTGCAACACCTGAGCTCAAGGTTCCCCCACCTGCCAAATCTTATTTTACCCCTGACTGTTGACAACAGATTATCAGACACATTACAGACGCGAGCGAAAAATCTTTGATGGGTGCAGTGTTTTGGCAAATTTGCACCTATTCAATTCAATTTGATTTATATTGTGCCAAATCACAACAACAGTTGTCTCAAGGCGCTTTATATTGTAAGGTAAAGACCCTAAAACAGAGAAACCCCAACAATCATATGATCCCTGATGAGAAATTGCTTCGGTGACAGTGGGAAAGAAAATCTCCTTTTTAACAGGAAGAAACCTCCAGCAGGCCCAGGCTCAGGGAGGGGCGGGGCCATCTGCCACGACTGTTTTGGGGGGTGAAGGGAGGAAACATGAGAAAGGCATGCTGTGGACAAGAGCCTGAGATGAATGATAATAACTAGTTATTAAATGCACAGTGGTGTATAAACACATAGTGAGTGAAGAAGAAAACCGTGCATCATGGGAAGCCCTCAGCAGCCTATTGCAGTGTAACTAAGGGAGGATTCAGGCCTAACTGAAAACCCCTGGCACTGATCTATAATTCTAATTGAATACAGCAGGTTTGCAGATAGGCAGCTGGATAAATGTTTGTCAAATATGCCTGTGAGAGTGACCACAAAACCCCTCTTTGATTGGTTTGCCTCTCTTAATGATGTGTGCCTCCACATTCCCTGCACATGTTGAGGAGCATTGTGTGTCACCACATTAACTCTAGATTGTTTACAAGTCCGATGTTTAAAACATTTACAGGAAACGTCTTACAGAGAATAATAAGCCTCTTATAAAGAGAGAAAAATGCGTACGGAGCTACAGGCACAAGGTTTTGGTGTTTATGGAGTCATAATGAACCCTCTGATAGCTGCACAATTAAATGGACAGTGAATTTGCTGTTGCTCTCCACATTTAATGCTTCGTGTAATTTTTTTGTTTGCCGCATCTCCGCTCGTCAAGTCCGCCGCTCGTTAATGATTTCTAGGCGACTGTGTAAAATAAATGACGACCTCCTGCCCTGACGTCGGCTCCACCACAGCTCCTTGACATAATAAGCAGTTAGTCGCACCTCAACACTCTCTTTCATTTACTCTCCTTTGCTTCGTTTTGACCCCAGAATGGGCTGACCTGTAGCACCTGGCAGAAAGCTGCTGACTGACAGCATAATTCATAGTTGTCTTGTGATAATTGGTTTGGCTCTGGCCAGCATAAAGCACAGAGGACAATGGATAATGTCGGTGTGATTAGAAACAAAAACCATGCACGTACCAGCGCTGACTGTCTGGCATTTTGCCCCATCAGCCCTGTTCAACTGTCTTCGCAATTTTCCGAGATGTTTTCATAAGAAGCGTCAAGGCATACTGCTGTCAGCAAGCCAAACGCGTCGCACTCGCAGGATTTCGCACTCCACAGACAGAAGTATATTATTGTATTTATTTGTTTGTTTCACAGCTTTATGCCCAGGCATTTGTTTGGCACATCAACCGGGGAATCATACATGAATCCTCCTTACTCACGCTACAAAACACAGAGCAAGCAAAGCGCTTGATCTTAATTTAGGCCGACTCTTGTAGTAGCGTCGTCATTCTCGCTCCTCTCCTGTGCCGGTACCAAAATATTCACAACACGGCTTCATCTTCACTTACGGAATGCGAACTATATTTAAACTCGTTAATATGAAACACTGTAAAGTGAATTACTTATTCCAGGAGGTACCTGGTGTCCTGGGTGTATATTAGTCATGCTTCTCATTTCTTTTCAATAAGAGCAGAAGGAGCAGCTGCAAATGATCTGTTGGCCCGTGGTTCTTCGGCTTCTTTGTTCAACGTGCAGCATCAGCCGGTAAATAATCAGAATGAGTTATAATGATTTGCTCCGTGGATGCTAATATACATGGAAAACAAAAACTATGCAGCCTAATGAATGAGACATATGCTACAATAGCTATTTGACAAAAATTGAAATGTATCAGTGCACAGTGCTCATCTTTTTATTCCATGCATAAATTTATGACACTACTGTACACTTTATTTTTTTAGAGTGTGTCACGCATTGAAATTATAGATTGTGCATATGGTGCATTCATAATTTATCAATTCTAGACAGGGACACTGCATCTGCCCTATTAGTTATAAAGTACAGAGTTGCTATGTATGCATGGGGAAGTGGCTTAAATTATAAAAGCACCCTATGCATACTTTTAAATAATTTATCCCAAGCTGTGGTTTAGTTATTACCACAGAAAACCTAAAGTTGGAGATATTTCTCTAACACTTATCCGCTTTGCAGATGGGTTTTTTTCTTCTCACTGTTCCAGCCAGTTTAACATTTCTAACAGGACTGGCTTTGCTAACTAACACTTATGCAAGGGGAAGTGAGGGGAGGGGTCCCTGCCAGAGCTGACACCTGAACTACACACTTTAGTTTTGGAACTAAAGGGAGAACTGTCTGCTCAGATGAGCTGAAGGTGTGAAACTAGCAGCAGAAAAAAACTAAATCCAGGTTATTTTGCTGAGAAGGAATTACCGTATTTTTCAGGCCATAAGTAGCACCAGATTATAAGGCGCATTAAGCAAAACAAAATCAGATAAGTCAAACTTTACTCAAATCGTTCTTCTTGCTTCCTCCTTTTCTGTACCATTGATTCATTAATGCTGAATTATCTGGCAGCTGCTCTATCCCCATGTTGTTGCAGTATATTAATGACTGACCTCGTATTGTGGAAGGATTGTCTCAGTTGTTCTCCTGACTGAAGTTTGGTCCATTTACAGCATCCTGCCATGCGATTGCATTTGTCCCTAACCATCAGGAACCCTCAGGTTAACTTCTATCCAGTGGAAAAAAGTTAGCGTTCATCCTCCAGCTTCACTGTTTATGTTATGCTAACATAGCTGTGTTGCTAGTGATCACTTAGCACATCATTATATACCAGCTAGCCCAACTTCAGTAACCCTACAAACGTCACTGCTGTTGAGTTTATGGGCAGAAATCTGTGTCATCAGGAACTGAGTTTGAATAAGTTAAATTTGAATTTGAATTGCTTGGATTGAATCTGAATTGTAACTTGAATAAATGCTTTTAAAAACTGAATATGAATTAGCCTAATTTGAAATTCAATTTATTGGTTTGAAAATGATCATCACTAAATTGAAATTGAATTTTATATTTTGAAAATGAATTCAATTGCTTTGAAACCGTATTTTACTCTTTAAAAATTTAGCTCTCGAATAATTTCAGATTCACTTCTCACCATTCAGTTTCAGTTCCAAAATTCAGTTTTTTGGGACTTACATCCGATTCCGGTTCAGGAGTAATCAAGCGCAGATTAATAGAACTACGTTTTACTAGCGGACCGAAAGTGTTAGTGACGGGAATCTACAGCGTCTTGAGCTGAATTAAGACTTCAGAAGTCATTCGTCATGTCGAATGATCATATTTGTCAAAGCTGAATCCAGGGCAAACTACGCGTTTTTAGCTAACAGCTACAATAAGCATAAAAGTTACTGTACGGCTATCATTTGTTAACATGACGCTTGTTCTTATACATGTAATACATTTATTACCAACCTGAGAGTTTACCCGCTGGTCATTCGACATGACGAATGACTTCTGAAGTCTTAATTCAGCTCAAGATGCTGTAGATTCCCGTCAGTATACTTTCGGAAAAAAAACCTGAATTTTGGAACTGAAACTGAATGAATGAGTGAATCTGAAATTATTCGAGCTAAATTTTTAAAGGGTAAAATACAGTTTCAAAACAAACGAATTCATTTTCAAAATATAAAATTCAATTTCAATTTAGTGATGATCATTTTCAAACCAATAAATTGAATTTCAAATTAGGCTAATTCATATTCAGTTTTTAAAAGCATTTATTCAAGTTACAATTCAGATTCAATCCGAGCAATTCAAATTCAAATTTAACTTATTCAAATTCAGTTCCTGATGACACAGATTTCTGCCCATATTAGTTTCCTGTCTTCATTTATGTTGGAAGTGATAGCAGAGCTGTACGTTTGAATTCTTTCAGAAATCTCTCAGTCAGAACATGCTATATCATGCTTAGGTGGAAACTAGCGAGCTAACTTCCTGCTAACTTCTAACTCTGTTAAATATAATAAATTCTGTTTTCATGGATGCCTGGATGTTAAACTTAATTGTTACACCTGGTAAAGCAGCCACGCTGATCATTTTATTAAAGATGAAACAATTTAGACAGTTTTTAACTCTCAGTGATGTCACAGTGTTCGTTTGACTTTGGAACCTGAAGGAGGCGGAGTTTGGGACCCAGTTGACTCCGCGAGGCTCCTGACTACGGTAGCCGTAATGCTCCGACAATCCATCAAGCGGTGCGGCTTCATAGCTCACCAAAGTTGTACTAAAACATTTTTTGACCGCTTTTGCGCCGTGTACCACATAAGATTGGTTCGAGGTCAGTAAACACAACCAGAATTCATACATAAGGCGCACTGTCAATTTTTGTGAAAATTTAAGGACTTTAAGTTCGCCTTATAATGTGGAAAATACGGTATTTTAATTATTTGATTAGGAAAAGAGTGAAGGTATGCTAAAAAGTTTGGTAAAGTGTGTGGAAAGGAGTATTTGATTAAGATTTTCAGGTAACACAGTCATACTTTTGAGGTTTAGCTACCTTTTTTGTTCATGGCATGAGCTGTTAGTTTCTCCCTCCTTTCCCTTTCCCGATGTCTTCAATGTTCTCTGCTTTAATTATTTCCTGATTTATTTTGTGTGTTTCAGTCATTTTTTTCGTCCACTGAAATTGTCTGCTACACCTTCTTTACTTCCATCCTGGTCTTGTTTACAACAACCTGGTGCTGAATGCCCAGAAGACAGTGGAGATTATTGTGGACTTCAGGAGGCACACAGCCCCACTCCCCCCCATCATCCTGACTGACACCCCCATCACCTCTGTGGACTCATTACGCTTCCTGGGTACCACCATCACCCAGGACCTGAAGTGGGAGCCCACCATCACCTCCGTCATCAAGAAAGCCCAGCAGAGGATGTACTTCCTGAGGCAGCTGAAGAAATTCAACCTGCCAACACGGACGATGATGCAATTCTACACCGCAATCATCGAGTCCATCCTCACCTCCTCCATCACCGTGTGGTACGCTGGAGCCACTATCAGGGACAAACAGAGACTGCAGCGTGTTGTGCGCTCTGCTGAGAAGGTGATTGGCTGCAGACTCCCATCTCTGCAGGACCTGTACACCTCCAGGACATTGCGGCGTGCAGCTCGGATCTCAGCTGACCCTTCTCACCCTGGACACAGTCTGTTTGACCTGCTCCCCTCAGGCAGGAGGCTCCGGTCCATTCGCACCAGAACCTCTCGCCATAAGAACAGTTTCTTCCCCTCTGCTGTTGGACACATGAACAATAACTGTATGACTGTTCCCACCACTAACACATGACCCTACGCTGTGTTCACTGCATCATTCCATGTTTGGCACTGATCACCACCTGCACTCATGTATATATCTATCTACTTAGCACTTTTAATTCTTATTCTTATTTTAATTTTCATATCTATTTAAGCGTTTATGACAGTATGTTTGCACTAAGCACCGCAGCAATTTCCTAATGTTGTAAACCTGATCAACATTTGGCAGTAAAACCCTTTCTGATTCTGATTCTGTTATTATAGTCCTGTGTTCCTACCTGCTTTTGCAGCATGTTTGTACACCTGTTTGTCAGGTGAGTTCACAGTTCTGGTTCACGGTCGATTCGGTGTTTGTAGTTTTAACTATTTTATTTCATCGATTAGGAAAATCTTTTTGCGCATCAGTAAAACTAATGCAAATAATCATTTGAAGAATTATACTAGATCATTCAGCACATAAAGCCACATTTGCGATAAAACTAGAAGAATAAAGTCTGTTACCACAAAGGTGTAGTGGTCTGGTTGTTGGTTTTCAAATTTAGAGAACATTATTATCAAATGTAGCCAAAGCAGATGGCATAGCATTTTGGAGCCTTAATTGATGGTTATTGCCCAGAAACTACTGCCAGTGTTTGTAGACAATCGTTATGCTTCCTAATGTTTGGTGTAATTTTCTTACTACAGGTATTTTTGAAATTGCCTTCTGTTACATGGAAACTGCCACCGCTGTTACCAGATAATCACAGTGTTGTGGATATTTGGTTGGACCTAGTATTACTAAAAAAATGAAATATAAAATGATAGCGGCAGCTGTGTGTTTTTTAGGTAAAAAAGCAAAACATTAAACCTATATTTACACTGTTTACCTAGAATCAAAAGAAAATGTTGGGCACACATGTGGGACAATAACTGTGAGGTTTTAATAAGATAAGATAAGATAAGATAACCTTTATTAGTCCCACACGTGGGAAATTTGTTTTGTCACAGCAGGAAGTGGACAGTGCAAAAGTTATGACGCAAAAATTAGAATACGATAAGAATAAATACAGTACACAGCTGTACAGAATAGAATAAAATAAAATACTATATACAGTAGAATAAAATAGAATAAAAATATACAATAAGATAAAAATAGAATACGAATGCTATATACAACTGAGTAAAAATACAACGATGCCAGAAAGGATTATTGCACTTAGTGTTATTGCACATGTGTGGATGTGTGTGTTTGTTCAGTTAATCATTGTATAATTAACCATTCTAAGTATTTTAAGTATTCAGCTGGAGACTAAAATGTGAAACCTCTTTATTGCATCTTTAATATTAATTTCATTATATTATGCTCACACATTAGGTATACAGTGGTCTCTCGTTTATCGCTGGAGTTAGATTCTAAAAATAACCCGCAATAGGTGAAATCTGCGAAGTAGCCAGCTTTATATTTTACAATTATTATAGATGTTTTAAGGCTGTAAAACCGTCACTACATACTTTATACACTTTTCTCAGACAGCCATGAACACCTTCACATTTCCCCCTCTTGTTTAAACACTCCCAAAGTTCAAACCTTCATTGAAAAATAAGTCCAGTATTATAGAATGAAACCTAAGATCAAACCCTGTTTTCAGGTTCAGAACAAGGGAATAGAGCAGCTTCGAGAGGATTCAACATTAATGAATCAATGGTACAGAAGTAGAGGAAGCAAGAAGAATGAGTTGAAAAAGTTTGACTTATCTGACTGTTTTGTTTCGCTTGATGCACCTTATGGTCCGAAAAATACGGTAACTTCTACCTTCCTTTGGCATGTCCAGAAGTCCAACTTTTTGTGCGATCGTTAGCGTCTTCCTTTTGGGTGCTACCGCAGGAGCCTTTGACAGTGCAAAATGTTTCATCAACATTGTTGTGTTTGTTGGGGAGAGAACTTACAAACAGACAGTACAGCACTTCAGAGTCACACTGCTAGCAATCGAAGATTTATGTAAATTTGACAAGCTGCACACGCAGTTCTGTACTGTACAGGAGAAATGAAAGCACGAGATTGGATGCAGAACACAATGCGCTGTGGAAAAAAAAAAAACATGCAAAAACGCACCAAAAGAAAATCCGCGAAACAGCGAGACCGCAAGACCGCGAAACGTGAACCGCGTAGCGAGGGACCACGGTACTACATTATTATCAAATCAAATCACTTTTATTGTCACATCACATGTGCAGGTACATTGGTACAGCACATGTGAGTGAAATTCTTGTGTGCGAGCTTCACAAGCAACAGAGTTGTGCAAAATACAATAATGTAAACAAGCAAAATACAAGAATGGCTACATCTGAAACTAATAAATATATGTACAATATATAATAGTATATGCATTCCTGGATGTGTATACTAAATATTTTTCTACGTGTGTGTGTGTGTGTGTGTACACATATTTTACAAATTAAATAGAGTAAACAATAAATAAAATATATAAAAATATACAGAGTTGAGACGTGCAAAACAGTGGCATTACTGTACAGTATGGAGTGCATAATGTTAAAGTTTCAGTAGTGAAGCTGAGGTGTCTATGACGTGTTCAGCAGTCTGATGGCCTGGTGGAAGAAGCTGTCTCTCAGTCTGCTGGTTCGGGACCGGATGCTGCAGAACCTCCTTCCTGATGGAAGTAGTCTGAACAGTTTATGCTGGGGTGACTGGAGTCCTTGATGATCCTCCCCGCTTTCCTCAGGCAGCGCTTCCTGTAGATGTCTTGGAGGGAGGGAAGCTCACCTCCAATTATCCATTCAGAGCACCGCACTACTCGCTGGAGAGCTTTGCAGTTGTAGGCGGTGCTGTTGCCGTACCAGGTGGTGATGCATCCAGTGAGGATGCTCTCAATGGCACAGTGATAGAACACTAATATTAGTACATGGTCTTTTGCACCCATTATAACCTTGTTACATGAATTCTATTATAATGTTGCTCAGATACACCTTAATAAAAGTACTACAGTACAATGAGCTATTATGGTGTTATTACTTTGGTAATTATGTGTATTTACCTCATTATTACATGTTTATTATAACTCATTTGCTCACTGTTACCAAGTTGTTGTTGATTATTTTATTCACTTTTTACAATAAACCTTTTCCAGAGAAAAGAACCATATAAAGTGATTTTTTTAAAACCCAGGATTCCATTCGATAAAGTATATTTCCCATAATAGCGGTACATGGCATCTACTATAGGCACATAAAATATGTGAAGATAGTGCAGCATACAGTATAGCAGTTTCCCCTCTGTTATCTCCTCCTCACTGTGACAAGGCTGCATTTTTTCCCCAGCACCAACTCTGAATGTGTATATTGCGTGCCTTTTGTTTCTCCCTAAATGATCCAGATTGTTAGGAAAAACTGTACTTTGCTTGCACAAAATGATGTCACTTCCATTCTCCCCTAACCACCACTACTGCGTGGTTTTATAATATAAGAGGAAGAAGAAAGAGAAGCCGAGCCGTCACACTATAATAAAAGTCCCATATGGGTACGGAGAGGGCAGATACCTCTGCTGGCAAGATTGGTGTAATCAAAGCATTCATAAAATCACAATAGAGCAACAATAGAACCAGCCACGTGTAGCAGTAGATGTGAGAGAAGTTCAGCTCCTTAATTTTCTAGGACAAAGCAGCCATTTATGCCTTGTTCCACAGAGGGTGAATTTGACTTAAGCAATGAGACGTTACCTGAATTGAATTTTGGATATTGTAGTTCAAATTAAGTTGTGCTGAGCTTAAGTAATATAAAAAGACTGATTTGCTAATGTCCTTTTCTGAGCATATACTACACCAAAGTATAAAACATTAATATAAGAACTTGGCGTTGCAAAATATTCCCTGTTTTCTGATTTATAGTAGGCAGTGGGCAGGAACGACTGGACTGTAGGTGTATTTTTCAGAAGGCACTTTGAGGAGAGAAAACAGGAACAAGAATGTCAGGTTATGGTGACAGCCGGGGCTTTTGATCAGTGCATCTCAGTGTGGCCAGTAGATGATGTGGGACTGGAATGACAGGAAAAGATCTATGCATACAGCAAGTAGAGGCTTTGTCACATCTTTTACTCACAGCCCTCCTGTCAGGATGTACACTGGCTGCACAGCGGTGCAGGAAGAGATTGTAAACAGCATGTATAGTATTTATTCATATATTGTTAACCATGTGACAATTGCCTATGTGAGCCTTACAATATTCCCAGGGAAGCAAACAAGGTATAAAAGTCCTTTCTGCCTTTTTCTGTTTTTTGTTTTTATCCTTTCCTGCTGCACAGACTTTCCCCCTGAGTGTGGAGGAAGCACCATCGCTGTCACAAACACATACTCCAGTGCCGATTGAAGAGATCTGCCTACACCTTCTCACCCGATAGCCAATCAGGACCAGCAAAAGTGGAGATGATGATGTGTGGTGTGGGTATATATCTCTCACTGAAACACAAATTTGATGTAATTTAAAAGAAAAAACTTTTTAGTGAGGGGTAAAGTCGTACTCTTTTGGGACACAGTTCTTTTTTCCAGTTTACTTTACACTAAATTTATTTGCCAGTTTGTTAACTTCTTGTGTTTAGAGGCAAACTAAGCAATTAAATATCAAGGCAGAGGTGAAGGCCGCTTATCCGAATTTATACTAGCTCACTCAACAACTAGGTCACTCCTTTTGAGCCTCAATAAGCTCTAGTTTGTTCATCATGGCTGTTTATGTTCAGTCTCAGTTTGTTTTCAGCCAGCTGTGCTTACAGCACACCCTTACATGCCTCACTGGACACAGTCATCAAAGGAAGCAGATTTCAAGTTAAGTCAGACGAGACAAGCGAGCAAATGAAAAGACTGAATCTCTGCAGGGAGGGAGGTGAGTGTGAGTTTATAGCTCCTATAAAGAATACTTTCCACACATCTTTAGTACTTTTCTACTGTGTGTGTGTCTGTCAGTATCTGGATGGTGATATCTCTTTATAGTACAGCCAAGAGCAGACAGTCAAATCACATTAGAAATGGATCCCAAATAATGATGTTGCTAGCTGTGGAGCAAATGTTTTGACAAGCAGATCCCTGATTTGTTTGTGTCTCAGGCAGGTGAACAAAGATGCACAGACTTCGGTGATTTCATACTGTCCCACAAATGAGTGAGCTGTTATGACGGGCGTGTTGATTTCGCACTATACTGTCTCACCAACAACTGATTACCAAAGATGGGCTGCATCAGAATTGAACCTGATATCACGACATCGCGCTTTGCCTCTCCAAAACGTGAGATGTACGCACACGCAGAAGTTGCAGTAATCTGCAGTACCAGCAGAGGGAGATACTTTATTTCCAGCCAACATCAAAATAATCAAAGTGTTTGAACAGGCGTTACTAACACATGTTCATGTTCATGTATATGCATAGGTATATACCGCCTAGCTTAATCGATGCGGACAAATAAGGACCCGGGACTGTAAGTTTTTTACTCACTACCAACTTTGTGGCTTTAAATATTTTATCTCCCCCCGCTGGTAATGCAACTTCTGCACATGTGACAAGTTTATGATCATCTCACATAGTCCAACTGTTTTCAAATTGCTTGAAATGAGTCATTCAAACCCAAAGAATGCAATAAAAAAAAACAATGAAACTTTAAATTCACGTTTTCTTTTAAGCTTATTTTCCTGACTGTTTTTTTTTTAAGAGTTGTAGCTCTTTAATGCTTTTACAACCTTTAAGGGAGATATAAACGTAGTAGATAACACTTGCGTAGAGCGTTTTTGAACGCAGACTTTATTCTACTGGTGAATAAACAGTGTTGACTTTTGTGAGCACTGAAAGCTTGAGTGACTGGCAATCATACAGACGCATTTTCCAGAGAAGCTAATGGATTCAATGAACTATTATCTAGCTCAGCTAATTAAAACCAGAGACGCTTTATTTATGCTCATTTGCTGTGTAAACTGACATTTTGGAGAAAGATGTACAAGTTTGTCAGTCTTTTATTTTTATCCTGGTTAAATACTGCAGATTCTGTCAAATTCCAGCTGCCATTAATTTCAGCCTAAGTTTGGTGCTGAGATTGCACTGTTGGATAAAGGCGTGGACACAATTCACACTTCATCTCAAATACTGGCCTCAGCCCACCTATGATGTGCTTTACTTTGGACAAATGTTACATCAAAAGTCACAATATCTTAAATGTCATCAATCTATTCATGTAAACAAAGCCATGTTGGTTATTCTACCTGTGGTTATTTGGCACTAGTTCCTAGTCTGACTTGCTGTGTATCATTTTTTCTGGAGTGCACTTCCTCAGGTGCCATTGTTAGTCACCATATATTAAACAATCAGCCAAAACCCTGCACAGTGCAATAACCCCAGCCTGCAAATTTATCATGCAAAAACTATATATGACTGACATCTGCTACACTGTCAAAACACAAACTATTGTATTTTTTAGACAGTCTGCAGCTACTGTAGAGACCCACAATGCAGAGCATCAACAAACAACAGGGAGAAGAAGAAAAGCAGTTCTACAAAGCAGACGCTGATTTAAAGATCGTCTCGGTGGCTTTGGCACATTTTTCACCAAAGCTACTGAAGTTCTCAGCTCTTTTTGAAGTTCTTGGCTCTGAAGGTGCATTTCCCAAAACAGCTCATACACGCAGCAAAACATTAAAGACGACCTGCAAAAGGCTGTAACTTGTCTAAATCCTGTAATTGTGTGAAATGGAATGAATATAAACCTAGTAAATCAATAAATGAATAAGCCATTGCCATAAATATTAAAAAGTTGCGCTGACATTGTCTAAACCAGGATGGTCGTGATGTTTGGATTAATCAGAATGATATGGTAGCCTAGAGAGGAAAAATCCTCCCCACATGCTTTTCCTGTTACTGAACTCCTACTATACTAGATTACTATATCTCAATGGGTAATGGACTTTTATTATGTATCAGAGTGCGTACTCTTCAGATGCTGATTTCAAGAGCAAAAGAGGGTTTTTATTTTACTAAAGCAAAACGAGCTCTTACATTCGCACACACTGTGCGGAGAAGCGTTTTTCCTCCAGTGGTCTCACAGCACAGTAAATTGCAGCTACAGTAACAGAAAATTCACACAGCACAGAATAAAGCATGTAGAATATCAAAATATGCTGCGGGAAAATAAAACAAAGGCATAGTGTGTGTGCAATAGCACATTTCAGTAACAAAACAGTGCTGGGAATCACTGGGCATCCTGTCGCTTCATTTGGCCAAAGAGTCTCATCAGCCTCACACCTAACGCTCTCTCGTGCAACATACCAAAGAGAGAGCCAGCGCGTACGCTGCATCCGTCCCTCAGCTCTGCTCAGTCTTCCTGCATTCGGTCAGCTTTCCTTTGCCATGTATTCCTCTTCCAGTTTTCAAGCATGTAAAATGTTTCCTCCATGTTCAGAAACTGTTATAACTATTTTGCAGTCAAGCTCTTTAAATACACCTCTATAAAAAAAACTGCAGTCATACTTGCAGCTTATCATTGTCTTGGTAGACTCTGTTACACAGTGAAATTATTCTAGCATATACTGGAGAGATAAATGCTCATTTTGACAGGAAGATAATCTATTTGACCACAAAGACCAAAACGTACACCGTTGTGCTTAATTGTTAACAGCAATTATGAGGTAGAAAATCATTTAAAAACTGATATTATAATATTCAAATATATGTTTATAGAAGTTATAGAAGTATTTTTGGGGTCCGAAAAGTCAAGCTAATACAGGAGTGTCTTGAAACTGCATTCTTTAAATTTCCAATGGCTGTGACTCCCCTGGTTAGAAATGTTGACATTTTGCATTTCTGGTTCTCTGGTTCAAACATTTCATTTACTTGCCTGAAATAAGGACTGTGGTTAATGCAAACTTTAGACATTTTGATCTTTTGTTCTGAAAATGTGAAGATATATATATATGTATGTATATATTAAAAATGTTTCTATGAATCCTGTGAACCTAATTTGAATAAGTGGTTATGAAACCGGATGGATAGATGTTTTTTTAATATGTTTTATGAGGAGGTATAAAAAGTACTTGTATTTACCAGACTTCCAGCATAAGCTGAATGGAAACAAGCAACTTAACATCTTCAGATTTTGTATTGGGCTGTATTAATTAGTATAGGTCAGGGGTGGCCAATTAATTTTCCCAAGAGGCCTCGCGAGAAATTGGGACTGTTTTGGCCCCAATAAGCTTATAAAGGGAAAAAAACGAATATTTACCAGGATCAGGTCCCAATCCACAACAGTCCCAGTTTCTCATGAAATAATTGCCCATGCCTGGTGTAATGTCCAAATGGGCTGGATAAAACTCATTAATGTACAGTATACCCATCTGACAAGAAAAGTACACAACCTAGATGTATGTGCTGTCTTTCAGCCACAGGTGTAATTGTCGGAAGAAGAAAAAAACAAGTGCATTTAATTGTTTTCTCTCCTGAAAGCAATAAAAATAAATAAGCGAAAGATGTCCACTACTGAATGGATATTTGCTCTTGGCTTTTTACTTGAAATATAATGGTGCTCAAAGATATGAGAGATTGCATTGCAAAAAACAACACCGACACAGTGTGACTGGGTAGTGGCGCTTTATCCGGGCATTGCTTGGGATCTCTTCCGTGACTGGGACATAAATCACTCGTATGAATATTTAATGAATCCCAAGGGGACAAAAAGTAGAGATGTAAACTATAAGACGTCTCCTATCTCATATTTGTTTCTCTGTGAGCCGGCAGCACATCAGCATATGTTATATCTGCAAATATTTTGTCACTCAACTCTTGCGGTTTTCTGATGTTCCTTTTCCTGCTTGCCTCCTCGTGCTTCCAACAACTTGGAGACACCAAAAGAGCAACAACAGCAGACCTGATATAATCATTTTCTTTTACCAAAGAGAGCTGCAGCAAAGCTGTGAAAACACAACATAATTACTTATTATGGGAATATAAATACAATATAATGACAATATAATGACTTTTCATGTGTCTGATTTTGTCTGCTTTGCTGAAGCGTGTGATTGTTAGAGAAGGAAATAGGCAGGAAAATAACAAAATATGGTGGTGATTGTGGTGGTAAACGCACAATAAGAAACTGACATTTTAAGCTGAAGACACACAAACACAGGAAATTATTGCACACTAAATCTCTTTTAGCATTTGACCATAATGGTCATTATATTTGAGCCACGCCGAGTCTAAAATATATTTTAAAGATAAAGGATAAAGGCATCGCCGGATCAAAGGGTAACCTTCATACCTTCACGTGCTGTCAGGTGAAATGTCCTGACGAGTATCGAATCCTTACAATAAGAAACGTATGAATCCTGAATGAAAGCAATGTGGTTAAAAGAAGAAAAAAACTGCATTGTGTGGCGTGACAGGATAAAACATCATCCTCTCCCACTGGCCTGGTAATCCTCAGGTGGATAATTAAAAAGTGTGTGCCACAGTCAGGAAGGAAAAAGAAAGATTAAAATAAATAAATAAGTGAGGAGAAGGGAAGAGGCTCTGCGCAGATCCTGGGGGTATCCATTAAAGAATGTTTTCTTGAATTGAGGTTAGGTGCATTGATCTCTGTCGAAGCTGGCGCAGCTGAGAGTTAACACTCCCTGCCTGCGACTCTGACTCATTTCATACATTATTCCAATTAAATCACTGCAGCCTGTCTGGCTGCCTGCCTTTCGGTTTTCTAGGAAAGCAAGAATTGGAACCTGCCACACTCGATCCACTGTCATCTAATATGTCATGTTACATGACATTAACACAAAGGAGAGGGACGATAACGTCAACGCTGGAAGACTTAGAAGAAGAAAAGAGAAGATGATGTTTTTGTCGGCAGCAGCAGAAGAAACGACTGAATGTCCAAGGTGATATATTATACGCATTAGGTGCACGCTAATAGGTGCAACGGTCCTATACAGTAGGCCTTTGTGTCACTTCATGATATATTGAGTGGTGAAGGTGTGAGAACAGCCATTGTTTTTATTGCTTTTGCACAGCAATGGGAAGCCCATTACCTTGAGTTTCTTTGGGGACATTGGTCAGTATTTACTAGTTTTTCATTGGGACGTTCACTTACACCTTGAAACAACAACAAAGCATAAAGTTGACAAAAAAAACTTTGAGTGTTTCCAAAACCTTGCACCAATGTCACTGCTGGACAGCGCACACCAAAACAACTCGCTGGCTTGTGATAAAACAGTTTAAATCAGTACCTGTTGTGACTGGACTGAACCACACAATCACAACAGTTGTAGCCTTGGTGATGCTATTTTTCTCTCCAAGGTCACGAATGCCAATATTTAATCCAACAAACAGAAACTGCTTCAAATTGCAACTTTTTCATTAGGTTTATGAAAAACGTCTGGATCAGGCGACCCTGAATCATCTCTTAATCATGCTGCAATGGGCCCAGGTTGCTGGGTGACATTCAATGATCCAGTGAGTCATTAAATTTTTGCATTTTGTCCTTTATATGTCGCTCTTCTCAGTCTAAACTTTCCTTTTGTCCCTATGAATGTTCCCCTCTGATCCTGGCTCTGTTAGAGGTCTCTTCCTGTCATAAAAGAGTTCTTCCTCCCCACAGTCGCAAAGTATTGCTCTGAAAGGACCATGGAACCATTTCTTTTCTTTTTGTAATATTGCATGGTATTGCATGGCCTGACAATAGAATAGAATAGAATAGAATAGAATAGAATAGCCTTTTGTTCTCATTTGACTTGTGCAACGAAAAAGTGAAATTATACAGTGCTTTGAGATTTGCACATTAGTTTGTGTTTCTCTCACCATTTCTTGTATTGATGTACAGCATATTTTTGATGTGCAACGCAATCCTTGCAACAGTAGTGCTTTTGATGCAGTGGCAAAGTCCACATAGTTCAATATGTTTGTCTTGTAGTTTTTGGTAATGTCACAGGTTGTCATTTGTTTTTAATTTACTGAATTTATTTCTTAACCTAAATAATGAACCTCATGTCCCCGGCCATAACCAGCTATGAGGTGACAGAAGTCTGGACCACAGTGTCACCTCTGTCACTGTCAGCGACCTCTGTTATTTATTGATTTATTTCAAAAACTGATTGGGTTGTATTAAGGAAGTTAGATTGTTGGCGAATGGTTTAGGCACGAGGAGTGCCCTTTACAGTGTTTAGTTCTCAGAAGTGCATCACTGGGCTACACCTTAGATGTGGCACTAATTTCTAAACCCTGGTTTGTATCAGCTCAGGGCAACATGTGCTGCTAACGTGTCAGCGCTGCTTGTGCCAGCACTAAACATAAAGTGTAGTTAAGTCTGATGTCCTTCTTTAAGTATTATTCATAAACTGAAGAATTGGAGAAGCTAAAATTTTGTGGCTCACTAAAGTTTATACCATTTATCTTCTATCCCATGAAGATCTGTACATTTTGTGGGAATCCATCAAATACATGCTTCAAAGTGATGGGACAACAAACTAACTGCCAACCCCGTAACAACACTTCTGTCTAAAAATATATCAATCAAACCGCAATGTATCCGTCTTAGAAATCTCCCCTGAACCAAAGCTGCCTGTCAAGGGGCGTCTGTGGGCTGTTATGACCCACCAGCTGAGAAACTCTCTATTAGCACTATAATTGTACAGAACAATGCTGATTATATATGTCAGATGACAGGCACAGTGCTTTATGCATGTAAGCAGCTCGGATCAGCAATCCAATGCTGAGCTGCCTCGCACAAATTTTAGTGTCAAACTAGCAGAGAAATGGAGGCATTACAGCTGCTGCTCAATAACACAAAAACAAATTGTTTCAGTTGTTTCCCACAGGAGCAATATGCATGGAGTTAACTGAAAGTGGGATTAAATTGCTTTTTTCAGCTTGTTTCTCTCACCTTACCACACCTAGCTGCACTGTGCAAACAACGACCAAAACACACCGTAACAGTACACCGCAATCAGACACAGCTATGTGATTACAGGCAGAAAATATGTTTTTCATGTTTGCTGTCAGACTGTGGGATGATACGAGGAGCAGTGTGTGCAGAGAGTCTGATGCATGCTGGGGTCACTAAACCAGGCTCTTTTAAGCCCTGCAGACAGACTTTACATAAACGTTATTCATCAAGCAGCTTTTACAGATATGACTTCAGTGGTCCGGCGAGGATTGGCTGGACATAACGCCCACATCAAACGTCTCTGCTCGGTGAGAGGGATTAAAGGAAGTGCTTTTCTATGAAGCGCCGTGTGTTTCAAAGCAACTAGCCCTGGTAAGTGATGGTTTGATTTCAAAAACAAATATTTCGAAAAGGAATATCAGACCCACCTTCAATGAGAGAGGGCACTAAAATCAAGATTTATCCCACCATGGGTCTAAGATATCCTGGCATGTCCGCCTCTTACCCCCCTGAGCCGAAATTAACGCAACATCACACGAGAAAGTCAGAGAGGCAGACACAAAGACAAGACTGAATCAGCTGGAAAGAGCAACAGAGTGGAACATTTGACTAACAAGCAGTTTCTGAATGCACTTTGTTGTTGTCTCAGTCGAAATGCAGTGCATTCTGGTCCCATACGTGTATTGATCTGACTGATGGAGACGTCAAGAAAAGAGGGGACAGACCAAGGGGACAACTCAATAAGATGGCTACAGTTAAAATAAGAGGACAGAGGAGCGCGTACATGGACGAGAGCTGCTCCTGCATTTTTGTTAGTGCAGGAGTAAAAAATTGACAGAGGGCATATGCTAAAGCCTGACTGTAATGAGCACACACACGCACGCACACAAGGTTAACTGCAGCCTCCACTGAAGGAGAACGCAGCTCAGCTCATCATTGTCTCCTAACAGGAGCAGGTTGCATTGTCTACCAGGACTCGCTATTCTCTGAAAGACAGAGAGGAAATAAATAAACAATGGACTTGGCAGCAGGAGGGGAGTAAACATTCATTAATGTAAGGGTGGAACATGTTTAGTTGCTGCATGTAATTTGCGTCTTTCTATTTATGGCCAACTAAGCTCAGCCCCAATTAATGTGTGAACAATATTCTTTGGGTTCTTTGAACCATAAATATGCTGCCGTCTTTTGATTCTGCTTGTTTTTACAATGCATCTCCTAAATTGGCTTTCACAGCATACATAGAGAGCGCCACCTCGCAGGTCTGTGACATGTATTTGATAACATAATTTTTCTTTCATGGATGCTTATCCTCCATTGACTCAGCTGTAATCACATTACGAGCAATGTAGTGAGTCATTTGACCTTCTCTGAATCCACGATAGGCACCAAGCTGTAATCTAATGTTATGTAATCTAATGTTTGATATAATTACATCTATTGCTCGCGCGAGGCAACACAAAGCCTAAAATGATCATATCTCTTAATAGAGGCTTATTGCAATAATGAATACATGTGAAAAACAACATAGACAAGCAAAACATTGCACTACGATATATATGTATTGTAAACAGCTTATGAAGAAGTTCTTTGTATCCCCTGACGAGGATTTTGAATTTTTATAAAGATAAAAAAAGAGGCAAAACTAATCCAAGATTTTCCTTGCGTCCCTACTTTCAGTCTGCATCTGCAAACTTCCTGCTTGTGAAAACTAATGGAAAATGCATACGGGATTTCAGCGGACGCTCCAATCCATTTTAATCCTGAAGGCAATTACAGCGTGGGGTTTTAGGGTCAGTAGTGCTGTTGATTGATGGGAAGAAAAAGTCACTTTAACAAAGTGCTGTGAACTTCAACCACCTGGCTGCAGCACAAAGGGTGTTGCTTGATGCACCGAGACAAAGCTTTAATGCTTTATTAATGCATTCATTGAAAGAATACAAAATGGAGAATTAATGATTGTGCCTCCGATAGGCCCTGTGTGTCAATATCACTGATGCCTTTTGAATTATAAGCTAATTCTTTAATTTCTATGGATCATTTGCTCTTCGTGGCCAAGATGACTCTCGCCACCGCCAGCACCGATGACACGCACTTTAAAGTGGATGGTGTCATTGATCGGTGACATATTTGCAATGCCTGAAAAGCCAGGTTTGTTTGTGGGGAGAATCAGCCGCTTCGCTGTTTTCTCCTAGCTCCCTTTAAAGAGCCGTGATCTGTATCCTAGCAACAGGACTCGCTCACCCCCATCAAGCTGTAGAGTCGGTGGCAGAGAGCTAGGGCGAGAGTATAGGACCCCTACTGTCTCCTATCACTGTCAGCAAATAGTGGACAGATGCAACTTTGGACCATGTAGACAACTTCATGTAATGTCAAGGGCCTAATTTAGGTATCCTACTGACACTCTGTTACTTTTAACTCCTACACATAGAAAGATACAAAGTATATTTACCCAACTATTGTATTCAGCACTGCTTTGTATTTCCTGCTTTTTCTACTTTACTGAATTTTAGAGTTCATACCTTCTGCTGCGCTGCCTTTAATCTGACAGCTAAAGCTAACGGCTACATTGCCAGTTGCCACATTATTTTGTGTGTGTGAAACAAATTATTAAGTTCAATATTCCTAGTCACTGTTGCAGATTAAATGAGCTAAAACACACATACTCTGAACAGCTGCAACATGTAAAGATTGCTCACATATGTACAGCGTGACTGTTTTACTCAATAACATATTTGTGAAGCTGCGAGGGAAAAGCCAGCCACAGATATGGACTGAAAATCCTGCCTGTGCACAAAGACCGCCACACAATAAGGCAGTCAACAACACCGACCTCTTCAATATTTCCATTGTTTGTTATCTTAACTTCACAGTCTGCAAACATCTCTCAACAATACATCTGAAAAATGTAGTTTCTGATGTGTAAACTTCAAATAAACAGTGCACAGATTTTTCCCCAAATCCTCTTGGCTATGAGGGGAAAACCCCCACTCAGCACAGCCACACATGCCCGGGGGTGGAAAGTATCCAATCAACCAAGAAAATTTGCCCAATTTTAATGATGCTATTGACTTTTCCATCTTTAGCTTCTGGCAATGTGGATTGTGACTGATTGATGGTTTCCTGTAAACCTTGTGTAGTTTATTTAAATAGGAAGTTTAATCATTTATGAACCTGCTTCAATTGACTATTAATCTATTTGCATTGTTTCTAAACCACAACAAGAAGCACTTCAAGAGCACCAACGTCCTCCATGGTAGGTAGAAAACAGTGTTATATTTTTCTATGTTGTAATTTTGTTTTCATTGTTTTTTTTAAATGTATCTTAAGAAACTTGTAATGCTGTAGGTAAGAAAAACAAGAGAAACACATGTGTAATACATATATATATATATATATATATATATATATATATATATATAAAAAAACACCCAGCACGCCCCTGCGGGCGGTTTATCCTTCAAGCTCGGGTCCTCTACCAGAGGCCTGGGAGCTTGAGGGTCCTGCGCAGTATCTTAGCTGTTCCCAGGACTGCGCTCTTCTGGACAGAGATCTCCGATGTTGTTCCCGGGATCTGCTGGAGCCACTCGCCTAGCTTGGGAGTCACCGCACCTAGTGCTCCGATTACCACGGGGACCACCGTTACCTTCACCCTCCACATCCTCTCGAGCTCTTCTCTGAGCCCTTGGTATTTCTCCAGCTTCTCGTGTTCCTTCTTCCTGATATTGCTGTCATTCGGAACCGCTACATCGATCACTACGGCCGTCTTCTTCTGTTTGTCTACCACCACTATGTCCGGTTGGTTAGCCACCACCATTTTGTCCGTCTGTATCTGGAAGTCCCACAGGATCTTAGCTCGGTCATTCTCCACCACCCTTGGGGGCATCTCCCATTTTGACCTCGGGACTTCCAGGTTGTACTCAGCACAGATGTTCCTGTACACTATGCCGGCCACTTGGTTATGGCGTTCCATGTATGCCTTGCCTGCTAGCATCTTGCACCCTGCTGTTATGTGCTGGATTGTCTCTGGGGCATCTTTACACAGCCTGCACCTGGGGTCTTGCCTGGTGTGATAGACCCCAGCCTCTATGGATCTTGTGCTCAGAGCTTGTTCTTGTGCTGCCATGATTAGTGCCTCTGTGCTGTCTTTCAGTCCAGCTTTGTCCAGCCACTGGTAGGATTTCTGGATATCAGCCACCTCCTCTATCTGCCGGTGGTACATACCGTGCAGGGGCCTGTCCTTCCATGATGGTTCCTCGTCTCCCTCCTCTTTCTTGGGTTTCTGCTGCCTGAGGTATTCACTCGGTCAGTTGGGGCCATCTTCCCAATGTATTCTTGGATGTTCATTGTCTCATCCTGGACTGTGGTGCTGACACTCACCAGTCCCCGGCCCCCTTCCTTCCGCTTAGCTTACAGCCTCAGGGTGCTGGACTTGGGGTGAAACCCTCCATGCATGGTAAGGAGCTTTCTTGTCTTTATGTCAGTGGCTTCTATCTCCTCCTTTGGCCAGCCTATTACCCCAGCAGGGTACCTGATCACGGGCAGGGCGTACGTGTTGATGGCCCGGATCTTGTTCTTACCATTTAGCTGACTCCTCAGGACTTGCCTGACCCTCTGCAGGTACTTGGTGGTTGCAGCCTTTCACTGATCACTGCTGCCGTATCGAAGAATCCATAGGTCCCGCATCCTATTCATGTAGCCCCTTCCGCCGGGGTTACTTGTGTAGTAGCATTCCAACAACGCCCTGTTTTCGTCTCTTGCCCACCGATGCAAGAACTCCAATTGGACTTCATATGATAAATAAAGCTTGCTGTGTTTTTACTGTACTCTCTAGCTAGCTACCCTCAGGAAAATCCCAAGTCACATTGATTTAGTGCTCAACTTTGCTTCCTATAGCTTCTGTCTCTATCTCCAAATAAATGGCAAGTTTCTGAGTGAAGTTTTTCAGCCATGAGTAACACCGGGTTTTCGAAACCTTTAACCTTTAAATTGTTGCACATTTCTATTTCCCAGTAGCAAGCACAAAAGTGCATTAATTTTAAAGCATAAAAATGTGGCATGAAAGTTTTAAAAAGTTGTTTTTTTTGTTGTCCTGTGGTCATCTGTGCCTTTCTCCTGACACTCTGAACCCTCATGAACTTTCCAGCTTTTCATAGTCAAGTGAAGGAAACCTGGAAAGATTTAGTGAGGGTTGATCAATGCCTGAGGAACAATGCAAAGCACTCTTTGACCCTTTCCATGCTGTTTGTAATGGCCTCAACACATAAGCGCTTTCAACAATCCATTCCTGTGCGCGTCACCTCTATATTATGAGATAAAGAAGAGCAGCAGGACTTGCTGTAGCACAAAGCCACTGTGATCTCCTGGGATAAATTACAGCACATGGCTTCTATTCAAAAAATAAAGAAATAAAATAACCACTGTGGCTTTAAAGGTTGCCTCATCTCTTTTAAATCTGCAAATTGTCAAATTTGTGGCAGAATGGGCACAAAAGAAGCAACAAAAAATAGAAAGCAGGCAGGTTCTGATTTTTTTTAGATAATGTTGTGGAAGTATTGAAGGGTGCAATCTTTCATGATGACCCAGTAATGAATGGTTCTTCCAGGAAGTAGCTTTCATCAGGCCATGATGTCCTCTCCCGGTGAGAGTCATCAGCCGAGGTACTGATTTGCTCTTGTTTCCTGACTCCTTCAGAGTGCAGTGACTGGGCTGCAGCAAACAGTGAGAAAGCAACTACCCTGGGAAAGAAACAGCTGATAGTAATTGCAGTTTTTGTCAAGACAATCAAATGTATTGTATTGAAAATAATTTTGATTTATGTTTATTTCCCTTCGTCAGATAATTACAAGACACGTAGTGCTTGAAACAGGCGTGTGCCTGAGCAAAATCAAGATATGGGCATTCAACATCACAGCACTCCAGGATACCATACGCCACTCAGTACCATTAACTATGACCAGTTACGACCAAAAACATAGTTGTGGTGCTCTTGAATCAAAAGGGCTGAAATCTTTAAATGTGCAACAAATCAAACTTGAGACACTTAAACACATGCATTAAAAAATACTCCCATTGGTTGATTTGTTTATAAGTTTCTTTTTATTTTGAAAAACTTTTGATCTAAAAAATGTTTAAATAAAATGTTCTTGAAATCACGGGTAAATGTCCATCTGCACAGCTTGCTATATTTGCTCTGCTTCCTCCCAATTAAAAGGCTTTTCTGTCATCTGAATTTCAGATGCTTACAAACCACAAGTGCTATCACAACTTATTATTGCGTCTCATCTATCAAAGCCTATGGATTAATCGTCACTTCATCACAGTTCCACCTGCCAGCCTTTCTAATACTTCACTAAAAGCCTGGCATTATCAAGCTTTTGCACAATCATAGAAGCTTGTTTGCAAAAGCTGCACTCTCAATTAAAGGCACAATTTTATTGAACTCCACAGTGTGGACAGTGCCATTTTAAAGGAGATTTACAATAGTTAAGCCCCCGTTTAACAGCAATCATGGCATCAGCTAATTACAGATGTATACACACATATATTACTATTGCTGCAAATCTACTATAAAACAGCATTGTCCAGACTCTGGAGTTCAAGAAAACTGTTAGTAACACACTAGCAAATATATTTATGATGGCATTTGGCAAAGAATTAGATTTAATGCAGGTTTTCTATTCAAGTTAAATATATTGAATATTAAATATATTTCTGTGAGTTTTATTTTTATGTTGTCAGAAATAAAGTAATATGCAAAACTCTAGAGAATTTCTTTGAAAGATGAGATCTAGGTGCAGCGATTCACTGAAGCATGGAAATACACTTGGAAACATGGTATACAAGACGAAACAGAGTTCGCACAAAGCTGCACGTCAATACTTTGTATGCCCACCTTTATTTTTTAACACAGCCTGAAGTCTCTTAGGCACATTTCTTCAGTTATCCAGGCTTCTTGACGGACATTCAGAGCTTCTTTGGATATTGGCTGTGTTTTGCTTAGTTCTGTCAAGATGATCTCAAAGTGCTTCAATAACATTGAGGTCCGGGCTCTGGGGAGGCCAATCCACTGTTCTACTCTGTCATGGTTTGGGGCTCCATTTCAGCCAGCGGTGCTGATGTATATGTAGCAAGAAAAATTAAAGCACCATGCAACGGCATTTGGAAAGCATCTGATTGGCAACAGCATGACAAAAATCTAAAGCATGCTGCCAATGCAGTAAAAACATTCCTAGATAGAAAAACACAGAGCCTCCACCGTAGTTTACAGGTGTAGGCACTCACTATTTCATCGCTCTCCTGACCTCCTCTGTACATGCTGATGATGATGTGAAGCAAAAATTCCAGATGTGGATTCATCACATGCTGCTCATTTTCAGTCCACCTCCTTGTGTAATTCGGCATAGCTCAGCCTTTTCACTCTGGCATTGCTTCCTTAAAGATGGCTTCTTGGCAACTACTCTTGCACTAAGACCATTTCTGACAAGGCTTCAACAGACAGCACATGGATCAGCTAGATGTATCTCTCAGGTTCTACATCAGAACTTCTCTGGATGCTTTCTTGATTCCTAAGGATGTGACTTTCAGATACTGCTCATGTGCTAGGCTAGCTTTCTTTTGTCCCTTCTTCCTTTGTCCCCAGCTTGTCCAGGTTTCAAAGACTTTTAGGAGAGTTTCCAGCCGATATCTCTTTGGAAATCATCACATCGGTGCAAGAATATATTTTACGCCCATTAAAAAAATAAAACAATTAAAACAAATTATGTATTTTGTTTTATTGGGGGGCAGGGGCATGTTTGCTGGTAATAAAGTGCCTTAAAATACAATTTACATTTTTTTTTGCTAGTTATCTGTTATCTGCAGATAAAGAAACACTTTGACTTTGAAAGCCCTTTAGAAAGCCTGGAGAACTATTGCTCAAGAGCACTTTAAAAGATTACAGTCTGGTTCCCTTTCAAGCAAAATATAAAGAAATGGGGGACAACTTAAGACCTGCACAGTACTGTAACTTGAAAAAAGTGAGTAAATCCAGAGACTACAAAGAAGTAGGCTATTCTCCATAAATCATGTGAGGAGCTTATATGGTTAAATTTATGGCCTTCTGCCTTCATTAGATGGGTCATAGAACAGATGCAGTACAACACGCAGCAAGGGTCCCCAGCGGGAACTGAATTGGGGACATTTATCATGAATGCATCATAACCAAGTCCACCAAGTCCACAGTTACTCTTTAGCCAAAAAAAGTCTCTCTATTGAAGGACATTTTCATTTCATGACTAAAATCTTCAATGAAGTTAACAGCCACCTATCAAGTCTTCAGAGATTTGCACTTAAAATGTATATTTATGATGGTGTTTAATTTTAAGTACAGCGGAAAAAAGAAAAGAAAAATAATCTCAGAATTTCACTTGCTCTATGGAAAATAAATTATGGCATGTCTTATGTTAATGTTGCAATCTTCATATGATGTTATATAAAGCTTTTAAATTTGAAAGGGTGTCATTTTGGGCTTTTTCATATAAATGTCAGCTATTAGGCTGTTGTGTTCACTCTGCTGCGGCCTCAAACCTTTTTCAAATTATGCTGTTTTCATATTACCATCCATGCACGACATAAGCTGCCGATAAACTCTCCCCAGACTTATAGCTGCGTGTTGTTTATAGCTGCCACTTGCTTTGCATTCACAAGACAGTTGGCATTCAGTCTTTCTCCTTTGCTCCCCCAAAGCGCACCACAACTCACAACCGTTATTATTTTTCTAATAGGCGATAACTGTTATCAGTTCAGTGAAAGAGGACATAATCAACATAAACAGAGTAAGCAATTAGGAATAAAAACTTTCACTTCATTTGCATGCAGCGAGATTGCAGTGTAACTTCTGCAGGGAAACTGGGTGTACTGTGACCACACAGTCACAAACAAAGGTGGTGTGATTTAGTGCGCAAATCAGTCCAAATACAACAACAAAAATACTATAAAACATATGGATATTTTATTCTAGCCAATATTCATGCGCTTGTTGATACTCATGACATAATCTGTCATGTGAAAAAGAGCGTGTGGCAGGCAGGGAGGCAACCCGAAACGCAGGACATACAGAAATAAACAACAAATCATCTATTTGCAATGCAGAACAGGGAGACACAGACAGTGGGGGTGTCCAAATTCATGGGCTGCATCCTCCTGAGGACGCATTTGTAGACCGATTACATCACAGCGACGCGACGAAAGCTGTCCAAATTCGTAGACAAATGCGTCCTGCTTTTCCCTGAATTTGAAGGATGGGTCGAGTGTGTCCTTCGTGGCCCATCATATCCCAGAATTCATAGCGCGGCCCAGCCAATTCCAGTTTCCAACAATAGCGGACGCTACTAAGTTTTAATATTACTCTTATTAATCTTTCTGGGTCACAAAATAAACTTTTAACGTAGCTGTGTAAACATCCAATATCTGCTCAGTTTATCAAGACACCACATATTTGCAAAAGTGCTCCGACGTTTTCGGAGACATCTGTTACCCACCACCTCGATAGCTAGCCGGGAGGTCAAGGGTCACTAGAGCCGCCGAGAACGGCACAACTCCCGGCACATCATTTTCAGATCACCGCGGACTTTCGCTACTCAGGTTAAACGTGATGTATAAGTCACTTAGACAACCTAAAATGTTATTGTTGGGCTTTTTTCAGTGTTTTATTTGTTCATGAGTAAATCGGTTTGGCTGAGATTAAAGTTATTAGATTAGATAAAATAAAACTTTACTAATCCCCCGGGTGGGTTTCTCTTTGGTTTTCACACAGCTGAATAAACATCAAACAGGAAACTGATTAAACAGAAGTGTGAGACGGTCGAGAATTTACTCCAGTGTCCTGTTATATTTTAGATAGCAAGGAACAGACGGCCGAGTTTATTAAACTCCACCGAGACAGAGATGACGCAGATCAGAAGGCTAGACCGTCCAATTTCACAGCCGTTTACTTCCGGCCTACCCGACCTTCTGAGGACCCGGCCCACGTAGACCGCAAAGAACGGGCCCTCAGGAGGATGCAGCCTATGAATTTGGACACCCCCAGTAGATTTACATGTGGACACAACTGGGAAACACAGGTGGGCAACATATAACTGATGAGACAGTGGAAGCAAAACTAAACATCACACCACCGGACAGGAGACTATCCAAATAAAACAAGAAGTAAAACACACACTATTGAAACAGACATGGAGACATGACAGACAGAAAGATGAATATGGGAACAGGAATGGAAGCAAAACACAGACATCACCGGGGGACATCGGAGGTAACCAAACACAGGGACACTTTTGACAGAGCAAATTCACAGGCACTATAAAAAACACATATTCAGGAGCTGGAACATAAATAATTTTCAAAGAAAGGCCCAAACTCAAAAATTATACTGAAGTCTAATACCGAAGTACACAAGGACACGAAAGAAATCCCTTAAATGAAGAAACTAAAGGAAATTACATTTATCATATAAATCAAAAGCTGTAATTTTGACTAATGCAGAAGTAAGCCCACTGTTTTATAAGGAAATGTGGGTGAGATTAGAATAAATTAAAGCAAAATTTTAAAGTGCAATCATAAAAATATTTTACACACCAAAAGATGTGGTCATCCAAGAACCCTTTTGGACGTAACACTTTTAATCACCAGCCAAAATACTTACATGCTACAAACCAACAATAATGTAATTATCAGCTTTACTGCTAACTGAAGGCTTTAAACTGCACGCCATAGACAGGATCTGTGGCCGATGCTCCTGAATTCATTTAAGCATGCATAAAACAGGTAAACAACAAACACATTGTATTCATAGTAAGTTTCATTTAGACATGTTTTTAACTCACATTTATTTAATGCATGAAAATAATCATTTTTTTCTGTCGGTACAACCTGATTAATTACTTGTAATTATGTATTGGATGAATACTTTTTGAAGACTTGAGTTCAGCCTGGTTCACCTCACACCACAGTGTTTTCTTTCAAAGTATTCACTTGTTGATTTTCTAAGTTCAACATTCATTTTACTTGGTATCTTTGTCACAGAGCGCATTGAAGATCTCTTTTTTTCTCAGATGGTCGGTCGGCCTTCTTAACTGTCTGTAAGTGACACACTTTTCCTGTCCTATTCTCTGTATTTGTCCCTTTCTCCACATCTCCATCTATTTCCAAACACTCTGCTTTTATCCATCAACTCCTCAAGCTTATCAGGACCAGTTCTTCTAACCCAGTGAGTAATTTTATAAATTTTCATAACTTGTCAAGTTTGCAGTTTCCACGACAGACAAATTTCTTCCATTTCATCATAGTAATGAATTTCTCTTTTCTTGGGCCACATTGGACCAGTCTAACGCCATCTGTTAGGTGTTACCAATCAAAACAATTTATCGCCCTATATTTATAATGGCGACCCACATTTGATTATAATAATGTCACCAATAATTTAAAAAAAAAACTAGGCTGACATAGTGCACAGTATTTGTATGAGGTTCCAAAATAGTCGTACGGGTTCACATCACACTGCCAACACTGTTCTGAACTATGGAGGCATGGCTGCAGAACCTCTGGGGTGTCGTGTGGTGTCTGGCACTCGGATGTTGGCTCCTTGTTCTCGTTTATCTCTCTGATGCTACGATCAGGAGTTAGAGGAGTTTGGCGGCCAGGTGATTGGCTCGAGTTCTTTGCCGTGTTTCTTGAGCAGTTCCTAATCCATTTTTGCAGTGTGGGCACACCGAGACCCTTGCCAGCGAGGAGTAGAACGTTGCATTATAGCGAAGATCTGCTTTATACGCATTCTTGTCAATACTGATTTTAATATTATGGCTGATGTGTACAACAGAATATATGGTGTGGCTCAATGATGCACTCTTATGCTCCATTTTCCTCCTTTGGTCAATTAAATACCTCTCTGTACAGCCCTTGATCCAGACTAAGTGTCCCTTGACTGCCCCTTTGGATGGTTCAGATGTCCTTGTAATCTCTCCAGTTTTGTCTCTATCTACTGTCATGTGACCCTATGGCAAAAATGAGCCCCAAACCCCAACCCTATGGATAAAATGTCCTTTCTCACTATGTCTCAGTGTGTCTATGCACAGCACTGCTCCCATTAGATCAAATTAAATCAGGTCAGTCTGGCTCCTCCTAATGAGGCATCTGGGCTGCCAAAAAATCCACAACCAGCCACTACTGACAGTCAGCAGTATCAGATACCACTGCTGAGCTAAGAGTTATGTCTTCCAGAATCAAGTGGCTGTAAATACTCTCTTGTTGTTTAACAGGCACTGAACAGACAACTTTATTTAACTTGCATGTGCTACCTGACGAGGGTAGCAGGCACTGTGACCTTTGATGCCCAGATTTCCATGAGTCCTCCAAGCTAAATTGTAAAGCGCACAGTTTTCCCTCTAGAACAAGGCGCCTCAAACCTCTGGCCCTGGAGCCACATCTGCCTTTTATCCTAATGTGGCTCCCTGTGGCTTTGTTAAAAAATGACTGTCAACATGATTGTTCATTTTTTATTAAGCATTGCATTAAGTGAGTCCTCCTTAGACTACGATGACCTGGATGGCTGAGAACCTTCACAGTTCCTATTCGCGTCTCATTGTTGTGTTTTGGGGGTTTGGTAGTAATTAAATAAAAATAGGTCAATATTTCAGGGAAATGTATTTTATAGCCGCTTTGAATGATCATCTCTATGGAGTTCTATTGTTTCATAACTACGAAAAAATGCAATTTTTGCACTACTTAGGGTGGGCTACATGTGGTAAAAGATTTTCACTGCTTAAATGTATTAGTAGTACTATTGTTAGGCTAACCTTTACTCGATGGGCTTAATTATGAGTAATAATATGTTTTGTGGCTCCATACAGATTTATTTTAACCAGACATTATCTCTTTTGATTGTGACATGATGAGCAGGAAATAATTTTTCAGTGCCTTCCATAACTACATAAATATTTGATCAAACAAAACCGTTAGTGAAACATCTGAACTTTCCTGGAAGGACTGTCTCCAGTGAAGAACAAGGCTGGCTCTCTGAGTGGGTTTCTTTGTCTGAAGACTAGATGGTTTCTAGCCTTATATACATTTAATAAAGAGACAGCTTTTAGGTTTATAGATGAAACAAGTGTCAAATAGTCTGAACAACTGAAGCTTCCATGGCCACAAATTCAAAAGTGTGGAAGGAAATCAAACAGAGAGCTTTTCGGCTGACCGTGAAACCGTTTTGGCAAACACTTAGATGACTCAGGCATCGTAGAGCTGATAGGGAGCCCAGGACCTTGACTACATATACCTTTTAAACATAATATCAGACCAAATTCTTCTGTTCAGGAGCTTTGCTTCAAAAAACTGTAACCTTTCATGTGTCTCAGCATGAAGCTCCACGTTAGGTGAACTGGTAGCAGCACTCTTTCTTCACTATTACATTTTCTATGCATATCTAGCAG
Source organism: Aulonocara stuartgranti (assembly GCF_965226115.1). NCBI lineage: Eukaryota > Metazoa > Chordata > Actinopteri > Cichliformes > Cichlidae > Aulonocara > Aulonocara stuartgranti. Next base: position 39,770,556 of record NC_138951.1, on the reverse strand, counting down.
ACACACCAGAGGGTTGCAAGGTAGAGTGAAAGGATCCCTGTAATCATATATAAAAAGGGGACAGATAAAGTCTAACTTGCAGAAATATATGACTACATATTTGAAAAAGGAGCTGTAACTTTAGTTATTAGCATTTGTTAACATGAACTTATGAAGGTTGGTTTGAATGCTATTCTGCTGTATGTGTCATTGTGTTTAAACTTCTAGCAAATGCAGCTGGACCTTCCTTGATGAGAAGGCTTTGATGGCGCAACTCAAAAGCCTCCACACAACAAAGGGCTTGTAATTGTTTGCATTTTCTGTCCAAATCCACCCATACACTAAGCTTTCTTACAGCCGCTTTGAATGATCATTTCTATGGAATTCAGGCCTATCTCGTTTGTAGTTCCAACAGCACCGTGCCATGTTGACTACAGACTAAGACCGCAAAAGGGTCCTTTGTAAAAATGTGTTTCACTCACATCTTTCAGCTTACAGTCCATGGACACGCAATGCAAAAAAAAATAAGCACAACAGACATACTGAAAATGTAACAAATGGTTTTCTTTAAAAAATGAATGACATTTTTGCCTTACCTGGCTGTACTGCATCTTTCCATTTGTATGTGTGAGGTGTAAACGCAGAAGATATAAATGACTGAAAGAAATGTTTTTGAGTTACTGAAGTTTTAGGTTTTTGGCCTGAGGGGGAGCATCTTGTAGAAATAGTAGAGAAATTGTGATATACTCAAAGGAAGGTTTCTGCCAGCCTACTAACTGCCTCCAGGAGACGGCTGCCAGGGAGGAATTGGCAGCGGTCTGTGATTTTGGTTTTTAGACAGAGAGGTGAGTGAATCAAAAGACCAACTTGCTTCAAAAAGGACTAGATGACATTTGATCAGTGCTTACTTACAGTTTTAAATTTGCATTTGTATATTACAAAAGGCAAGAAATAATTTTTCAGCGTTTGCTTAAGGTGCACAATGCAGAAAATCTATTAAAACTATCTGAGTTGGTAATGAAACAACCGATGCAGTGATGCAACCATATGTTTTGAATTCCAGCCAGCCTGTTAAAATGTCAGTATAGTCTATGCAGTGCTTGTTGGGTGGTAAGACATCGTCTGAAACACCCACTCACAGCTCCTTCTTACAGCATTAGAACTGAGGGAGCTGTGTCTGACCATTTCTGTAACTTTCTGTAATTGTCAATCTGACATTTAGACCAACGGTTTCCCAGCTGTGGAGGTGAGACAATAAGAAAGGTTTAAACTTCTCTCTCTGACTCTCTTTTTAATTCTTTACATACCTACTTTTGTCATGTTTCATATCTAGTGTACAAACAACTACCAGGCTAAAACCTGAAAATTATACCAACTAAACAATAAATACTATTGTTGTCGCCACTTAGTCAGCTATACATTATATTATATCACCATAATGAAGTGCCATGCAAAAGGCAAGCAAAGACAAAGACCACCTCCGTAATCTCCATTCGCTGTGTAAGAAGACAAACTGAAGAAGGTTAAAATATACCTTATTTTTTTGCTACCTGTCTTCTTTTGTGCATGCTGACAGCCTGCTGCATCTCCCTGTACATCTTCACCTATCTGCAGTTCTTTCTGGCTGAAGAGTTGTGAACTATTATTATTTTATCATTAACCTCTAAATAATTAACATTAGCTAACAATGACAAGTGCTGGAGGAATTTATTTTAGAACCATTCCTTTAGTTAAAGTAACAACACCAGACTATCTAAGTTCCAGCTCCAACCTATGTCAAGAGCATGTGGACGGGCTTATTAAATTGAAAGGCAGCTCACGGTCAAGCAGAGAGAAACCTGTTTCCAGAGACGATAGCCAACTTTGGCCACAAAATGGCAGTAATTTAAAGGATGGACGCAAACAGGTGAGAAGCTTCATATCGTTGTTTGCACGATCTGATATCGTCACGTTGGTGTTGTTCCCAGATCAACATAGTAAATGTTGTTCCAGGATCAACATTGCAAGTGACCAATCAGAATGTTGTGACGTCATACTTTTACGACTTCGGGAAAAACCGCTGTAAAACAAAAAACTGTACTTAAGCTGCGAGAAACCGCCTCTGTCTGCCGACCCTGACCCTAACCCTAACCCTTTAATAAACGCTAAGCAGAATTGATATTGTCCTTGCAACATTGGAACTTCATAAATGCACGAATGGCTTGGCGTGCCAAAGAATAACGTCAGAACAATGTGATTGGTCACTTGCAATGTTGTTCCTGGAACAACATTTACTATGTTGTTCCAGGAACACTGCTGTCGGATTGTACCTCATTAGTAATTGCAGTGCATTAAGTTTCCATTACTGTCCTCAGTGGTGTAAAGTGTAGCCTAAATATGTGGCGTTAGTACAAACGCAGATCAAGGAAGTCATGTAAGACTTCAGGATATAACGTTGTTTCTTCTGCCGTAAATAAATCTGGAATGCCAAACGAAAGCACTCTTTACAGCACCAAATGTATCACAAAGTATGTGAAATGTATGAATGCATTAGCCTTGGGCAGGCGCAACATGAGAAGCACTTACTGCCAGCAGTTGTTGGGAAGAACCTGTTTGAAGCACGACACTCTTTTGCTGTTTAAAATGTTTTTAAGTCAGCACAGTGAACATGCCCAGTGCTCAGAGCTGTCAGAAGTGCATTCCATTTCTCTCCCTAGTAAACACTGAGAGAAAGAATCCAGCTCTGTAACAAGAGGTCCCCACAGGCTTGCAGCCTTACAGCTGAGTGAGTTAGCCAGCAGTTGAGCTGACTCAATCTGTTTGACTTTCACTGTATGGCACATGGAGCCCTGGGCAGGCAACAAGGTCCCTGGGTTGGCCCACGTTCATCTGAAAAATTCAGTGCTGGACTGCTGGCCAGCTCTTAAATATTTGGTTTTAATTACTGCCACAACCTTTACTCTGGCAGGTTACTGTTGAAACATAATCCCCAAGGGGCTGCACTGCAAGGGCATCACACCATTATTCAGCCATAGAAGGGATGGCAGCCATTCTCTTAGCCAGGCGGGTTTTTTATCTGAGATATGGGACATAGCCACAACAGACTATATAGGCTGCCTCTGACAAAGAGCAATAGAAAATTGTGAGATGAGAGACACTCCATAACCCTTAATTATACAGCAGCTGAGACTGAGGAGCACAGCTTATCTCTCTGGTGGGGTTGGTGGATTTTTGAACTTCTCTCATTTGATTACTTGCCCTGTTCACCTGTCTGCCTCGACAGCCCACAGCAGCACTAATGAAGGTGCACACTGTTCCTCTCACAAAGATGATTTTATAATTTTTCTTCCTATTGTCCATAAGATAGGTAAGGCAAGAAAAATCTCTCTGTAGATGAGTCGCCTAAGGGTAACATCTGCCTGTGCATGAGTATTCTCCTCTGCGGGGCTCTGACAGTGACTTTATAGGACATTTTCGCCTGCTCATTCTTGCATTAATTAACCATTAGCATTGCAAAGGTAAAAATAAAGAAAAAAACAGGATGCCTTTTCCATTTGGGATTTATTTAGAGTACCCAGCTCAAGAGATTCTTTGTTATTTTTCCCGAGGCTGCCACTTCCCATGATACAAAAGAAATGTTTTATAGTGAGGCCAAGGAAAGTTGCTGTCAGCACACATTTTCAAAAACTGCCAATGGGTTGTAACCAGGGGCGGAGCGGGGGGGTGGCTTACGGGGCTTAAGCCCGGGTTGTTTTGTCAGAAGCCCGGGGTATTTTGGAGTGTAATTTTTTCATAGTTAGATGCCTGGCTGACAACTGTATAAAACAAAAAGTACACACAATATTCGAAGCACATAGTGCACACTGTGGGAATTTACGACTGTGCGTGAATCCCCCCCTGATATTGGTATGATCCAAGCTCAGGCACTAAGCGACTGAGCGAGGGGGCGGGGCAGCTGCTGCCCGTGAGTGCGCTGTTGGAGAGACGGAGCCAGCCATACTAAGGAGAGCTTAAGTTTGACCAGGTACCAAAGCAAATCATTCGTACCGTACAAATAATGTAAATATGACGGTGTATCACGAAAGATTGATATGAAACTGATCACTTGACCAATATTATTTTACTTGCTCTTCAAGTGAATCAACAAATGGCGAAATGAAAATCCGAACAAATGCTATTTTTTTTATAGTCTTAGCTTACGTGTGTTTATTTCATATTTTCAGTTCTTACCCTCCCCGACTAAATCGGTTTCAGTTATGTACTGAAACATAAGAATGGACATTCGAGGCTTCTTTCAAAGAAAAAACTCAGGTAAATGTTATTTTATATATTATGCTTTGTATGTTGTTCAGTATATTTCTATGCAAAACAAGAGGGATTTCAGTACACAGCAGGATATTCACATTTGTAACCAGATATTTACACTTTAGGGAGAAAACATAAAACATTTTTACTGTACAACATCAATTTAGATTAAACTTTTGTTTTAGATAAATATTGAAATATATTTTGAATTAGTTAAATGTCAGAATAAAGAGAGACAGAGCTGTCTATATTTTATCACTTTCATCAAATTTAGGAGTACATGTACACTAAGTTTATTGTTAAATAATAAGAAAACTCCAGACGATTCCATTCTGAGCTGAAGAAGCTTCTGATAGGTTAGTAGAGTCCATGTGAGTAAACTGGTGGCACAGCTGTGGATGCAAATAAGGCAAAACACAGAGCCTGTTTCTGTGACATGGGAACATCAAGAGATGTCAACAAAACACCAGGAAAAGAACTGTGGAGCTCCATAAATGTGGCTCAATTTTGAATACAATTTGGTGCCATTTGCAATTAAGAAATACAGATAGTTTCTCTCTTTACTCTCAAAGTTAACAAATATGTTTTTATATTTATCAATCTAAAAAAATAAACATTTAGTCTGATTTGATGTTACAATTAAAAAAGTGTTTTTATCTGAAGAGTTTGTAAATATCTGTATATTTGATGATTGTCAGCACAAAGAGGGAGAGAGAGGAACAGAGAGGGAGGGAGAGAGAGGGAGATGGAGAATGAGGACAGAACAGAGATGAACAAGAGCAGGTGAGACACACATGTTAGTCAAATGGTTGTTTACCAAAAGTATAACTGTATCATAGGTCCTCATGTATCTAGTACCTAGTGTTTCTTTTTAGGTTTGCTATTTTTCAAATTCTATATTTATTAAGTTATGCAGCTTGTTTGCACAACAAGGCCAAAATAATTATATAAACTTTTCTCAATCTAAATATTGTACTTTGGTAAAATTAAAAAAATAAATATAGTGCAGGTCTATGATGATTTTTAGTGCTACTATCATCTAGTTCTGATTCTGGTTCTGTCTTGGTTAAGTCCTCAGTAGTCCTGCTTTTGAACTGTTGTAGTCCTGTTTTAATTCCGGATCAGTTCTGGGTCTGGTTGAATTGGGGTTTAGTCCCTGTGTCTTGATACAGCCCTGACTTTGTTCTGCCTCGCTGCTTAATTAAAAAACTAGTTTAAGGTGTCCTGCACATGTGATAAATATTTTTCCCTATATGAAGTCATTCTTTTTTGAACAAAAGTCAAAACAGAGCCAATTAATCTTTCAGTCATTTCTACCCCCCCCAAAAAAAAAAAAAAAAAAAAAATCCCACATGCATACTACCCTTTAGGGCTAAGCCCCGGGTGTTTCAAATGTCTGGCTCCGCCTCTGGTTGTAACAAACTTTTTGGCACAGGTAGATACAGTATGTTAGGTAGGAAAATATTTCTCATCATCCCTCCTACACTCATTTGTACTTGCATGAACAATGTTGGCGCTTGATCAAGTATAAAATCTACGAACTCCATTAAATGTACCAATATGTTTGTATATTACTTTCACAGCATCAGCCATTAACAACCTCTCTCTTTTGCTGTGAAGAAATCATTATCCCCCTTGGTGTGAGACTAAGAAAGCATGAAAGGGGGGAGAGTGCGAAGTGTGTTTTACATACTAGCTTTTAATCCTGACACTCCAATAATTGGACTTTGTCACATGTAGCCTTTGATGTATTTCTGTCTGAGTAACCACAAAGCTGTGTCTACCCCATGGACCGTGCAGAGACAAAAAGCTTTCAGATGGAAACACAGCTTCTGTTTTTGTTACCTCTCTCCAAAACCGGTGTGTACCACTCCCATAACAATGATCCTCACAAATCATTCTCCTAGGTAAGCCTTGAGTAAGGGAGTGTGTTTGCTAAAGGGGTAAATATCGTCTATACCTGTGATCCTATCGCTCTATGATTAAAAATGTCAGTGAGGCCCTAGAGGTGACAGATTGCAGGGTTGCTGACATCCCTCGGTATTTTTGGTACAGGGACAGGTGCAGTGTGCCTGGGAGTCCTGGAGGGAGGAGCGTACAGGAGAGAGGGAGGGAAGGAGGGAAAAAAGGAGACCAGAGAAGGAAGGAAGCAGGAGCAAAGGCTCCTGTTCATTGATGGCCTGTGGCTTCCCGACATCATCCACTACCTAGGCCAGTCTCCAGAGCTCATCTACGTCAGGCAGAGAGTCTGGTACCCAAAGGCACCACAAACAGTTCGTGAGAGGCAGAAGACAAAACCAATAATTCAGATGGAGCCAGTACAGGCCAGACATTTAATACTGTAGGGAATCTGGTGGACTCGACATCTGCACCCTTTTGAGCCACATGGAACCGATGACGCACACTGAACAAACTCCGCATGACTGCTAGGACAACATAACACTGCGAGGGACAGCAACACTGTCGGAGTTCATCAGGGCCCCCTCTAAACCCGATCCATCTGTTCCCACCGGTCACTTGACTCTGACTTGTCATTCAAGGGGCAGCAGCACCAGTCAGCCCGTCTGTTTATACTTATCATGCCACTTGGAAAGGTTGGGACTTCCAAAGAGAACACTTTGAAGAGACAATTTTCATTTTAGATAGATACAGATCTGTTTTGGCATTCACAGGTGTATATTAGGATATGAAAGTCCATCTGCCTGTTTCACCCATCAGTCTAATTGAAGAACACTGGTCTTTTTAAGGGTGACCAATTGAAAACATTGTGAACACTTGCAGGATTATTAAAAGCCCTCAAATCTGTGTGAACTGCAACATATTAAAAGTGATTTTCGCACTGCTCAGAGTGGTACTGCAGCATTTTTCATGTAAATCATAGCCTGTGTGAGGTGCAGGATCCCTTAAGCAATGGCAGCCTCACACTTAACATCCCATTATTCCACTCTGCTTAATCAAAATTGTGCATTGTGTGTATTCCTCACTTACTTCTCCATTTTAATACCCTGTTATTGCCCCACTATAATTCTCTACTCTCTGCTATTCTCTCTGTATTGTTATGCACACATGTTGTATTGTACAGTTATTAAGTCTGATTTCTAGTTTGGGATTTTGGAGACAGCAATTGCTATCATGAATCCTGCATGACTTTTGATAAGTATGATACCTTTGTCTTTGACTAAAAAAAATGCAAAGAGATTTTTTTGAGTGTTTTCAGACATACAGTGCATGCAATTAAAGTGTTAAACACTCCCTGAGCCCTGCCTAGCAACAGAGGTACTGACTCTGCCGTGGTCCAGTGTCTGAAGGAGGCTGCCAGAAGATGAATTTGTGTTTAGGCATTGTGATTAAGATACCCACTACCCACTGTGTGTGCCTTTTTGGCAGACAACTCTCTGAGGTCTCAAACATGGGCATAATGACATGCCATTGTGACTGGCACAGTGCCACTGCCCCATGCCTTTGGTCATGAAAGACAGAAAAATCATCAGGGACCACACTGGCAAAAACCAGTCCTCCGAGAGCTCCCTCTCACATATGGACAAAAATGGCATCACAGATGACAGGAGCTGCAGTCTGTGCAGTCTGAGGCCATGTGCTTGTTAATGTCTTGGGGGAAATCCATTTCAGAGATGTGTGGGGGGGATAAGCATAGACAGGCTAATCCTAGATTATTTCCATGGGGATTGCTTGCTATACACTGTAAATACAATAAGTTGACTCTGACTGCCTCTGAAAAATTATCTAAAATGTAAGCTGGTGAGTTAGAACAAGCCCTTCATTGTGAGTGCAGAAATATTTAGACAATTAATATAGCGCAAGGTCACATGAAAATAATAAACTGTGTCATGGTGAGGAAGCACTACTTAATTTTAAATTAATTTTATTTAATATATCTTGTTTTATATGACTTCAAAATAAATAAAGTCAGAATATGTGAATATAAAAAAGCCTTTTTAATCTTGACAGGAGTCTCAGTCGTGGTGACCTGTTTGCCGGTTAAACTAAAACATTATTCTTAGCTACAAAAGGCCTGGATACCACATTACATTGCCACAACAACTGAAATCTATGCATAGCATGAGCTGGCATTTCAATCTACTGGGCACTGGGCAAGATGGTCTAGATGACATGTGCCCACCTTTCATCCCTGCGTTGCTGCCAATGGTTTGTCTGTTTGTGTGTGAACATGAGATGATAAACACATTGTTGTGTGTTTTGTAGTTAAGGTTAAATCCATCCATCCCTCCGTCTTCTGCTTATTCAAGGTCAGGTGATGGTGGCAGCAGGTTAAACAAAATATTCCAGATGTTCTTCTCCTCTGCAACACTTTCCAGTTTCTCCTGGGGGTTCAGAGGCGTTCCCAATCCAGATGAGATATATAATCTCTCTTTGGCATGCATGAAAAATCTCCAAGGGGACATGCCCAAAAGGCATCCTAACCAGATGCCCAAACCACCTCAAAAGGCTCCTTTCAACACAAAAACGCAGCAGCTCTACTCCAAGATCTCTCTGGGTGTCTAAGCTTCTCATCCTATCTCTAAGGCTGAGCCCAGACACCCTATGTGGGAAACTCATTTCACACGCTTGTATTCGTGGACTTACTTTTCAGTCATTACCCAGTTCTCATAGCCATAGCTGAGGGCTGGAATGTAAATGGTCTGGTAAACTATTCCTTTCAGCTCAGCTCTCCCTTCACCACAACAGTTCAATACAATGCCCACATTACTGCTGATGCCAACACACCAATCTGCTAGTCCAACTTATGCTCCGCCTTCACATCACTCATTAGAGCCCCTCATACTTTGAGTCATTTGCAGAAGCCTCTTTCGCTCAGCCCAGAGGGACTTTTCCACCATTTTACCATCAGAGAGGTTAAAATGTTCTTTATAAGTTTAGACCATTTAAATTTGATGTTAAACATTAACGACCCCAGAAGTCGTTAAGCTCCGCAGCAGAACTGTACATACAAAAAGTTCATTACAAGAAACAGTACAGAAAACTTACTGTAAGCAAGTAAAGTTAAAAGGCCAGTAATTTAGTACAATGCACAGCTTAATATACAGGACATTGTTTACATAATATACTGCAATAAAGTGGCCAACTTGAAATGTTTTAAAATGCCCACGCCACCTTCATAACCAGATACTCTCAACATATTTCAGACAAGCAAAGAAAATAAAACAATCTATAGTCATTGAGTATTCAGCCCATACAAACAGGGGGAGCAGAGCTTGTCCCTGAAATCTAAAAACTGAAATTAATTTAAACATATCAGAGTGAAAGCAATCCCTTCTTTCATCTCAGACTAGCGTATGTGCCTGTTTGCATCCTTCCTGTAAACTGCTGCCATCATGTGGCCACAGAGTACTTTTGTCTCGGAAAGCTAGCTTCTGTTGTCACTGTGGACATGGCTGACGTTGTCTTGCTGGGCAAGGTTGGTGATGGATAAACCTTTGTTTATTGGTGAGAGAGTAGTGGAGACCAGTGTGCCAGCTAACTGCGCATTTGCTATCCCCGTGCTGTTACACACATGCACAAATGTCTGTTAGCAGGATCACTAAAGCCTGAATTACACTAATCTGCAGTGACTCTACATACAGCCTCTGATCTAACCGGTGTACGAGGCTAACACTGTTGCAAGCAATTATACCTGTGCTTGAACAGCTATGCGTAGATACATTTGCAGGTGCAGGTCACGACATATGAAACTGCCTAGGGATTCAAAAGAGTTTGCAGTTACAACATACCTTTTTCCAGTTTGGAACACTGTACTGAATTATTTGCAGGGGGGGACACTTTGTAACCTACCCAGATCACCTAAATTATGTCTGCTAGGAGACAAAGGAGAAGTGCCACAATTAAATAAACACCAGTTTAGAGTGTTAAGTACTGCATTGGTAACATGTGCCCGTGTCATTTTGGAACACTGGAAGGACTCCCATACTCCAACGCTTAAAATGTGGAAAGAAAGAATAATTGGGAATGTTGCGTGCGAAAAGATGTTGGGAAAGTTACATCATGTGACGGAAGCTGCGGTGGAACAGTGGGACAATTTTTGCACCTACATGTCTACCTGACTTGGACATTTGCGCTTAATACAACAGATGTTAAAACCTCACTGTTTTTGTTTTGTTTTGTTTTTGTTTTGTTTTGTTGTTTTTTTTGTTTGTTTGCTTCTTGCTTTTGGTTGCTGCATCTTTGTATTTGCTGTTATAAAATGCAAAATCTAATAAATACCTGAATTATAAAAAAACAAACATACCTTTTATCCTGCCATCCTGGGAGACGATAACACATAAAGGTACACGTGTGCACCATTTTTGCACATATAAGAAATCATACTGACTGACAGGATATGCTTAGTTTTATCCAGATGTAATATCCTTATTATAAATAATGTTTCTAATAAGGATTTATTTTTCTGTATAATATATTTAAAAAATAACGGCAACAAGAAGGAGTGTTGAGTGCAGAAAGGTGAAGACATCCAGGCAGAGTGTACAAAGATGCAGGAGAGACTGTCAGGCAGAGAAAAGCAGGCAGCAGAAAATGATGAAATGGTATGGCAACGTATCCCGTTGCTGTGTTAAACAGCTGAATTACTCATTACGAAGATTTAGGGTCATTGACGTTGCCTGCTTTTCTGTAAAAAGCCACCGAATGCCACTCCTACAGTGAGTCAGGAAAGGGGTTGATAAATTACAATATATGGATACAAGTGTGGAGGACAGTATTTCAAGACCAATATCAAGCATGTTTCTTAATGCACTGAAGTGTGGACAACTCCAAAGAGAAACAGACTGACTTAAACAGCTTACCGGTAATCAAATATCTGCAACTGCAGGCCGCTTTATGGAGCACAACCACTCAGTCCTGTGTTTTTCTAAGTGCACTGTGTCATAGGGCTGTTCGATATAACGATATATATCGGATGACGATATAAAAACGTCTATCGTTTCATTTTATGCTATCGTTTGTTTCGTGGTGTCGCAAAATAAACTGTTTACAGCAATATTTTTTCATTATTTTGATGATCACTGTAGTGGCTATATTCATTTCCTCTTTCTCTTATATTTTATATAACCACACTGCTGACGGACAAGCGCCTGTTTTATGCGTTGTGGTTAGCAGCACCGACGGTAACACCTTCGCGTGTCCGCTTGTTTATGTTTCACATAAACCTTTCACAATAAAGCTCAAGATCCTGTTGAGACTTTTCAAAATAAACTGAATCACGTGAAAGAGCAGATTATTTACAGATGAGAAGTAAAAAAGAGCCGCCAGGTGCTAAAAAATAAACCTTAGACTCAAACGTTAGAACAGGCTTTTCCCCGCAGCACGCCGTGTAATAAATACTCACAAAGAAAATGGCGGCCGTTAAAACTTATGTCTAAAAATGTATCGTTTCATGCATCGGTTAAAAACACTCGACTCCAGCTACATGACGCGCAGCTGGAAACACTTCCCGCAAGTCGAGCTGCCCGAGATTCACAGAATTTACAGAAAATGTTACATTTTTGTGATTTATATCGTTATCGGGACGATAGAATTCTTATATCGGGATATGAGATTTTGTTCATATCGCACAGCCCTACTGTGTCATCTGATTATACCGATAAGTTTGGTTTGTTTGTAGCTGTCGATGAAAAGCAACCACTGACCAAATGGGACTGTAAAAGCTTTTATTACACTTGCAGTTGTTTCTTTTCTGTTTCGCTCTGTATGGAGGTAGATGCATGCAGTGAAAAAGACTGACATTGTTTATTATAATGGATGCAATTTTAGCAACTGGACATTCGCCATTTTCTTGCATTTTGTTTTTCAGTTTTGCTGAGCTTTATGTAGACAAAGGATTTCAGACTTTCTTCCTCACTGTGTGATGAATAGAGGTTGTTTATGTAACACTAGTTGGATCAGTACTCATATGAGCCATTACCCAAAGCCCTAAAGCCAAGATATCTGTATCTGGACTGAAGAAGTTGGATTGATGCAGACCCTAATAGCAAGAGCAGGTGGCACAGATGAAGGGACTCATAGATTCAGATAATATCACAAATACCCTAAAACCAGATGCACACAAAGCACAAAAAAGACGATGAATCAACTGACTAGTGGAAATCATTTCAAATAAATCATTGATCGCTTTCATGCTGATTAGCTCAAAACAAAGAGAGCATTTCGCATAGTATTTCTATTGTGCAGAACTGTCAAATCCTGACAAGGCTACTCCACAACTAAGGCATCACCACAGAGGGCTCACAGGCTTTTGTTGCTGTCAGCAAGCCCTGAGCAAAGCAGACACTCGCCTTTCAAACTCATTAGCCAACCCTGATGTGATGAACTCATCAAAGGCATTGTAATGAGACTCTAACGTTCATTGTTTCCTGCTCTTCCCCCGTATAACCAACATGATTTGGAGTTACTCCATAATGGAATCAGAATTAATTGTTAGCATGTATTTCAAAACAAAAGTGTGTCAGGATTGCCACAGAGGATTGGCCCAACAGCTGTGAATATTTGGATGTGGCTTCCTGGGCACCAGCCAAGCTGACAGCTATGTCAGTTGCTAATGCACACATGCGCACACACAGACACACAAGCTCTTAAAATTGTGCACACAAAAGGAAGAGGCAGAGAGAAGCACACACACACACACTGCATTCGCATTCAATTATTCTGCAAAATCAGGCAAATAAACGGGACAATACAATACAATTTAACACAATATTTGGGATTTAAGCAATATTATATGTGGAGAACTTACTGAGCAGCAGAAAATTCTGAAAACTGCCAGCATTGTCCACTGCTGATATGATTGTGGTGGGGATGTTAATTATCAGCTGCAGGAGTCGCAGACTGCTAAACCTGCCAAAACTCACACAGCCAAAGAATTACAAACTTTATTCAATAAACTGTCCCAAATTAAGTCATGTCAATTCAATTTTATTTGTCTAGCTCAATATCACAATTAGCTTCAATAGGATTTACATTTATCTTCTAGGCTGCAGCTTTCAACACCCTCTATCATTAGCCCCTGACTTACAAGGGAAAACTGCCCAAACTCAACCTAAATAAAGTAGAAGCCCAGTTCCCAATAGAGCTCACATAAAATTGCTATGTGAAACAGCCAGTTAGCCTCCCCAACTATTTTTTATACCTTTTCTAATTAGGAAGTGAAATTCCAGGAGCTTCGTAATCTCTTTTCAGTGTCCTCGACAGCTCTAACCTAGCATATTTATTGTGATAGGAGACACCAAAGGTCTCAAAACCCTCACCGGCAGGACATTCAGATTCCTGTTACTGTCAAGCGCTAACTCTTAAGCCACTGTACAGCCAAACAGGAAGTGAAAAGCTGCACCTTTAAAAAAAAAATGCCCAGCTTTACAGCATAATTTACTCTTTTTCTAGTTTCGCTAGCCAATGTCAAATTTCATGTAGGTTATAAAGGTTGGGTTTTTTTTAATAATTTAATTTTTTTTATACTTTATCAAGTTCTATGCATTATCAGAAACTCTGACACCCAAAGGTGTTGGTTTTGGAGAAGATGTTGGAGAAGAGGAAGGAATCTCTCGGAGTTATAAGCTAATGTTAGCGCTGACTAGCTGGCTTGGTTAGCATGATATGATTTTTGGAACTAGCAAAAGACAGGCTTAAAGCAAAATGTACACACCACAGCCCACTGAACAGCCCACTTATTAAAGTGGGTTTTATCACAACTGATGCTATGCAAGATGAAATGTCAACTACCTTTTACTGAAAGTAACCACATCATCTTAAAAGCATTAGGAACCCATTCGCTGACCCAGTTCACAATGCATCAAAATTGCATTAAGAAAGAAAGGTTTAGGTTAACTAATGAAAATGATGATCCACAGAGGAGTTGAGGAGGCTCAGAAACATAACACATACCAACACTGTAGAGCAAGTACCCATTCTTGTGAATTTTCAAGGGTCTGTAACATAAGCTCACCGGTCCTGCAGCCAGTTATGCTAAAAATGAAGAGGCAAGAGCCACAATGTTACACTCCATACTTCAAAACAGCTCTCCACAAACCAGTGATTAATACCCAGAATGCTGCATCCATATTTTATGCAGTGTGTTGACAGTAAAAGTTTTTAAATTTCCAGTTTCATTCTGCTTATTTTTTTAACCCTGAAAGTTGTTGTTGTTGTTGTTTTTTTAAGTTTAACTGTGATAATTACATCACTTTATTGTTGACTAAAGTTGTAAATATTTCAAGAAAAATAAATACATTTATTCCTTCTCAGTTTATTCCTTCAGGAACTGAAAAGCATGATCTGGTTGGCTTGAAGAAGTGTCCAGTTTGTTTAAGGAGCCCCCAGATGTGGAGTTTAGGAACCACTGACACAAGGAATCTTGAACTAGTGGACAGGGACGCACCACTTAGACTATTTGTGCCTAATCCCAGTGAACTTTCAGAGAATCTTTACTATCAGTACATTACATGTACATGTACATTACTATCAGACTCCAAGGAATGTCTAAATAAAAGCAGCAGTTATATTCTTTCAACAAAACACCACAAGGTCTTCATTCTGGCTGTAACCAGCTCAGATGGCATTGTGCTAATTGTGTATTTCTTCTTGCACATAGGCTAATAAAGGAAAGGAAACAAGTAAATGAATGTGTATAACACAAGCACCAGCAGCTTGAGCTTAAAAATATCACTGTCATGAATCGGCCTTCCAAAAGCTTTTAAAAATCAACACCCATCCAGATATACCACGATTTGTGCTCCACCGCCCTGACAGCTGTGCATACACAAACACTTCAGCAAACACTCAGCTGTGTTTCCATCACTTCAGGGGACATTACAGTGGTTTACACTTTTTTTGATAATCACCATAACCTTTACCCGAACCTTAAACAAACTTTTCACCTTAAAATCGAATTTATTTGTTTTTTATTATTATTATTATAAGAGGGTCTTTTTTTTATTTCCCTCAACAGAAATGTCCCCACAACATAAGTAATGCCAGTACACACACACACACACACACACACACACACACACATATACACTGACGCATTCAGCATGCAATCATAGGAGCCTGCTCTGTGATGGAGAGAGGAGAAGCCTTGAACCCAGGTGGAAAGTGGATAGGAGGCATATGGAGCAACATACAGAGGTCAGAAAGCAAGAGTGTAACACACCCCTATTTTAGCTGGGCGGCTGCAGCAGCAGATATCAGCTGAATCCTGATATTTAATTTCAGGATTGGCATTAAAGCTTGGTGAAATTACAGTGTTTCTAATGGATTAGTGGTAAGCAAATTGGTATTATAATACAGCTATGAGGACATCCACTGCACTCAGAATCTTTTGCTTGGTCAGGACTTCTTGGCTTCACATTTTTAACTCGAACGGGTCAGTGACATTTCTAAATCGCAGACTGATCGGTGTATGCTGCCTGAGGGATGCATGTGAATCACAAACAGTAAAGGCACGGACCTCTGGAATACGAACTGTGAAAAAGAGTTTTCTTTTATTGTACATCACTGCTGAAACAGCGTGCACTTATGTATAGCGAGCAAGCAAAATGTTTTATCTGATTCATAAACAGTTCAAGGACCCGGCGGTTTCGAACCCTCTCACAAAGCTGTTTGTGTCTGAGCATGAACAAGAAATAAAGAAGAAAAGAGCTGATAAACTGATACTTCACCTGCCCACAGAATTTCCAATAAACCCATGAGTGCATGTACATAAAGAGTGGGTTAAATGGGTCTGCTGGGAGGAAACGCGGCATTTGAGCATCCAAACTGATAAACTATCGCAGTCATGTGCACTAAAGCTCGTTTTATATTAGTATGATAGGATATTTATGGAAATATATGCTCATTGCTTGTATAATGGCATGTAAAATACACCATACTGACATCTGTTTGACTGCAATACTGAGAGACAGCGCGTGCGTATATTACACAACACTTTCAGAGCGAGAAAGCACTCTGGGCTTTCTTTTAGGTGCCTTCATTTATAATTACACCCCCTCATGGGCATGCTTGCTGCATGTATGAGTATGAATGTGGCTGGATATTTATGGGAGCGAGAGAATAATGCACCGATAGTTTGTGCTCAGTGATTAGACATCCATATTTATAATTTACCACACCCATGGACTTCAGCGAAACCTGTATCTGTATCAACGTGACAGGAAGTCATTTGGGAATCAGTAGAGGATATCTATTGTGTCAGGCTGTTACAGTCTGAAAAGAATGGGGCTTGGCTCAATGAATAGGTTTTCATATTCATAATTGGCAATGCCCTGTGTCTCTCAGTAGTTTTCTTTGCATGCTTATCACAATGATGCAGAATGATAATCGTTTGTTATCTCAATCCCCAAAACTCTCATTTCAACAGAGGTTATTAGAGAGTGAAATAGCTAGCCATATAGCCCCCTCGCTATATTCCACGCACAGATCCGCTCTCAGACACTGTATGAAATAAGAGGCCTCTCAACTATTTAATAACCCAATTTAGCAATGATGATGAAAACATTTTCCCACTTACCTTTTCATCTAAAACGTGTTATGTTAAATTCAAGTAGTTTGAAATTCTAAAAAAAAAGGTGGGGACATCAATATTAATAAACAAGACCACAGGCTGGTACATCAACAGTGTTCTCTTGTGGCGGTGTTTGTTTAGAAGCTGTCCTGTCTGTCTCTCGACCCCAACTGTCCCAGATTTATGTTGCTTTGCCAGGATGCCTTGACATCTGCCAGAGACAATTGCGCCCAGCTGTCTCAAAAGGTGGCAGCAATGTGGCATGATTTACAAGGAATGTTGGGGTTGGAGCTGCAGTGGTGGAGGAAACTCAGGTTTCCAGCAGCTGGACGCTACACCATTAGATCATATTCATTCTTATGTCCATCAAGAAAACAAGCATGCCACCATCATTTTTGCACAACCGGTACCGGTTTTATAATAAAGTACTGCATTTCTTAGACGGTGCTTTGTATTCGTCCCGCTGGCATCAACAACCGAGCTTGTGCTTTTTCATCTCACATTTTATTTCGCGGTGATAGCCAGTTCTTAAGCAGTCAGATCATCATGTTTTCCTGAACTTTGAGCATTTTCACCCAGTCACAATGCTTCACATTTCATTTGACTCTGTCTGCTCCCTGCAACTACGTTGAATATAGATACAGCTCTTGAAATATCAAGCGCCGTATCTATCGCTCTCCTTCTCACTACCTCCTCGACTCACATCTCTGCCTGAATTCTTCAGTCTTACTCTCTCCTTCTTACTCTAACCATTTCTCTAGATCTTCTTTAGTGATTTCAGAGAACTTTCTCTCTCCTGTGTGCGAGTGTGTGTGTGTGGGGGCTGGTAGCTGGTACTCAGCGCATCCTAAATGACCTTGTATCCTCATTATTCTTTGCAGCCAGACACTTCAAAGGAAGCTGTGGGACGGCAGTGCAGAAATGACGAAGTGGTGTCTGATCTCACACAGATTCCTGCTCACACTGGACCGTACATATACGTGCTGCTTGTTCGCGGCGATACAGTGAACATTATTACCTTGATACTACAAGAAAGCCTTAAAAGTCACCCTCAAAAGAGGATGCTGTTTTTAGCTATGTAAACAAGTCATAACTTCTTAGAACTCGTTTGATTTTTTTATGACTCGGTAGTAATTCAGCGGACTTGCTTGTGTTTCTTTCCCACCATAACTCCAGCGGGCTCTTAAAGTGAAGGACAAGTGTGATTCTACTTGAATTGCTTAGTGGCCTGTTGGATTCATAAATGGGAAATGAGGAATGAGGGCTGGTTCTGGTAAAAGGGTTAATGGCTTCGAGAGTGCTTCTGCTCCTCATTTGTGTAAAAGATGTGAGCATTTAGCAGGAGTCATTTGTGGTTTTTTAATACCACCTCTGTGGCATTTCCCCTGGCATCCAGCAGACAATTTTGTGAGGTGAGGTTTTCTTCTTTTTTCTTTTTTTTACTCAGCAGTGACACTACAGATAAAACTTGTAGCTGCACCCTTTCCCCACCCCCTTTTCTTTCACACATATTTCCTTTCCTCACTCTATCTGCCTCCCCGTTACCTCCTCTCTCATTCTGACAGGCATGACATGGAAGTGGTAAGCCCTACTTCTGTGCACTAGCGGTTTGTGGGCTGTGCTGCTAAGTGCCTGGCACATCACAGCACCTCTGCCTCAGGAGATAAAGCCATTTGAATTGTATTCCTCAGCCCACAGAGAGTTGGGCTGGATATTATCATCAAATGGGCAGCAGCACGAAGAGTCTCACACACCGGTTAAGTTTGACATCGGATGTAAATTGGGGAGTCAACATTTCTGTAGCGTGCACGCGTGATGACTGTCTTGTTTGTGCCTTGAGAGAGGGCATGTGAGTGGGAAGTGGGGGAACAGTTGCTGGGGAGCTGTTGAGTTCGTCCATGTTGCCGTGCAGTGCAAGGATGGTGTGCTCACAAAGATGTGCAAAACGGGTCAGACAGCTTCCCCAAGTTTCCTGCAGTTCTTATCGGGTTTTTATCGATTCAGTCATGAAATACCAACACGTTCATCTTGTAATTATGACTCCTTCTTTCTGCCTTTATTGTCCCTGCATAATCAGCTCCATCAAGTCTGGAATAATTGATTCCCCATTTATGCTAATGGTATGGATCTGGAGCGTAGAGGAGCAAATACTCAACCATGTTGTCTTTCGGGCCTGACATTTAAAATGAAATGAGGAAAGTGTTAGATTCCAGTCAGATATCAGGATGTTTTTGGCTCTGGCTTCAGTGACAGTCTTGAGTGGAGCCACTAGGTTGTACTTGCTCTAACCAGACTAGAAACTGGATGGGAATAAGACCTTCAGATGTATTTCATCACTGCCTGTTTAGGGACCTTTACTATTGTGTATCAACTGATGGAAGTAAATTAGATCGCACTCATGCATGCAGAGCCTTACCAATTAATCCCCCCACCAACCAGGCTGCGTACGGCTCTAAACAGAGACACACATAGACAAAACAGATCCAGACAGGCTTGCCGGCTCACCCACAGAGACACATATGGGCAGAATTGAAGAGCACATTTGCATACACACCTACAGTCCAAACAACCACATGCAAGAACATGCACATGTAGAGTCACACAGAATCATGCTGTGCACTTCTCTCTTTCATAACTAAATAACTGACTATAACTTACTCAAGTCAGGTTTATCATTTTAAACTTTTTTAAATACTCCACTATTCTAGTCATGGTCACAACAGGTCAATCAAAGGGCCCAAAATCTTTTAAGAAGCTCCTCTTGGAGAGCAATTTATTTTGTAAATATTTGTAAATAGCCTGTCCTCAGTCAGTTCCTCTGAGAAAACCTCTTGTCAAAATGCCAAATTACATTCCACAGCCTTTTTTCATCCAACAGCAATGTCACAAAAATATCCGTCAAAAGCTTCATAAAAACACATCAGATCATTGCCCACAACTACCTCTGAATCCCTCAGTTCTTTAATGTCAATCACCTGTCAAGTGACGGCTGATAGGTTGCCAGCGGTCCAGCAGGCTGCCTGTGGCGGGATGAAAGGTAGCACTCGCACATGGGAATTAAAGTTTCCCGGTTAGTATTCATGACACGAGTAAATCACTTATATGCCAGATGCCCTCACCAATGTGATAAATGTAGTGTTATACACTCCTGTATCAAATGATAAAGAATTTGTGTGTGTGTGTGTGTGTGTGTGTGTGTGTGTGTGTGTGTGTGTGTGTGTGTGTGTGTGTGTGTGATAGAGCATAAACACCAGAGTCCATTTTTGTGGTGCACTCAGTTTCATGAAATCTGCTTTAACTGCCAGCTACCAAATCTCAACGTGCCAAATGGGCACTTACAAACGGCCAGTTAACAAAACCTGTAAACCAAGGAGCTTCTGCCTCATTGTTGTGTCCACAGTGCTAACCCCTGGAGGAAACCCCTCAAACAAAGGCAACATGGTACAGAGGGAGGCCATGACGGCTCTATCTCATTCTTCCCTGCCACTCACGCAGCATACACATCAATCACAATCCGTCGGCCTCAGATCCGAGCAGCTCCTTGGATGCAATTTGTCACAGGTCCTTAGGCGCTGACATGCTTCTAAAACGCTCAACTAATCTGCCTGTGATAACGGTCTTAAATTTCCTTGGTGGGTGTTAATCAAAACGATCTGCTCTGTGTCTGAGAAATGACCACTGGTCACTGGGCAGAATTAAGCCTGTTGTTAAGCTAATGTGGACACGCGGCACAGGGGCTGGAACTATTTTTGACACTGATAAAAATGTTCCTTTAAAAAAAAGAAAAGAATTTAAGCCGGATTTATGTAAAAGGAAATTTTAATGAGAGCTTTTTGTCCTGTATCAAAGCAGCTATAAAAAAGGTACCAAATTTAAATCAGAGTTTTGATTCAGCTGTAACATTTTAGCTTAAATATTCTCTCTCATTCTTGAACTCACCTTTAGCAAGAGCTTTTCAGTCTGGTAACAGATTACTCATGAATAAGAGCCTACATTATTCAGTGGCTGGTGCTTTTATACACCAGCCAAATGCCTCTGCCTGCAAAGATACTCCAGCAAGGAGGATACATGTCCCCCGTTCAAGAGCAATTGCCATTTTTAGTGAGTCCTCCATGGTAGCAAGCTGCCGAGAGGTGGGTGTGATGGGCCCAATTTAATGCTCCATTATGCAAATTGATCATCTCAATTGACCATCACTTTGGTAATAAGACGGGCTGAACAGTGCTGAGGACGGTGGGGGAGGTGTGTCTTTTAAAATCTTTGGAAAAAACATTGCACCAAAGCACCCAGGTGCTAAAAATAAGCTGGGTGAGTGAAAACGTGAAGAAATGCATCGCAACTTTCAGCGATGAGGCATGACGGAGATGAGTGACAGGAAGCTAATGTCTGCCTTGGTGACCTCTCTAATGACCAGTCACATTTAAAAGTCACCTGTCTCGTCTTCCTTCCGAGAGATATTGAAATGCAAGAGTGAAATGCAACATTTGCATGATGAGTTTCAACTTTCTGACACTTTCACACTTTGTTTTTTGTTGCTTTTAGTTATTCACACGTGCTGGTTCCTCTACCTTTCCACACTCGGCTCTCACGTCCGCAATTCTATGATTCCAAGCAGATTAAAGGAGAAAAGCAGAGATATTTGCTTTCATTTCAATCTTACTCGGAGTTGATATTCCACAAATTCTTTTTTTTTTTTTTTTTTTTTTTTTGCAGCTTGCACAAATGGAGTTCGATATTCTTTATTTAATGGGAGAGATTTCCAGCGCGTTTATCCTCTGTGAAGAATCGCACGACACACTTGAATTTCCCTGAGAATGGACAGGGCACGGGAAAGTCAGAGTACGGGCGAATTAATTTTGTCAGTGCCTAATTGCATTTATTGGCCATGCCTGGCACCTCCTAATCCTGGATTATGATGATGCATTAACAGCTGTGACTGGCTGTTTACAAGGCATTTATTAGCCGGTGTCAACATAATGAGACAAATTCCACCTATCACATTAATCACCCCGCTGCCAGGACTATGTCGCTTGCCACGAGCAGAGCCCAGATGACGCAAAGGCCAAGGCTGCGCCGAAGCTGATTCCCATTTTCTTGCATTAGCCATTGTTACCTCCTTAGTAACTGTCAGCCCAGCAGTGAGGTGATGATGTGCTAGTTGAACTGAATAAAGAGGAATGGATTGAAGGAGGGGGCGAGTTATAGATAAGTGGAGAAGGACCGCGGGATCAAAGACACGGTTCAGCGCGTCAAAGCGCAAAAACAATTTTCCCCACATAATGCTTCTAATTGCCGTCAGGTCACTTAATTATAGAATGAGTATTGTTTACTGTGAACTCATCTCTCCTTCCTTTGATTCTGTCCATCTGTCTTTTTTGACTCACTCTAGCCTTCTCATTTACGGGGGTAAAAGCACAATGCGGTTAGCGAATTACTATCAAACATATCAGCTGTACAGAACTGTGAATGAGTTATACTTCATAACTGATCAAAACTAACCCAGGGGGAAGCACTTTTGTTATTCTGTTATAATTATAAAAACGACTATAAGCAGCACTAGCAGAGAAAAACCTTTTAATTGTACTTAATACGGCTTCGCTCAGAGTTGTGCATGGGGCTGCAGCAGGAGGGACATTGATTTCTTTCCTCACCCAGCTGTCCCCAAAAAGTGATGCACAGCAATTAAACAGGAGCCTGCGTGACACACCTGACAAAAGCAGCTGAGAAATGACACCGGTGAACGTCCCGCTGGCCTCGCCTTAATGGAAGCAGGTTTTCAGATATTGCGCTCTGTTCCGTCACGCGGGAATCATCAAGCGAGATCGCCCCTCGCCCTGTAAACACTTTATGTGTGGATTTCTCCGATTCCATTTAAAGAGCAGTCGCTGGTCTCAAACTTTGCACCAACATCACTCCTCCAATTGTCTGGCCTGTCGAGATCTGCCAGACTTGACACATTGATATTGTCAGCCAGGAATGAAGATCACCTGTAAAGTATTATGGTTGCCTCCACCCAAGACCGCTCTTCTTTTACAAGAACACAGCATTGGAGTAGTTGTTTTCTTATCGATCTCTTTGTGCATTTTCTTTACAATGAGTATACAATGAATAACAACACAGCTGAAAAAATATAAGCTGAAAAAAATATCAATATGAATACCTTAAAACTTTCTCCATGAGTAGATGAATGCTAGGCATAAAGTGCTTTTAATGCACTTGCACAGTCAAAACTGATGATCCAATGGAAGTTGTCCCATCTTGCGTTTTATTACTGCTAAACACTAGATGTATTACTTTCAGATTTTACACATCATATCATGCTTTACAGGTTTGCTTTTACAGGAAGTGGAGGGACTGGATTGTAAAATACATGCTCTCTGCCTCCAAAAATGAAAGTGCTTTAGTGATAAGGAGTGGATGAGAGGACAGGAGATACGGCACAATGCAGTGGCACATCTCCCAGCGCGAGCTGTTTCGCTGTGCAGCAGTCTGCGTTATACAATTCTCATGTGGTTCTCTGGCATCTTACAGTTCACCTAACACCTAGTCTGAACATAGGGCCACAGGTCTTTTGTTGCTCTGCACTATCCTCCAGCACAGGTGAAGAAACAAAGAGACACACAATTGTGACAATGATACCATGTCAACAGACTTTCTTTGGCATGTGGTAAATGCGCGTCCCCCTCTGATTAATGCTGAATCATGATACTGAGATAAGAATGGTAGATGGAGTGTGCCAATGTCCACCAGCTTCCAACTCTTCAACCTCACCCTTCTGCTTTTTTCTGTGGAGCAGCTCGCTGCCATCTGTCAGGACTGGAAAGCCCTGGTGGCTTGCAGCAGGTTTTTCCAAACCTCCATACATGGCTGCCTCACCCTGTCAGACTCTGCTGTGCATGAACCCTCAGCCGTAACCAGTCACTGGGCTAGAAAACAGTGGAAGTCAAGCCCAAGCCTCATTGACACCCTTGAAAAATCTCTCTTAGTAGCGTTATTGACCCAGGACATAATCAGATGGCAGGCTGTACATTGGCCAGAAAAGGACATAGTAAAGTTAAGAAAGCATTACCGCCAGTGAAGCCAATTTAATGTAATTGAAAGCTGTTTACCTAAGTGCTATTTAATTGCCCGACTCCTCTTTGAATCTTTCATGCAACTCTGTGCTGCAGATAAACATAGCACAGTATTAGCAACGTTTCCTTATTAGTTATTCATGGCTTCATTTTCTTCATATCTCCCCTTATTCTTTGTGAGCAACACCAGAGGCGGAGCCAGACATTTGAAACACCCGGGGCTTAGCCCTAAAGGGTAGTATGCATGTGGGATTTTTTTTTTTTTTTTTTTTTTTGGGGGGGTAGAAATGACTGAAAGATTAATTGGCTCTGTTTTGACTTTTGTTCAAAAAAGAATGACTTCATATAGGGAAAAATATTTATCACATGTGCAGGACACCTTAAACTAGTTTTTTAATTAAGCAGCGAGGCAGAACAAAGTCAGGGCTGTATCAAGACACAGGGACTAAACCCCAATTCAACCAGACCCAGAACTGATCCGGAATTAAAACAGGACTACAACAGTTCAAAAGCAGGACTACTGAGGACTTAACCAAGACAGAACCAGAATCAGAACTAGATGATAGTAGCACTAAAAATCATCATAGACCTGCACTATATTTATTTTTTTAATTTTACCAAAGTACAATATTTAGATTGAGAAAAGTTTATATAATTATTTTGGCCTTGTTGTGCAAACAAGCTGCATAACTTAATAAATATAGAATTTGAAAAATAGCAAACCTAAAAAGAAACACTAGGTACTAGATACATGAGGACCTATGATACAGTTATACTTTTGGTAAACAACCATTTGACTAACATGTGTGTCTCACCTGCTCTTGTTCATCTCTGTTCTGTCCTCATTCTCCATCTCCCTCTCTCTCCCTCCCTCTCTGTTCCTCTCTCTCCCTCTTTGTGCTGACAATCATCAAATATACAGATATTTACAAACTCTTCAGATAAAAACACTTTTTTAATTGTAACATCAAATCAGACTAAATGTTTATTTTTTTAGATTGATAAATATAAAAACATATTTGTTAACTTTGAGAGTAAAGAGAGAAACTATCTGTATTTCTTAATTGCAAATGGCACCAAATTGTATTCAAAATTGAGCCACATTTATGGAGCTCCACAGTTCTTTTCCTGGTGTTTTGTTGACATCTCTTGATGTTCCCATGTCACAGAAACAGGCTCTGTGTTTTGCCTTATTTGCATCCACAGCTGTGCCACCAGTTTACTCACATGGACTCTACTAACCTATCAGAAGCTTCTTCAGCTCAGAATGGAATCGTCTGGAGTTTTCTTATTATTTAACAATAAACTTAGTGTACATGTACTCCTAAATTTGATGAAAGTGATAAAATATAGACAGCTCTGTCTCTCTTTATTCTGACATTTAACTAATTCAAAATATATTTCAATATTTATCTAAAACAAAAGTTTAATCTAAATTGATGTTGTACAGTAAAAATGTTTTATGTTTTCTCCCTAAAGTGTAAATATCTGGTTACAAATGTGAATATCCTGCTGTGTACTGAAATCCCTCTTGTTTTGCATAGAAATATACTGAACAACATACAAAGCATAATATATAAAATAACATTTACCTGAGTTTTTTCTTTGAAAGAAGCCTCGAATGTCCATTCTTATGTTTCAGTACATAACTGAAACCGATTTAGTCGGGGAGGGTAAGAACTGAAAATATGAAATAAACACACGTAAGCTAAGACTATAAAAAAAATAGCATTTGTTCGGATTTTCATTTCGCCATTTGTTGATTCACTTGAAGAGCAAGTAAAATAATATTGGTCAAGTGATCAGTTTCATATCAATCTTTCGTGATACACCGTCATATTTACATTATTTGTATGGTACGAATGATTTGCTTTGGTACCTGGTCAAACTTAAGCTCTCCTTAGTATGGCTGGCTCCGTCTCTCCAACAGCGCACTCACGGGCAGCAGCTGCCCCGCCCCCTCGCTCAGTCGCTTAGTGCCTGAGCTTGGATCATACCAATATCAGGGGGGGATTCACGCACAGTCGTAAATTCCCACAGTGTGCACTATGTGCTTCGAATATTGTGTGTACTTTTTGTTTTATACAGTTGTCAGCCAGGCATCTAACTATGAAAAAATTACACTCCAAAATACCCCGGGCTTCTGACAAAACAACCCGGGCTTAAGCCCCGTAAGCCACCCCCCCGCTCCGCCCCTGAGCAACACTCAGCCGAAACCTGTGAGTGATGATGGCTCCTGCACAGTATTGAGAAGAAGAAAAGAAGCTTTCTACATGAAAAATGATTTTGATGAAGTAAACAGACCTCAAACAGCACAGAGACCAAGCCTTGCGTGTACAGGATGTCTTTTTCCATGCAATATCAAACTTCTAGCCCCTGTGTATTATATCACAAGTTATACTGATGAAGCGCCAAGAATCATTTCCTTTAACAGCATGAGGCTAAATAAAAAACATGTCCCTCGCCTCTGGTCCTTATCTTTGCTGGCCCCAAGTCCTAATAAAGCTTGTGTGGGGCTCATAAATCAAGTGCATGTCTGCCTAACAGATACATCCATCCATTTTCTTCCGCTGGTCTCCAACCCAGGCAGGTCCTGGGTCCAGATACATGATGATTAAAACAATGTGTAATTAAAAAAGAATCTTGCTCGGTTCATCTCCAGTGCAGTCAATTAAATAAACCCATCTTGGCCAAGACATTAGGGGCATGTCTGAGTCATTTCAGCCCTGTCAACAAAAAAGAAAAGGCGAGAAAGAAAAGAAACTGCAAGACTTCAGCTGAAATACTAAAATGGCTTCTGGCATGGCTTCAGGGTCACGCAACAGCTGTGACAGCGACCTCCGAGGGAGTTTCATTTTGACCGCGAGGGTGGTCAAAGGCTATTCTAGCACAGCTGAAGCTTAACTATAAATCTCCTCAACATGAAAAACCACTGCAGCTTGGCCTTTCTTTACCCAAATCAATGGCATTTATCTGCTAGCAGCATATGACCAGCTTATTTCTGCATGTTAACCACCCTGATATTTACCTGATTGGATATATAATTATCACTCGTGTTAAGTCAGTGTCACTAGACTGGCTTTAACACTGACTGATAGCTCTGATTCTAAAAATAATATACAGCAGAAATGTAAGGAGCTGTAGGAGTCGAGATAATTACAGCTTAACACTGATAACATATATTACAGTTTGATCCTCCTCCAGACACCTGCTGTCTATGAATTTATTCTTATACCTGTATAATTTCATCAGGGACCAGCTGAGAGTCACAGAAGGCAGCCCACCATGTTATCTATTGTGTTTTAAGCTAATATGCGAGGGATCAATTCATGATTCTGGCAGGCACTACCAATGCAATAGTTCCAAACCAGCCTTTTGAATTGGGTATAACAGGGTGGTTTTGCCACATTTTCATTGTCACTTTTGTGCATCACCCTGCCACAGCAATTTACATAGAAAGTGTCACATATAAGTGAAATTAAGGTAAGGCTGAACTACTTAAAAAACAAAAAAGTGCAAACAGCAAGTCCAGTGTGTTTGATTATACCTACACAGTACTAAAATAATTGTGACAGGGACACTAAACAGAAAGAATAACAGTTACATACTGCTGTTTAAATCATAATTATATCTGCTACTGTAGAAAAGACTATGTAGGTTTTACATTTAAAAAAAAAAAAAAGTGGCTTTTTCTTACACAGCCCTGATATAAATAAACATGCAAAGTCATTGAGAATATTTGAACAGGATGTAGGTGAAGGTTAAACGTTGGTGTTAACCGCCATCTAGTGGTCAGCTTTTGCATTGCAAAAAGACAGAAATTGTAAGATAATGATTTTAAAACTGCTAAATTTGGAATTTTTAAAGAAGCATGTATTGATTCAGCAATGCCCATCACTCAGAACAGCTTTTTAATCAATCGTGAGCTTAAGTACTAATGCACAAACAATCATCTTAGGCATCAGTTTAAACGTAGCTGTAAGCTTCGGTGCAAAACGCACCGCAAAATATGACGTGATGTCAAGTGTGCCTGTTGCACAGCAGCATACTTGTCTTCCTGTTCATTTGTATGTTTTGTGTAATATTTATCTGACATTTAACACTTTACACTTCAATCGTCATTTGCTGACTAAAAAAAGGGTGAAAGTCCCTGTGAGCTTAATCACCATTACATTTACAGAGAAGTGCTATACTACTGTGTTTATGTACTTTCAAGCACCTTATAAATACCTTATATAGCACCTTTCAAGACAGAATCACAATTGTTTTTTAAAAACAGATACTGAGTCCGCAGGTCTTAATGTTTGGGGGAGAGAGTTCCACAGTCTCGGGGCCACAGTGGCAAAAGCTCTGTCACCCTTAGTATTTTTTATAGCAAGTAAGCCCTGATCAGATGACCTCAGGGACCTGCTGGGGACATCGGGCTGTAGCAAATCAAAGATGTAGGCTGGTGCCAGTCCGTGCACAGCTCTGTAAGTCAAGACCAAGATCTTAAAATGGACTCTACTGCATTAACTTGCATAACAATAGGTTAATGTAGTATTTTTTTTTCATGGAAAAGTAAAATTTCAGTCGGGTAACTCTTTTGTAAAAAGAAAAGTGGAACAAATGAAACTGTTCCCTTTTTCTGTCACAGAAAACAAAGCA
Organism: Aulonocara stuartgranti; assembly: GCF_965226115.1. NCBI lineage: Eukaryota > Metazoa > Chordata > Actinopteri > Cichliformes > Cichlidae > Aulonocara > Aulonocara stuartgranti. The sequence continues at coordinate 39,742,044 of NC_138951.1, read as the reverse complement.
TGCCTGTAGTGAGATCCTCGTTTGAAGGTTTTATTTACAGAACAATGATAATAATAACTTTATTTTTTAAAAGCAACTTTCAAAATAAAGTTACCCAGTACTTCACAGGATGAGACAGAAAACAAAATAAAACATTTACGAAGAGATAACAGGTGAAACAATAGATCAATACTGCCGGCACACAAAGATAAAAGGAATATGTTTAAAAAATCAATACACATAAAATTTGGGTAAAATTAAAAGTAACTATGAGAAAAATTCAATTAAAAATGATCGCTAGGAGAAGAAGAGAAAACTGCCACGAAGACATAACTGAAAGAGGAGGCACAGAAAAGGCCTGCTTATAAAAATATATTTTAAGAGAGATTTAAAAGATGATGATAATGAGCTCCCCACTCCGATGGCCTCAGGGAGATTGTTCAAAAGAGTGAGTGTTCTCACAGAAAAAGCCCAATCATCCTCAGTTGTCAGTCACGGCTTTGAGATGGCCAGCAGAGCCTTGACTGAGGACCTAGGGTTGTGACCAGGGGCAGACGGTGACGCCCAAAGGCAAATAAAATGTTGAGATCAATTCTAATAATAATAGGCAACCTATGAAGGGAAGCATGAGTTCTGCTGCTGAATTTTGGACCAGCTGCAGTTTGTGTAAACTTTGGCTATACCATATAACAATAGTCTAATAGGCTAACCCAGAGGAGATAAAAGTATGTAGTTAGAATCACCTCTATATCTCTTTTATTTAAAAGTGATCTGAGCTAACGGAGACTCCTAAGCTGCATAAATAAAACACGACTGGACACCTGAACTGACTGCTGGCTGCTTATTTAAGTTCATGTGTGGCACTAGGAGGTCAGGTCATGTTAGGTAAGGTGGTTGTATTGAGTGTAAAAGGAGCATCCGATCCGATAATGGCCAACAGGCTCTATGTGTTTGTGAACTGCTGCTCAGAGTATCAAAACATAAATGACACTCGACTTTATAATGCAAAGTGTTTTTTCATTATATAAATTTCCACTTTCAGAGCACACTCTCCAACAAGGAAACACTCTCTGAACTAAGAACTGGAAAACATTCCTGACTGGAAACAACTACCTCTGCATTGAAATTGCACACACCTGCTGCTATATATTTTTAGTATTTCTTTTAGCACTATTTATATTATTATATTACTATTACTGCTGCTATAGTCTTATGCTGCATTAAAACAAAATACCCCTACCAACCACAACCTGGGACTACCTCAAGTAGACTAGTATACTATTTTCCAGGGAACACTGTTGGAGCACTTTATTTTATTTATTTTTTGTCTATCCTGTTACCTATTTAATATTACCTTATTGTTAGGGCTGTTTTTGTTGTGCATCTGCACTTTATTGTTGTCAATGTCTACGCATGGGACAGTGTGAAACGTAATTTCAATTCCTTTGTATGGCAAGTACATTTGAAGAAATTGACAAATAAAGTTTTCTATTCTATTCTTGGAGGAAGTGGCTTTAAATAAGTACCGGCAGGCGCCTGAAGGTGGCAGTGTAGGGAGGGTGGAGATAGCTTGTGCTGCATGGACACAGTGGTGAACGCAGCGTAGTCTGCCAGCGAGGGTAGGTAGAGCTTAAAGGCGCTAAAATGTCAGGAAAGAGTTTTCGAGTCAGCGACGGGGACTGGATATGTCCGGATAAAAAGTACGTACTCCAACACAGTGAATAAATCACAGTTTTTGGGGCTCTGTGTAGCAATAGACTGGTGCTTAGTGTGCAGCTGTTAACAGCAAGGTTAGCAAGTGTAGGCCTTTTAGCATGTGACTCATGCTAACGTTCAGCAGCTCAATAAAATGGAGCACTTTCACTCACAGTTTCGGCCTAGAACAGAACAGAATGAACACGGTTTCAAGCTTACATGCTGGAGAATATCAATGCAAGGGGGATATTGCGTGCTAGTCTCTCCTGGGCGCAGAAATGCTATTTAGCACGCTAGCCGTGGTTAGCTAACGTGGGTTGGGTTGAGTGTTTGCACTCGCTGCTGTTATGGGTGGTGTTTATGATGTTGTAGAGGCCAAGTGGTCATGAGTGAAGAGTTTTTATCCGGAGTCAGCAGTATCGTGTTTCCAGTGAACTCCGTTAAATGCGTACGGACACAGTTGCTGCATTTGTCGCGGCTCAGGCTTGTGTCTGAGGAAGGAGCACAGGCTAATGGAAAGATGAATAAACTGCACCAGCCTGCAGCATACTCACACATGTCAAAGCGAGTGAGGAACGAGCTCAAGCCTTACCTGCATGTAACATTTTGCTTTTGCAGATGTGGAAATGTGAACTTTGCCAGAAGGACAAGTTGCAACAGATGTGGTAGAGGTGAGTCCCCCTTCTGTCTCTTATTGCTGTTATGTAAAGCTTAAGAATGCAAATAATCTTTATCCTTTGCATAATCATTTAAAATAGGTTGGTTTAATTTACTTTATTTTTTAATGCAGAAAAAACTACAGAAGCGAAGATGATGAAGGCGGGAGGGACGGAGATTGGAAAAACGCTCGCTGAAAAGAGTCGAGGCCTCTTCAGTGCGAATGACTGGCAATGCAAAACGTATGATATCATCACAAAAAACGTCTTGGCACCATATCAGATAGGTGTCTTTGGTATTCGTGTTTTTCACTTGTATATTATAAAGTGCAAGAAATAAAGATTTCATAATTCGTGAGTGAGGCAGGGTCCAAATTACCAATCACTATTATTGCTGAAAATGTGCAAAAAGTTCTGATAAATACCAGGAAAATATTTTTTCTCATTTATATTCGTAACTTGTACCTCCAGCATCGGATAAAAGTTTGGTACTTTTTTAAAAAAATGTTAGAAAAGACTCCATCTTCTTTGGCACTTTTGCATATATGCAAAAATCCCATGTACACTTTCCATAAATCTAAATTATTTAAGAAGAACTTACAATGAGTCCCATGTGGGATATAATAAAAGAGGAGTTTTTGTACAGGAGTCTGTGGTGCAACACATTTGCAAGAAATTTGACACTTGCAATTCGAATATGCAAAGTACCACTCAACATTTTATGGTTTGCATTGTTGCAGACAAATGAGAGCAACCACAGTTTGTAACACTGCAAGCTCCAGTTTACTTGATTGACAAGCTACGGGCAATATGACACAGAAATATGAGATTTTCCACATGTCACACACGAGTTAGAAGTTAACCTGCCTACCTTTGCTGTAAACTAGATGCTGTTTGTGGACACCTTCATCTGGGATATTGTTGTAACAAATAGTGTTGCTGATTTTGGGATATAATAGTACTCTAACCAGCATTTCCCTCCACCTTCTTGTGTGTGTAAAGATGTGGAAATGTGAATTGGGCGAGACGGTCGGAGTGCAACATGTGCAACACCCCCAAATATGCCAAGCTTGAAGAAAGAACAGGTAACTCAATATATTCTGTAAATATTTTTTTTGTTTGTTACTTTGATCATCAGTTATTGATGGGGTTTTTTTTTCTTATGTAATGCTTTCAGGTTACGGTGGAGGGTTCAATGAAAGAGAAAATGTGGAATATATCGAACGGGAGGAATCTGACGGTGAATATGATGAGGTAAGTGTCATCTGGTACCCGAAGATTGCTGCTCTGATGTTTGACAAGTGAAAGATTTTGGCTTCAGAGGAAGTCGACATTGGCAGTGTTCAGATTTATAGAGATGTGCTGTTTCTTATTCCACCAGTTTGGTAGGAAAAAGAAAAAATACCGTGGCAAGACCAACAGCACGTCTTCCTCAAAAGAAAGTGAAAAGAAGGAAGTCCCAAAAGAAGAAGAGGAGGAAGATGATGAAGAGGAGGAGGAAGATGGTGACCTGTCCAAATACAAATTGGATGTAAGATTGATGATTGTAAATTTAAAAAAATGCTGGATATTATAAAATGATTTTATTAAAAACAAAAAAGCACAACAACAAAAAAGCACTTCCTTTGCAGGATGATGAGGAGGAAGATGATGATGAAGATGGTGACCTGTCAAAGTACGACCTGATTGCCAGTGACGACGATGATGATAAGCCAGCTAAGAAAAAGGGCAGCCGCTCCGGTTCATCCCGCTCCTCCTCGCGCTCCTCCAGCTCCAGTTCACGGTCTAGGTCCAGGTAAAGGGTACAGGTCAAGGGTAACTCCGGGCAAAATGTCAGTATCGGCTCAATCTTCTTCTGCTTTACTGATCAACATCAATTAAATGTCCTGTTGTGCTCATTTGTTGTCCTCCCTCTTCTAAACCCTTACCTTGTATTCATTCATATGGGATCCGTGTGTCTAGGATATTGTTGTTTTTCCTGTTTTCATTACTTTAATTCCAGCCACCCTGTAGGTATATTGAATACTCGCCGATGCTTTGAGGCAGTTTTAGGTATTTCCTAAGAGTAGCTTGCTGTTAATTGTGCCTGTTTCCACATAACCACCGTGCATAGCTCTGTCCTTCTGTAGAAAATATTGGAAAGGTTTTGTGTTTTTTGTCTTTCAGATCCCGCTCTAGAAGCTCATCCAGTTCCAGATCTGGATCTCGCTCGAGGTCCCGCTCCAGGTGAATGAGGTGACATGCACTCTCTCCCGTTAGGGAGTGTATGTGTGGGGCAGAAAGGTCCACAGCAGTCCTTTTACTTAGCTCTTACTTGGCAGAGATTTTTTTTTTCCCAAATTATCTGCTGAGAGAGGAAAAAATTGAAAGTCAGGGTGGAAGTTTAATGTAGTAAATCGTTTTCACTCACTTTATGTGGGCTTACATTTCAATTAGGCCTGAGAGTGCAATTAGTATTGAGTTTAAAGCTTACTTTAGCTTGTACGTGTAAATAGAGATCTCGGGTCTTTATCAAGCATCTCTCGAGAGTTACTCCTGCTTTACCCACTCAGTTATTGGGACTATATTAAAAAGAAGCACATTTTTCTTTATTTACATTTAAAGTAATTCCAAGTACACTCAACCAATGAGACATAGCATCTTGAGTGAAATGTTCTCAGTACCAGTGATCCGTAGCAAAGTGCTCCTAACCCCCTCCTTATCAGAGAAGCTTGATAGAGATACCCACATTGGTGAGACCCTGTTGTACCTTACTGACCTCACTGCTTGGTTTATTCCTCATAAAGATCCAGCTCCAGGTCTGGAAAGGGCTCCTCTCCCCGGAAGAGGTCCCGCTCCCCCTCCTCCTCACCTGAGAGGAGACAGAAGCGCAGTCGCTCCAGGTCATCATCTGGAGGGAGAAAACGGAGGCGTTCTAGATCGCGTTCGTCCGAAAGGTTTGGGTTTCTGTGGAATACCACAATGGCACTGATTGTTGTTAGCCATGTGTCGCCTGGCTTATGGGAATTCAGTTTTACAGAAATACGTTCACACTTTTGCCATGTTTATAACGCTTTTTATTTATTCTGACCTTGTACTTGGTTATGCATAAACTGAGTGTTAATGGTAAAGCGTGCTAACCTGTTTGTTCTTCCCATGGTGTTTTGTTTGATTTCAGGCGGCGTGGCAACTCTTCGGGATCGTCCCATTCTGGCTCCAGTTCAAAAAAGAAATAACTTTATTACTGTCTTTAATACAAGAAAAGGAATCCTAGTGGAAGTGCATGTTGTGTTGCCAAAAAACAAAGACAGAAAAACCCAACCCTCCTTTCAGTATACTTTCATTAAAAGTCTTAAACCCCTCCCAGCGAAAGAGAGGCAGCAGCTCCCTTTTTAAAACCATATTCATCCCGATATGTGACGAGTGTTTGTATAGGTTTCCAATAAACATAAATGTTTGGTCCTATATGAAAATTAAATATAGTGTCAAGAGGCTGTATTCCATTTTAAACCCACTTAATATCTTCATGGCAGTACACTTAGTTTCTGAAGAAATCGGAGCAAAATCTGTCCTTTTTTAATTTTGGGGCCCTAAGAGACACCAATGGTTTTTCTAACAACTAAATGGTTTGTTTTTTTAAGTAAGGGTGAATTCTTCAGCACCAATTTAGACTACTTGTGATTTAGGTATGAATTTTGGCCTGTTTGTTTGATTTTGATGATAAATGTCCTGTATTTTGTGTTTTCAAGGTAAGTATTTTACTTTTTGATAATGCTTGTTTTAAGTACGTTCTTGGTTTCTCAGTTTAGGTTTAATTTTTTTTCTTTTACGTAATTGTGGCATATTTGGACTCCATGCTACTGATTATTTCTTTAAATTTGAAACAAATTAATTCACTTTTTTTTTCCTTTTTGCTCCAGATTAGTGCAGAAAAAGTAACATTTCTGGTAACATGGCAGAACAGTCTTTACTGATTAAAATACCTGAAATGTACTTGTGTAAATAAAATCCTGTCAACATTGCTTCCTGTTAATACTGTGTTTAATATGAAGGTTTTGTTGAGAGGTTGGGGTTGTCAAGTCAAGCTGTCTTAATTCTAAACTTGAGTATTTGAGAAAATGTGTAGAAGTTCGTCAAGAGGGGAAATATACATGTTTTTGAAGTTGGGGTTGTATTTGGTCTGGTTCTGTTTAGTGTCGCCACTTTGCAAAGCTCATCTTAACAGTAAGTGATCTTAACTTTTGTGATCTTCGGCTATGGGCTGAAAGTTTTCATGTTTTCAAATATTAACACCAAATTTCATCCTAATCTACACTACTGTAAATCTAAAAAACAATCTACAATAACTTTTTCTGTACCGTTAATAAGGTCTTTTCACTGAACTGTTCTCAGTGTGGTCAACAGATGGCAGTTTTGACTAAGCTGGTAATCTGTGCGGAAGCAATGACAGTGCTGCTTCATTAAAACTCATTATAGCTCGAAGTTATACCCTTTGGATTAACAATTGCCTTGGAAGTGAAGCTGTTTGCCACTGTCATGGTCTGTGTTGATAAATTCCAGATTTATCAAAGGGTGCAGGAGCGGGAAAATAAACCCACTGGTCTAGTTAACATTTATTGGCTTGACAGATTATATTAAATGCAAAAAACAACCGGAAAGAGGAATTTGGGCCACATAGTCAACTTTCCTCGCACAATTATTAAAGTACATTTAATTTCAAATTTTGCGAGATTCATACTAAAGAACCAAACACGAACTATAACACGATAGTTCAAAGTAAATGGCTGAAGAAATGCAATATAAATAATAGAGTGCTGACTACACAGAAAGCTCAGGTTTTAAAATCTTATGTTCAAAAAGGAAGTGAGAGGGATATGGAGGGTGAGGGTAAAAGTGGTCCCAGTGGTAACTGGAGCACTCTGCAGTGACTCCCAAGCTAGGCAAGTGGCTCCAGCAGATCACAGGAACAACATCTGAGATCTCGGTCCAGAAGAGCGCAGTCCTGGGAACAGCAAAGATACTGCGCAGGATCCTCAAGCTCCCAGGCCTCTGGTAGAGGAGCTTGAAGGATAGACAGCCCACAGAGGTGAGAGAGGAAGCTGGGAGCTCAAGAGTTAAAAAATCCAAATAAAACTGTAAAATTTGAATTGTGACTATGCTGAAATTATATGCAATAGGCTGTTTATGTCACAATAAAATGGCTTTTTAAAATAAATTAACAAGTAAGATAAAATTGCTTAGTCTATTTTGAAATACAGTTTAGCAAAGTGTGAAGTCTCTTAGTATATAGGCACATGATGGTGACAGTGCAGAGTTGATATCAATTGTTTTGATGGGGGAATAGATTATTCTACTGATAGAATATCTACTATCAAATGTGTTGCCATTGTAACAGAGAACTCTTTACAATGTAACAGTTACATTGTAAAGAGTTCTTTGTGGAAGATTTTCACCTCTGGGGTGAAAAAATCCATATGTAAGTTAATAACAATATTTTGACTTACTAATTCCTCGTCACAAGAGTTTTGTATGCAACTGTCTTTATGTACATTATAATCAAACCAGTCCTTTCAGGTTACTTAAAATATCTTTATAGAACGATGTTATCTTTATTGCCTTTTGGCCAGATCACTTGGAGAAAAAAAGACATGTTTAATGCCACAAACACTTTTTTATCCAGATAAATAAAGGGCATATAAAAGTCAACTTGCCAAAAACTGATTGCAGCTTGTTATTTCTGCCTGAAAATGATTTGATATCATTCATGGGAGATAGGTTTGACAGATTGCAGTCCAACAACTCATTTACAACAGTTCAAATACCGGCAATCATTTGTTGGAAAATGCAGGAAACCACTTTTTGGCAGAGGATCACAACACTGGTATTTAAAATGCTGTAAATAACTTTCTGGCATACAATATGGCAAACATGGCTATCGGACATAGAAGCTCCAATCAGTTTTTGGCAAAGTGACTTGTATTTATCGAGGTAAAAGTTTTCATTGTCATTAAATATATTTTTCAAGAGAGTCTGGCCAACCTGGAAACAGAAAAAGGCAACAAACATAACTTGTGTCTGAAAAGATATTTTAATTGGCTAAAAAGGACCGGATGGATTATAATGTGGGTACATTGTTATAACGTCATAAAGATACTTGCAAGATAGTTAATTTCTTTATCTTTGTTATAACCCCCTGTAAATCATTTCGCCTGAAGCCTGTTTACCAATACAAGCATGTTAGACACAAAAGAAAACCGCACAGAAACATCGATCGCTTTTTGGCAGAACACCGGAGGGTCGATGTCTGGTCCCTACTTACCGGTGCCCTTATTCCAGACACATAAGGACAGTGGTTATTACAGCACAGTGAGAATATGGGCTTCCTCCGGACCCGAAGTAGTCCCGCCTCCAGCGTTTAAAGGACACCTCGCGCTTTACGCATCGCATTCAGTTGGAGCTCTTTGGAGTGCAAGATGATGCCAGACCGATACGCACAGGGTAACAGCTGTATATAAGTGTACACTTTTAGAAACAATAACTGGATTCAGCTTTGATTCTCTAGAGGGCTTGCACACCACCAGTGAAGAAGATATGCTGGACGCCAACGTCTCCAAGACACTGCGCCAAATCAATTGCACAAACAATTCCAGTTGTGGATATGCATCAGTTGGATTTCCTATAACTATGATGATCACCGGAATGGTGGGAAACTCGCTAGCTCTTATCCTGGTGTGCATCTCCTACAGAAAGAAGGAAAATAAAAGGAAAAGGTCCTTCTTGCTTTGCATTGGATCTCTGGCGCTGACAGACCTGTTTGGGCAGCTTTTGACAAGTCCAATTGTGATTTCAGTTTACCAATCTGGTAGGAATTTGAGTGACATCGACCAATCTGGCAAGTTATGCGCCTTTTTTGGCGTGTGCATGACAACTTTTGGCCTGTGCGCTCTCTTCATGGCGAGTGCCATGGCGATCGAAAGGGCCTTGGCTATAACTAACCCGCACTGGTACTCGAATCACATGAAGACAAGTGTGACAAAGCAGATTTTAGCTGTTATATGGGGTCTTGTTTTGCTGTTTGCTCTGCTGCCCGTAGCAGGGGTCGGGGAATACACGCAGCAGTGGCCGGGCACCTGGTGCTTCATCAGCATGGTGGATGCCAAAGTCCCAGGAAATGGATTCTTCTCCACCACTTTTGCCATACTCGGGATCTCGGCTCTACTTATAACACTTTTCTGCAATGTGGTGACGATCCGGGGCGTAGTTACCCGGTGTAAAACAAAACCAGGCACTTCTCAGTCTTCAAAGCAGTGGGAACGGCTCACCACGGAGACCGTCATCCAGTTGTTAGGGATTATGTGCGTCCTGCTTATATGCTGGTCTCCTCTGCTGGTATGTTTTTCACGTGCGTCTGCAGGATATATATTTTCTTACAGTGTACTTGCGTAGGCATATTTTATAACAATGTGCTGTCATAGTTTCATATAGTTATGTCCCTTAAAGTAATGTTAAAAATAAACACTGATTGGTTTTAATGTGTTTGTGTCAGTACTTGTCACAAACAGCTTTGAATCTTTATCCATCTTCTCCTCACATAAATGATGTCATGCACGTTTTCTCTGAAAGGCTGCTGCCTTTTGCCATTAAGAGGTAATCCACTTAGGGGTCCTGTTTAGAGATCTGCATAGTGCGCAATGAGATCATGCATTGTCAGTCACATATTTAACAGTCCCAGTGAGATATTAATAGAAGGCACAGCTCTGTGATAGCAGAGACCAATCGTGAAAATTAGTTTTTGCTCATTCCCCGACAGGACTGTTGTTAGAGTGTGTTTCCGTTATATGATTTAGTGAACGTAACATAGGCTTCTGTACACAAAATCAGAAACTATTTTCTAACCAGTGATTGTTTTTTTCAGTAAATTAAAGCTTTTGTCACTTAATGGCATGCTTTCTCCTCATTCTCTTAGTGTGAAAAAAAATAAAGTTCTGCCCAAACATCTTCCCCTCAGGTGCTGATGCTGAGGATGCTCTCCACCCAGGTCTTGTCCGATCAGTGTAATTCAAAGGAAGCATCAAACCACACCTCCAATCAGGATTTCCATCTAGATTGTAACTTCTTTCTGACGGCGATACGCTTGGCCTCCCTCAACCAGATCCTGGACCCGTGGGTCTATCTGCTCCTCAGGGAGATCCTCCTGCGCAAGTTCTGCATCATGGCTAATGCTGTCTCCAACTGCTCTTCAGAGGATCAGAAAGAGACGCAGACAGCTCTTAACAAACAGAACCAAGAAACAAAACCTTCATAATGCCCTCCTCTAAAATGAATCCAGCCTTGCACAGTAATTCCTATCTTGTGACTCTGAAGCCAGGAGAGCTTTCTATCAGGATAATGAAACAGGCAAAAGAGTGGGAATGGATTTCTGCCCATGAAAGGATATTGTGCAGCAGGAGCAAGTGTAGCCTCTGTTGCACTGATAATGAAATGAAAAATATCTTCTGAGCATTCGTTTTGCATAAAACACATTCCATTCAAAGCCACCTAACCAGCATGCGGACGCATGACCGTGTCATCTCATGCAACATCTGCTGTGCAGTTACCAGGAACTCTATTGTCACCCGTTTTCTGTTTTTTAAAACAAACTCAATATTTCAGTATTGGGGCATTCAAACTGACTCACACGGAAGTGCTGAATCTCATGCTCACTGCTTTCTGTAACTTGAAGCCATAAGCTAGCTAAAAGACAAATGTTTCTTGTGAATGTCTGTGAGTGAAGGTACTGTAACTTGCTTAAATTAGGTTGTGCATATCTTTAGCATCTCTTACATGAAATGTAACCACTTGATTTAAAACTCAAAGGAGCAACTAAAGGAAAATTCCAAACTGGAGGCAGTTGTAAATAACATTATTTATTAGTCTCTATGATATTTGCTGTTTCTGTGCTGAATGCCAATAATGCTACCTGCCTGGCATCTGTTGTATAGACTATACTTTGTAAAGTTTATTGTATAGTTAAGCTGTACATGGTGTTCCTAGGGGAACAGCTGGGACTACGAAAATGTGAAGTTTTAAAGTTTTCTTCTCCTGTATATGAAATGCACACGGAGACAGTTTGTAATTGTCGGCAACCATCCTTTTAAAATATGTTGAAGGCAAGTCATATGAAACGAATGCCCACATCTGGAGGCATTTCACTGGATTAAAGGGTTTTAATGATCTGCGAGAACACAAGGTGTAACGACGAATGTGCCTAATTTCACCAGCCAAACCTGTTTGGACAAAAAAGAAAAGATTAGTATAGATTTTAACCAGTTACATCAATGAAAGTATAGACTGGTGATCATAATCAAGAACAGTGGTGCAATGAACACAGTCAATGTCAAAATGTCCAAAGCACCACAAAGTCTAACAAGCTCATAAACAGTTTATTTGAAGCTGCTTGTACAACAGGCTGCCATCAGTCGATAATGATGTGAGTCGTCACATTAATGCACCTTTGCTGCTACTTGTGAAATTTTGCGTTAGGCACATGATTTCGACATGTTTTTAGTCTTGTGATATATGCCTTTCATTCACTGGTGGTTTTCTGGGATATTGTGGACAGCCCCATTTGTATTCCACTATTGTTTCTTAGTACCCGCTATATTTTGTCATTACAGCCTCAATCCTGCCCCTAAATAGGTATGAATTATTAATTCCTTTTAATGTGTATAGTGCAGTTTTCCCCTAAGGTCTCAGATAAAGTCAGTGTCATTTCTAACGAGGTGGTTTGCTTCTAGTGCCACCAGAATAAATGTTGATGCTGCTGTTAGAAAACCACGGGCATGGCGCTGCAATTATCTTACGCCACCATATTTATGTTATTTTCTGTACTTGTTTTTGTACATATTGTTAATGTTTGACAGCCTCGGGGGCCGACTCATTTGCTGTCATGGTAACCTTCAGGTTACGGGGCAAATTCTTGTCACAACTCTGCCTTCTCAGCATATCAGCCAACAAGATTAGGCTGATGTCCTCTCATCTCTGCCATGTCTGGTTTTGCCTTTGCCTTTCAGCTGTGAGAATGCACACGGGCTCTGTGGTAATGATCCGATCGGAAATTGTTGTCTGCAAAAAGCCATGTGAAAAATGAGCTTTTTCTCTTTGCTCGTATCTGTTCATCTGAGACAGAGTTTATGTTGTGTTGGTTGTGAAGGCTGAGTGCCTTACACTCAAAGGATTAACCTCGTTTGTTGTGTGAAAAAGGTGTTACAGGAAACAAAACCTCTTTCAGGAGAGTGTTACACGGAGAGTTGGCGGCTACATTTGGCTGAATTTCACATATAACACCTAAGTGTTATTACACAGACACAAGCAGGTTTTATTTTAACGAAGACTTCACAAACTGAGGAAATATTAGTCGCAACAACTGCCCTCATTATGCCTTAGTTGATATTCATTTGAAACACTCATCGCTGTGGTTTCATTCATGCACTCATACAGTGAATGCAGCTATTTACAAGTTGCTCTGGAATAAACTGACTCATTTAGCTACTACTTAAATCTACATCTTGTAATTGTGCCAGGCTTCTATCCAGGACGCTTCAGGCTCTACATGCAAAATAATCACACAAAGGAAAATAGCGTAGAGCTGACAGGCTGCACATGCTGTCAAGAATTTATCAGGGTATTAAATTTGCAACCCCACAACATAAAACAAAATGGAATAATAATTATTTAAACACAATTTTCTCCCGACCTAATGGGCCCAGTAAAAGTCTAAGCAATATTTACAAGGAGTGCTCTCTGGCTTTCTGGATGGTAGCTGTGTCCTATGAAGTATGAATGTTCATTAGTTTCCAGGATGGTACAAAGTAATATGAGGTCTCCAAGATCTAATATTTGATGCCAACAACAGCAAATGTTTGGATTTATAAAGAGGTGTGCACATTAAGACGAACCCACTACCAATGCTATTAAAACCAGGGATTAAGGACTATTGAATTTAGTTTTAATCATTTACTTAAACTGCATTCATCTGTGTCAGCACCTTTTTGAGCACACGGTGTAACCGCAACTAGCATCAAAGGGAAGCTATGGTTACGCGGTGACTTAAAAAAAGAAAAAGAGAAACCTGCAGAACACAGCGATGCCTGCAACTCCACTTAGCTCCACTTAGTCGATAAAGCTTGGAAGTGATTTACTGATTGCCACTCGAGCTTTATGTCTATGTCTGTGATTTCCAGATAAGAAGAGGCTGTCTCTAAAATCGTTTGCTTGATCGACATTTTGCACTTAAACTTGCTTGGAATTGCAATATTTCCTTGGAAATCAGGATAGTGGATCACTTTTTATCATTGTGGTAATCATTTTCTTTCCCCTCCTTTCTGAAACAAATATAAATCTCCTCGATAATCACGTTTAGTCATCCTGTAAAAGTCAACTGGGTTTTTTATTTTTCCATGTTTGTGACTTGGATAAGACTTTCTTGATTTTCTTGTTTTTGTTTGTATGAAGAAATGGCAGATTTCATGTAAAGATGTAAAGAGCAGGTCACTGCTGACGTAAATTACTTACTGTTAAAAGGGAAGAAACAAGAGGTACGTGAGGAAAATATTCCTCGAGTCTTTTAAACCAAGCACACAGTGGTGTTGTGTGTGTGCACAGTTCAATAGAAAGAGGTCAGGCCCACCAGCCAGGTTTCTCTAAGGAATGTAAATAAATACCCGATGTCCGTTAAAGGTACACGTCCTCATATTTTCCTCCCATGCTGCTGCTTTTGAATGTTATATGAGAACTCTGTGCGCTCTCACTGAAGTTTCACTAAATTCTTACAAACTCTGGGACCCGATTCTCAGACGAGGGCTATCTGCAAACCTTCACACAGCGACGTCGGCAGTGCTCTTGTGACTTTCATCCTGGGGTCAGGTGGGGAATGCTGTGACCTCTACAGCTTTGTGCTTTTGTTGTTTTTTTCTATCAAAGATTAAAGTTATGTAACAATATGTACTTGATTTGTATCAGTTCAGCTTTTAATGCACTTTCAAATCATTCTGTTTCACTGCTTCTGGCTGAATATAATTGTGTTATTAACATTATTTTTTTGGCTGTCTAATAAGCATATTTTGATTTTAAATAATAAGTCATTCATTGTCACACCAATTAAAGCAGCCTGTGAAATGTGAAGTGGTAATAAACTGCAATTAGTCTGAGCCAAACACAACTTTTTTTTTAAACTGAGGAACTGGGCATTCTGGTACCCACTGGAAAAAAATTTTCATGTGCTGCCAATTTGAGTCTGACAGCGGATCTTTGCTGCGTTTACTTTCACCCTTTATCACACATGAACTGTGCTTTGAATTTTAGAATTTCACCCCTTGTGTATGAAATCAATCAAGAAACAATGAAACTGTTAACATTCTTTACATGAAAAAAACAAAAGACATGAACTATTTTAAATGTCACACGTGGACTCGTAACTATTTTACATTTACATATATTTTACTCGGCTTGCTGAGATTTTGTTGGAGTTATGAGAACGATGATTTGAGAGTAAGATGATTGTTGCTTGACGGTGAATGTTTTGGACATTGTAAATCTTTTCAACGCTGTTAACAACTCTAAAGCATGTGTATGCTTCTTGCGCTTCTCGAACTTGTGCAATGTGTTTCCAATGGACCAATAAAAAGAACAATGCTGCACTAAACAATGTACTGATCAATCATTGCATAAAAGGGTTTTAATTCACATGTCTGCATCGTTTGAGGTACATGAAAAGTGTTTACCCTCCTTCGTGACTTCTTAGTGTTTTGCATATTTTTCCCTTACAAATTTCAGTTCGTCAGACAAACAAAAATAACCCAAGTAAATACAAAATGCAATTTTTAAGTGATAATTTCATTTAATAAGGGGGTTTGGATGGATGGATGGATGGATTATAGCTCTAGCTTCAGTAACTTAGACTGCTTGTAATGAGGTTATGAGAGGACACTGTCTAGGCTACAATTAGTAAAACACATCACAAGTCTGATCTGTAGCACTTGGGTTGTTTCAAGGTGTAAAAATAACCCAAAGGCCAAGTTGTCAAGAGGTGCACAGAAAAAGAGCCTGGAGTTTCCGTTCGATATGCCTGCCATAAATATAAGCTACGAGACCTTTTCATCACCTCACATTGACATTAGTGGCGTCTGGGACTATTTTAGAGGTTGAAATTCAATCAGTCATGAATTAAATAAATCAATCTGATATGCATGGTGTATACTTCTTTTATTGCTGAGTAAGAAGACTTACTGCATTTAATGAATTCTTGTGGTCTTAGCCGCCCATTATTCATCTCTGTTACGCTCAATACAGAGAGTATAATAGGATTTTTATGAGGGAGACACATAAAAGATAACACTTGTGCCACACTGGTGTGTGATATGAATTTTATACACACACTGCTCAAAAAACCCAAAGGAAAACATTTTAGTCAGAGTATAGCATGAAGTCAGTCAGACTTGTGGAATATTGATCTGCTCGGTTAAGTATTAGAGGAGAGTTGTTAATCAGTGCTTTGGTGTTATAATAACAGGTGTACTAGAGAGGGCAACAATGAGACAACCACCGAAACAGGAAGGGTGTTACAGGTGGACTTTTTTTCCCACCTCATCTTTTCTGACGATTCTTTCACCAGTTTTGAACTGGTCAGTGTCATTACTGGTAGCAACTCTTCTAGGATGGTGCATCAATATGTGACATTGTCAGACGGTTTGCAGTGTCTCCCACACAGTCTCAAGATCGTGAAGGAGATTCCAGGAGACAGGTAGTTATTACAGGAGAGCTAGACAGGCTCTCAGAAGGTCCTTAAGGTGTGAAACAGCTGTGTACTGCCTTTTGTTCCTGGAGATATTTAACTGAGAGCCATGCTGGGCTCAGACTCTGCTGACCGTCTGTCCCGCGGTCATGCAGGGACTTCATCAAGCTTGGTTGTCTGTTCTTTGTGTGTTTGATTAAAGAATGTTAGCTACCGCTCACCGCTCGTCTGCAGGCTTTATTTAAATGGAAAACTTCAACAACAGGCAAAAAAAAAGCTTTTTGCTAAAAAAAAGATTCAGAGCAGAAGTTTTTTGCACTGCATTTTAAAATGAAAACATATTGCATTTATTTACAATTAAAGACACAGAGCAGAAAGTGTGTTACTGTTTTACATCCACAGACACACAAGAAAAGAAGCAGGCAACATGAGGTCAAGTTATGGCAATTTTATTTGTGCATTTCAGTTTTTAAAAAACAAACAAACGTCCCAAGAAGAAGGATGGGGTGAAAGAAAGGTGGAGAGAGGGGGAAGAAACTATTGATGCTGCTGGGTCAGTTCTTTCTCAGCAGTCTGCTCCAGAATCCCCTCCTGTCCTCGGCTTGCTTTTCTTTTTCTTTTGCCTTCAGTTCGTTTAAGGTCTTGTTGAGCTGCTCCTCGGCATCTTTAAATTTTTCTTTCAGCTGCTGTTTGGCCAGTTTCCCTTTGTGTTTGAGGAGCTCTTTAGCTTCCTTTTTGTGCTTTCGCATTTCTTTCAGTGCGTCTTTGCAGTCTTTCTTGGTCACCGTCATTTCTTTCTTCAATACCTTCACCTCAATTTTCTCTTCTGCAAGTTCTTCTTGCACTTTCATCAGTTCCTTCTTCATGTTTTCAGTGTGACTCTTTGTATCTTCCATTTCTTTCTTTGCTTCCTCTATTTTCATTTTCTCTTCCTCCAACACTTTTTGAGCTTCCAACAATTCTTTCTTCAAATTTTCAATCTCATTTTCTGCCTCATCTTTACGTCTTTTCTCCTCTTCAAGTTGTTGCTTTACATGCAGTAATTCCTTTCTTAGTGTTTCAGCTTCAGCCGTTACATTTGCAGCTTCTTGAGTTGCCAACTGCATTTTCCTTTTTCCCTCTCCAAAAGCTTCCTGCACCTCCTGTAATTCCTGCATCACATTTCCTGCCTCCTTCTTTGCAGTTTGATATTTATTGTTGGCTTCTTGTGCTGTGCTTTTCTCTTCCTCCAATGCTTTTTGAGCTTCCAACAGTTCTTTCTTCATCTTTTCATTCTCCTTTTCTGCCTGTTGTTTTCCCATTTTCTCTCCTTTAAGTTTGAGACCCACATGCAGTAATTCCTGCAATACTACATCAGTTTCAAACTTTGAATCTTTAGCTTCTCCTCTTGATTTTTCTGCCTCTTCTTTTAATTTGAAATTTTCAGCCTGTATCATTTGAACTTCTTCTTGCAGGTTAATCAGCTGTACTGAATTGTGAGGTGAAGCACTCGCCGATCCTCTTCTCGTTCTCCCTCGATTCATTTTGGCCTTTTAAACAAAGGAGCCAACGTTTTGTAGAGGAGTGAAGTGAAGTTTTCGATGTTTCTTCGTCAACTGTCGTTTGTCCTGCACAGAGATGCTGCTGTAGATGTGTCTCTAGCTGTGTCTGGATACAATGAAACATGCTGGAACTAAGTGCTTGTGTTGCACAGTTCTACTGAACATTCCATTTCATGCATGCTCCGCCCACATGGTCAGGAATGTCAGGTGCTGCATCACCAAATGCTGCTCCCGTTGCCTAGCAATAACAGCTGTTTACTTTTGGGGTCTGGTTCATTATTTAATAAAGAAAACATGTCCAAGTATTGGGTGCTGAGGCTCAGCGCATATTCTAGCCTGCTGTGTGGGTGGGCAGCTAGAAATCACTGGTGGGCAACATGAGTGAGGAGAAAACTGGAGCAGCCAAGCAGGGAGCTGCAGGTTGCTGGTTTGAGTCTCTGTTCAGATGCTGGTGTCTCCTCTCTCTGAGATGTCTGCAAACAGTCCCAGATAAAACAATAAGGATAATAAACAAACACGTGACGAAAATAACAATTATGACTCTGATGTGTTTCATGTGTAGCAGGATGGCCTCTATACAGCAGTCGCTGCAAGCATCCACATCGCCACACTCACTTTTCTTTAAGCAGGCGTGCTGGGCTCCTCCTAAGGAAAGTTTGAAACTTCATTTCCTTCATGCTGGTGAACTTTTTACCAAATATTTCCATCAAAGCTTCTCCATCACTGACAGGGATTGTTTGGATCTTCACACTCATCTCCACCAACCCTAAAAAATGAGTCTCACTTTGCTCATATAATGCCAGGAGTGTCTCCATATTCCACAAAAGTCTGTGCAAACATGTAACAGTATCCCATATTCATATGAATATTATTGATATTATAACAAAAGCTGTCACCAACACAATTGTCACAAGTGCTTTTTTTATTAGTTATTGCAAATGCTTGATTGCAGTTCTTGCTAGATGACAAAACCACTTATTAGGTTTAGAAGGAAATGACTTTTTCTACATGAGGTAAAGTTGGAGCTGTTTCCCCAAACTAAATGAAATCATCATTTAAAAAACTACAATCTGTATTTACTCTGAACATCTGTGTTAACATTTGAAATTGGAAACATGTAAGTGTAAGAAATCAGGAAGGGGCATGTATAGGAATTTCTTTTACTTATGTATTAATCACATTATTTTATTGTATGATGCCTTGGTGCCACTGGATTTTAACATGTCTCACACTCATACAGTAAGACAAATGGTGGGGGTCTAGTAAGGAAGTTGGGGGAAGCAGACAACTCCACAGGAAGAGTCTTTTGTCTCTTTGAGGACTCTGGGAGGCAGCAAGGGAGTGTGAACCTTAAGGTGTGAAACAGCTGTGTACTGCCTTTTGTTCCTGGAGATATTTAACTGAGAGCCATGCTGGGCTCAGACTCTGCTGACCGTCTGTCCCGCGGTCATGCAGGGACTTCATCAAGCTTGGTTGTCTGTTCTTTGTGTGTTTGATTAAAGAATGTTAGCTACTGCTCACCGCTCGTCTGCAGGCTTTATTTAAATGGAAAACTTCAACAACAGGCAAAAAAAAGCTTTTTGCTAAAAAAAAGATTCAGAGCAGAAGTTTTTTGCACTGCATTTTAAAATGAAAACATATTGCATTTATTTACAATTAAAGACACAGAGCAGAAAGTGTGTTACTGTTTTACATCCACAGACACACAAGAAAAGAAGCAGGCAACATGAGGTCAAGTTATGGCAATTTTATTTGTGTATTTCAGTTTTTAAAAAACAAACAAACGTCCCAAGAAGAAGGATGGGGTGAAAGAAAGGTGGAGAGAGGGGGAAGAAACTATTGATGCTGCTGGGTCAGTTCTTTCTCAGCAGTCTGCTCCAGAATCCCCTCCTGTCCTCAGCTTGCTTTTCTTTTTCTTTTGCCTTCAGTTCGTTTAAGGTCTTGTTGAGCTGCTCCTCGGCATCTTTAAATTTTTCTTTCAGCTGCTGTTTGGCCAGTTTCCCTTTGTGTTTGAGGAGCTCTTTAGCTTCCTTTTTGTGCTTTCGCATTTCTTTCAGTGCGTCTTTGCAGTCTTTCTTGGTCACCGTCATTTCTTTCTTCAATACCTTCACCTCAATTTTCTCTTCTGCAAGTTCTTCTTGCACTTTCATCAGTTCCTTCTTCATGTTTTCAGTGTGACTCTTTGTATCTTCCATTTCTTTCTTTGCTTCCTCTATTTTCATTTTCTCTTCCTCCAACACTTTTTGAGCTTCCAACAATTCTTTCTTCAAATTTTCAATCTCATTTTCTGCCTCATCTTTACGTCTTTTCTCCTCTTCAAGTTGTTGCTTTACATGCAGTAATTCCTTTCTTAGTGTTTCAGCTTCAGCCGTTACATTTGCAGCTTCTTGAGTTGCCAACTGCATTTTCCTTTTTCCCTCTCCAAAAGCTTCCTGCACCTCCTGTAATTCCTGCATCACATTTCCTGCCTCCTTCTTTGCAGTTTGATATTTATTTTTGGCTTCTTGTGCTGTGCTTTTCTCTTCCTCCAATGCTTTTTGAGCTTCCAACAGTTCTTTCTTCATCTTTTCATTCTCCTTTTCTGCCTGTTGTTTTCCCATTTTCTCTCCTTTAAGTTTGAGACCCACATGCAGTAATTCCTGCAATACTACATCAGTTTCAAACTGTGAATCTTTAGCTTCTCCTCTTGATTTTTCTGCCTCTTCTTTTAATTTGATATTTTCAGCCTGTATCATTTGAAGTTCTTCTTGCAGGTTAATCAGCTGTACTGAATTGTGAGGTGAAGCACTCGCCGATCCTCTTCTCGTTCTCCCTCGATTCATTTTGGCCTTTTAAACAAAGGAGCCAACGTTTTGTAGAGGAGTGAAGTGAAGTTTTTGATGTTTCTTCGTCAACTGTCGTTTGTCCTGCACAGAGATGCTGCTGTAGATGTGTCTCTAGCTGTGTCTGGATACAATGAAACATGCTGGAACTAAGTGCTTGTGTTGCACAGTTCTACTAAACATTCCATTTCATGCATGCTCCGCCCACATGGTCAGGAATGTCAGGTGCTGCATCACCAAATGCTGCTCCCGTTGCCTAGCAATAACAGCTGTTTACTTTTGGGGTCTGGTTCATTATTTAATAAAGAAAATATGTCCAAGTATTGGGTGCTGAGGCTCAGCGCATATTCTAGCCTGCTGTGTGGGTGGGCAGCTAGAAATCACTGGTGGGCAACATGAGTGAGGAGAAAACTGGAGCAGCCAAGCAGGGAGCTGCAGGTTGCTGGTTTGAGTCTCTGTTCAGATGCTGGTGTCTCCTCTCTCTGAGATGTCTGCAAACAGTCCCAGATAAAACAATAAGGATAATAAACAAACACGTGACTAAAATAACAATTATGACTCTGATGTGTTTCATGTGTAGCAGGATGGCCTCTATACAGCAGTCGCTGCAAGCATCCACATCGCCACACTCACTTTTCTTTAAGCAGGCGTGCTGGGCTCCTCCTAAGGAAAGTTTGAAACTTCATTTCCTTCATGCTGGTGAACTTTTTACCAAATATTTCCATCAAAGCTTCTCCATCACTGACAGGGATTGTTTGGATCTTCACACTCATCTCCACCAACCCTAAAAAATGAGTCTCACTTTGCTCATATAATGCCAGGAGTGTCTCCATATTCCACAAAAGTCTGTGCAAACATGTAACAGTATCCCATATTCATATGAATATTATTGATATTATAACAAAAGCTGTCACCAACACAATTGTCACAAGTGCTTTTTTTATTAGTTATTGCAAATGCTTGATTGCAGTTCTTGCTAGATGACAAAACCACTTATTAGGTTTAGAAGGAAATGACTTTTTCTACATGAGGTAAAGTTGGAGCTGTTTCCCCAAACTAAATGAAATCATCATTTGAAAAACTACAATCTGTATTTACTCTGAACATCTGTGTTAACATTTGAAATTGGAAACATGTAAGTGTAACAAACATGTTAAAACATAAGAAATCAGGAAGGGGCATGTATAGGAATTTCTTTTACTTATGTATTAATCACATTATTTTATTGTATGATGCCTTGGTGCCACTGGATTTTAACATGTCTCACACTCATACAGTAAGACAAATGGTGGGGGTCTAGTAAGGAAGTTGGGGGAAGCAGACAACTCCACAGGAAGAGTCTTTTGTCTCTTTGAGGACTCTGGGAGGCAGCAAGGGAGTGTGAACCTTAAGTGCAGCTGATGAAGACGTGAGAAACTTTATTCCATTAAAAGTTAATCAAATTAAACAAATAAATATAATTATGTATTTTTTAACAGCACGAACCAACATAGAGACTCACAGGCACTATTTGAATTAGAAATTAATTGCTTAAGTGATTCTTGACATCAGTCTTGACTGATACCAAACTGAAACTCAGGTGAAGATAAGAGAGGGGAGCTTTTATTATTAAACACAGCTGCTCTTGATATCAGATTAAAACGTGTTTAACTCTCCTCCATTATCTTTCACCTCATTAGGACACTCCTTTCATATTTTTCTGTTTCCTTCTGTTGTAAGTCACTTGAAAAGTCTCTCCTGCAGCCTCTTGACAGCAGCAGAACCTCCACCACCATTTGAAGTAGCTCAAGGATCACTCCTCAGTCGTCCTCCCCCAGGTGTCACTGACTAATCAGCATGCTTTTTCAGCTCCCAGAAACTGCAGCACAGTTTCTCCTCCTGAGGATGATGAATATGCTGCCAGCATCCAGATGCATCCATCCACATGTGTGAGGTTCCCATGATCATATGAAAAAAAAAAGAAGGATTCTGTTGAGGACGAAGAAAAATTACTCATTACCTTACTCAAGTTTATTTAACTTTGTTTAACCAGTGTGTGAATGTGTGTGTGAATGGGTGGATGACTGGATATGTAAAGCGCTTTGGGGTCCTTAGGGACTAGTAAAGCGCTATATAAATACAGGCCATTTAACTTTTGAATGAAAAATGATAATAAAAGAGATGTTAATGAGTAATGCCAAATCAGTGTTACTCATTAACAAAAATGAAAATATGATGCACAAACAGCTGTGTATCGCACACAGGCTCTCACTGTGTCCTTATTTTCAATGCCAGCTTCATTTGATTCAAGCTGAGCTGAAAATAAACAGAATTTTATAGACCACTGTTCTTTGTGTTCAGTGAGTCAGTGAGAATTTAGTTTATGACTTCACAGAAGTTTTAATCTGACTCGGGCGTCGTAAATAGCGACCATCTTCTGACTCCTGCTGACACGGGTTTCTGAGAAGATGAGACTCTTTATGTAGAATACGTTTTAACAGTGCCTGTGCAGCCTGTGCAGTGACTGCATCAACCTGCAACGAGCTGTAGTGAGTAGGTGAGGGACGCTGGTTTATGCTACTGTAGAGACTCATTTGGATCAATCAGTGAGCATTTCTGAAAGAAAAACTGCATCCCACCCCCATCAGATAAAGAATGTTTCCACTTCCAGAGCAGACTCATATAGCATATTTATTCCTAATAATTAATTATTAATTATTATATATAAGCCAACAATAGAATCATAGAAAAGAGGGTGTGTGTAATGTTGAGACACACATGTTCAGTACCTTGAACTTACAATGCTTATTTTTTGGTACACTTATACTGTCCAGGGGTGTACTTAAATTCCTGTATTGTTTGGAGTTTGAATACCTTGTTTAAATGTATCCTTCGTGCTATTTTAACTATACATACTTTTCACATTCTTTGTTGCTTGTAAAGTTTCCCTCGAAAAAACAAACATGCAAAAAATCCCCCAAATCTATTCTGAGACAGTCTGCTGAAAGCAAGCAAAGGTGCAGAAATCCATTTGCTGCGATGGATGAACGTATTCAATTACCTGCGATCCCTCTCCATCAGCTTTGACCTTTTCCAGAATTTCTCTTCTTGCAAGTAACACGGACACAGTCAGCCATCACTATCAAAACAATAACTCAGACGCCACAAGAGGCCATTGTAGGCACCACCACCATCAGTCACTATATTGATACATGCTAGTGTCAACACTACGTTACGTATTGAGTCATAAAGTCATCCACCTGCAGATGTTGTATGCAAAGCGAATATTCTTTGGATTTAAAATATAAAACACTATATCACATCCCGCTATATCACATCCCGTGTATTTCCTGAACACCTGCTCTCAACCTGCTTCAAAGCTGCATCCCAAGCTTATCATCTTGGTCTTTACTTTATTGATGTTACATGGGCTTTATTGCTGTGTATTCTGTACGATTTACATAATTTTCCCAGCTCGTCCATGGTAACGGTATCATGATATCCACTATAAAAGAGAAACACAGCAGCATCTCGTGACCTTTAATTATAACCTATTATCTAAGGCTCTCGGTGAAAGCCTGAAGTTTCAAATGGCTTGGTGCACTTTAACAACAGATGTGAAGATAATGGAGTAACTATATATATATATATATAATATAAAAAACACCCAGCACGCCCTTGCGGGCGGTTTATCCTTCAAGCTCGGGTCCTCTACCAGAGGCCTGGGAGCTTGAGGGTCCTGCGCAGTATCTTAGTTGCTCCCAGGACTGCGCTCTTCTGGACAGAGATCTCCGATGTTGTTCCCGGGATCTGCTGGAGCCACTCGCCTAGCTTGGGAGTCACCGCACCTAGTGCTCCGATTACCACGGGGACCACCGTTACCTTCACCCTCCACATCCTCTCGAGCTCTTCTCTGAGCCCTTGGTATTTCTCCAGCTTCTCGTGTTCCTTCTTCCTGATATTGCTGTCATTCGGAACCGCTACATCGATCACTACGGCCGTCTTCATGTTTTCAGCTATTTCTGGTTATTAGGTGAATTGGACCAAATCAGAGGCCCTTCCATTAACTAGTTATTGTCCTAGGTCACTTTTTCAAACTGGTATGTTTTCCTGGCCTCAGAAGGGCATTAAGTATTTAGGCATCACCTTCCCGCCTCATTTGTCAGACCTGATGAAGATAAATTTTGAACCTTTACTCAGCGATATGAAAATTAATATTGATCGTTGGTCTCAGATGTATCTCTCAATGTGGGGAAAGGAAAACGTAATCAAAATGGTATGTACACCTAAGTTCAATTATTTGTTGCAGGCTCTACCAATCCATGTTCCTTTGAAATACACCAAACAGTTTGACCAGCTCTGTAAGTCATTTATATGGAATAATAAAAAGCCTAGAGTGAATCTGAGGAAACTGCAGAAACCAGTGGACAGAGGTGGGTTAGGGATGCCTAATCTACTTTTATATCATTATGCTTTTTCTCTTCGGCATTTGGCACATTGGTTCTTACCCCCTGAGAAAGCGCCTCCTTGGCTTTCCATTGAAAGTACTGCTTGCTCGCCATTCACACCATTATATAGCTTATCAACTAATTTGTCTCCCCACGTCCAATCACATCCAGTACTTTCTCATTTGAAAGAAGTATGGAAAAGATTGTCCAAATTAATCCCAAACTTTCTATTGCTAAACTACCCTTCTTTTGGAAGCTCTGGTTTCAAAGAGGTATAACAGTGTTGGGGGATCTTTATGAAAATAGTATATTTAAATCATATGGAAAACTTGCAGAAGAATTTGATTTACCTAGACAGGAATTTTGGAAATATCTGCAACTAAGACATTTGATGGCCAATACATGTGGTTCATTCGCAAAGTTCCCTTTAAGCTGCGACTTTCTGGAGAAAATTAAAAAAACCTTTGGGCGTGGAAAAGAGGCATCAGCTTATTACAAAATGCTTTTATTAGCTTCTGATTCTAACACACTGTCCCTCAAAAGAACGTGGGAAATGGATTTAAATCTCAACTTTACAGTGGAGGAATGGAATGGCATCCTCAGAAATCTGAAAAAAACGTCACGCGAATTACGTTCAAGATTGGTCCAATTTAAGATTTTAAATAGAGTATACTGGACACCTTCACGGTTGCATAGGGTGGGTCTAGTGACTGATGATGCATGCTGGAAATGCCAGCAAGGAAGTGGCACACTTTTACATTTGCTTTGGGGGTGCTCCAAAGTCCAAGATTATTGGATTCATATTCACACTGTAGTAGAGAAGGTTGTAGGTCAAAGGGTCCCATTTATGAACAGTCTTTATGTATTAGGAGACCCTTCAGCTTTGAGTCACTTATCCACTTCTCTTGCTCATTGGGTACAAACGGCGATTATGCTGGGGAGGAAGCTGCTGGTGAAAGAGTGGAAGGCCTCATCGACTCCTACATTCTCTCAGTGGTATACCTCTTTGGGACAAGTGGCAGCTTACGAAAAATTATCATATAGACTGCTAAATAGACTGGACGATTATAATGATAAGTGGGCAAATTACTTTTTACATACAGGTCAGTGACGTATCCGGCTAAAATAGTTAAGCTTGGACTAAATAGGATAGCTGTAATCTGGTCTATGTGGAATGTTGGCATCACTTTTTTTTTTTTTTGGGGGGGGGGGGGGGGGGGTGTAAATATGCATTTATGCTCAATTTGTTCTGCTGTTGTTACTGGGAGTGTCCATTCTGCTAGTTTTTGGGTGTTCTTTTGGGGGGGGGGGAGGGGGGGCTTGGGGTTTTGTTTTATTTTTTTTTTGTTTTTTGGGATGGAAATATGCATTGATGCTCAATTTGTTCTGTTGTTGTTACTGGGAATGTCCATTCTGCTAGTTTTTGGTTGTTGTTTTTTTTTTTGGGGGGGGGGGGGGGGGGGGGTTGTTTTTTTTTGTGTGTGTGTGTTTTGGGGTTTTTTTTGTGTATATTAAAATTTAATAAAGTTTGAGTCATAAAAGTCCTATTTGTTATACAGATATTTAATAATTACTCTCTTAGATTTACTTCTTATTTACTCAATTATTCACACATAGTGGTGGTTAGCAGGTGTTTAGACCATTAAACTGTCATGATAGACTAAATTTGGGCAAACGTGAGGAGGGACTGTGACGGGGTCTAAAAGTCTTGTTGTTTGTTCCTTGTATGAAGTGGTTAGTATTTACTGTATATATCCATGCACATGTAATCTGTTTGCTTACAATTTTAAAGTTTATAGAAATCTTTGTTTTATAGCTTTAATAAGTACAATATAAACATGGCCCTTTCAGTAAGCAACAACAGCCATTAGTTAAGCTAATAGATCCCATTCATCAGGTCCTGCCCTACCTGACTGCAGCCATATGGTAGAAAATACGGACCAGGTCAGGCACAGGAACATTGATATGGATGATTTTATGAACGCGTCTCTGCAGCCAACAGTCAAATATTCAAGGTTTTCCTTTTTGGCTAATTTGTTTAAACAGGAGCTCGGGCTCCCTTAGGCACTATCACCATCTGTTGTCGAGGCAGGTTTTGTCTAGGGGCAAAGGCACTAATCACCACACCATTCACTGTTGTTAGAGTCAAAACTGATTATAGGTCTGGAGCACGTGTCCCTGTGCAGCGTGACTTTAACTGAGCAGTTACTACACAACATGTGAGTGGGTGTATGTACAGCATATAGTTAACACAGAGTGGGAGACATGCTGATTTAGTTTTTCTTCTTTTTTTTTGGTTCAGTTACACAAAATATGTGACAAACTGAGGATATCAGTTTTTTTATTGTCTGGATTTCTGACAGTTGAACCACAGATACACTCTCTGTTTGAAGAGGTTTATTTTTTTGTTTATTTACAGTTTTTCCCAGGGTATTGGCTGCCTTTCACTCGTTTTTAGGTTTTTATAGTTGACTTAACTCAAGGGATGAACCACTGTGGTGACTCACAGAGCAAACAACTTAGCAAGGAATCAATTTAATTTTAAATTGTATCTTTTGGCACTTTGCGGCTAACAGCCTGTCATAAAACACATAATTTGTTCCTGTTTCTTTATTTTAACTATGCCGAAGATAACATAGTTTGACATGCATAAAATTGTATTTTGGCACCTATGCAATGATTCAAAAAGAGCTATTAGATTAAAAACTGTCAGAAAAGTGCCAAAAACAAAATGTATTCAATGTGCAATACCATCTGGAAAGCATTTGAATGGTAAAAGATTCATTTTTCAGCATGAAACTGATCCCAAACTCACACCTAGTGCAGTAAAAAAAAAACATACCTGGACCAAATAGCAGACAGTGGAGAACTATCATGGATCGGCTTGCTAACATACCTTATCATCTTTACAGAGCACTCTGCAAAAGGAAGTCAACATCCAAAGAAGATCTTTGATTGCTGTTCAAGAACCCTGGAGAACTGTTCCTAAGACTGCTTAAAGGAAACAGAAGGAACCTGATATAAGAGAGTTCAGGCTGTGTTGAAGAATAATGATCGTCGTACCAAATATTGTATGTTTTTCCTCATATACTTGATTTCCACAAATGCTTGTACATGTTTCAATAAGGAAAATATTTGGAAAATACAAATATTTTTTGTTTTGTTTTGTTTTGTTTTTTGTATTCAGACCACATGTGGAAAAACTCTCAACTCTCAGTTTTTATATTCAAAAAACTGGGAAAACATTTCAGGGCATGAAAGAATATTTTCTAACCAAATATAGAAATAGCAGTTGAAGAGACAAGTTGTTTTGTGTCCAAGAAATACTAAAGTCAAATGTATTCAAGTAAGCAAGACACAATGGTACCTCAAAACTGTTATTTATTTATTTTTATTTATTTATTTAGCAGAAAATGTGTTATATTGTCCTGGTTCTCACAAACTCTGCAGAACCACAAAAATATATTGATTGTCACTTGCAGCTTTCAGCATGCCCATCTGCTCACAGACTAGAAAATCAGATTCACTAATCAAAACATGCTTTTATCACACACCAGAGCATCTGACATGTGCAAGCTGAAGCAATTAGCATCCATTTGGTCCTGTGTAGGCCCAGTGTAATTCATTTAGGAAGAGACCCTTTACTGAAAAACCGTAAACACAGACAGAAACAAGTGAAATGAAATATCAAGGTTTATTGAAAGAATGTGCTCTGTGAATTAAAACTAAACTGAAATCTTTATTCCTAAGTGCCACTAAATCCCAGTTATATAAAATATATCATACCAAGTGTGATTATTGTTGTGTCACTCACTCATTTTCTGTTTTGTTTATTTATTTATGAAATGTGGACTTGCTTGGTATTGATTTTTAGCTTTCATACAACTACAGTGACAGGCTCTCATGAGATTGCTTGAGCAGCAGTGGTCTACCACTAATGGTAACACAATAACCAAAGTCAATGGCCTCCATGCACGAAGTCAGCCATCCATTTCAAGGTAATACGTTTATAATTTATTGAAAGACACGTCACTAAGACTCATATGCCTAACACTCTGTAATCGAAAGCCCTGCCCTCTGTGTAGCACAATGGTCTCCAGCATTGACCGTTGTGCCTTTTTTATTAGAAACTGTGAGCACAGTTTCTAATCTGACCTTTACTGATTTATCGCTGTAGCCGCTCCATTAAATTCCAATTCCACCTTAAAGCCGGCTCACATGCCCCTGTGCTTGGGTAAGATGTAACATGCTGAGTGTCTCAAAGGCTGAACTGTGTCCGCATAACAATTGTTACCAGGGCAAACAGAGCTGCTATGCAGGGCTTCAGTCCAGGAAAGTGCATATACCTCCTTGTGTTCAGGCCACGTTCTGAAACGCTTTGGATGATACAGCGATAGTGCTTTTCCTGCAGTGAATGGATTAAATTTTGCTGATTACATATTCTGATTTTTTCTCCCGTCATAACAGCTGAAAGAGAAAAAGGGCCTGTGGTTTTAATTCGGACATTAGTGAGCCCTTCTCACAGTGGCTCTTTCACACCATAGTGAGGCTCAAAACATATAATCCAAAGCCACAGCTGATCTATCAGAAACACCCATGGCGTTCAAGAAAGTCATCCTCTGATTTCCATAGAAACAAGGGCACAACAAGTACAAAAACTGAGCTTGAGTCAGGATCCTGCTGACAATAGGCCATGACTTTCATGTGGAGCAAATAGACATCAGCCAATCACATTGTGACATGAGTGCATTACTGACATTTAGGCATGTCCACGTCCAACCAGAAGCTCATTGTCATGGTCCTGGGCCGTGTTGGCCCAGTATTCTTAGTTCTCTTGTATTTTTGTATTCAGTTCCCTGTTTAGGTTCTGTTTCCTGAGTTGCCCTGTTATGTGGTTCCCTGTGTGCTTTCCCTTTGTGACTCTCACCCCCTGTGTGCCCCTCTATGTATTCATGAGCCCTTGTCCCCTTTCGTGTTTTATTCCATGTTTTCCCCAGCCTGTTATGTCTGTGTTCTCCCCGTGCTCTCTCCTCCTGTCTGAACCTCTGTACTTCCTGTTTTACTTTGACAGTCTCTCGTCAGTATGCGTCATGTTGTGTTCACTCCTGCCCTGTCTCGTTATGATTATCTGTGTCAGCTGTGTTCCCCGTGTGCTCCCACTTCCCTCGTTAACCCTCTGTGTATTTATGTCTGCGTCTCCCTCAGTTCTGTGTCGTAGTCTCCCTCATGCTGCGTGGATTTCCCTGTGTCTCTCTCCAAGTATTAGTTTATTGTGCCCAGTTTAAGTTTTGTATTTTCCTGTCATCTTGTCAGCAATAAAGCTGCCTTTTGAGTTCATCCCTTGAGTCCGTGAGTTTTGCGATTGGGTCCTCATCCTGCCTGCCACACAGCCGACCATGACACTCATGCTCTGTAAAACTATTTGATTACTTTATTGAACCACCTGCACAGACTTCAAAGTTTCCAGTATCTGAGTACGAAATGTGCAGATTTGACTGTTCTGTTTCCACTTGTGTGCCTAATGATATTAGCTTCTTCTAGCTACAAGACCCTCATGATGTCATTAATGCTTGCTATAAAAGTGAATGAGTAACACTTCCTTGCTGCAAAACAACTGAGGCTGAATTTCCCTGAGTCAGGCTGCTTGTTCTGAGCAGCTCTGGCTGGTGTGTTGCTGTTTAAATATTAAATGCTGCTTTTCTGAGAAACTAAAGGCCAGCACACTGGGTCTCATGGAAAAACAAGGATTATATGATCTTTTCTTGATGCTAGAACAGAAAATCTTGTAGTGTCCCTGCTCAGACAGTCATGATAGTTTCAGGATTTCTGTGGTGTGTTTTTTTCTTTTAATGTAGAAAAGAAAAATCTGACACACGAGACAAAAAGACAAATGGACCATTTTATCAGGCTGAAATGAAAATATTGTAGTTTCTAAAACATGGCAAAAGATCAAAATCAATAGGTGTTATTTAATCAATTTGAACATTAGAAATTATGAGTGCTTGTGTGTATGCACGAATGGGGGGAAATAGTTATTAAAGCTTGTTTTCAATATGTAACACAAAAGGTTTCCAGGTGTTCTCCCATTTATCAGATGAGCCATGACAGTGAATCTTATTTTCTCAAGTCTTAGATCCAGGTTGAGGCTAATGCGTGTTTGCAATCTAATCCAGTAACACAATTTGTCACGCAGATTAACTCTTAAATGGAAATTCGTCTATACCACAGAAACCACGGATAACAAGTGGTGTTGAGGTTGGACGGGGTACATTGTAATGGATTGCTATTATTCCCATCCGTCTGTTTTACTCTTTTGTTTTAACACAGTGTGCTAGCTTTAAAGTGAACATGTGAATATTCAGACATTGGCAATGGCACTCTAATCAGAGCCAGTCACTGTAATAAGAGCAAGTACTAAACATTCAGGGAGCAGTTATTAGCCTGTACCGACTGACACTTTCACCAGTTAAATTACACACATTACACACTGTGTAATGGGACAGGCCAATAAAGCTAGTGTTTGCTAGGCAATATCATATCTAATTGGAGTGGGTAAAAAATATTGTTATATATAATCTAATGTACCTGACATCACACTCAGTCAAACAAATGCTTAAAAAATAACAGCAGGTGTACATTTTAGGATATCCTCAGATCTCAGACAAAAAGCTGTCAGGTCCAAACTCAGACGTGAGACCTGACACATCAGGTCCTGAGACCTGATATTTTTTTTGAAAAAATATCAGCCCTGATGACTTTTTCTCCTGAAACCTGAGGCTGTCCTAAAATGTACACCGTACAACACACATCTCAAAAACACGAGGGTATGCAACAAAAATTTACGTCAAAATGGACGCTATTAGGTTGGCCAATCAGACCATTCACAGTTGCAGTATCCATGTCATTGTCCTTGGTCATTTGACGCTTTTGTGTTTATTATTATTTTGTATTCTGGTTAAGACTTTCTAGTTCTTTGGTTTTGGTTTCTGTGCTTCCTCGGTTTAGCATCTAGTCATCCCTGCCCATGTGTTCCCTCTGTTCTCTGTCAGTATCATGTCTCTGAGTTCTGTTAGTGTATATTTCCTGTTTTACTTTGAAGGTCCGCGGCTGGTGTCGGTGTATTCAGTTTGCGTCTTCTGTCTCGTCATGTTAATTAGGTTCAGCCATGTCTCCCTTCTGTGTGCAGTATCCTCGGTTCCCTGTGTGTACTTATAGTGTGTGTCCTCGTGTTCCCCGTGTTATCCTCTGCTCTAAGTCCCCTCGATCTTTAGGTTTGTTACGTCTGGTTCCTTGTTTCTTAGTTTTCCCGGTGTAGGTTTTCCTTAGTTTCCGTCCATGCCTTCTCCGTTTCTGTTTGTATTCTTGCCTTGTTAATAAATCTCACTCGCATCACAGCCGCGCCTGCATTTTGGGTCCTTCTCTCATAATTCCACACGTGTGTTGCCGCAGCCATGACAGATTCATACATGTGTAAGGATACAATCATGCACACTGACAAAGAAATATGAGTTCAACTGACTTCCTGTTATTAGAAAATGCTGAAAATATCAACATGTAAAATATCTTCCTTCCCTCTGAGCTGCTGGTCATGAGAGTAGACGTTACCCCTGGAACGCCTGCTACGACTAACTTTTTAAGCTCTTTTCTAAACTGAATGGTTTCTGTCATATTTCAGGCCTGCTTATGGGACAAAATGACCCTCTGCTCCACAAGTTACCTACGCAGCTACTCACGGAAAAACCTGGAAACTATTATAATGGTTGTCAAAGAAGGTCTTTATTGATACGTACTGACGTGTCAAAGCTCATCATTACAGGTCAAATCAAATCAAATCACTTTTATTGTCACATCACATGTGCAGGCACACTGGCACAGCACATGCGAGTGAAATTCTTGTGTGCGAGCCCCACAAGCAACAGAGATGTGCAAACACAACAACACAAACGAGCAAAATACAAGAATGGCCAACCTGAAACTAATAAATATATGTACAATATATAATAGTGTATGCATTTCTGGATGTGTATACTAAATATTTTCCTGTGTGTGTGTGTGTGTGTGTGTGTGTGTGTGTGTGTGTGTGTACACATTTTTACAAATTAAATAGTTTAAAAAAAATAAATAAAAATAATAATAATAATAATAATAATAATAATAATAATAATAATAATAATAATAATAATAAAATATATAAAATATACAGAGTTGAATATGTGCAAAACAAGTGGCATTTATATACAGTGTGGAGTGCATAATGTTGAAGTTCCATAATACTTCAACATTATGCACTCCACAGGTGAGGTCATGAAATATAATCTTTATGGAGTAAAGAGCGAAAAAGGATTCATCTGCAAATATTCTGGCCCATTTTCAGCAGAGCTTTTGAAGCATGGTTGCTAAGTGGTTAGCACTGTCACCTCACAGAAAGAGCAGGGCCTTTCTGTCTGGAGTTTGCATGTCTGGGAAATCTAGTTTCTCCCATCATCAAAAGCAGACACTGCCAGATTAATTCTCCTGTCACTGTGCCTTTTATCAAGGGACTGGCCTGTGGCTGGAGCGGGTCCCTCCGTGCTCCAAGGGGATGGTTTAAATGCAGAAAATGCATTTCCCTAAGGCGATCATTCAAGAGCACCATGCTAAAATAAATTCTAGCATGCCTGCTTGCCAAGAATGAGACTTAGCAAAGCAAAGCTACACTGTGACGAAGCAGCTGGTGGCTGCTTTAAGAGGATGCTTGGAATAAGTAATTTAACAGCTTAGTGAGGAGCCTCAGGTTATAACATATGGGCAGCGCATTATTATATATACTATGTCGATTAATATCACTGGTTGTTACTCACAACAGAGGAGTGAAAAACCAAAGTCTGTGACTTATATGCAAAAACTGCCTGACAAATAACTGCCCAACTTCTGTGCCCTGTCTGAATGTGTCAGTCCTCATTACACACCACACATTTTAATGTATCAATTTAATGATGGTACCTAATTTACTAAATCATTAGTAATTCAGGAAAGACTTGAAATTACAAATTTTGTTATGCATGATCGGGGCTATTTGAATAGTGAACAGTGTAATCCAGGAAGGAAGCCCTAATGTTTTTAAATAACCGGTTGTTTGTCATGAACATCGTGGTTACCATGCAACATTTCAGTCAGTGTTTCTCCGTGTTCTTCTTCCTGAGTGCCGTTGTTCTCAGCTGCTGGTTCAGAGAACATTGCATTTGCGTTTTTACTTCTTTTATCCACATTTCAGGCTTCACAGGGTTGTCAGGAGAGGACACACTGTGCACAGTAGTAACGCATTGTTTGAACAATTACCAGCATTCTTCCATGACAGCTCAGAGGCAGGAAAGCAGTTTAGCACTGATTCAGCTAGATGAGCATCCATCCCATTTTCTTCTTGCATCTGATCCAGTTCAGGGTCACAGTGGAGCTGGAGAACACTATGGATGGGTCAACGGTGTGAGGCAGAGCTAACAAAGAGACACAAGCAGCCATTCACACAGCTACTATAGAACCACCACACTCTGCAGAGTTTGAGACCCATGCTGGCAAATTCTGCCCTCTTCAGGTGAGCTCCCTGAGAAAGAGTTCACTCAGAGTCATACTGAGCTGTCCAAACATACTTTTCACCTACATTTTCTGCCAGATGACGACAACTGTAACAACTATAGTTAAATATTTGGAAAAGTTAGTTATGTTCACATTTTCAAGCTTCTGTGTGTTAGGATGCCTGGGTCATTGACCCAGGGTTTTTGAGTTTATGATATTATTTATATTTTCTAGTTTTTGGTTTCTTTGAGTTCTGTCTTATGGTTTATGTCTCTGTCTTCTTTAGTTGCTCTGTCTCCCCTATCACCTGCATCCCCTTGTCTAGTTCGCGTCTATGCGTATCCTTAGTTCCTATATCCCCGTGTCCAGTCAGTGTTTGTGTCTGCCCTGGTCCCACGTCTCTGTTCCCTCTGTAGTGCCTACATGTGAGGCTGTGTCTTTGTTCAGTCTGTGTTATGTGTTTCCTGTTTTACTTTGAAGGTCTCTGTCTTATCTCAGTGTGTTCAGTTTACGCTTCCTTTTGTCTCGTCAGTTCTGATTTGCCCCAGCTGTGTTTCCCTCCTGTTATTCATTCCCTGATTGCTCCCTCTGTGTATTTAAGCCCTGTGTTTCTCTGTGTCCGTGTCGCGATCTACCGTTTACCAAGCTGTGTGTTTTGTCATTTTTCTAGTTTAAGTTTGTTTTGAGTTTTTCAGTCATGTTATATTTTGAGTCTTAAATTAAAGCCTTTTTGAGTTCACGTCTGTCTCCAGAGTCTGCACCTTGGGTCCTATTCCTGCCTGCACACAGCCATACCTAACACTGTGTGTCTTATTAATGGTTTCTTAGAAAAAACAAAACAACCCCCAACCAAAATTCCTCCATTTATTAGATATCTTAATTTTATGAGTAAATGTTGGTATTTTTCAGTTATAAATCTGACGACATATACGTTGACTGCATTTGCTATGAAGCAGTGTGTAGTGTGAACGGTAGGAAATAAGAAATAACATAGTGAAACAATGAAAATGAAAAGAAGCAAGAGCAAGTTTCTGAAAAACTGTAAAAGCTTTCAGAGGATCATTATTACAACTGGAGACATTTCATGTATAAAGGTTTCATATTGTCAAGCTGTGTAGGAAATACAAACAATATACAACGCTGTTTTGTATTTGCTTGTGCTGTGTTATTGTGTTAACTCTCGTTTTATTGCTATCTACCATGGAGCTGTCCAAGGTGCTGACCCTGGTTCAATTACTCAGTAACAGCAACAGCAGGTGGAAATGTTTAAGCCAATAACGGTCAGTGTAATGCGTAGACTGGCTGTCTGTGAATGTAATATGTATATGTTTGTATGTACATTACTAAATGTCATTAATTCAATTCAATTCAATTTTATTTATATAGCACCAAATCACAACAACAGTCGCCTCAGGGCGATTTATGTTGTACAGCAGATCGTACAATAATAGATACAGAGGAAAAACCCAACAATCATACGACCCCCTATGAGCAAGCACTTTGGCGACAGTGGGAAGGAAAAACTAACAGGAAGGAACCTCTGACAAAACCAGGCTCAGGGAGGGGCGTGGCCATCTGCTGTGATTGGTTGGGGTAAGAGAAGGAAGACAGGATAAAGACATGCTGTGGAAGAGAGACAGATTAGACACATTAGATACAGATAATCTTCACAGATCATAATAAGGACAGGACAGAAATTTAGCTAAGATGTTCACTTAAGACACAGGCACACACGCACACGCACACACGCACACACACGCACGCACACACACACGCACACACACGCACGCACACGCACACACACACAGTCTATGAAACAAAATTACTAAATTGATTGCACTGATATTAGTGGCTATAGTAGGAGCTTCCACAAGGACTTCACAGTTGATTTACACATGCACTCAGCACAATATGTCCCCCATAATTTTATCTTGAACAACGACCCAAACTTAAGTATGTAGCTTTTTCTTCAGTTTCTTTTCTTTTGCTTATATAAAGCAGCACATGTCTACACGCTGCGTCAGCTGGTATTCCGTTTTGGCTTATAAAGCTGGCACTAAATTGAACCACAGAGATGACATGTGGGTCTGCTTTGTGTCACTGCTAACCCTTGCTGGCGGCTTCTTGGCTCTTTTACTTCACTCCGTGACAACCGGCACACACATGAAGCGATAATAAGCTGCAGGCCACTTCTGCTGCCTGAATTTTACAAAGGGCCATTGACCTCATAACACGGGCGGACAGCAACAGAGCCTTTTCTACCTCGTTTCTCCGTCAGTGTCTCACCTGCTCCGGAGGGAGACATTCCTGGAGGGATTAAAGGAGTCCCTGCTGCACAGTGAAGCAAAGGAGATTTCCTTTTATAGTCTATCAGACATGAAAAAGTGGAGCATTAAAAAAATGCTCTTGGTAGAGCACAAACTTTTTCCAGCCCTAAGCTATTTTTAAGCTTTAGAAGCCACGGCCCCTAAAATAGCTGCATGATTTATCACTTCTAAAGTTATGGCTCATAATAACTATTCAGTTCAGCTATAGTAGTCCCAGACACGAAACAGAATATGATACAATTAAGAAACCAATTACATTAGCAGATGGAAATGGTGGATACATGCATAGAGGAATAACACCGAAAAAAAGGGTAAGAGTCACAAACTACACTCGAAGCTTCAAAGAACCAAACTCTTGATGTTTCACAGGAATCAGAGGCATCATGGCTTGAATTGTACTAGACTGCAACTAACCAATATTTCACTATTATCTCCATCCCACTCTGACAAATTAGTACTTTCCACAGAGATAATTATGGCAGATCCAGATGGTTTTGAGGAACAGGAGGGCTCCGAGGAGACTGCGGCAGTGGCCATGGCTCTGTGCCATTTGGGTCCATCATCCTCAGAGTTATTGCAGACTGAAAATGCATTCTCATCTATTTCACTGCAACATCTTGCTAATGGATCCGAAGACTCATGATTACCCAGGAAAGGACCAGAGCAGCCACACACACATTCAATAATGGTTTTACAACATTCAGATTTAAAGACGTTGGAGGTGTGAGTCTTCTATTCTAATAATAACCCACAGACATTACAGCAGGTGCTGATTGGCTGTGGAAGGACTTTTCTTTTTGATTATTGAACTTGGACCAATTAAGGGGAAACTGATTCTTGTTCATCATTCAGGACAAATACTTTTAAGCTGTCGTGTGTTTGAGTTGCATCGGTGAAAGTGAAACTGAACTGAATCTGGTGCATCAGAAGTAAACATATTAGGTTGATGAGACATACTAAACACTTTACATTCTGCTTCAGAGAAGCCACAGAAAACACAGAGCAGGTTAAAACTCCACTCAGCAGCAACACCAAAATGCCCTCTATACTGAGCAGCAGATGCCTGCCTTTTATAACCTTGAGCTAGATGTCCTGGATATATATAGTGTGCATGCCCCTGACTAAATAAATAACTATAAAACAGATAAGGACTGAACATCATTTACAGTATATCCCTTTAAAAGGGCCAAATGTGGATCTTACTGTACTTGAATCCATGTTTCACTTACTCCCCTCTAAACAGAAGCACGAAGGTAAATCACTGGTGAATTAGAGGAAAAACAGCATGAACAGTTACTGCAAGAGCCTCTTTTGTCTTGCAAAGGCAGCCCTGTAAAGTTTTTCCTCTCCTTGATTTATTATTTTTTCAACCTCTTTTGTATCCCAAAGAGACACACAAAGTGTTTTGCTGCTAAAAACTGTGTGATGCAATAACATTTTGATAAGATGTGTTTTTTCTCTCTTATCACGGCGCTGCACCTGCTCGCTGAATGAAAAGGAAATTAAGATGCTCACTTAATCATTACATTAACTGAAACTATGCAACTTCTGCCAAACAATGATGAACTGGAACCTCAATATCTCCAAGAAATATCGGAAAGTGTAAGAAGGATCTACAATGCACAACAACAGAAAGGTGCTTTGCTCTTGTAGGCTGTGTATGGCTGCAGCTTTTATAATACTGTAAGATTCTTTGCATCATTGCCTCAACTGTCACTCAGACAGAAGGCAAGGCAAGGCAAGTTTATTTGTATAGCACAATTCAACAACAAGGTGATTCAAAGTGCTTTACAGAGACATTAGAAACAAGAACAAATAAAAAGCATGATTTAAAATTGATTAAAACAAGCAAATAAACTAACTAACTAATTAACAAACAAACAAACAAAACAGTATATAAAATCAAAACAGATAAAATCAGAACAGTAGATAAAATCAGTAGTTAAATGTAAGTTTTGAAATTTAAGCTTAAAGTGTGGATTTGGTGCTTTATTCAAATGCAGCTGAGAACAGGTGAGTCTTCAACCTGGATTTAAATAAACTGAGTGTTTCAGCTGATCTGAGGCTTTCTGGGAGTTTGTTCCAGATATAAGGAGCATAAAAGCTGAATGCAGCTTCTCCGTGTCTGGTTCTGACTCTGGGAACTGATAAAAGACCGGATCCAGATGACCTGAGGGATCTGGAAGGTTCATACTGGGTCAGGAGGTCACTGATGTATTTTGGTCCTAAACCATTCAGAGCTTTATAGACCAGCATCAGAACTTTAAAGTCTATCCTCTGACGGACAGGCAGCCAGTGTAAGGACCTCAGAGCTGGACTGATGTGGTCCACTTTTTTGGTCTTAGTGAGGACTCGAGCAGCAGAGTTCTGAATGAGCTGTAGTTGTCTGACTGATTTTTTAGGTAGACCTGTAAAGATGCTGTTACAGTAATCAAGCCTACTAAAGATGAATGCATGGACTAGTTTTTCCAGGTCCTGTTGAGACATCAGATCTTTTATCCTTGATATATTCTTGAGGTGATAGTAAGCTGACTTTGTTATTGTCTTAATGTGTTTTTCTAAGTTTAGGTCTGCATCCATCACTACACCCAAATTTCTCGCCTGGTTTGTGGTTTTTAGATGTATAGATTGAAGTTCTCTGGTGACCTGTAATCGTTTTTCTTTGGCGCCAAAGACTATTACCTCAGTTTTGTTTTTGTTTAGCTGGAGAAAATTGTGGCACAACCAGTCATTGATTTCCTCAATGCATTTACCAAGAGCCTGTACAGGGCCTCGGTCTCCTGGTGACATTGTGATATATATTTGTGTGTCATCTGCATAGCTGTGATAGTTTATTTTGTTGTTGTTTATAATCTGTGCCAGTGGGAGCATGTAGATGTTAAACAGAAGGGGTCCCAAGATGGAACCTTGGGGAACTCCACATGTGATACTTGTCTGCTCAGATGTGAAGTTACCTATTGATACAAAGTATTTCCTGTTTTCTACGTATGTTTTGAACCAGTTTAGTACAGTTCCTGAAAGACCTGTCCAGTTCTCCAGTCGTTTGAGTAATATGTTGTGGTCAACCGTATCAAATGCTGCACTGAGATCCAGTAAAACTAGGACTGACATTTTTCCACTGTCTGTATTCAGACATATGTCATTAAACACTTTGGTCAGAGCGGTTTCAGTGCTGTGGTTCTGTCTAAAACCTGACTGGAAGGCCTCGTAGCAGTTATTCTGTTTTAAGAAGTAACTGAGCTGTTGAGAAACTGCTTTTTCAATGATCTTACTTAAAAACGGGAGATTTGAGATCGGCCTGTAGTTGTTCATTTGTGTCTTGTCAAGATTGTCCTTTTTCAGTATAGGTTTGATTACAGCAGTTTTTAGTGATTCTGGAAACACACCTGATAATAAAGAAAAGTTGACGATCTGTAACAGGTCTGACTCTAAAGTCTTTGAGACCTTTTTGAAAAAACATGTTGGCAGGACATCTAAACAGCAGGAGGAGGAGTTCAGTTGACCTAAGATGTCCTCCAGGTCTTTGCTGTTAATAGGTTGAAACTGTTTCATGGTGTTTAAACAGTTTTTTGGTGGACACAGTACATATCCTGGATCTGCTGTTGATGTACCAATTGCTTGTCTAATTTTTTGGATTTTTTCAGTGAAGAATTTGGCAAAGTCATTGCAGGCCATGGTCGAATGAAGTTCGGCTGCCACTGACACAGGAGGGTTTGTTAGCCTGTCAACTGTAGAAAATAAGACCCGAGCATTATGGCTGTTTTTAGTGATGATGTCAGAGAAGTAGGACCTCCTTGCATTCCTCAGTTGTAAATTATAATTGTGAAGTTTCTCTTTATAGATGTCATAATGAACCTGGAGGTTTGTTTTTCTCCATCTGCGCTCAGCTTTCCTACACTCTCTTTTTTCTTTTTTCACCAGTGTGGAGTTTCTCCATGGAGACTTTTTCCTTCCAGAGATAACCTTCACCTTAATGGGAGCAATAGTGTCCATTACATTTAACATGTTAGCATTGAAGCTATTGACGAGCTCATTGACTGACCCTCTGG
Source organism: Aulonocara stuartgranti (assembly GCF_965226115.1). NCBI lineage: Eukaryota > Metazoa > Chordata > Actinopteri > Cichliformes > Cichlidae > Aulonocara > Aulonocara stuartgranti. The sequence continues at coordinate 39,701,246 of NC_138951.1, read as the reverse complement.
GCAGGTCAGGTGTTAATGGGAAGACCTGGTTAAAAATTGCACTACTGTGTTCAGTTATACACCGTTTTGTGATCACTGTTGTTGATATATTTGTGTGGGCTGAGATTTTACTTTCAAAGAAAACACAGTAATGATCAGACAGGCCCACATCAGACACAGTAACCTTTGAAATGCTCAAAGTTCAGACTTCCTTCCCGTAGAGCTTCAAGAAAGTCTTCAGCTTTTTTTCTGCATTTGAATACATTTACTGAGCATTGATGATTATTTAAATGTAAGTTACAGTAGTGCAAATGCAAGATTATTTTCTTGTAATTATTCTCATTTATCAGCTGGGGCCTCCAGCTGAATAAAAAAAAACCCTCTGCATGACAGAAATGCAGCAGGAAGCACCCGTGTGACGCATGGTTCAGTTACACTGTTCATTAACTAGAGAAGTCACAACACAGCTGAGAAATTTAAATTAGCCACATGAATCTGAATCTACATCCCACAGCTGAAGAAGACAAAGCCCAACCTCTCTGTCACACACTCCTTTAAATTCTACTTTACATGTGCTTAAGTTTTGTTTCATTTTCCTGACTTCTGGTGAATATTTATGCACTTTTCATGCACTTATTATGTAGTGAAAGGAGTTGATGAAACCAAAGATTAATGTCTCTGATCTAATATCCAGGCAAACATGTAAAACATGGTCCTGTTCTGTCCTTCTGAAAAGTCACTTTTTTATAAATGTCAGTTTGTTCATAAAGTTAAAGAAGAAACGTAAAGAAATTAAAAAGAACAAAGAGGAAGAGACAAAAATGTGAAGAAATGTTTCTTCTGGAGCCAAAACAAAATCCTTAAGCTGCAGGATCAGACAACAACTACAAAGCCTAATTTGGTAAGAAAAAAAAACTTGTAGTTCTTTATTTTAAAAAGCAGAAAAGAAGATTCACCTTTTTAAAAAAAAAACAAATCATCAACTCATAACGTGCATCTACCCAGAGAAACAACTCTTGGTGCTGGGACTTACAGGGAGTGCAGAATTATTAGGCAAGTTGTATTTTTGAGGAATAATTTTACAACAACAACCATGTTCTCAATGAACCCAAAAAACTCATTAATATCAAAGCTGAATGTTTGTGGAAGTAGTTTTTAGTTTGTTTTTAGTTTTAGCTATTTTAGGGGGATACCTGTGTGTGCAGGTGACTATTACTGTGCATAATTATTAGGCAACTTAACAAAAAACAAATATATACCCATTTCAATTATTTATTTTCACCAGTGAAACCAATATAACATCTCCACATTCACAAATATACATTTCTGACATTCAAAAACAAAACAAAAACAAATCAGCGACCAATATAGCCACCTTTCTTTGCAAGGACACTCAAAAGCCTGCCATCCATGGATTCTGTCAGAGTTTTGATCTGTTCACCATCAACATTGCGTGCAGCAGCAACCACAGCCTCCCAGACACTGTTCAGAGAGGTGTACTGTTTTCCCTCCTTGTAAATCTCACATTTGATGATGGACCACAGGTTCTCAATGGGGTTCAGATCAGGTGAACAAGGAGGCCATGTCATTAGTTTTTCTTCTTTTATACCCTTTCTTGCAGCCACGCTGTGGAGTACTTGGACGCGTGTGATGGAGCATTGTCCTGAGTATTGCACACCTTGTGCTTTTGGGCACTCCAGTGATGTTGCAGCTCTGAAATATGGCCAAACTGGTGGCAGTGGCATCTTGGCAGCTGCACGCTTGACTTTTCTCAGTTCATGGGCAGTTATTTTGCGCCTTGGTTTTTCCACACGCTTCTTGCGACCCTGTTGACTATTTTGAATGAAACGCTTGATTGTTCGATGATCACGCTTCAGAAGCTTTGCAATTTTGAGACTGCTGCATCCCTCTGCAAGATATCTCACTATTTTTGACTTTTCTGAGCCTGTCAAGTCCTTCTTTTGACCCATTTTGCCAAAGGAAAGGACGTTGCCTAATAATTATGCACACCTGATATAGGGTGTTGATGTCATTAGACCACACCCCTTCTCATTACAGAGATGCACATCACCTAATATGCTTAACTTTCGAGCCTATACAGCTTGGAGTAAGACAACATGCATGAAGAGGATGATGTGGACAAAATACTCATTTGCCTAATAATTCTGCACTCCCTGTATAATGAAACTCCACTAATGAGCCAGATCTGCACCACACACAAAGAGAGTCAGCTCTCATAGTGGACATAATACTACTGCATGTGTCCAGTGTCGTGTTTGTTGTGAATTTCTAAACCAGATAACTAAACCGTTATTTAAGTCACAAATCAAGCATTTGCAGATTTGAAAAGACTTGGATGAAGGGCTGTCAAGATAAGTGAAAAAGAGAGATATTAAAAAACAAACAAAATAAACAACAATAATGGCATTGTGCACTATTCATTAAAAATGTTCATTTCAACTTCCCTTACTTGGCTTCCTGGCAAATAATTAAGCTAATTCTTGAGAATCACTGTTCACTCAAACAGGTTTAAAGCAGGTTTACTTATTCCTCATTTAAAGTTTTCAAAATGTAAAAGTTCAAGATTTATTTATTTGTTATCAGTTATTGTTTACTGGGAAGGCAACAAATGCTTAAATGAGCTTTTAATTGTTATTCTTTATATGTGAACATAATGTAAAATACAAAAAAAAATCCAGTTTTACTTTGTATTAAAAAAATATTTCTGTTCCGGCTGCTTTACAGTGTTGTTCACACTGTGCATGTATATCCATTGGACACTTTGTTAGGCACACCTGTTCACTTCTTCATCAATGCAAACATCTAAACAGCCAGAAGAGCATCTTCAGCATGAAGCATCACTCTGTTAGCTAAGAGCAGGAAACTGAGGCTTTGTAAAGCTTTGACCCGCCACCTTTCATTCATGTACATATATCTTGCCTGGCTTGTCTTATTGTAATAAACATGTTGACAGCTTTTGTTTTAATTAACAAACTGCCCACGTTTGTCTTTAAACCAATGTGCTTTTAGTCTTAAAGTATGTGTTTTATTTAGTTCTAAATACTCAAATGACTTTTCTTGTCATAATTTACTGTCTTGTAATCAGTTTTTGCTCATTTCACTTGTGCATGGTCGTTTTAGTGTCTGTATTACTGATTGGTTCTGCTGATCAAGAAATTAATAATCACAGAGAACTTGTGAGAAAAAGCTCTGTAGTAACAACAGAACAGATCACTTACAATCACTAAGAATGCAATGATCTTATGAGGTAACTGCTTTAGATGAATAATCATGTCAAAGCTCAATAGAAATATTTCATCCTTTTTGTCAGAAAAACATGTTCCTTATTCTCCAAGCTCTCAAACAGGCTTGCTGTGTAACATATGCAACAAGCTATCTGCTCTGACATATCGAGAACACAATTTTTAATGGGAATTGACTGAAAAGGCTAATAAATATGAAGTGAGTCATCACCTCGCCTCAGTTTAGCCTTCAAATGTCAGTGTGCTTCTACTGTACTTCAGCCCGTAGGATAAAAACAACCTGCAAGAATCCAACTGGATACGTTATCTGAGATTTTAGAGTTTTTGAACTGTGACCTGCAATAAAAGCTCTTCTCAAACTCACATTTAAAATTCAATGACACAATCCTCCCAAAAAACGAGTCAGCATACTCTGCTACGTTTGCTTTAATAACAGCCGAGACAGTTTCGGGAATAAATGCTCTTGGGAGCCACTAGAAACTCTTGGCAGGGGTAATAGGATGGACTTTGATGCAGACTGCCAGACAGAGTGATACGTTTGTGGCTTGAGATTAGATTCTTACATCTTGTACTTGAAAGGAATAAAAATGCACCGCTGATGTTTGAGGGCATGGTTCGGAAATCGCAGGGGGAAAACTCATCATTTTGTGCAAGTGAAAAAACAAAAGGACAGATGTGATGTTTTGTGGACAAGAAGCCAAGACATATGTGTTGTGTTTACAAGTTTCCATAGACCGAAACTGAATGTTTATGTGCCTCTATGACAGCTATTACTACTTCAGGCCAGAGGAGCCCCTGTGGAAGAGTGTGAGCAGTTTTGCTGAAAACAAAGTTCCAAAAAAACGAGCCACCAACATGTAATTTCCTTTGTATAACTGAACACAGATAGTGACTGTTATGTATTTAGCCAAACGAGGTAAATCTTCGTTAGCAAGTTAACACTGATCACCCCGTGCAAGGGGCTGCACGGTGCTAATGCGTTAACAAGCTAACTGCACTAACGCATTAACGCGTTGTTGCCATTGAACTCACTGATTCATTTTGCTGGTCTTTCTTACCAGAAAAATGAAAATGAATGAAAATGAATTCATCTTGTAATCGGAAGGTCGCCAGTTCGAGCCCCGGCTCCGAAAGTCTCGGTCGTTGTGTCCTTGGGCAAGACACTTCACCCATTGCCTACTGGTGGTGGTCAGAGAGCCCGGTGGCGCCAGTGTCCAGCAGACTCGCCTCTGTCAGTGCGCCCCAGGGTGGCTGTGGCTACAATGTAGCTGCCATCACCAGTGTGTGAATGTGTGTGTGAATGGGTGGATGACTGAATGTGTAAAGTGCTTTGGGGTCCTTAGGGACCATGTAAAGCGCTATACAAACACAGGCCATTTACCATTAAAGTAAAACAAGAAGCACGACACATAGACAAAGACAGACTCAAAGAAACCAGCTTAACACTGAGATATGACTGACTCTGGAACAGAGGGAACATAGCGACTAACTAGACATGAGATGTGTGACCAGGAGAGGCACAGCAAACATGGGAACAGAGACTCAACACAGACTAAGAAACATCCAAAAGAAGGAAGAATTAAGATCACTAGGCACAAATAAAAGAAGAAGCAGTTAAGAAAGAATAATAAATCCACCACAAATACTGGGTCGCAGACTCAGTACCGTGACGCAACTAGTGAAAGTTCTGGATGCCACATAGTTGAAGTATAATTGCAGAAAAACGCATGTAGAAAACTTTTAAATGTGATATTCTTAGTAAAAAAAAATGAAGATAATACCATTTTAATTAAGTTTATAACTAAAAAAAATAACTTAAATATGTGAATATTGTATCATTATAAAGATGGGCTCATTAATCATCAACTTTTCACAGTATTTTCTTTATAAGGTTGCAACATATGCAAATCAGACAGTTGAGCAGAATGATGTTTCATTGTATTGCTCTTCATCTACTTGAGTTTGCATCTTTAAATGACATGTGTCCTGTGTGTATTTACTGCTGAGCTAAAGCTGTAGATGAACATCACTCTTCAGTAGAAGATGACGTTTAGATCAGAATGTAAGTGCACATCTGTTGTTTATCCCCATCCTATTTTACCACCTTGTAAACATCTGTATGGCAAAAAAACATTGATTTGAATTCATGATGAAGAGCCATTAAATAAGAGATGAGTGGATTATTTATCCAGCAGGTAAATCTAATGCAACAGTACGGCACAACACCAGAAAAGCCAGGTGAAACTGGTCAAGCTTGACAGAAATTCAGTGTCTCATTATTTTGAAGCTGGCTGGCTTTGTGTTGCCCTGCAGCAACAGCACACAACAGCTGTTCCACTTAAGCAGCTGTTTTTTACGTATCATTTTTAGTATAAAAAATAAATGAAGAGGCGAAAACATTTTAAATAAACACGTCTACATTGCATTTTCTCTTGTGCCATGTTGTGTTTAGGGAGACGCACACAGATGTTGTTTGGATTTGTGAAACAGCATTCAGTTTCTGACTGCGTGCTTCTCGGGACATTTGTGTTGTTGAAGGAAGACAGAAGTTTAAAAACTAAGTAAACATCTCCCGTCCACATGAAGACATTTGAGAAGCTTGACCCAAAAACAGAACTTTGTGCAAATCTAAGTTCTTGTTGTTGTGAAATCAAGTACAGGCCTTTTATTATCTGTTTAGTAGTAGTATTTATTTATTGTCATTGTCAAGAACAATGAAATTGCGTTTGGGGCTTCCATACAACCCAAAAAAAAAAAAAAAAAGAAGAAAATAATAAATACCCCTTAAAACCCAAGTGTACATATTTAACCCAGTGTGACTCCAATGCAATAAGACAATCCTTAGCAATAATGTTCGTAGAAATTCAGACAAAGACCTGAGAAACATGACAAAATACAACAATGCAACCCATTCAATATTATTGTACTGTGAGATATGATATCAGATATGATAGTTATCTATTTAAGAAAGGGGGGGGGGGGGGGCAGGAGGGGGAAGAGAATAAAGATATGATGCACCAATGCAGACCAGTTCATTGCTATTAAGAAGTTGGATATGGTTATTGTCCGTGAGAGGGGGGCAGAGAGTTCAGGAGCCTCACAGCCTGTGGATACAGGCTGTTGGCCAGTCTGGATGTTCTGGCCTGTATAGACCTGTACCTTCTCCCTGAGGGCAGCAGATGGAAAAGGTGGCGCGCAGGGTGATGTTGGTCCCGCAGGATACTGTGCACCCTCCTCAGACAGCGAGTGGGGAAGATATTACTGATCTCTGGCAGACTTGTTCCAATAATTCTGCCAGCTTCTTTCACCACCCGCTGGAGTGCGAGCACTGTAGTGTCATCGGCAAACTTAACAATGAGATTGGACGCGCAGGAGGAAATACAGTCATGGGTGAAGAGAGTGTATAGCAGAGGGCTCAGAACACACCCCTGAGGGGCACCGGTGTTGACCACAAGGGTGGAAGAGGTGTTCTTACCCACTCTGACACTCTGTCTACGGTTAGTGAGGAAGTCCACAATCCAGTTGCACAGAGAGGAGTTAAGTCCCAGTTGGTGGAGTTTGGGACGGAGTTTGTATGGCCGGATGGTATTAAAAGCCGAGCTGTAGTCTACAAAGAGGAGCCGTGCATAGGTGTTCCTGTGTTCCAAGTGCTTCAGTAATGTGTGCAGCACTGTGGCGATCGCATCCTCGGTTGACCGGTTCTCCCTGTATGCAAACTGGTGCGAGTCCAGGGATGGTGGAAAAGCAGCTCTGATGTGTTTAATGACCAGTCTCTCCAGGCATTTGGCGGGAATGGGAGTGAGTGCCACAGGTCTGAAATCGTTCAGACATGTGACATTTGACTGTTTTGGGATGGGAACGATGGTTGCTGCTTTGAAACAGGATGGTACCAGTGAACAGGACAACGAGGTGTTATATATAGAGGTGAAGACGTCCGCCAGGTCCGCAGCACAGTCTTTTAGCACCTGGCCCAGCACTCCATCTGGCCCGGCCGCCTTCCTGGTGTTAATGCTCCGGAACACACGCCTCAGCTCATGAGTGCTCAGGACCAGAGCAGGGTCGGTTGAGGGGAGAGGGGACAGGACAGGGTCGGTGTTCTCCCTGTCAAAACGGGCATAAAAGAGATTTAGATCCTCAGCCAGAGTAGAACTGTCGGCTGAGGGTGATGGTGTTCTCCTTTTGTAGTCCGTGATAGCCCTGATGCCCTCCCAGACCTGCCTTGGGTTTGTGTTGTTCTCAAACCTGGCCTCGATACGCCTCCTGTGCTGCTGCTTGGCAGTCTTGATGCCTCTTCTCAGGTTGGCCCTGGCAGCACTGTATGCCTCCTGGTCCCCGGATTTGAAAGCGTTGTTCCTTGTTCGAATAAGTTGTTGAACTCCGTGTGTCATCCAGGGTGGATTATTAGGGAACACACGGAATCGTTTCCAAGTTGTTACATTGTCCACACAGAAACAGATGTAGTCCAAGACAGTGGAGGTGTAACTGTCCAATGCGACACGATTGTCAGTGTCCTGCACCTTGAATACATCCCAGTCTGTGCAGTGGAAACAGTCCTGAAGCATCGGAATAGCATCCTGCGGCCATGTTCTCACGTTTTGGTTGTAATCCCAGTGCTCTTGATCTTTTGTGTGTATATTGGGTGTAGCAGAAGGGAGAGATGGTCTGACAGACCCAGGTGGGGATAAGCCTGGGCTCTGTACGCATTCGCCATGTTGGTGTACACCTGGTCCAACGTTCTATCTCCTCTGGTAGCACACTTCACATTACGGTGGAAATTGTGAAGTACAGATTTCAGGTCCGCGTGGTTAAAATCCCCAGCCGCAATAAAGACACTGTCCGGGTGTGCTACCAGGCTGTTATTGATGCTGCTGCTCAATTGTGCTAACGCTAGCTTAGCATTAGCATCTGGTGGAATGTAAACAGCGCAGATGTAAACGGCAGAAAATTCCCGAGGGAGATAGAATGGACGGCACTTTAACACCAACAGTTCTACCTCTGTACTGCACAGTTTTTCCGTTACCGTGACGTTCGTGCACCAAAAGTTGTTAATATAGATGCACAGCCCCCCGCCAGTCTTCTTACCCGAGTCCGCAGACCTGTCGGCTCGATAGGCGGTGCGGCCTGCTAGATCAATAGCCGCATCAGGAATGGCGCTGTCCAGCCAGGTTTCAGTGAAAATCATGCACGAACAGTTGTTGAAAGTCCGTCGAGTGGCGATCTGCAGTCGTATTTCATCCAGTTTGTAACGGATTGAACGGGCGTTGGAGAGGAATATGATCGGGAGTGGTGGTTTAAACGGACTAGTCTTTAGCCGTGCCCACAGGCCTCCCCGCCTGCCTCTCTTCTGCCTCCGATCGCAACGTCTCCTCCTGCGGCTTGCTGTTGCGGGTAGCCCCGGGGGTTGCTTAACGATCTCCGGGGGGATGAGATACTCGGATGTTAGTTGAAGATCTCCACGGCTTAGTTGTAGTAGATCATCTCTGTTGTATTGAAGTAACCCCAGACTGTGTGAAATAATACACAGTACCACCAAAAGTACAAAAGTGTAGGAGCTCCGGGCCGCTGCGTCTGTGCGCGCCGCCATCTTAACCCCATGAAATTATGAGTTATTATTTGTAACCCTTTTTTTCCTTTACTTCCTTTTTAGCTTTACATTTATAGTTTGCAGTGTAAAATCTAACGTGCACACCGACCAGAACATAGATTATGAGTCCAGGCGACTGAGCCCACGAGGTTCTGTCTCGATTGATTCATTTCAAAAGCCATTAAGTTACTCAAACCATCCATGACACTTTGCAGTCTACCCTAGCTGTTGAAAAAGCATCTTACATGCAGAAGAATAGGCTGATTAGCACTTCTAATCACTACATGAAATAACACCAACAACACCATACAGTACTTCACTGTTGCATGATAGTGGTGTCTCCTCCTCACAGGAAGTCGCTGCTAACCTACATGTAATGTGTTCAGTTTGGGATTCCCTTCACTCTAGGACTACACCTTCATTTGACCTAGTTTCTGCACCAGCAGTGCTAATGCATAAGGTAGAGGTGAGCTTAATCTGACATTCACAGATGGTGTGATGATGGTGTTTGAGGAAACTCAGGTGGGGACTTAGGTGTACCTAAGTAAATCCACTGCTGCTCCAGGCAGGGCAGTATTTGCTTAAGTGAATCCTGGTGAAGTGACCCATTTGCTGCAGCTCCAAAATGTTCCAGACTGTATCAGGACCTGAGATATTAGCATTTTGCATTTTCAAATGAGGCGTATTTGCATTTTATTTTGAGATTCTGTTTTTATTGCAGTGCAGGGTCGGCGAGATCACAGTGGGGATTTTAATGAGTGACTTTAGTTTATATTGTTCATAAATATTTAGCTTGGATTCAGTGTACATTTTTGTGTTAGCTGTACTTTTATTAACTATTATAATGTGGAGAGTATTTGTCAGGGGAAACATTTAAGAATTGATATTGCAATAAAAAACAGCACTTAACTAAAATGAAAAACATTTCCTGCATAATTTATTTTATATTTCAAAAATATTTTCAAAGGTCTAGTTTTTATTTTCAGTTAACTAAGATGTATTTGTTTTACTTTAGTTTTAGTTAACTATAATAATCTTGATCAGAACAGAAGAGACACCTTACAAGGGAGGGCTAGTCGAGCACATTAATAGTTCAGCGCACTAAGTGATAATCTCACGGCAGTGATAATATTAAAACACCTCATCTCCAAAGCTTGGTAATTGTTTTCTATCAGCCTGCTTCTTTTTTTCTACCAGTGTCATTATGTCATTGCATCTCTTTTTTCCAACCTCGTTCCAGTCATGCTGGTGCTGAGGTGGAATTATACAGACTTGCAACACATCCACACGTCCGCTTGTCCAGTTCAGGGTCTCTGGAGGCTGAAGCCTATAGCTGGGATAAGCTGTGATAGATGGGTCACCAGGCCATCATTGGAAGAACACAAAGAGACAGACATGTATGCTTACATTCACACCCAGCGCATCACGGTGCTAACCAGTAAACCAGTGTTGCCTCTTTCAACCTGAAATTGAAGAATTTTCTGTCTGTGTAGAGATACATGCACTAGACCAGGGGTGTCAAACTCAAATACACAGTGGGCCAAAATTCAAAACTGGAACAAAGTCGCGGGCTAACATTAATATTTATTGAAATATATTTATTCCTCCAGATATAAGAATGAATCTTTTCTTATGGACTAAAACACGTTTTGCTGAAAAACTGAATATGGAACAAGCAAAGCTTAATACTAAACAATATATATATTAGCTGTATAATACCAGTAGGCCAAATTTGGCCCGCGGGCCAGAGTTTGACACCTATGCACTAGACTAATGCAGAAAGTTTAGTGCACTATATAAATATTAGAAGCCAGGTTCCTAATGAACTGATTAACTCATAGACAGATGGAGATTACTGCATCTCAGAAACAGTTTTTTACTTTAAATTAAAACATTACCATAACAAGAGATTGTTAATGTCTTTTCTCTGCTTCTATAATTCTCAGCAATGGCACAGTGAGTTCAATGGAAATTGCTTTCCTGTAAGTAGCTCATTTCTATTCCTAACTTAGTTTCAGGATATTGTATTAGGTGTCACGGACCCGGTTCCGGGGACTTGGGGTCCGTGAGCAGTGTGGACCTATAGTATTACTATTGCTGTTGTTGTTATTATTATTGTTATTGTTATTATTATTGTATTGGATGTATATTTGCTGCACTGTGCTCTTGTGTTCCATGCTGGTGTGTGTACATGTGGGTGTCTGCGGGTGTGGCTGAAGGATGATGGACAGCCACCTGCAGGCCTGATGGGCATGGCCCTGCCGGCTGCCGGTCACGCCTAGGTTCTCACACATCTGCTTCTGATCAGGCTCGTCGGGGGAGCTACTTAACAGTGCGATGGAGCTTCCTCCGGCGCAGGATCGTTGAGTTAGACTCCATGTCAGTGTTTAAAGTGCTGTTCAATGTATGCCTGCTGGAGTTGGTGCCATAACGGCTGTGTCTGTTGTTTTTCCTCAGAAGGACAGCGGAGCACAGGACTGCAAGACACACGGGGTGTGCGAAGGCACAGGGGCAGAGAGCACGAGATACCAGCACTTAGGAGAAGACACGTCACGGGAGTCGAGGAAGCACTTTGGAGATTTATTGTGTGGTGTACATTTACCTCACTGTAAATAAACCCACTGCTCATTCCACTAAGTCCAGCGTTTGGGTCCTTTCTCCAACATCCCCCACGGTCTGCCAGCCAGACCGTGACATTAAGATCTGGTGTAAAACAGCCATTATGAAATAAATAAGTTGGGACTCTGATGATAATTTGTCAGATTTTTGTCCCAAAAATGCACCAGATGCATGCAAAGCTCACATTTCAAATGCCTGCCAAACTGGCTCCAGCTGATGTTTTTGTGACCCCAGACAGTGACCTCGTTCCAGTGAAGACACAATAAATGACAGTAAATTCAGTGATAATGTGATATATGGGATTGAGGATGGCTGAACAAACAACAGGAGGACATTATTAAAACTGTCGCGGAGAGCAGATTCCAAAGAGTAATAACTCGAATATCGAATTTCCCAGAGGAACCCACCCGAGGGATTAATAAAGTTCTATCTTATCTTAACTATGAATAGAACATTTGATTTCTCTAAAACATTACTGCCTTTATTATCCACCCACTCTCAGGGATTTGTCTTAGAGAATGAAGCCTTCCTGTGACCTCTTTGAGTTTTGGAAAAATGCCTTTCACTTGACCTTATTTGTGTGGTCTCAGTCTCAGTCTGAGTGTCTTTGCTGCAACACAACCACAGCAAATAAAAAATCTTGTTGGGAAACAAATAATTAAAATATGTGAATGTGGCAGAATGTGTGTTCTTTTTCTGAGGGATCAAAGCAGAGAGTTTACTGGGTGGAGCACTCCCCAAGTCTTCGATTGACATTATTGTTTTTGTCTGTAACAAATCTGAAGTCTTCTTCTGGATTCATTGAACTCTCTTAACTGGACAAATATGTAAATCGTGTGTTTCAGCCTTATGAAAGCCAGATGTTCTTCAAGAGATATGATCATTACCGCGTCCAGTGCTGCATAATCGAGGTGTATCACTTACATGTGCTGCTCTTCTTTCCCTTCTTTTGTAATTTCATTACCATGAGGAATACCATCCATCTATCCAACCTTCCATTTATTGAACCATCCTGGAGCTTATCCCAGCTGTCACTGGGTGTGAGACAGGGTACGCCTGAGCCACATCACCAATCCATCAAAGACAGACAACCATTCACACTCATTCACACTTATTAAGAATCATCAATCAACCTAACATATAATGTCTGTGGGCTGTGGGTGAAACTGTCAGAGGCACAGCAGAAATGTCCTGGACTTCTTGCTGTGAGCTCTGGTGACCAGTACAGCATTGTGCTGAAATACCCAAGAAGAAAAACATGGATTCCACATGGCAGGAATTCAAGTTTTGCAGTGAAATGTTGTTGCAGAGCAAAATGAGGCAAATCTGAAATGAACTGGGGCATCTACCATAACCCTTTTTCACTAATATCGACTCAGCTGGGGATACAAACGATCTGAGTCGATCCAAAACTGGCTAACCACTCGATGAGTCATGAGGGCGGATGAAAAGCTCCATTTTGAAACCTGGCAACGAGGGAAATGGCTACGCAAAAACCAACTCTGTCTCTGAGTTTGACCAAAGGTCGAACACCGAGGATCCGTTATACCAACTCAACGTCCTTCATTGTTGCGTTGTGTTTGCATCACATACAAAGAACATTAGTGGTAGTAGCCACCAAACTCGAGCAAAACCACTAAACACCAACCATTTTTTGAATATCCATATAACCATATTTTCACAATTATTAAATGCAAAGCTGAGGTTTTCCAATAGCTTTGCTCAGTGGCTCCCAAGTGAAGCTTCTCAGACTGACATGAGTCAGCAAAGGTGACCAGTTCTAATTGCTACTTCACCAAGTGCATTGCATAACAGACTAACTATCATGCAATGCACTCAGTCCATACTCGCAATTAAATGGCAAAACAGCTAGAATCTAATATAACTAAGTCAGCAGTGTCTTGATGCCTGCTCAATCATCCAGGTAAGTAAATCTCCAAAACCAGCCCATTGTTCCTTCAGTGGGCTGGTTTCAGTCATTATGCAATGTACTGTTTATAAGATTGGGGAAACCTGCAGTCAGCTGAGACTGAAGAAGTCACTTGGATGAGTGAAGAACCGTTTCTCCCACAAAACGCTACGTCCAGATGAGCAGAATCAACTTTTGGAGATAAGTCAGCAGTGCTCATTATCCCTACAGCAAAATCCATCGAACACCTCCTGATCAAGCAGAATGTAAACTTTCCTTTTCCCCATACACCGAACTCATGCTTGCACACTTGTGCTTATCATATTTAGTTTAACTATGTATCTAAAATGTAGCTAGATTTTGGTTAGCCTCTCTTGCAAATGCCAAGCACTTCTCTACTTCATGCCATCCAAGGAATAAATAAATGCACAATGAATGGAGGGTTCAAAAGTTCAGTGCTGAGGCTCTGCGAGCAATGGGAAGAGAGAGAGTAAGGATTAGAGAGTGTTACAGTCACAATCCAGGATGAAACAAGGAGCTTCCACAAATACATGGGAAAGATGCTTCCACAGGATCTGTTACAGCACTGCCTCAGGCAGCTGACAAAATGTGATGAGTAAGAGAAGTAGGAAATATTGTGAAGAGCATACTCATCCATAAGGGATAGAAGAAGTGGCTGAAATCAAGAAATTCTACCAATGGATTAAAAAGTCTGTCCAACAGGAGAGCACAGAAGCTCTGATCATGGCAGCACATGAGCTGACAAGAGCTATAGGCACCAGGTCCATCGAGGCACAGCTGACAGGACTAAGTGGCAGGATGTGCAGAGGTGCTCCTGATGTAGTCCAGTGCGGAGCAGCAGGATGTAAGTTGCAAGCTGGGATGGTGTACAGTGTTAAACTGCCTGGGACAGTGAATAGAAGCACTTGTGACACATATAGAGAGGAGAAGTTCAGAAGAAACAGCTAATGGTTGGTGGTCCCGCTGGAATTGAAGCGATGGGACGAGGCGCGACCTCTCACAACGAATGCAGCATGGTTAACACCTTGGAGACGCTTACAGCTGCTGTGAAGACTCAAAATAACACCATTGAGCATATATTGGGATACATCAAAGAGAGTCCTGCTCAAAATGAGACCCTTGAGCGAAAGTTGGATCACATCGCAGAACGGCTCACTGCAGTTGTGGGGTCTCAGAATCACAAGAATGACAACACCGCGGACCAGAAGTTTGATACCATCATGGGGAGGCTCGCGGTTCTCCAACGGGAGATTGAGAGACCAGTGTCGGAGTGTTAAGAACAGCTTTGAAATTCTCCTGAGCTGCTCGCTTAAAAGAAAAATCAACAACATCAACATGCGGACACCACGGCGCCATCTGCAGGCCCAAGGCTGGAGCCGAACAAAAACTCCCTGATAATGACTGCGTGATGACTATAGGGCTTTGGAGCGTGATGTCACGGGGGTGGGCGTGGAAAGGATTTTGGCCCGATCCGCCATTTTGGGGGTCTAAGTAAGGAGCAAAAGCATAGCCATGGTTCGTACTTGCTGTGTGGTCGGCTGCAATGTTCGATCTTACGACCGGCACGGGAATAAGTTTCGATTGTCTTTTTATGCTTTCCCAACCTGGAAGCAACATGAAGGAGCTCATGTATCGGATACGACCAAACGAAGGCGTCTAGCCTGGATAGCAGCCATGAGACGAGCTGATATCAAGTTCTGTTACATCTCCAGATATCAGCTGGTGTGCTCAAGACATTTTCATTCCGGTAAGTTCTAAATATGTTCACATCACACTTTATAGCTGAATAATATCATCGTTGGTGGTCTCGGAAGTTATAGAAATTGCGATCAAACATAGAATGGAGTGACTTGATTGGTTGATGTAAAGACAATAAATGAAATGAGACAGGAAGGACACAAATTGGCGTTAATAATTTACCCGATTATCAATGTGTTAACTTGCATGTACTTTACAATTATGGGCATATAATATGATAACGAGCAGTTAAATGATAAATGTGTAACATTAATTATGGTGGGGGGTGGAAAATGGCTATTTCACTCGATGCACTCTAGCTGACTTACTTTGACGACGTACTCAGAGTTTGGCGGCTTGAAAATAGCCAAATCTTGCGCCCAGCCATTTGTAAATTGGATGTGCGCCTCCAGTGACTTGTAATTACGAAACTGGTTCGCTGTGTAAGCGCTTACTCCACAAACAAGATACGTGAAGATATCGGGGTAGGACAGTGGCGGTAAGTCGTCTGGGTCTTTACTCCACTGCCGTATTTCAAATGGGTCCAGATTTGCGATGCACTCTATTTTTTTTCAAGTACCGCTGCTTCGCCTCTGGACTCAATCGGTCTCTATACCGTCCGTTTTCTTTTGAGCTGCTTTTAAGCATGTTTCTTGTCGTCGTCGTTCCAACACAGTGTGTTTGTTTTGATTCGTAGACCCCGAAAATGGAGCTGCGCTCCCACAATGCATTGCGGCGTGACGTCAACTCCAAAGCCCTATTCTTCCCATCCCATGCAAGGCCACCTGGGTTGTAGTAGACTGTTTACTTAGCCTGATAGGGTGAAGGACACTGTCTCAGCTGAACTATGGACACGCACGCACACACATACACTTACACTGATAAGCACTCACACATCCCCCCTCCCCTTCCAATGCCTTCGATGCTTGTTGCCTCCTGGGAACACGAGGCCGGTCTGGGCCCGCGCTGGAGAGTCGGCGCAGTGGCAGGATGGCTGCTGTGTTGCCTGGGATTACTCCTTTCCCCTACCCAACCCTGTTGCTGGTCACGTGCTCTATAATGTTGTACTGTGGACATTTATGTGCTTTCTGTGCAGAGGAGTTTTTTTGTTTCCTGTTCTCATGCTGTCCTCCTATATCCCAGCATGAGTAGAGGTCTCTTTTTTTCCTCTTGTACTTTTCCCATTGTAGTGTACATTTCAGTGGTTTTTCTGTAATGCAACCATTCTCTGACTTGTATCCCCATGTGATGTCTGTGTTGTGTGTGTAAGGTCAGGGGGCGGGTTCATTCCACTGCAGGGCAACCTGCATGTGGCGAATAAAATTCTCCCCTCACCACACTCCCTGCCGGTGGCTGATGCCCTCAGACGTTGGTGTGTTGGTGGTCCTTGTCGTCTGGGGCAGGGCGCTCATGTATGTACCGGCTCACTCCTGGTGGCCGATTGGCGGGGCCGGGCGCCTGTGGCCCGGCTGAGCCCCTTCCGGGGGGTGCGGTGCCCTCAGGCCTCTGGCCTCTGGGCCTGAAGCTCGGTCCTCTCTGGCACAGCTGGCTGCCGGCAGAGCCCGCGGGCACGCCACTGCAACCCCCTCTGGCCTCTGCTCCGTAGCTGCTGGGTGACCTCTCGTTTGGGGCTCTACTCAGCTCTTCCCAGGAGGGTGGCACGGTTCCCCCCCTTTTGGTGGTCCTCCTCTGGTCCTCGTACTCTGGGGCCTCTGGATGTCTGGGGCCTGGATCTCCTCCATACCTGCTTCATGCCCTGGGGGACGGGGCTATGGCTCCCCACACTCCCTAGCAGATCGTTACATGGAGAAACCTTTGGAATACAAGCATGCTGATCCACACAGGTGTGCACACAGGTGTACACACGGGTGTTCACAGACGCGGACTACACCTTTCTTGGCTGCTGCCTCAAAGCACATTGTGCGCTGTCTATCTTGCGTGCTGCACAATATCGTTTAATATTTAGTATTTACTGTTATCTACTGCTAGCTAGTTTATTGTGATGGTGCTGTTTTTATTATGTTGCTCTTTTTTTGTTTGCTTTCTCTTCTGTTTTTTTTTTTTTCCATACAGGTGATCCAGGTGTTTTGTTTGTTTTTCTTTCTTCCCCTCTTTCTCACCGTCTCTTCTCCCCTCTGTTTTTCTTTCTCTCCCTCTCTTTCTTTCATTCTTTCTCCCTGTCCTATCCCCCAGTCATGTCTGTCCCGTTTGTAGCAACCGAAAATAAAATAAATACATAATAAAGGTCAATCAAATGGACCAAAATGGCAAGGCCATGATGATCCACTTGGTAAAATAAATCCGCTTGGCATCTTTCTTGGCCTTAAGACAACAATTCTGATGGCTAAAGATCCAAACGGGACACAAAAAAAAGAAAGAAGAAGAAACAGCTAAGATCTTGTCAGATTTCATGTCCCAGATAGACAAACAGCTGCCTGCCAACTAACCTGACATGGTGACGGGTAACAAGAAGCAGAATCCTACTGTGCTTCATTGTTCCAGCGGGATTTGTGTGGAAGGTGGTCCACAGTCAAACTGACCAGACAATACTAACCTGCAGGTGCATTTGGAAGGACAGAGAGATTTGTCAGTGTCTGTATAAGTCTGGAAATTTAGACTCTTATTTACACTGGATATTAGTGTTTAACTAAAATTAATCAGATCTAAATGTCACCTTTCTGATGTTTTTCCACTGTGACCAGAAACTGAAGCAGTTTTCCATGTGGTCAAAAATATTACAGCCTCGATCCTTTCAGTTGCAATTAAACCACAAAGGCAGTTGTAGCCTGATTAGAGCAAGACAGAAATCTGATAGAAACTCATTAAGTGACCTTGTAGTCTGGCACAAACTGGCAGCATGCTGAACACTCACAAACGTTGAGGGCTACATCAGAGTTAAAATGCATATGAGGCTAAACTGTAGTCTTTATACACCCTTGACCTTCCATTTAAAAGCATCCTGTCCGTGCACAGGCATTTAGAGTCACACACACACACAAACACTGGACTGAGGATATTATTCCATAACCTCCATTAGAGTTCATTTTATTTGCATTCATTATTTTCCTTTTGCTGGAATATTCTGATTTACATTCAGTGTAGCTTAACAGTGAGCTCATTTACTTTCTGCTTAGATCCATTACCTGGTCGATTAAATACTCACATTCATTAAGCACCAATGCTAATGAATTCCTTATTGAGCAGCTCAAACTGTACACCATGCTGTCTCTTTGCTGCTAACATTTTCTTCACGTGTCCATTTTCATGAATAACAGAGGGCTTATATATCAAAGTCATCTGGACGGGTAAGTCTTTACAGTAAGACAGTAAAACTTTGTTATGTAGCGCGTGGATCAACCTACACATCTACTTAAACCACCGATCTTGGTAGCTTAGCATGTTGCACTCTGTGGCATTACAGACATGAACACCAAGAAGATTAAGACACTTGTCTTGACATTTTGTTCAACTCCAACTCTTGTCTTAAATCTCAGTTTTTAACTAGATATTCACAAAAATAGATTTTTTTTAAAGAGTAAAAGAAAAATTAGCTGCTTCTATGGTTTGGATTTTGTTTGGACTGTTTTTTCTGTGATACATGAATCTGCATGTTGCTAAAATACACTTCCTTCAAGCTTTAAAAAAAAGAAAGAAAAAAACTAAAAACTCCATATTGCAAATTCTGCAAGTACTCTCAAATTGATAATGATGCCACGTTTGATATTGATTCAATTATTCTATCAGAACAAAGCTTGCACAACCTGTTCTCTTTGTCACAATGGGGAGAAATTAAGCATCAGACCTCACATCACATTCACTGCAGGGCAGATGAGAAATGAATAATAAGAAGAACTGTAGCTGAAAAAAAATAAGGCTCGACTGTTGTGGAATAATGACACTGAATCCCAAATGATTTCTGCCTGTGGAACTAAATACGAAATAGAGAAAAAGGTCCTCTAAAGACAATAAAAGCCATATTCGTTTTTTCTTTACGAAGAAAAAAAGAGACAAAAACAAATTGTTTTACAAAGAACGAGATGGTGTGTCCTCAACCTGTGTGTGTCGGTGAGTGGGTGTAAATTTGTTCACACTCACTGGGGCGATGGGTTGTGTTTGGCTACTTATATCTCAGGGTGAATTTCTGCCACCTTTTAGTCTGCCTCATTTAGCTCCTCCCACTCACTTTCTCCTCTATTTGCTCATTTTCAAAGTGTGGGGCTGATGTTGCTTCCAGACAGAGCAGCTTGCCAAGCAGACAATTTTTCTGTTTTCACTTCACCTTCCCCAAACTCCTCAGGGGGTTAGACAAATTTGGACACTTTGTATTTCACATCCTCGTGCTTGCAGGCTGTGAGATTGTGACATGGCCACAGCTGAAGGATTCACTAATTTACTTTCCCTGATGAGTCACCTGACAAAGGAAAAAAGAGCTGTCAAGCAGGTAAACCCAAAAAATACAAATGGTAGGATGTTATTAGTCTTTTGTGACAGTAAACGCAATATCTTCAGGTTTGTAATTGTCAATTAGCCAAAATAGTATCACCATAGGCTGACACTGGTCTTGACACTTCTAACGCTGACGTCTCTGACCACTGTAAAGGCTAAAGCCAAAAAGTGAAAGCAGTCATTAACCGATTTACATCCTGACTCCTACCACGGGATCTTTAACATTTGGAAGGTTTATTAATGGCTGGTGGCAAGAAGGCAATACAGCCTTTGAAATGACTATCTCTGTGCACATGAAATGATATTGAGCATTAGCATGAAGTCCTAGTTTTGAGAAAGACACAGTGCACCTTGCTTTGGGATCATTTTTCAGAACTTACAATCAATTTTTTTTAAATCATAAAGCTGGTTTAAAAATTTACATTTCAGTACTGGGCTTATTAAAATCCCTGTGGTATCAAAGTCAACTGTGATATATGCTTCACTGGGCAAGCGCAATGGTGCTGTGGTTAGGCACACTTAAGCTACAAGCTCTTAATTTCTTGTTTAAAGCCACACATTTCCAGGTCTCATTAGGACAATACCTCTCAGTTAGAAGTGAATTCGTTTGAGAAATTACAGGCTAAATGAGTCTGTGTTGTTAAGCTCCCAGGTTAATGAAACAGGAGGAAAAGCGAATGAGGTGTCGCTCTGATTCATGCACCTGCAGAAAAAGAAGCGTCCTTTAGTTAGACAGCTACAGCGTATTTTACTGTCACCACAGCTTTCACTTGGGTCATGAACCGATAATTAGTTGATGAAATCAATTTACTAATGCAGTCATTTAGTGAGGTTTCTTGTAGCTCAGCTTTAAACTTTGATGCCGGTTTGGAGGTTGATACTTGTTTCGCAGCACTGTCGACAGAGAAGAATATCTAAAAACCTACTGTGTGCTACTTGCTCTGCACTGAACAGCAGGCAGAAGCAGGTAAGGATATTTAGTGAACACATTGGAGCAACAGAGACAGACATATCACTCCACAGAGACCTGAAATGGATCCATAAGATGACAAACACTTGGCATTCATTTACCAGAAGCTCATAAATGTGTCCAAAGTAATGAAGTTGCTCCATAGACATTGCATTCTAACTAGTTTCCTTTGACCACTGATTTTAATTAATTCTATTTTTATCATATACTTATTTCAGCATCATCTTCTTGGAATGTATTTTACTCTTCCAAAGTGACAAAAAACATACTTTTGTCGCTTGCAACTAAATAGACTGTAGTCATGGTTTTAGTTACAATCTTTCAGTGACCTCCTCATTTCTTAGTGTTTCTCTGTCACTACACTATTTGTTGCATTTACCTCTAAAAAAAACCTCCCCAACTGCCTTCTGTTTTCTTTGTGGTTGTCTGACACACCCCAATTAGACCTTTGACCCCACAACCGTGGTCAAGGTGGAGACCTGGGCTCCTGCAGAAAGCAGATATCAATTTCAGGAGCGGGACCACTCCTCCTTCACGCCCCCTCCGGCCTCACGCTATAAATGCCCCCTTCACCAACACCCACTGTTCTCATTTTCATGCCCCACCCTTCCCCTCATTTTCCCATTGTTCTCCTCTTCTCCTCTCTTCCTTTTCCTTCATTCACTTCTCGTTAGTACATGGGGATCAGCCCAGCTCGGGAGCCGTCACCAGTCCGCTTTGAGGCCTTCCCCAAACACAGCACCAGTTACTTCCTCGTCCCTCATCGTTACCGAGGATTTGGTGCCAGCTAGTGAAATAAGCAGAAGAAGATGGATGTATGAATGGATACTTTCCTTTGAATATGCAGGCCAACCCCTAGTGCTCTGAGTCACTCCTTCCCCCATGCGTAACCTAAATATTCTGAAGGCTGATAAGTGTGTGCAGGTCCCTGAATCTGATCAGTGCTTGGTCTTTGTACTGGGACCTGTGCTGTCAAGGAAAATCACCATAACCAGGATACTTACATCTATCTGGCTTACAGATAAGTGAAGATTTAGCAGTCACATGAAGAAGGATTATCAATTTGATAAGGGGTGGCACTGCCTGCATCCAACCAATGAGACACATTTGATTGCAGCAGAGTGTGTGATTTTATAGATAGGTGAAACTATATTATTATAAAAATATTAAGCGGTTAAACATAATTTCTGATGACAGTAAGGGTGTAACGCTCTGTATGAACTGTGTGTGCACCAGTGTTGGGGAGTAACGGAATACATGTACCGCCGTTACGTATTTAAAATACAAAATATGAGTAACTGTATTCCGTTACAGTTACCGTTTAAAAGGGTGGTATTTAGAATACAGTTACTTTGTTGAAATAAATGGATTACACGGCGGTACTTTCCTGTTTCATATATTAGGCTATGCCCTCTCTATTTTTGGTAATTCCGCGGTGGTTGAAACTACAGGGAGTGCAGAATTATTAGGCAAATGAGTATTTTGTCCACATCATCCTCTTCATGCATGTTGTCTTACTCCAAACTGTATAGGCTCAAAAGCCTACTACCAATTAAGCATATTAGGTGATGTGCATCTCTGTAATGAGAAGGGGTGTGGTCTAATGACATCAACACCCTATATCAGGTGTGCATAATTATTAGGCAACGTCCTTTCCTTTGGCAAAATGGGTCAAAAGAAGGACTTGACAGGCTCAGAAAAGTCAAAAATAGTGAGATATCTTGCAGAGGGATGCAGCAGTCTCAAAATTGCAAAGCTTCTGAAGCGTGATCATCGAACAATCAAGCGTTTCATTCAAAATAGTCAACAGGGTCGCAAGAAGCGTGTGGAAAAACCAAGGCGCAAAATAACTGCCCATGAACTGAGAAAAGTCAAGCGTGCAGCTGCCAAGATGCCACTTGCCACCAGTTTGGCCATATTTCAGAGCTGCAACATCACTGGAGTGCCCAAAAGCACAAGGTGTGCAATACTCAGAGACATGGCCAAGGTAAGAAAGGCTGAAAGACGACCACCACTGAACAAGACACACAAGCTGAAACGTCAAGACTGGGCTAAGAAATATCTCAAGACTGGTTTTTCTAAGGTTTTATGGACTGATGAAATGAGAGTGAGTCTTGATGGGCCAGATGGATGGGCCCGTGGCTGGATTGGTAAAGGGCAGAGAGCTCCAGTCCGACTCAGACGCCAGCAAGGTGGAGGTGGAGTACTGGTTTGGGCTGGTATCATCAAAGATGAGCTTGTGGGGCCTTTTCGGGTTGAGGATGGAGTCAAGCTCAACTCCCAGTCCTACTGCCAGTTTCTGGAAGACACCTTCTTCAAGCAGCGGTACAGGAAGAAGTCTGCATCCTTCAAGAAAAACATGATTTTCATGCAGGACAATGCTCCATCACACGCGTCCAAGTACTCCACAGCGTGGCTGGCAAGAAAGGGTATAAAAGAAGAAAAACTAATGACATGGCCTCCTTGTTCACCTGATCTGAACCCCATTGAGAACCTGTGGTCCATCATCAAATGTGAGATTTACAAGGAGGGAAAACAGTACACCTCTCTGAACAGTGTCTGGGAGGCTGTGGTTGCTGCTGCACGCAATGTTGATGGTGAACAGATCAAAACACTGACAGAATCCATGGATGGCAGGCTTTTGAGTGTCCTTGCAAAGAAAGGTGGCTATATTGGTCGCTGATTTGTTTTTGTTTTGTTTTTGAATGTCAGAAATGTATATTTGTGAATGTGGAGATTTTATATTGGTTTCACTGGTAAAAATAAATAATTTATATGGGTATATATTTGTTTTTTGTTAAGTTGCCTAATAATTATGCACAGTAATAGTCACCTGCACACACAGATATCCCCCTAAAATAGCTAAAACTAAAAACAAACTAAAAACTACTTCCAAAAACATTCAGCTTTGATATTAATGAGTTTTTTGGGTTCATTGAGAACATGGTTGTTGTTCAATAATAACATTATTCCTCAAAAATACAACTTGCCTAATAATTCTGCACTTCCTGTAGAGATGGCACGATACCACTTTTTTTAAATCTCCGATGCCAATATCATAAATTTGGATATCTGCCGATGCCGATATGCATCCGATATAGTCTTTTTTAAATCAATAAAACAGTTTTTCAATATCTTACTGCATTTTGTATAAGGTCATACTATAAGTTTTAAAAAACCAAACACTAAAGCTATTCTGTTATACCTGTATGCAAAAAATACACTGCACCCAAAATATTTCATAGTTCAGCAATACTGATAAATCTAATAAACTTAAACCTGCACCATCCTCACTATTCTGGTATTTTAAAGAGTACTTAGCAGAAATATTAAGCAACCTAACTAATAGGGTTGCCAACTCCCAGCAAAGAAAAAAGGGAACCACCCCACACCTCGTGATGCTTAATTGACGTAATCAATTTTTAAAAAATGCACAGAAAATACATAATACGTATACGTAATATCGGATTGGTCCATCCCTTGTGGAAACCCCAACAAAACACGCATTAAGAGGCTCTAAGGCCTGGGTCTCAATCGCGGCCCACGTCGCCTCTATTTGTGGCCGCAAAATGGTGCGAAGAAATATTAAAAAGAAAATTCACAAAAATGATTTAATATGAAGGCAACAGGCAGAGTGTTACAGGCATAGACCTAAAGAATGTAGCCTCATGGGCGGTGTAGTCCGTGCTGCAGGGAGAATGGACTGCTATACTCATTATGTGTCTGTGAGCGAGGAGGGAGAAAAAGGAGAGTCGAAAAGTACGAGTTGTCACCGAGCAGAAACGGAAGATGGAAGCATGTAAATATAATAATAACCACTGCAGCCAAAAAGAATGCCTGACGAGCCCAGTTGTAAGTAAACTGTTAAGACTCGACTGTACACCGTGTTTGTGTTTTCCTCTGAAACAGTAAGTTCTGTTGGAGCAGCCTTTCAACGCCTCTCTCTGTCTCTCACTAGCAAAGTTGACCCAGACAACAAAGTAAAGCTAGTTTTCAGCTACGAGCCCAACACGAACCCGATGTATTAGCCAGAGGTCCCTTTACGGTTTTACGCCTTTACGGTTCGGAGCCACGGACCTGTTTTATGTAGTTTTATTATATCATTTTCTTTACGAGGTAGCTACAAAAAGTGCAGCCTTACCTAATGTCAACCTACTGTTGCTCATTTTATATTAAGATTTAAAAATCTAGTTGGTATTGGTTTGGCGAGTAGCCTTCAGTAATAGTAATAAATAAAACTAGTACATTCATGTAGTTGTAAAAAGCATGATAATATATTAAGTAATCCGAAGTATTCAGAATATGTTACACTCATTGAGTAACGTAACGGAATACGTTACAAAATACATCTTGGGGCATGTAATCTGTAATCTGTAATCTGTAGTGGAAAACATTTTAAAAGTAACATCCCCAACACTGGTGTGCACTCAAGTACTTTGGCCAAAAAGATTTGCAGTATAAAATGGTGCGACTGGGTAAGTAAAACCACTTACCAGTATTACAACTCTACTATTAAGACATAGGACAATGTCATGGATTATTAACTTAATGTTTAGACAGTTTTTATTCTTTCAGCCTTGGCGTCAGCAGTGTTTAATCTGAAAGCAAGCAAAAGGTGTTAGCACAACAATTAGCTCCATATGTTTGATTTGGCAGAGTTTTTACACCAGATGCCCTTCGTGACACAAATCCCTCATAGAGGTGTGTCACAAAGGGCACTCAACAAGCGAGCTTTCTCTTGCCAAGCAAACATGAAAACCTCTACAGTATGGAGCCACACTGAGAGCAGGCAAAAAATAAATATTACAACATTATTCCAATATAGGCCTAGTCTGCAAATTTAAATATAAATTATTGTAAAATGATTTGCAGCCAGCAGGAAAACATTGGAGAAAAGCTGTATCTCATCAGGGTAAAACAAAGACTCCAGATTCCATTAAAAACCTTTTTAGACCCTCTTACTGTCTGTGCACCGAGATCCAAGAGATCTTCTGGGAATGATGGTCCTATTTTCCAGAGAATTGATTGATCAATAGTTGCAATTTGATTCCTATTGATGTCTAATCTTGAGTAAAAGCTGCCGTGGGGATATACCCCAGTTACAAACAAACTGGTAATAAGTAAAACCAAAGACTAACCCTGAAGTTACTTGGATAAGCTCAAATCCTGCTTCATAATGTAGACGTTTGCTTTCCTCAAATGTCTCCTCCTCTTGTGTCCTCCTCCTGCTGCCAGCTCTGACAGGACCAGAGCCCTGGGCTCCTGCACAAAGCAGAGCCCGGCTAATAATGTCAGATTCATTGGGCCTGGGATTGATTTATTTTAATTAATTGGAACAGTCGAGCATTGCTCCTACACTTCTGTTAGATGTTGCTTTTTGTTTCATTTATTCCTTTATGTTGAGTGGCATCTACGCACAAACATTTCTGTTTTCTTATTTTTTTCTTTTCTTTTCAATGTTATGGTTTGTCCATAATTTCCTCTCCTACTTGCATCTTATTAAAGTCTCACTAAAGTTTTCTTTTGTTTGCCTTCCCCACCTGGCATGTGTCTTCATTTGTGTCTTTTATGTGAAATAAGCGGAGCAGCCATTTTTAACTGCACACTTAGTGTCACCTTCCTCAATCTCATCAGTGGGACCTTGTGGATCAGATCACCTTGAAATTCAGTTTCAACTGTGTTTCTTCTGATCGGTTTAGAGGAAAAAGCTTGTGCCAAAGATAAATTCTGGGTTTTTTTCTGTGCACTTGGAGCTTAACAGGCATATAACTGCTCAGATGTGCACACACAGTTTTGTGGATAAAAACCAGTAACCAACAATGCCTTTATTAAATGGTGCTCCTAGCATTGCTTTGGTATTTTTTTCAGAGAAGCTAACTGAGTAAAGGCTCGATCTGCGAGACTTTATATTTCTTGCTTTAGAAGTAGATTTTATGAGGTTTTGAAGCTTGAAGTGAGTGGTCTGGTCGCATCTTCACACTACAGCCACTGCTCTTACAGCAAGCAGCTTATTTTACATCAGCAGCCTGATGATGATAATAATAACTGGTCAGTGTGAAATCTTCAACCCTGCTTCAAATAAGAGGTAAAAAAAAAACAGGGTCATGAGAAAGTTCTAGTTTCTCCGTAACCCTGATTAAACCATGATTGTTCTCCGGTTTGTCCTTGCACTTTGCACTTCATTGGATTTACTGAAACATTGCCAGGATGACTTTGTCTTTGTGACAAATGTTTGTTTGGCTTTAGTAAGAACAAGGAAACTAATATTATCTTACTTCAGACGTTTATAGGAAGACCAGAAATGCATTTGGTGCAGAGACAATGTAATTTACTACTAAAACTCATTAACTCCCAAACTCCCATGGGGAAAAACCAGTGCTGCTGTTGCTGCTTGGGCAGTTTTTTTTTCTTCTGGTAAGACTGTGATATTGGGAAACCCATCACTTCTTGAAGAGAAGTCAGTTATTGAGGTCAAAGGAAAAACCTTTTTAAAATGAACAAAGTGAAATTCATGAGTTTCTTGGTCTGCAGGCCTCAATATAAAGAGTATGAGCCACAAGTCGATAATATATGGATTTGTGTCGTTCACCTTGTCATTGGGTCTGTCACTCTGTTTTGAGAGTAAAATCTCATAAGTCAAAATTTGAACTGATTTGTACTGTTTAAACAAGGTGTGGTATATCTGAAAATCACATTAAAATCCATCAGCGTACCTTAATATAATGCACAAACCTCTCCTGGACCATTAGGAGTTTAACAATCAAATTTAGCACACAAGTACATCTTGGGCTCCTGGAGGCTCTTATCTGTATCACATCCTAAAATGTTGCCACGTTACATAGAAACCACCTACTCAGTGGCTGATGACCCATTTTTAACATTTATACCATTATAACAACGTATAAAATCACTTATCATTTTAATTTTACGATAGTAACAAAACACCTACAAAGACAATAAAACAATAAAAGTTGTTGAGAACAGGTGTGGCACATTAGTTCAAGGCTGGGAGTGTTAATGAAGCAGTGCTATAATGCATACTGTGTTTTATGAAGCGA
The DNA here is from genome assembly GCF_965226115.1 of Aulonocara stuartgranti. NCBI lineage: Eukaryota > Metazoa > Chordata > Actinopteri > Cichliformes > Cichlidae > Aulonocara > Aulonocara stuartgranti. Next base: position 39,673,660 of record NC_138951.1, on the reverse strand, counting down.
ATATTCATAGACGCAGTTCTTGATACTCTCTTACTGTGAGAGTGACACACACAGTGTACCAGGAAAATGGATGTGCCAATATGGCAAAACAAGCTACCTTCAACCCTCATTCCCTAAGTGAGCAAAATAGTGATATTTGTCTTGCACTTGTATTACTGCCTTTATTGCATTCTTCCCCTGAAGAATATGGCAGCAGTAAAATTTAGCCATGATTACTGTGTTATGTTGAGTCTTTATTTTACTGCGTTTGTGTATAATAGTCAACAGGGAACTATTGCCATAGTGTTACCAAGATCTACTATTTTTTATTACCAAATACAAATAAGGTCTCTGCCACGTGTAAACAGCAGTCACAGCTGCTACATCCTTCAACGTTTTTGCATTGTATTTGCATGCATCCAGGAACTGCGCCATCACGAAAATGCAAATTAAGTTCAGTGTGGCTTATTGACCACAAGCAGAGTCAAGTCCTTAAATCAATCAAGACGAGGTCACTGATTATTGATGACTTGATCTCATTAATATACGGTAGGTGTGTAGTCAGCCAGAAAGCAGTGGGCCATGCTCGTGTTTAAATAGTGCTCACATTCAGTTCAGTTCTATTTACACAGATACATATTACAACAACAGTCTCCTTAAAGCACTTCACATAGGGAGAGACCCAGAGTTATTTATCATTATCTCTGATTCATGACACAACTCTTCCCATTTATCCAAGCTTTGGAATGGCACAGGGTTACACTGGCTCACATCATTATTCCGCTACCATAATAATAATAATAATAATGGATTGGATTTATATAGCGCTTTTCAAGGCACCCAAAGCGCTTTACAATACCACTATTCATTCACTCTCACATTCATACACTGGTGTAGGCAAGCTACAGTTGTAGCCACAGCTGCCCTGGGGCAGACTGACAGAAGCGAGGCTGCCATATCGCGCCATCGGCCCCTCTGGCCAACACCAGTAGGCAAGTAGGGTAAAGTGTCTTGCCCAGGGACACAACAACCAGGACAGAGAGCCCAGGGATCGAACCGGCGACCTTCCGGTTACAGATGCGATTCCCTAACCCCCTGAGCCACGGTCGCCCCATAGGAATTAATGTCACCTCTCCTTAAGTATACAGTATGTTGTCATGACAACACAGGTAGCACACACCATAATGATTATGGTTTCGGACATTTTATGCACATTTCATACACCAGGATGGGTATGTGAAACGGAAGGTGTTTCAGGAGAACATCAGCAATAATCTCAGACAAGCAATTGTTGTTGCCCATTAATATGGGAAAGGTACGGTGGCCCTGAGAGGCCAAACGGACTGCAACTTAAGAAAACACCAGCAATAAGAAAAAAGCTGGAAAAGCACACAAAACACAACGGAAATAGGAAAAAACTGATTTCCAAAAGCACAAGGGAAGTGTTTCTGTGGAGACAATAACCCGACGGACCAGTTACAGAAACCAAAATATGCTAAGAATTGCGCTGGGAGACACTTAAAAGAAGTGGAGGATCTATTGGTTTTGTGAGGAAAGAAAAGATGAGAAGTAAGTGTGTTAGCCTAACTATTAGCCTAAAAATCCGTCATCAGTATTACATGAATCATGAGATTAAAACACACTTACTCATTATAGAGTTGTGCTCAAATTAATAAGGGTTAAAAGCTACAGTCAACGCAATGTTTGGCTGATCTATGGACTGGAGTGACTTTGGGCATGGAAGGCTGCACGCGCTTACATAACACTGATATCGTGTTTTTCTTTGTGATCTTTTATTCAGTCATGTCTTTTGCTAAGTTTTAAGTAGTGGCAGTTGATTAAACGACATTCATTTAATATTACATACCTGATTCAGAGCATTACACACAGATCAACTTAACAATCTGCAAAACCTTGTAGCTGCAATGTTGTGTCTCCATAAGGGACAGTTGGCTCCAGGAGATAAGTGGGAGTCAGTGCCTGTCCTCGAGAAGGAGAGCATCTTCCTTTGCTGTGTCAACAAGTTCATATTCAAGTGAAGTTCATATTAATACAGGTTTTGTTTCATGGCGATTCTGCGGACGCAGGCTCTGGGCGGAGCCAGGAGTTGAACAGATCTAACATGACAATTAAATTGGTTTCATTCCCTGGCACAGGATGACAGGACTGGAGCAACGACACTGGATAGGAGAAAGTCTCATACTTTCTGAGGTATGAGGTCACTAACCTTTTCTTTTAATTTTCTAGCTCCGTTGATTTGACACATGGGAATGTGTCAAAAAAGGGGGGAAGTTGAGTTTTAACATCAAACAAGGGTTATATGAACATTTTTATGACTTCATTTGTGTTTTTAATAACTTAGGTATGGTAAAGCTTAAGCTAATAGTGACCCAAGAGGTTTCCGGACTTTTTTAGAGAATCAGTGAGAAGCATAAATCATTATTTCCATGTTTAAGCATTAATCATTGAAATGAACTGAATAGCGTTTAGATGATAAAATGCCTGTGTTCATGAGAAGCTGAGTACCACACTGGAGAGGAAACCGTGGGACAGTAGGCGGAAGCAAACACATGATTTTTGGGGGGCAAATGTTAGGATTAAAAATGGCTAATTTGTTTTTGATGTCTTTTGCTAAAATGAGTGGTTTTAATAATTTTCGTACACACCTTGCAAATGTGCTTATAATGAGTTGGCACTCGGTCTTTTGAAGGTCATAAGCTTCGTTCGGCGTGATGGTCCGGACTGATAAAGTGTAGGAAATGCCTTGGGTGCAAACACGCTTACACACACATAGGATATGATTAGAATAAGTCCCTGGGACATTCTGAATATTCTAAACCAATTCTGAATCGCCAGAAGATCAGTAGATAACAACATTAGATTATTAGAGCTAGGAAGAGAGGTGTTTTGGTTTTCTGTCTCTTACAGAGAAAGGAACAGACACCAGACGAGGTCACAGATATACGAGGATCCTTCGCAGCAGAGACAGACACAGTGACTGCCGAGATACCAACTGGGTCCAAGTGTCATGGCGTTTGGGCTCCGATTAGTCACCTCAAAAGGATGGATCCCATAAACACAGCAATAACCATGAAGGGGGTGGCGGAAATCCAGGAACACCAGACCAACGAGGTTCGAGAGGCTCTTGGGCAAAAGGGGGACACGTTCCTGTTCCTTTTTCTGGGGGATACACAGGACGCACAGGACCCGAGGATACACAGATCGTTGTTTGAAATCGGGGCAGAATAATCCACTGATCTGTGCAATGACTGAAGGGTTGTCTAACCCCTGAGGTTGAAGAAAGAAGAGCAGAGGATCACCCAACTGGAAGGCACTGGTGGCTGCAGCAATAAAATAAAGGCTAAAAGCTCCTCGGACAGAGGTTCTAGTCTGAGTACGTCTGAAGGGTATAAGGTAGCACCAAAATAAAGCTGTGGGAGAACTGGGGAGTGTCATCTGTACCTGCTATTGTTGTAATAATAGTTTTTCTTGCATCTGAACTGCGCAAACACAGAGGTCATCTCACATATGGTTCGTCCAACAGGGGGACAAAGGGCCTCAGGAGTGAGAAGGAATGAACCCGGCCACACTGGATTACAGGGTGTAGGTGAGCTCTCTATTCTAAAGAGCTCATCAGGGGGAGTGTGAGATTATAATATTATTTTATGCCATGTTAGACCCCTAATTAAAGATTGTGAATTATTATGTAGTTTTAGTTTGCATTATTCTCCTGAATTAGAAGAAGGTGATAACTATTGCATTTGTTAAACTGATTTGCATTACATTAGACTGCTGATTTATTGTGGATGAATGATATTGTTTTATGATGCATTATACTGCTGAGTTATAAGAAATACTGTCATCGCCTTATTTGTCTGATTAGAAGAGAACAGAACATGCTGGAGTTTTCTGCCTCATCTCAGCAGGAGCAGATAAACAGGGAGCCAAGGTCGTAGCTTAGGCGCTGTGTGAGAGAAAGCATGTGAATGTTGTAGAATATTTAGCTGGTTTAGAGTTTAGAAATGTGTTATCATAGAATGTAGAACTGTTATAGAGACACTGACACTGCCCTCAATATAATAAAGGCTGATTGTGTCGTGAACTTAGGAGTAGATTGTAGGAGACCCCTCCCCCACTTGAGCTGTGAAAGTAAAACAGAGAAGAGTTAATGCTGAGTGGAAATTCCCCAGAGGATGTATGGGTGGGGGTCTCAACATTGTAACTGGATACCTGTGGTCTGGAAGGGAGAGGGGTTTTATGACCTCTAGGGCGTTACCTATACCCATAGTGTTTTAACTGTCACGCACACACATTCACACGCACATTCACTTATGTGCACTCACACATACACACAGGTATGCGCACACAGACACAGAGTTTGCAGCAAACCGTGGGGGTTTTATGATAGGGTCGCCCCTATAAAACTGTGTTTCACAGACAAAGGGGTGAAGATTTTGCAGAGGGACACCGGCCTCGTCTTCCCTTCTAGAAGTGCATGCTTAAATGAAGATGAATAAAGGTTTTGTGAAATGACTACTGAGTTTCGGTGCCGTCTCTGGAAGTTTCGACGAATAAAAGAACCGGGGTAAAACTGATTTCGCAACAATGTTTAGGCTTTTATGATAAGGTGGGGGCCACTAGAGGCTATAAGAGTTTGATCAATGCTCCACCATTTTGAGATCTGATGCTGTCTGCGTGCGGTGTCCATCTCCCACGCGTGTGACCATTAAAATCATTGTTTGACTCAACCCGGCCGGACCAGTGTTGTTATTGTGGTTTTTCCTCTTGTATCCATCCCCAATATTTGAATCCGTAACAATCTCCACACAAGCACTGAGATTTTACACCAGCTGCGATGTTTTAGGTCACAGTGATCCATTGCCTGAGGAAACAGTAATAAAGATAATTTTGTTCAGGTGCACGGATGCTGTTAGATCTTCCATGCACTCAGCAGGTGACCTTTTGACTACTCCAAGGTTGTTTATGCGACCATACTTTTTCCTCACACTAATCACAGATGCATTGTTATGTCTGATTCACTGATCACACAGTCTGCTAACAAATCCTTAATCCCTCAATATTTAAAATATACAGTAAAAGCATAAGCTAGGTAAAGTAGAGGCATCTATCAACCCCTAATTAATTAAATTAAAGTTGTGGCTCTGCTCCTTGAGAGGCCCAGGAGGAACAATTATGTCATTTAGAGCAAACGCACATTTATCTGTCTCAGCATAATGGTCTTTTGGAAGTAGAGCACTGTCCAACAGTAGCAGCAGTGGTGTACATCCAGTATGTGCGCACACAAAACAGCGGGAAGTGAAAAATGTGTCTCAGCTTTTGCAATATATTTCCATCAAGCTACTTTTGGAGAGGACAAAATTAACAATACTAACGTGATTCTGACAACGCTGCGCTGCTGCCGGCCTCTTGAGCTCACCTGAAACAGGAAATATGGAACTTCAAACAACAATCAAATCAAAACCGCCTCACCGTCATTATGTTCTGGCCCTGTATTTATAGAAATAACCTCTATGATTTACCGTTTCCAATTCCTCTTTAAAACACTTGCTGGTAATGGGTGAATCATTTTGTTGTATCCAGGCTTTGAACATTACTTGTTTGTCGTAAAGAGACACTTACGCTTAAGCACAATAAAGAAAGACCGTAATTTAAAAAGGCAAACGAATATAAAATTGCCTTTCATTTGCTAACAAGATTTGTGATTTTCTGTGTTAAGATGAGTTTTTGTTCTTCTTTTCACAACTTTTTAGTGAGTTTTATATAAAGTGCTAAAAAACAAATTAAATGAAAACGTTAAAAACACATCAGCTCTCAGTGGGGAGAAAATCAGGCTGGATTTCTGTTCTTGTTCAGACTCTATAATCTGTCAGGATCCAAAGGATGCCGCATTGTTTGATGGAAATTTGAATTATTAACATATAAAAGGCTGAAATCTGTGTTTGTGTACTGACAAATTCAGGATGTATTTCTAATGAGACAATGGATAGTATCCTGAAGACGGCTCAGTGAGCTCCTGGACAGTCTGAAGTGCAACCTGGTGGTATTTGAGGGACCAAAACATAACGTCACAGAGCGCCTCTATTAGTATCAGGTGAGCGTGGGCACCAGTCAATGATATCAATTCCTTCATCCTCCAGGAACTGCCTGCATACTCACACCGCATCAGGCAGGGTGTAATCATGGCAGTGGTTGACCTGCCAGGTTTGGTATTCTACAGCAAATGTCGATCGAGCTCCATACTGCTGGACAGGGCCCACTACAGAACGTCAGGGCCTCAGGCCACCTTCATGAACTCTGTTTCTGATTGTTTGGTCAGAAACATTTACACCAGTGGCCTGCTGGAGATCATTTTATATCTCTAGCAGTGCTCATCATGTTCCTTCTTGCATAAAAGAGCAGATCCTGCAGTCCTGCTGATGGATTAAGGTTCACACTCCCTTTCTACCTACCAGAGTCCTCAAAGAGACAAAAGACTCTTCCTGTGGAGTTCCTGTTTCCCCCAACTTCCTTACTAGACCCCCACCATTTGTCTTACTGTATGAGTGTGAGACTTGTTAAAATCCAGTGGCACCAAGATATCATACAATAAAATAATGTGATTAATACATAAGTAAAAGAAATTCCTATACATGCCCCTTCCTGATTTCTTATGTTTTAACATGTTTGTTACACTTACATGTTTCCAATTTCAAATGTTAACACAGATGTTCAGAGTAAATACAGATTGTAGTTTTTCAAATGATGATTTCATTTAGTTTGGGGAAACAGCTCCAACTTTACCTCATGTAGAAAAAGTCATTTCCTTCTAAACCTAATAAGTGGTTTTGTCATCTAGCAAGAACTGCAATCAAGCATTTGCAATAACTAATAAAAAAAGCACTTGGGACAATTGTGTTGGTGACAGCTTTTGTTATAATATCAATAATATTCATATGAATATGGGATACTGTTACATGTTTGCACAGACTTTTGTGGAATATGGAGACACTCCTGGCATTATATGAGCAAAGTGAGACTCATTTTTTAGGGTTGGTGGAGATGAGTGTGAAGATCCAAACAATCCCTGTCAGTGATGGAGAAGCTTTGATGGAAATATTTGGTAAAAAGTTCACCAGCATGAAGGAAATGAAGTTTCAAACTTTCCTTAGGAGGAGCCCAGCACGCCTGCTTAAAGAAAAGTGAGTGTGGCGATGTGGATGCTTGCAGCGACTGCTGTATAGAGGCCATCCTGCTACACATGAAACACATCAGAGTCATAATTGTTATTTTAGTCACGTGTTTGTTTATTATCCTTATTGTTTTATCTGGGACTGTTTGCAGACATCTCAGAGAGAGGAGACACCAGCATCTGAACAGAGACTCAAACCAGCAACCTGCAGCTCCCTGCTTGGCTGCTCCAGTTTTCTCCTCACTCATGTTGCCCACCAGTGATTTCTAGCTGCCCACCCACACAGCAGGCTAGAATATGCGCTGAGCCTCAGCACCCAATACTTGGACATGTTTTCTTTATTAAATAATGAACCAGACCCCAAAAGTAAACAGCTGTTATTGCTAGGCAACGGGAGCAGCATTTGGCGATGCAGCACCTGACATTCCTGACCATGTGGGCGGAGCATGCATGAAATGGAATGTTCAGTAGAACTGTACAACACAAGCACTTAGTTCCAGCATGTTTCATTGTATCCAGACACAGCTAGAGACACATCTACAGCAGCATCTCTGTGCAGGACAAACGACAGTTGACGAAGAAACATCGAAAACTTCACTTCACTCCTCTACAAAACGTTGGCTCCTTTGTTTAAAAGGCCAAAATGAATCAGGGGAGAACGAGAAGAGGATCGGCGAGTGCTTCACCTCACAATTCAGTACAGCTGATTAACCTGCAAGAAGAACTTCAAATGATACAGGCTGAAAATTTCAAATTAAAAGAAGAGGCAGAAAAATCAAGAGGAGAAGCTAAAGATTCAAAGTTTGAAACTGATGTAGTATTGCAGGAATTACTGCATGTGGGTCTCAAACTTAAAGGAGAGAAAATGGGAAAACAACAGGCAGAAAAGGAGAATGAAAAGATGAAGAAAGAACTGTTGGAAGCTCAAAAAGCATTGGAGGAAGAGAAAAGCACAGCACAAGAAGCCAACAATAAATATCAAACTGCAAAGAAGGAGGCAGGAAATGTGATGCAGGAATTACAGGAGGTGCAGGAAGCTTTTGGAGAGGGAAAAAGGAAAATGCAGTTGGCAACTCAAGAAGCTGCAAATGTAACAGCTGAAGCTGAAACACTAAGAAAGGAATTACTGCATGTAAAGCAACAACTTGAAGAGGAGAAAAGATGTAAAGATGAGGCAGAAAATGAGATTGAAAATTTGAAGAAAGAATTGTTGGAAGCTCAAAAAGTGTTGGAGGAAGAGAAAATGAAAATAGAGGAAGCAAAGAAAGAAATGGAAGATACAAAGAGTCACACTGAAAACATGAAGAAGGAACTGATGAAAGTGCAAGAAGAACTTGCAGAAGAGAAAATTGAGTTGAAGGTATTCAAGAAAGAAATGACGGTGACCAAGAAAGACTGCAGAGACGCACTGAAAGAACTACGAAAGCACAAAAAGGAAGCTAAAGAGCTCCTCAAACACAAAGGGAAACTGGCCAAACAGCAGCTGAAAGAAAAATTTAAAGATGCCGAGGAGCAGCTCAACAAGACCTTAAACGAACTGAAGGCAAAAGAAAAAGAAAAGCAAGCCGAGGACAGGAGGGGATTCTGGAGCAGACTGCTGAGAAAGAACTGACCCAGCAGCATCAATAGTTTCTTCCCCCTCTCTCCACCTTTCTTTCACCCCATCCTTCTTCTTGGGACGTTTGTTTGTTTTTTAAAAACTGAAATACACAAATAAAATTGCCATAACTTGACCTCATGTTGCCTGCTTCTTTTCTTGTGTGTCTGTGGATGTAAAACAGTAACACACTTTCTGCTCTGTGTCTTTAATTGTAAATAAATGCAATATGTTTTCATTTTAAAATGCAGTGCAAAAAACTTCTGCTCTGAATCTTTTTTTTAGCAAAAGGCTTTTTTTTGTCTGTTGTTGAAGTTTTCCATTTAAATAAAGCCTGCAGACGAGCGGTGAGCGGTAGCTAACATTCTTTAATCAAACACACAAAGAACAGACAACCAAGCTTGATGAAGTCCCTGCATGACCGCGGGACAGACGGTCAGCAGAGTCTGAGCCCAGCATGGCTCTCAGTTAAATATCTCCAGGAACAAAAGGCAGTACACAGCTGTTTCACACCTTAAGGTTCACACTCCCTTGCTGCCTCCCAGAGTCCTCAAAGAGACAAAAGACTCTTCCTGTGGAGTTTTCTGCTTCCCCCAACTTCCTTACTACACCCCCACCATTTGTCTTACTGTATGAGTGTGAGACATGTTAAAATCCAGTGGCACCAAGGCATCATACAATAAAATAATGTGATTAATACATAAGTAAAAGAAATTCCTATACATGCCCCTTCCTGATTTCTTACACTTACATGTTTCCAATTTCAAATGTTAACACAGATGTTCAGAGTAAATACAGATTGTAGTTTTTTAAATGATGATTTCATTTAGTTTGGGGAAACAGCTCCAACTTTACCTCATGTAGAAAAAGTCATTTCCTTCTAAACCTAATAAGTGGTTTTGTCATCTAGCAAGAACTGCAATCAAGCATTTGCAATAACTAATAAAAAAAGCACTTGGGACAATTGTGTTGGTGACAGCTTTTGTTATAATATCAATAATATTCATATGAATATGGGATACTGTTACATGTTTGCACAGACTTTTGTGGAATATGGAGACACTCCTGGCATTATATGAGCAAAGTGAGACTCATTTTTTAGGGTTGGTGGAGATGAGTGTGAAGATCCAAACAATCCCTGTCAGTGATGGAGAAGCTTTGATGGAAATATTTGGTAAAAAGTTCACCAGCATGAAGGAAATGAAGTTTCAAACTTTCCTTAGGAGGAGCCCAGCACGCCTGCTTAAAGAAAAGTGAGTGTGGCGATGTGGATGCTTGCAGCGACTGCTGTATAGAGGCCATCCTGCTACACATGAAACACATCAGAGTCATAATTGTTATTTTAGTCACGTGTTTGTTTATTATCCTTATTGTTTTATCTGGGACTGTTTGCAGACATCTCAGAGAGAGGAGACACCAGCATCTGAACAGAGACTCAAACCAGCAACCTGCAGCTCCCTGCTTGGCTGCTCCAGTTTTCTCCTCACTCATGTTGCCCACCAGTGATTTCTAGCTGCCCACCCACACAGCAGGCTAGAATATGCGCTGAGCCTCAGCACCCAATACTTGGACATGTTTTCTTTATTAAATAATGAACCAGACCCCAAAAGTAAACAGCTGTTATTGCTAGGCAACGGGAGCAGCATTTGGCGATGCAGCACCTGACATTCCTGACCATGTGGGCGGAGCATGCATGAAATGGAATGTTCAGTAGAACTGTGCAACACAAGCACTTAGTTCCAGCATGTTTCATTGTATCCAGACACAGCTAGAGACACATCTACAGCAGCATCTCTGTGCAGGACAAACGACAGTTGACGAAGAAACATCGAAAACTTCACTTCACTCCTCTACAAAACGTTGGCTCCTTTGTTTAAAAGGCCAAAATGAATCAGGGGAGAACGAGAAGAGGATCGGCGAGTGCTTCACCTCACAATTCAGTACAGCTGATTAACCTGCAAGAAGAACTTCAAATGATACAGGCTGAAAATTTCAAATTAAAAGAAGAGGCAGAAAAATCAAGAGGAGAAGCTAAAGATTCAAAGTTTGAAACTGATGTAGTATTGCAGGAATTACTGCATGTGGGTCTCAAACTTAAAGGAGAGAAAATGGGAAAACAACAGGCAGAAAAGGAGAATGAAAAGATGAAGAAAGAACTGTTGGAAGCTCAAAAAGCATTGGAGGAAGAGAAAAGCACAGCACAAGAAGCCAACAATAAATATCAAACTGCAAAGAAGGAGGCAGGAAATGTGATGCAGGAATTACAGGAGGTGCAGGAAGCTTTTGGAGAGGGAAAAAGGAAAATGCAGTTGGCAACTCAAGAAGCTGCAAATGTAACAGCTGAAGCTGAAACACTAAGAAAGGAATTACTGCATGTAAAGCAACAACTTGAAGAGGAGAAAAGACGTAAAGATGAGGCAGAAAATGAGATTGAAAATTTGAAGAAAGAATTGTTGGAAGCTCAAAAAGTGTTGGAGGAAGAGAAAATGAAAATAGAGGAAGCAAAGAAAGAAATGGAAGATACAAAGAGTCACACTGAAAACATGAAGAAGGAACTGATGAAAGTGCAAGAAGAACTTGCAGAAGAGAAAATTGAGTTGAAGGTATTCAAGAAAGAAATGACGGTGACCAAGAAAGACTGCAGAGACGCACTGAAAGAACTACGAAAGCACAAAAAGGAAGCTAAAGAGCTCCTCAAACACAAAGGGAAACTGGCCAAACAGCAGCTGAAAGAAAAATTTAAAGATGCCGAGGAGCAGCTCAACAAGACCTTAAACGAACTGAAGGCAAAAGAAAAAGAAAAGCAAGCCGAGGACAGGAGGGGATTCTGGAGCAGACTGCTGAGAAAGAACTGACCCAGCAGCATCAATAGTTTCTTCCCCCTCTCTCCACCTTTCTTTCACCCCATCCTTCTTCTTGGGACGTTTGTTTGTTTTTTAAAAACTGAAATACACAAATAAAATTGCCATAACTTGACCTCATGTTGCCTGCTTCTTTTCTTGTGTGTCTGTGGATGTAAAACAGTAACACACTTTCTGCTCTGTGTCTTTAATTGTAAATAAATGCAATATGTTTTCATTTTAAAATGCAGTGCAAAAAACTTCTGCTCTGAATCTTTTTTTTAGCAAAAGGCTTTTTTTTGTCTGTTGTTGAAGTTTTCCATTTAAATAAAGCCTGCAGACGAGCGGTGAGCGGTAGCTAACATTCTTTAATCAAACACACAAAGAACAGACAACCAAGCTTGATGAAGTCCCTGCATGACCGCGGGACAGACGGTCAGCAGAGTCTGAGCCCAGCATGGCTCTCAGTTAAATATCTCCAGGAACAAAAGGCAGTACACAGCTGTTTCACACCTTAAGGTTCACACTCCCTTGCTGCCTCCCAGAGTCCTCAAAGAGACAAAAGACTCTTCCTGTGGAGTTTTCTGCTTCCCCCAACTTCCTTACTACACCCCCACCATTTGTCTTACTGTATGAGTGTGAGACATGTTAAAATCCAGTGGCACCAAGGCATCATACAATAAAATAATGTGATTAATACATAAGTAAAAGAAATTCCTATACATGCCCCTTCCTGATTTCTTACACTTACATGTTTCCAATTTCAAATGTTAACACAGATGTTCAGAGTAAATACAGATTGTAGTTTTTTAAATGATGATTTCATTTAGTTTGGGGAAACAGCTCCAACTTTACCTCATGTAGAAAAAGTCATTTCCTTCTAAACCTAATAAGTGGTTTTGTCATCTAGCAAGAACTGCAATCAAGCATTTGCAATAACTAATAAAAAAAGCACTTGGGACAATTGTGTTGGTGACAGCTTTTGTTATAATATCAATAATATTCATATGAATATGGGATACTGTTACATGTTTGCACAGACTTTTGTGGAATATGGAGACACTCCTGGCATTATATGAGCAAAGTGAGACTCATTTTTTAGGGTTGGTGGAGATGAGTGTGAAGATCCAAACAATCCCTGTCAGTGATGGAGAAGCTTTGATGGAAATATTTGGTAAAAAGTTCACCAGCATGAAGGAAATGAAGTTTCAAACTTTCCTTAGGAGGAGCCCAGCACGCCTGCTTAAAGAAAAGTGAGTGTGGCGATGTGGATGCTTGCAGCGACTGCTGTATAGAGGCCATCCTGCTACACATGAAACACATCAGAGTCATAATTGTTATTTTAGTCACGTGTTTGTTTATTATCCTTATTGTTTTATCTGGGACTGTTTGCAGACATCTCAGAGAGAGGAGACACCAGCATCTGAACAGAGACTCAAACCAGCAACCTGCAGCTCCCTGCTTGGCTGCTCCAGTTTTCTCCTCACTCATGTTGCCCACCAGTGATTTCTAGCTGCCCACCCACACAGCAGGCTAGAATATGCGCTGAGCCTCAGCACCCAATACTTGGACATGTTTTCTTTATTAAATAATGAACCAGACCCCAAAAGTAAACAGCTGTTATTGCTAGGCAACGGGAGCAGCATTTGGTGATGCAGCACCTGACATTCCTGACCATGTGGGCGGAGCATGCATGAAATGGAATGTTCAGTAGAACTGTACAACACAAGCACTTAGTTCCAGCATGTTTCATTGTATCCAGACACAGCTAGAGACACATCTACAGCAGCATCTCTGTGCAGGACAAACGACAGTTGACGAAGAAACATCGAAAACTTCACTTCACTCCTCTACAAAACGTTGGCTCCTTTGTTTAAAAGGCAAAAATGAATCAGGGGAGAACGAGAAGAGGATCGGCGAGTGCTTCACCTCACAATTCAGTACAGCTGATTAACCTGCAAGAAGAACTTCAAATGATACAGGCTGAAAATTTCAAATTAAAAGAAGAGGCAGAAAAATCAAGAGGAGAAGCTAAAGATTCAAAGTTTGAAACTGATGTAGTATTGCAGGAATTACTGCATGTGGGTCTCAAACTTAAAGGAGAGAAAATGGGAAAACAACAGGCAGAAAAGGAGAATGAAAAGATGAAGAAAGAACTGTTGGAAGCTCAAAAAGCATTGGAGGAAGAGAAAAGCACAGCACAAGAAGCCAAAAATAAATATCAAACTGCAAAGAAGGAGGCAGGAAATGTGATGCAGGAATTACAGGAGGTGCAGGAAGCTTTTGGAGAGGGAAAAAGGAAAATGCAGTTGGCAACTCAAGAAGCTGCAAATGTAACAGCTGAAGCTGAAACACTAAGAAAGGAATTACTGCATGTAAAGCAACAACTTGAAGAGGAGAAAAGACGTAAAGATGAGGCAGAAAATGAGATTGAAAATTTGAAGAAAGAATTGTTGGAAGCTCAAAAAGTGTTGGAGGAAGAGAAAATTAAAATACAGGAAGCAAAGAAAGAAATGGAAGATACAAAGAGTCACACTGAAAACATGAAGAAGGAACTGATGAAAGTGCAAGAAGAACTTGCAGAAGAGAAAATTGAGGTGAAGGTATTGAAGAAAGAAATGACGGTGACCAAGAAAGACTGCAAAGACGCACTGAAAGAACTACGAAAGCACAAAAAGGAAGCTAAAGAGCTCCTCAAACACAAAGGGAAACTGGCCAAACAGCAGCTGAAAGAAAAATTTAAAGATGCCGAGGAGCAGCTCAACAAGACCTTAAACGAACTGAAGGCAAAAGAAAAAGAAAAGCAAGCTGAGGACAGGAGGGGATTCTGGAGCAGACTGCTGAGAAAGAACTGACCCAGCAGCATCAATAGTTTCTTCCCCCTCTCTCCACCTTTCTTTCACCCCATCCTTCTTCTTGGGACGTTTGCTTGTTTTTTAAAAACTGAAATACACAAATAAAATTGCCATAACTTGACCTCATGTTGCCTGCTTCTTTTCTTGTGTGTCTGTGGATGTAAAACAGTAACACACTTTCTGCTCTGTGTCTTTAATTGTAAATAAGTGCAATATGTTTTCATTTTAAAATGCAGTGCCAAAAACTTCTGCTCTGAATCTTTTTTTTAGCAAAAGGCTTTTTTTTTTTTGCCTGTTGTGGAAGTTTTCCATTTAAATAAAGCCTGCAGACGAGCGGTGAGCGGTAGCTAACATTCTTTAATCAAACACACAAAGAACAGACAACCAAGCTTGATGAAGTCCCTGCATGACCGCGGGACAGACGGTCAGCAGAGTCTGAGCCCAGCATGGCTCTCAGTTAAATATCTCCAGGAACAAAAGGCAGTACACAGCTGTTTCACACCTTAAAGATCTTAAGTTGAATGTTAATATCTATGTGCGAACGTATTTGAGGGAATTTTCTCAGATGTTTTATCATCAGCAGTTACAGTGCTGTGAAAAACTATTTGCCCTCTATCTGATTTCATTTTTGCATACTTTTGTGTTTGTGCCAACTGACAATAGATAGTGACTTAATGTATTTAAATGAACATCTTTGAACTTTCCATAATGCAAATTTTTATTTATGTTGTGACAAAGTACTTTACAAAATTTATTACAGTTCACGCTAAGGGAAAGATCCAGGAAAAACCAAATATGTCAATTCACGTGACAGTAATTGTGAAGCTGGCATTGAAACAGCTGATCGTTTTCTGTGAATTAATTACTCACAAACTAATTTTTTAAATTAGTCATGAGATCTAGTGTTCATAAAAACATATTGGCATGAACAACATGAAAGAATGGATCCACCCTGCCTCGTTCACACTGTGGGATATTTTCTTGGCGCACCTTGGGCCCTTTAGTGGCAACTGAGCATATAAACACTGCATCCTCCCTGAGCATTGCTGCTGTCCATCCCTTTATGACTCTGATGTACCCATCTTCTGATGGCTGCTTCCAGCATAATAACACACTATGTGAAAAAGTCATCTCTAACTGATTTCTAGAGCATGACAGTGAGTTCCCTGTTCTGAAATGGACTCCAGAGTCACCAGATATTAAAGCCGCAACTTTGTGATGTGCTTCACATCTTGTATCTATTTTGTATCATTTTGTATCTTCACATTTTGTATCTGCAACCGACAAATCTGCAGCAACTACGTGACGCAGTACCAAGTCAGTACTAACACAGCGTACCAAATAAAGTGACCATGAGTGTATAGCTGTGGTATTGTGGGAAAACTCAACAGGTCATTTATAACCCTGTGGCTTTGCAAACATCTAACATCACATTTAACAGACAGTTTAAAGATTCATTTGCTTATCTGTAAATATGAGAATTATTTAGCAGCACAAAAAACATTAATATGCATAAAAGCTTAACAACATGTTAGGCCCCAGGGTAAAGTCAGACTTTATTCAAATACCCACACAGGAAATCCTTTAAACAGAAGCTGTAAACTCAAAGGGGTCTGGTGTGTTTACAATACTCTAGAAGCTGCACATCATAGTGATTTTATTCAGGATTCGTAAGGTATAAATGTGACTGGAAGTCCAAACCAAACACTGCAGCTCTTAAACCAGACTCGTGGCATCTTTTAAGTGTCATTACGTTGCCACTCTTCAAATGATGAAGGAGCCTGACATGAGTAATGCTCATCTGTGTAACGCAATGTAAAAAGAGCCGTTGAATGGGACGTGGCAGGTCATTTTGTTCTTCTCAGATGTTTGCAGCAGTAATTGAAGACCGGGAATTTCTCACATGTTCAGAATGACCGCAGGCCAGGGATGAAAATTGGAAAAACAGTAACCATGAAGTTACAAGATCAGAGGCAGAAATATTACTCTGAACAAGAATATTTTCTGATATCCTGTTTTTTGTGAGAGGTTTTACTGTTTGTTTAAGTTTAAGCTTTTTGTCCTGGTTGAACTGTTGTAGTAGTTACTGCTGGTAACGTTTAACACGACTGGTCACAGAATTAATGTTCATTCCCTGCAATGTTCATTAAGGCCCATACGTTTTCGGACAGTGACACACTTTTGTAGTTTACCATGCTGGATTTTAACTCAATTGTTCAAGATTTGACTGAAGTTCATTAAAAGTATGTATAAAGTATCAAGTAAAAGTCGTGGACATCATGTTTGTTCGCTTGGATGCTCTGTCAGGGCTTCACTGCAGTCAGCTTCAGCTGCTGCATGTTTGTGGGTCTCTCTATTTGATAACTAAAAAGCTTGCTGTATTTGACTGTGATCAGGTGATTGAGGTGGCCATTGAAGAATATTGCATTTCTTTCTCTTAAGAAGTATTCGTTTTGCAGTAAGCTTTGGGCCATTAGCGATTCCCGCTGTGACAGGCTGAGCAGAGAGCATATTGCTTCATAATTGATCCTGCTATTTCTATCAGCAGTCACATCATCAATAAACAGTAGCAGCCCAGTTCCACTGAGCCATACATGCCCATGTCCTAAGGTAGCCTGCTTCATGTTTAAAATATGTTGTCATACGCTTGAGTTCATGAGGTGTGCCTTTCCTTTTTGTATGACTCTCATCGTTCTTTCAAGTTAATCTTGTTTTAATCTGGCTGAAAATATTATTTGATACACTCTTTTCTTTTTCAGACGACTCTTTCAGATGTTTTTACGTCAAAATCTAATCTGGCCTTCTTGTTCTTGAGAGTAACCAGTGGTCTGAACTTTGCTTTTAAACCCTCTGCATTTACACTCAGGAAGACGTCTCTTGAAATCCATAAATCCTCGAGAGTGTTCTTGACTTGGTTAGAAGTTGTTTTTCCTAACCATGGAAATAATACCGTCATCATCCACTTCCACCATAATAAAAAGTGAAAGTCTGCTCTTAAATCATATCATGATTGTTTGACTTGAAATCCACTAAGGTGGTATCCAAGTGTCATTGTACAATAACTGTTTACTTTGAGTGTTACATTCACTGACAACAATATTGTCTGTGACTTCTTAAACCCTTTTAATGTAAAGCTGTAGCAGCAGAAAATGCTTGGTTTGCATTGACAAGTGCATCATTTTTATTACTACTTTCATCACTGGGTTAGAGTCTCAGTCTATGTTATGCTGTCTGACAGCAGACTGTGTCTTTATTTATTTATATAAATATCTTTGAATTTTCCACTATAATGCATATTTGTGTTTCATGGATGTGAAATATCTGCAGCTTACAGCAAAGCCCCTGTCAGTCTGAGATGCAGCAGGCATTTGCTTTGTTTTTGCATCAAACATCCATCTGTCCTTATCCCAGCTACATGTTTTAGATCATCAAATAAAAAATTTTATTAGACAAAAAACAGAGTAAATACAAAATTCACTTTCTAAATGATGCTTTTGTTGTCTTTGTCTACATCTCAGCTTTATCACACCATTTATCATGTCATCACTGGTCTGGTCCAATCACCTTCTCCCGGCCTTCTCCAGGCCAATCAGCATTCATGACACGTACTTTTAATCTCACTGTGCATCTGTCATTCTCTATGCAGACGCCTGCGTGCAACCCACCTCCTCCCCATCACTGCTTCTCTTCACTAAGGCTCCATTCAAGCCACCTTCGTCTCTGGGGGGGTCCTGCTATAATGCCTTTCACAGCTGGGGTTCTGTTCCACTGAGACGGTCCTAACAGTCAAAAACCTATATCGAAATTCTGTTCATCAGTAAATCATGTTCATTCTTTCCAATGATCTCTGCTTTTGTCTAATGGTCTAAAACATCTAAGCTTGACAAATAGGCAAAAAAATAAATCAGGAAGAAGGCAAATTCTTTTTCATTGTATTTTATATAGAATAGGCAAACCTCTGGAAAGTTAATCTGAAGTGCCTTAAAATGCCTTGTTTCTATGGCCGACATGAGGTGACTCCTCGGGCTGTAAAAATAGCCCATTATTAAACGCTTAGAGATCGATCAGAGAGCTCACTTGATCTATGACCTCAGTATTCATTTTCCTAATGACTTTATGATTTTATTTGCTAATTTCAAGTCTCATTTAATACAAAATAGTGTTCATTTTGTTAATGATGGTCCTAGTTTATGTAAATAGGTAATTAAACAAAGTATGATGAGTCTTTTCTTCTCCTCACGTCAGGTTTTGCAAACCAAAATGGTGATGAGTGTCCCCAGCCCTCTTATAACTTCCAATACAATTTCAAGTTCTGTGATATTCGCAGAAATAGTCACATGAATCAGCCATAGTTGTATGCATCGCCAAATGAGTTGGGGGAATACAGGGTAGCGGTGAATAACTTTGTGCAGTGGTGTGGGAGGAACCATCTGCAGCTGAATATATTAAAAACCAAAGAGATGGTGCTAGATTTCCCACAAAAGGCCCCTTTCTCAGCCAGTCTTCTCAAGGGGGTTGAGACTCACGTCCTCTAAGTACCTATGGCTCCTACTCAACCACAAAATGAACACCAATCTTCGCTACTGGAAGTGGTTTTCTGCACAAAGCTGCTACAGAGTTCGGTTGGTGGTTGCTAGCAGGATTCTCTATGCAGTGGTACCAACAAGAAGAACATATACTGGCTGAATAGAATAATCAGGTTGTTGGGCTGAAGATGGACCCTGTGGAGGTCAGAGCGAGAGCAGAGAGCACGGTTCAGGTTTAAGTCAGTCATAGGGGTTACTTTCCACCCTCGGCACTCTGACTTCACAGAGAGAGAGTATATACAGCAACAGCCTGCTGTCTCAGAGCTGCTGCACAGATAGACTGAGAAAGTCTTTTGCCCCCTGGTGATTAGACTGCACAGAAACTCTGGAGGAGAGGGACGAAGCAGGGGGCGGAGGAAGTGAATGACCCGATGGACTTTAAGGATGGGATGGACAGTAATGAGTTTGTGAGCAGCTGACCACCACTGATGGATATTATAAAGTTTTATTAAATGAGTTGCTCTGTCCGTCTTTTACACACTATGTAATGTGCACCTGTAATTTTTTGTCAGTTTTAACGTGGCCAGACACATTAAAATTATTTTATCTACAAAAGTGAAAACAAAAAGGGAGACCAAGTGGCTTAAGAGACAAATATAAATCTTAGTGTTCCATATTTGGACTCTGAAGCGTTAGAATGCTTTAATGCAATGAGAAGTCTGGCTTAATGCACCCTGTGTTTTATGATCTACAGCACAAAAATGTTTATTTTGTCCCCTAACAAAGTAAATCGAAAAGCAGAACATGCTGGTAATTTATCTTACCCACATAGTGTAATGGAAAAAGCTGTGGTAAGCTCTCCTCTCTGCTCCACTTCTGCATGGTCTAGGAGTCTAAGCGGCACTGTCACAGGCAGTGAATTGATGCTGTCAAAGACTATGAGGAATGCAAATTCAGCATTAATGGTCTGTGTCTTCCATCTTTGTAAAACAGTCCTTTTTCAACATTATGCCCACAGAGCAAAGAGCTCCTTGCAGTACAGAAATTAATCAAGATCTTAAGCGTCACAAGGTTAATGTGGAAAAGACATCACATAAAACATTTGTCACGCAAGTCTTCATCCTCTAAACTGCGTTGTTTTGTATGCAGACACCGACGATGTGACAACATATCGGCTTTCATACTCACTTAGCAATTTTTGATCCTATTTCGAGCAAGTTCATCAAACCATGATGTGGAGCTTTTACTAAATAACAAGCTGAAACTACATCAGTCCAGCCATTAAAGTCATTATCAGCCACAACAGCAGTGTGTCTGTGTGTGCATATGTGTGTCATGGAAATCACCTCTAATGTCTGTATCAGGACCAGTCGACCAACATAGCCACAAAACTGTACAGTTGTGTAATAACAGTCGAAATGAAGATCAATATGCAGGCTGTAGAAGAGTTTCGTTTCTACTGATTTCAAGCTGGGCCGGGAGGCAGTACGTAGGAGTTGACCCAAATGCAGACACAAGTCGGACAGTGATAAGTTTTTAACAAACAGATATGCAAGATAACAAGACCTGTGAACATAGCAGGAGCTCTGACATGAAGGCACTGAAACAGAGTGAGATTAGATGCTGAGTGGGCAGAGCAATTACTGTGGAAAAGGTGAATACTGAGGAGAGTGGGGGGCTGTCGAGAGGGTAGGAGGGTGAGCATCCGAGAGGAGTGTGATCGACTGAGGTTTCAACCTTATGTTTCCAGGAATCCAAGAGTGACAGGCAGGTGAGAGCAGTGAGAAGCTTAGTTTCCGAGAGGCAGGTTGTGGAGCAACGCAGTGAATTTTGCTAAAGTGACCAGTGTTCAGAGTCTTGAGCTGCAGGTGAGTAAACGGCGTCGTGACTAAAACTGGAAGCACAAGGAAATCAAGGCAAGTACAGAGCATAGACATAAGTCTGGTTAGCACCAGAGGTAGCTGACGAACTGACGGAGAGTGATTTACTGCGTCGGCCTTGAGTATTGCCTCACTCATTGCTGTCAATGGATGGTAGGTGAGCAGAAAAGGTGAGGAACTAAGGCTCCGCCCACAAGGTGGACATACAGGATGACAGTGGAAAAACACCAGACTCCAGATGATGCCAGTTGATGGCTTCTGTGACCTTTGTGACTAAAACATGTCATGGTTTCTCTTTTTACCTCTTTCCCTCATAATGACGACCTCTACCTTTAATAATGAGTTTTGACACCTTAGTATATATCAACAAAGATGTGGTTTGATGACCATTGGAATACTTTCCAGGCTTTTCAAGGGTAGACGTATAGGCAGAGACCACTCTCACTAACATCTGATTCAAACCCAGTCACTTTGTTCCATAAGCAGGGCTGAAATGTGACAGAAACCACTCAGTTCAGAAAAGAGCATCAAGGGTCACTTCTAGTACGCATACGAGTTCTCAGGCATCAAACTGAACAGCACTTCAGCTCTGTCTGTTTGGTAAAGCACCCCATAACTGAAATTTTCCCTGTAAGTCCAAGTGCTCGACTTTATGTTCCTGACTCTTCACACCTGCTTCCTTTCTCCAACTCTCTGCTTGAAGTTGGGATTTAAGATTTGGGTTGCAAGCTGTGAAAAGGAAGGTTTCATAGTAGAACAACCTGGTACAGCACAACATCAGCACACCTTTCATTACTTTTTTGCACTATTTATTAGTGACAACTAATGGCAAAAACTTTATTGCTATATTTTATGTTCATATTTTATGCAAATCATTGTGTAGATTATTGGAAAG
This sequence comes from Aulonocara stuartgranti, assembly GCF_965226115.1. Lineage (NCBI taxonomy): Eukaryota > Metazoa > Chordata > Actinopteri > Cichliformes > Cichlidae > Aulonocara > Aulonocara stuartgranti. The sequence continues at coordinate 39,651,899 of NC_138951.1, read as the reverse complement.
TCAGGAACTCTCATTTGTGTTCATTAAACATCAAAATGACCATAAATTATGACATCGCCAGGGGCTGCAGTTTAATTTGTTCTTATTTTGCTAAAACTCTATGAGTTTGGCAGTATTTGCTTTAGTATCAACACCCACAGTGACACCATACCCACCTCCACCTGTTCCACTGCAAAACGCAGTTGGTGGATTAATAATTTCTCCTCCGTTATTGGTTTTTCATTCAGGCTATTAACTCCTTTTTTTTTTTTTTTTGCAACTGTACAGTTTAATCAAATGTTTGAGGCTGGAAGATGCTCCACATTTTGTCAAAGCCTTTTTTTTCTTGTTTTTATTTTTTCTAGCATTTGATTCAGTTTTATTCTCTTTGATGTTTTTGGTTTTTGACCCTTGTCCACTCCAACATCAAGCGTTTCAGCTCTCTTGAACATAAATCGTGTTGATGTCTTTCGTTTATGCACGCACATTTTTATGGACCAATAACCCATCAAAGGAGAGTTTGGAGGACATGAGGCCACAATAAATCTGCATCGGCCAGTGGAAGTGTGACAGGCCTGAGTGTGCGACGGCTGGTTTGTGTCTGGTCTTATCTTGTACTGCACTCATCTGCAAACACATGTTTAATTTCAGTACCAAAGCAGATTGCATCTTTTAATGCAAATGTTACTCAGATCCATTTTGTGTTAAAGTGCGACTAATTTTGAAAATCACCAGTGAAGAAAATCAACTCACTCGACTAAACGTCGGGTTTCAGACTAAAAACAGGAGGAGACTCTTGTTTTGAAAGCCAATCATTCCTTCCATGATTTAGGATTTTGGATGCTCAGAATAAGCGCTTCTCAAAAAGGGGGATTATATATACACTCAACAAAAATATAAACGCAACACCTTTGTTACTGCTCCCATTCCCCATGGGATGGACGTAGAGACCTAAAATTCATTCCAGATACACAATATAACCATCCCTCCCAAACAGTGGTCACAAATCAGTCCAAATGTGTGGTAGTGGGCACATCTGCTATATTGAGATAATCCATCCCACCTCACAGGTGTGCCACATCAGGATGCTGATCTGACATCATGAGTAGTGCACAGGTGTACCTCAGACTGCCCACAACAAAAGGCCACCCTGGAATGTGCAGTTTTTTGCGCTATTGGGGGTCTGGGGACCCAGAACCGGTCAGTATCTGGTGTGACCACCATTTGCCTCATGCAGTGCAACACATCGTCGCATGGAGTCTATCAGATTGTCAATTGTGGCCTGTGGAATGTTGGTCCACTCCACTTCAATGGCTGTGCGAGGTTGTTGGATATTCGTGGGAACTGGTACACGCTGTCGTATACGCCGGTCAAGCACATCCCGAACATGCTCAATGGGTGACATGTCCGGTGAGTATGCTGGCCATGCAAGAACTGGGACATTCTCAGCTGCCATCTGCCCTGAACAATGTGAACCATGATTCATCCGTTAAGCACACACCTCTCCAACGTGCCAGACGCCATCGAATGTGAGCATTTGCCCACACAAGTCTGTTACGGCGACGAGCTGGAGTCAGGTCAAGACCCCGATGAGGACGACGGGCATGCAGTTGAGCGTCCCTGAGACGGTTTCTGACAGTTTGTGCAGAAATTGTTTGGTTGTGCAAACCAATTGTTCCAGCAGCTGTCTGGGTGGCTGGTCTCAGACGATCTTGGAGGTGAACCTGCTGGATGTGGAGGTCCTGGGCTGGTGTGGTTACACGAGGTCTGCGGTTGTGAGGCCGGTTGGATGTGCTGCCATATTCTCTGAAACACCTGTGGAGACGGCTTATGGTTGAGAAATGAACATTCAATGCACGGGCGACAGATCTGGTTGACATTCCTGCTGTCAGCATGCCAGTTGCACGCTCCCTCATTGCTTGTGGCATCTGTGGCATTTTGCTGTGAGACAAAACTGCACATTCCAGGGTGGCCTTTTGTTGTGGGCAGTCTGAGGTACACCTGTGCACTACTCATGATGTCAGATCAGCATCCTGATGTGGCACACCTGTGAGGTGGGATGGATTATCTCAATATAGCAGATGTGCCCACTACCACACATTTGGACTGATTTGTGACCACTGTTTGGGAGGGATGGTTATATTGTGTATCTGGAATGAATTTTAGGTCTCTATGTCCATCCCATGGGGAATGGGAGCAGTAACAAAGGTGTTGCGTTTATATTTTTGTTGAGTGTATAATAGTAGCAGTAATTTCTAAACAGCTGATGCATAAATACTCAAATTAAAGCTGTTCTTTCAAAAAAAAAAAGTGTCAATGTCCAAAATGACCCATCCATCAATCCCAGTTACCACAGGGCATGAGGGAGGGTACACCCTGGACAGGTTACCAGTCTGTAGCATCCAAAATGACACATATATGCAAAAATAAACAGGGTTTATCTTTTGGACTATGCTGCTTGTCGATGAAATTGTGATCTGTAGTGAAAACAGGAAGCAGGTGGGGAAAAAAACTGGAAAAGTGAAAGAAGTGCTGCAGGGGGAGAAGAATGAAGTCAGTAAAAAGCAACAGGGAATACATGTGTGAATGAGAGAGTTACAGGTGTAACAGTGAAGCTGTAAGGAGAAGGTGTGTTGAAGCTAGATAAGTTTAAATACCTGGGGTCAACCAAAGCAACAGACAAAGCACAAGAAGAGTGTGCAGACAGGGTCGAGTCTCAGGGGTGATCTGTGACAACATCCCTCTCAAGTCAGTTCTTTTATAAATGATCAGCACACTGTTCCTGAAATATGACTGGTTATTTTAGATTGCATTTATATTGACTTTTTGTGTTTATTTACAGAATGATTTATTTGATGTTTGTGTTTTTTTTTTTGGTGTTCTGTGTCTCATTCTCTCTTAATTGCCCTCTTGGAGATAAACACAGTGTTGTTGTTTTTTATTTAAATATTCATTGTTTTGTCTCTAGGTTTTCAAATCATTAAATTTCATGTGGGGTCCCAGCTGTTTTGGAAACAGTTTTGTATCTGTTTGTAAATGTGTAACATTTACTCTCATTTTCAATATTCAGTCTACTGCATCAGATGTTTAAAAGCAGTCATCTCGACTTGTCACAGCAGAAGAATCACAGTTGTTCCTTTAAACATGAACAACTACAGCAATTAAAGTCATTTTTGTCATAGTGCTTCATCTACTGTGACAAGACAACATGTCTGCTGTGAGAAAGGTCTGTGGCTCCTGCTAAATTTAAAAAAAAAAGTCTGTTCTGTGTTTGCAGAAAAGTCCACATCAGCGAAATGTCACGAAAGAACGATGCTATTAGACCTGCCCTTTTCATCCTGAAGGCTTGAATGTCAATGTGGGCTTTGGCCTAGCCTAAAATTTTAATACACATATATTTTTAAAATCATGAAGCAGAAAAAAATCAATCTTCAACTTTCCTGTGAGCTGACAGTCTGCCTCAGTAGATAGAAAAGCACACTGACACGAGTGCAAGTTTGTATTTGCAGATTTAATGTGGTATGGTACACAGGGGTTAAGAATGGGTACCAAGATACAATAAAAATCTGCATAAATATGTATATTGCTCTTTGGTGCACTCCACTGCAGAGAAGAAAACTATTATTTCAAACAATATTCCTCCATTAAGTGCTTTGAATTTCCCACTTGTTCACTTGTAGAGTGACTGAAGGACATAGTCTATGATTAACATATTTTTCCTACTCAAAAAGCCATCCCCTGGCCTTTAGAACTCTTTACAGACCCACTTTACTGCATTTACCATATTTATCCAAGATTCTTCCAGGAACACTGAACTGCAGTATTAACATGGTTATTGATAGATTTTCCAAAGGTCATGGCAAATGTGAGGCTGCTGTTTATAAATAATAATATCATACAGAAACAACTGGATTAGCATATGCGTTCCTATGATAATGAGTGTATTATTATCCAACTGTTAACATCTGGAGGTTTGACAGGTTTTTAAATTCATTATGACATTTTTCATATAATAATGAAAGTCTTCAGCATCAAGATACTGACCACCAAACTGCTGTTAATACGGTTGGTGGAAAAGAAGACCAGAGAACCTACAGGTAGTGCTGGAAATGGTGCTGAGGTTGGGATAATCTGACAATGCTGTGTAAGTGAAAACCTGGATCTAATGCACTGACCTACACTTCCTTGCTGGCTGACCAGAACATTATGTCATGACACAAAAACAGAAAATCTACAATAAAGTTTACAAAAAAGTAATGTGCAAAAGTCTTGAACCCTCTCTTATATCTTTTATAATTTGTTTCCACGGAGCCCAATGCCAGGAATCATTTCTAAAGTGCTTTTGAGCAATAGCTCTTCAGGCTTTCTGGAGTTGTTTGTTCCTTTGTTTGTTTGTTAAGCCACTTAACCCTGACCTATGAATCATTCAAGCATAAAAAAGACCAGGAACTCAAGCAGTAAACTAATGTTCCTTCTACACATAAGTACTGTGTTGTTAGCAGCCTGTCACAAAAACATATAATGTGGGTTTTTTTTAAAAAAAAAACTAAATCTATGAAAAATGCCAAATATGACACATTTTGACAGGCATAAAACAATATTTTTACTCCAAGTACCATCAGCCAAGAACATTGATATAGAAAGCTGACAAATTGCTTATAAAATTGGAGGAAACTGGATAAGTGGATAGCAGAAAAAGAGGTTGCAGGCCTAAGAAAACAAAACTACCTACAGCAAGTGAACAATATCTGAGAAACAGGAAGAAAAAAACAGTGAAGAGCTGACACAGGACCTGATCAATGCACCTGGTGCAAGCGTAAGTAAAGCAAAGCAAATAAGTCAAATTTATTTTTTAAGTGATTCTCACAGACAAACAGTCACAAAGTGCTGCACACACACACACACACACACTGAAAGAGTGAAATAAATAAGAACATTAAGGGCCACAACAGCCTATTAAAAAGACACAGTAAGACATATAAAAACTAAAATATGTTTAGTTTAAAAAATAAAGAAACAATTCAATAAAAATTCTCATCAGAAACCCAGTTGGGACCAAAATGTTTTAACTGCTTTTTAAAGAATCCACAGAGTCAACTAAACACAGTGGACTATCCCACAGTCTCTGTGACTCATACTGAAGTTCAGTATACTTCAGTATGAGTCACAGCTCATATGCATCACTTTTATTTTATAATGTGCTTCATAATTAGGTCACATTAGGTCACATACCTAATTATACCTAATTTGTCATTTTTAGAAAAGTCTCAAGAGCATTTTCAGGATTTGGTTAGACTTGGACTCACAAATCATTCTGACGGTCTTATCAATCAATATTGACACAGCCACGATAAATCAGTATTTCTAAACCCTGGTCTTGCCATCGACTCCCAGACTCCCTCATAAGTCATGCTTGAGATTTCGATGCGTATGCTGTATGAGCTAGTGACAAACAAACCTCTGAATCTGTTTTGTGTCCTTAACTTATCGACGCTTCACCAAAAGAGTGCAACAGTTCCTGTTCAGTTCAGACTGAAAAGAGAGTCTGCCACTGTTTGGCATCATCAGTGTTGAGTTGGGTCACTGGGAGAATTTATTTTGTGCGCACTCTGTGACTTAAACTGCCTGAGGTTACATCTTCAGGTGCTCCATTATTAAAACACTGTTATCATTGACCTTTTGTGACAAACAGACTGAGATAAATGACAAAATCTTAGGTAACCAGCAGGTAACAACACACACGCAGAGATCGCATCCCCTGCAAGCCTTTCATCTGCAGCTCCAGATGCTATAATGGGCTCCCTCAGGAAGATATCCACCACTTTGCTTGTGGCAAAAAGTGGTACAAATCACGTCTTTAGGGATTTTATTATTTGTACATTAAAGCTCAGCATCAGGAACCTTTTCCTCTTCACAACACCATCACCCAAGGACTGAATGTTCCCCTTGAGTGCCTGAGTGTACAAGAGAAAAATCCTTTCATGATCGGGAACATCATGTGTACAAGCCTCATCCCAAGACAAATGGAAATGAAGCCACACGTGGCTCTGACGGCTCTGACAGGCATCTGACAGCTGCTCTTTGGTAACATTAGTAGTAAAAAGTAAATCAGGAAGTCTTGTGTACAGTGAATAATTAAACAACACAATGGTTTATTTTGTTCTGTTCCATTCAATTCAATCCAGTTTTATTTATGTAGTAGCAGTTCACAGTTACTGTGATTTCATTTCTTTTGTAAGGTAAAGAAAACGCCAACAATCAGAAGATCCCCAACTGGGACGCAGTGAGAGTAGAAAGAAAGAACTCCTTTTAAACTGGAAGAAGGCAAAGAAAGCGAAGGTTCATGCCACAACTGCCTGCAATCCAGTGACCACATGAAGAGGAAAAATCACCACAGCCCCAGAAACTAAAACACTTGGTACAACTTAGAAAAGTAGTAAAAAAGATGTCTTATTTTTTTGCCTGTCCCGTTTGGTTCTTTAGCCATCAGAACTGTCTGAAGGTGGATCATCACGTCCTTGCCGTATTCGTCCATTTGATCGACCTTTGTTATTATTATTTATTTATTTTATTTTATTTTCAGCTGTTACAGACAGGAAAAAAAATCTCCTGGATCACCTGTTGAGAGGAGAAAAAATAAAAAAAGAGACAACGAGCAAAAGAGAGAGCAACATAATAAACACAGCACCATTGCAATAATCTGTAACTAACAGTAAATACTAAATATTGAATGATATTGTGTAGCACGCAAGAATGACAGCACACAATGTGCTTTGAGGTAACAGCCAAGAAAGGTGTAGTTTGTGTCTGTGTGCACCTGTGTGGATGAGCTCGCTTGTATTCAAAAGGTTTCTCCATGTAACGATCTGCTAGAGGGAGTAAAAATTCTTAAGACAATCCTAAGACTATCTAATTTATGAGGTACTGGACAAAGTACATTGGAAATAAAGTCATGACTGTCCAACAATATACGGAAAAACATTAAAGAGAGATGGGAGACTGATAAGAGGAAGAAGGACTGTTTTCTTGGCAAGCATTGGAGAAAGCAGCAAACTCCCTTTGTATTGATCTTGTAGATGAATCCATGTGGGCAGCCAAGCAGAGAGCGATGATGAGTGAGTGATTCTGCATTTCAGTGTGACTGTCACCCAAAACACCTGAACTGGTGGACATGAAGGTAAATGTCTCTGAGGCCTACAGCATAATGAGAGCAAATGTCTGTGTCAACTAATCCTATCTGACCTTTGTTGTTTTAAGGGACTTTGCATTTACTGTCATGTTTTTAAGATATCCATCTACAAATCAGATGTGTTAGAGACAGAAATGTCCTGGCTAAATCTGATTTTAAGGAAATATACAGTCGGTGTTATTTGTTATGTAAGTTTTGCTGTCGGTGCCCATTTCTGTATGTCTGAGCCAAGCAAACCTTGAATAACATGTGTTTTTATGGAAGGTATCGAGATGTGCAACGCTTTGCTGTCCCCATGAACTGTGGTAAACACAAAGGTGCTGGCTGGAACCAAAAATAGTTGTTGGGAGTGATTCTGTCGAAAGATTTTCTTTCAACGAATAAACTTTTGGCTAAAGTTCAAGGTAGAAAGAACGAATTAAATAAAAAAATATTAAAAGAAATTTTTCAGCATCTCACAATATAAAGCTGTCCAATATCTAATATTAAAATTTGTTTAATGATCTAAAAAATGTAAGCGTGACAGCAAAACAACAAAATAAGAAATTAGGAAGGGGACGAATACTTTTTCGTGGCTCGTTTAAAGCTGTAGTGAAGTGAGAATAAATCTGACAGGCAGGAGAAATAAGTGAGGTAAGACTCATCCTTGAGTAGAGAGACGGATGCACTTTATTCAAACTACTTTTTCTTTTTTACAAGATGATGAATTTCTAGCAGCACAGGCAAGGACTTCTGGGAAACCAATAAAACATCACATTGAACCAGATCCAGAGAAATAAGCTGTTCTGTTCACTCAAAAACAGAACACAACACACCGCTGAGAGTGAATAATTGATAGGATACCTCCTCATGACAAGGTCAGGAGAGGGGAGAACAACTCCCTCCATCTCAGCCCACCAATGCAACCGTCTCCTCCATGTTAACACTGACAACTTATTTCCTTGCTCGGGAATGACTCTATGGGAGTAACTATTCTGTGACGTGATGTGCTCCTGCTGAACCAGGTTCTCTTTGGAGAGAAAACACAAACATCAATATAATGACGGCTCCTTATGAAAACATATAAAGTCTCAATAACCAGCAGATGGAGGGTAATTATAAAAAACCAGGCAATTTCCTGCTTGATCTATTGCCGTGTAGATGACAAGTAGTCATGCTATGCTGGTATAGATTTTAGCCTCAAGTGATGTAACCCCACTCACTGACCTTGCAAGGGTAACGCCTCAGTACCAAACCACAATGTGGTAGTTTATACAAACACCTTTAGTAGCAATAACTTTAAGTAGTTATTTTCAGCATCATCTCTCAAGTTAATGTGGAGAAATTTTGGCCCACACTCCTTTATAGCTTTGCTTCAGTTCATTGAATTTATGGATATTTGTTTATGCATCAGTCTCACTCTCAAGGTCCAGAGGGCCTTAAGAGGGCCAGCTCTGCTCTAGGATGCCCTCTGGATGCAGCGGATGTGGTGAGTGACAGGAGAATGGTAGCTAAGCTGTCATCCCTGTTGGACAACATCTCCACCCCATGCGGGAGACTCTGACAGCACTGAGCAGTCAGACTGCACAACAAAGACTTCACAACTGACCAAACACACACATCCACACGTGCAATAGCAATAACACTAAGTGCAATACTCTTTTTCTGACAACGTTGTATTTTACTCAGTTGTATATAGTATTTTATTCTATTCTATTCTATTGTGTACAGTTGTGCACAGCATCTTATTCTTATCCTATTCCAGTGTTTTTCTAATTTTTGCTATGTAACTTTGCACTGTCCACTTTCTGCTGTAACAAAACAAATTTGCCATGTGTGGGACTAATAGAAGTTATCTTATCTTATCTACCAGAGCATTTGAGTCAGACTGAGGTTTGTAACATTTTGAGTCTTCTCTTTTTCAGCCATTCTCTTGCAGATTTGCTCCTGCTTGTTATCCTGCTGCATGACCCAGTTTGACTTCAGCAGAGGCCTTCACAGTCAGCTGCAAGAAGCCCGGGTCCTGTGGTTGTAAAACAAGCCCAAATCATCAGCCCTCCACCACCATGCTTACAGTTGGTATGAGGTGTTTACACCGGTCTGCTCTGTCAGGTTTTCACCAAACATGTAGTCGTGCATTGTAGCCAAATGTCTCCACTTTGGTCCTGTCTGTTCAAAGAACATTGCAAAGCTGTTTATGACATTCATTCATTTCATTCATTTATTTGTTCATTTTCAGGCACAACAAATACCTATATTGAACATAAAATGCACAAAACAAAAAACAAAAATTGCCTGAAAAAGGAGTGGGACGAAGAAAACTTATTAAATCCATCTGGACATGGACTGATATTTGCAGGCTATAATTTTTGCCGTAGGTTGGTTTTCTAAAATTCACAGTCCCCCGACTGTTGGGCAGTAGAATAATTTCTTCCCCTACATCCTTCTAACCTTTAGCTGAAGAGGTCATCCTCCTACCTTTTGCAAACTGATAAGCTGACATTTGCATTCTATTTACACAGAAAGTGGGCAGTTGTTGCAAAGGGGAGAAAGAAACCACAGTGTGAACTTGTAGCTTAACTATGATATATTTCTATTTCTGTAATTTGAGCAACTGAATGCAGTGCTATTAATACCTTCCAGTAATGACTGTATTTACTGATAAGATAAAGGTCATCACATCTCGCTGCTCAATGATGGCTCAATTTTCACTCCGGTTTTATGTCTGGCCTTTCAGCTGTGACATAAATGGAAGAGTCTTGTTCAGACGAACAAATGAAATTGCTTTCATGTTTTATTCCAGTGGTTATTTCAGTTAATGAAATGGCTACTTGAGATTGCCTCTCAAAGTGAAACATTTCCTACAAACAAAATGTTGTATAAAAAATTTATAAAATGTATTTTATACAACTTCACAGAGAAAATAAATATGTTCATAGACTTGTGATCCAGCAGGGCAATGATCCCATAAACAATTTAAGCTTGGTTTTTCAAATGAAGCAGGCTAATATTAAGCATCAAGAATGACCTTCACCCCAACCTCAACCTATTGAAAATTTCTGCACTGTGCTTAAATCCAGGTTTACGCCAGGAAATTAACCAATTTAGATATAACTCTACCTATTCTGACGGGAGTGGTCAAATATCCAGACAGACAGAAGCTTGGCTACCAAAAAGGTCTCGCTGAGTGGCAGTTTGCTGAGGGACATTATATTAGGGATATATTTATACTTTTAACTAAAATGCCAAATAAATACAAACTTATGCTCTCAGTTCTTCTTTTTTAAAGATGCATGTTTCCCAATTATTCCACGTGGAGTTCAAAGAAATCAAAAAATCCCAAACTCACTATGACATCCATGCCTACGATTGAGTGCAAACTTCTGAGCACAACTGCAAAATCCTTTCATTGATAAAATGAATTAGACTATGCATGCAATCTCAGCACATGCAAACAAAACTGCTTCTGATGAAAGAACAGTTCTTGTGTTTTTCTACACTGCATCCCTACATGTTCGTGTTGAACAGCTATCTGTATTTAGATAAAGGTTTGGGCTTTTGTGTAACAGCTACGCTTACATGTTTGTTAGTTTGTGTGTATTTAAATAAAAAGAAACAAAATGTATTTACTTTTTAATAAAACGATCAATAATATTGAAGTTGGTTGTTCCTATTTAGCTTTTACAATCCGCATGAGTGAGAAATGAAGAAAATCAGTTTCTTTTAAAGAAAGAAGGCAATATACTTTAATCTGTCTGCTGCCGGCTTCTGAAATTGTCTGAGCATAACTTTATGAAGTCTGTGAACAACAGACAGAAGTTTCAGCCAAATGATGCATGCATCAGAACTATTCTGTTGACTTCCTTTCAGAATCATTTCTGCCTGTTTTTACTCAGATTGACCAGACTGTACTGCTGGTTGATTGATCCGCATTGTTTTTTTTATTGTCTTTTTATTTATTTTTCCTTAGATCTTGGCTGCAACTGCCGTTGTTGGCATAACGCACAACAACAACAACAACAGTTGCTGCAGCTTCTGGTTTTGCCACAACAGCAACGTCATTGGCATTATTTAAAATCAATACAGGAGTAATTATATTCTTTGTCTGCCAAACATAGAGGCTGAGAAATAAATGGCAACAACAAACCCTTCAGACACGTAATTATTCCTTTTCAAAGACACTGTCAATATCGCTTCAGTTTATTCTTTTAGTTGTGTTAGACCTAAAAATAAATGTAACTAAAGTCATTGTTTGTGCTATTTTAAAATGGGGATATTTAAGCTTTCCCAGAATCTATGCAAACTCACTGCAAACAATCATTCTTGTTTTCAGTGCTGAAGACTGTGTGGAAATGATTCCAATGTCCTACCCAGCTTTACTTGCCTAGAATTTGTCTTGTGTGAGACTGTTTACAGTTTCTAGTGTGAAAAATGCCAGAGCTGACTGCAGTTGTTCTCCACTAGAGCTCTTGGCTGACATTGGAAACAGATGGAGCTTCAATCAACCACAAAGCAGTTTTTACCAGCAAGCTCATTTACGCAGAGTAATTCAAATGGGCAGCACTGCAGCACGGCAGCACGGCACATGCATCATACAAAAAAACTGGTTCAGTTCAGATTTACAGTATGTCTTAATGTTAGACCAGACAGAGACCAAACAGACTGGATTCTGGTTGGCCATGTGGTCTAGAAAGTTTTTAAAGTGCATGCCAAGTGAGCCTCATCATCATTATGCACACATTAATAGGGCGATAGGCAGGTCAAAAGGCATCTGGACGTCTGGCTTAAAGCTACTACTGTGTTTTGTCTCAGCAGCAGCCTGAGCAGAACAGTGACTTGGTTGCTTTAAACCCTTCTCTAACAGCATTTTAATGACCGTGCTAACGTGTAATTAAATTCTGCTTTTCAGTCAAATAAAGTCTAATTTGAAACCAGATGCTTTTTGACTAAACACATCAGACTTATTTTGGGCATGCTAGACATAAAATTTGTTAATGTTAAATTTGAACAAAGGGTCTTTCTGTAATTCTGGAGAGGTGGCAGGTTATATTTATGCTTTGTGCAGAGTTAGACAAGCTACAGTAAGAAGAATCTAACAACAGTTGGACTCTAAATGAGACATAGCCAAGATTTCTACAAAAGATGCTATGTTTTTTGTAATGTTTGCGTGAATGCATGTCATTCTTTCTGTCTGTAAACACGATAGCTTGAAGGTTTTGAACAAATTCTGATAAAATCTTGTATGAGTGTAAAACGGGATCATTTTAACAGTCCATTAAAATTTGGCTTTCAACAAAGAAAACAAATTGAATATATACAAAATATGACAATATTCCCTTACTGCTCAGAGAGTGAGCTGCCCTGGCGAAGGTTTGTGCTCTTGGAGTGCTTCTTCTTCTATCATAAGTTTGATGTTCCAGCGCCTCTAAAACTCATGACAGCACATCTTGTTTGTAACAATTCCAAAGTGTAAGATTAACCGTTTCCATTTATATGAAGGGTTTGTGTTGGTTTGTTTCCTGGCTAACAGTAGCATGTTCCTGACATCACTTTTGACTGACAAGACACTGAAGATCACTACTCTCCATGCTGCTGTTCATTTAATGGTCCAAGTTTAAATGGCTCAAAGGCTACTGGTTACTGGAGGTGAAAAGAATCCATCAAAGATCAGAAAATACAGAATCTTTCTAAAGAAAAATAAACACACAGTTCTTGTGTCTTTCTGCTTCTATCATTTTTTGATACCTTTCCGTAATACGCCGCTGCCCACACTGAAACACACGTATGAGCAGTGTGTAGTCAATTTCTGGGAACTGGAGTTGATATTTCAAAACAGAGCAAGCTGACATCTGAACTCCAAGTATTTTACTCTCAGATTTGTGTACACGAAAGTACTGTTGGTCAGACATGATGAAGAGCAGAGACCCTCCAGTGAAGGCAAGTAAGTGGTGCAACAGATTGAAAGCACACAATGGAAGGGTCAGAGCAGTCGTTTTTACAGTGTTTACAGTGAAGACTTTGTCCACATTTTCATTTGTTTAAAATGATGACAGCACATGCTATATTTAACAGGAAATCTAATCCATTAGTCATATTTGTTAAATAAACACCAAGAGCCACACACAGAAATGTGTCTTTCCACAGTAGTCCAGGGTTGTTATTGAAGGTTAAGGTGGATGTGATAAGCAGTGCCCCAAAAAAAGGCTCTGTCTAAATGAGGGGAAATGAAGCTGAAAACCTCAGACGTGTACTTACATTTTCCATTTTAACCGCTCACTGAGTGACAGATTCAAGCCAAGTCACGGATAAAAGGGCTCAGAGCTGAATTTAAAACACTTCAGTAGCCCTTCAATTTTGATCCAAAGCCTGTTTTCCTGTCCCGTTTCCATTTTAGCCCTGAGTTCACACGGGTACAGCTAATGGGACATGCCAGGTTAAACAAGTTCTGTGAGGCTTCTGTGTGAAGATGATTGTTAAGTTAAAGATTTCAGCAAATTTGAAATACTTTGGCAAATGATTGCTGCAGAATATTCTCTTACTCAAAACAAACCTTTACAGTGTGTAAAGCTTCACCACTAGATGTCTGTAGATTAGAATCAGAATCAGAATCAGAATACTTTATTCATCCCGAGGGGTTACAGCAGGCAGCACGCTAATGGCGCATGCGCACTTACAAATGAACCTTCTGACCAACTTTACACAAACATCACATTGGGCAGACATGTCAGAAAGGTAGGCTGATAGGAAAAAACAACGAAAATACACTACATGAGGTAAGAGGAGGAGAAAAAAAACTCCACTCAGACTGAGCTCCTAGTGGGAGAACAGTTTGATAACAGAAAAAACACCTCAGCACAAAAGCACATGATTATCAATACACCATAGAAACACAAGACAAGCAACAGGGGCGGGTAAAGGGTAAGAGAGAGCCGGTGTAGACAGCGCATCCGGTCCTGCAGTGCTGGTCCAGTTGACTGCTATCTTCCCCGGTAGGGCACAAGCATCGAAGGCGTTGGAAAGGGGGAAGAATAGCCGTAACACAGTCATGATCAGGGAACGACAGTGGGAGGCTATTCCAGGGAAGTAATGCACACAAGACAAGACAAGGCTAAGCAGGGAAGATAAGGGTGAGGAGGAGAGGAGAAAAGTGCGACCGCCTTCGCTGAGAGCTAAAGAAGACTGAGTTCCGTTTTCTTGTCCCTCTCAATTCAAGTTCATAATCATAGTTAAAGCTGCTACGGCACTAACGTGTTTTTGTTAGCCGAAAGAGATCAAAAACAGTAAATATACACATTGTTCCCCATAATGGCCGAGGCTGCTCAGCATGTTTCTGCTACTTTAGACAGAAGCTAGACAGACCCCACAGTTTATCCCTGTCTGTGGGCTGTTAGTCCACCGCTTACCTCAGCTGTCAGTGACAGTGAGAAGCATCCACATTTATTTAGTCTGGTATAAAACTATGGTAAACGACTTCTCCTCTGAACAATGACAGCAATACTGCAGTGAGTTGTTGAGGATATGCTGAACTTTGCCTGTCAGTAAGGCTGCTGTTTGTGAAACACTGCTACTCTGACAGTGAATCAACTCTCATATGATGTGAGAATAATCAACTGTTAATCAGAGGGAAAGTGTTAGCTGGCAACATTAGCTAGAATAATGTTCGTTTAGACCAGCGGCCATGGACCGTTTGGTACCGGGCCGCGAGAGTTGAGGCTCACGTGTGAAATTCATGGTTTTCAGGATTTTTATCGATTTTTAGTGTTTTGTTGTTTTTTTAATCGTTTTTATCGTTAACTCTGTTTCCCTGGGTCTTCTCCCGTGTGTTATGAATAATTCTTCTTTTTTTGGTACCGGTACTGATTTATTATGTTGTATTTATCCACGACACCTTAAAGGCAGGCCTGTAAAAATATTGTCGCACATAAACACGGTCCGTGGCGCAAAAAAGGTTGGGGACCGCAGGTTTAGACAGCTCTTGTGAGCTACCCAAAGACGGAAGAGACGTGTGTCTTACCTGCTGATAATAATTAGCTGTGACTATATTGACAAGAAATAAGCATGTTTATTTTATGCAAACTTTTTTCACACATTAGAGCCCTGACTTCAGTTCAGGAGATGACTCTTGAGGTGAGGAGGAAGAGCGTGACATTTTATTAAGAGGCAGCATTACTTTCTTCACATTTTTGTTTCTGTGGTGAGGGGGACTTAACCTCTGACGATAAAGCACAGGTACGATGCTTCATATCTCAAGTCTGAAGGTGCAGGCATGAAGTGAAATGTCCCTCCACCGCAGGCGGCCGCCTACGTATGTGGCCAGTCTCTAGCCACATACGTAAAACACAGTTGGAAAGGAGAGGTGCTTCCACCCACTGCTTTCAAATATGGTGGTTTCCACAAACCACTTCCCTATTCCTCTGTATTTTTAATGGATACATTATAGGTTCATCAGAAAGCAACAATTTGTTGGAAGATATAAACACACACACTAAATCTTTGTATCCTGATGAACATGATACATTTTTCTCCATTTAATAATTACATAAAATTACTGACTGCAGGTGTGGGTACTGATCAGTCTTTTGCAGAAGATCTGACACCTTAAGTTGGGAATTGCCCCACCGTGCACCCCCACCCCACTGCTGATGCTGAACTCACAACAAGACTTGTGCTTGTACAGCACGATGGTTGAGAGGAAGTGAGACGGGCACAGACTTGCACTTGGACTGATTTTAATGGATTTTTTCGATTACAGTAAATGATGAGCTGTGATGTGGGAGTACAGTGGGTTGCACAAATGGCGTGTGTGTTGTCACACAGATAAAACCCAAAGGAGTTCTGACATGTCTCAACCTCTTGTTTAAAAACATAAAAAGCTCTTTATCAAGCATAATTCTCAGAGATGTTCCTGTAAAAACATTCAGCCGTTTCTACACAGACCTCAACTGGAGTCACTGCTGGGAACGTCTTCACTTGTGTATACCAGACCCTCCCACGTTTACTAGCAAATATCTGGAGCTCCTCCTCTCTTAGTAACAGTTCATTTATATCAAAGTTTTGGCCAAACAAAAAGGACATGCAGCATTTTTTGTTCACCTTCTAGTTTGAGTAAAACAATTGTTCTGCATGGGAAAAAGAAATCTCTGTCCAAAACTGTGAGAGCCACTATCACTTCTAACATTTGGTCAGTAGGTGGCAGCTGAGCCTCAGATTGCAGATGATCGTGTGGAGTCTTTACCTTGCCACCTAAAGTGCCCTAAGGTAGATGACTTACGTTGTGAATTGGAAGTGCATATAAAGTAATCTAAAAATCTGCACATTGATACCATGAATCAACCTGAAGACACAGTTTCATAGCCAGGTTATTCAGAAAAGTGTCTGTTTGACATTGTTCCAGCAGTAACTCGCGCTTCATCAATTTTAACTGAGCAGGACTTTGCCTGATTAAAGCCTTCGAAAAATCCTAATTATAACAAAGCACAGAACAAACATGAAAACAAAGTAAAACCAGCCTAAAAGTCAGCCTCCCCAAGAACAAGCTTCCCTGACAGGCGAATGTCACTGAGCTGAGGTCCCACATGTTGGAAACTCGGGTCTTTCATCCCAAATTTGACTCCTCCACCCTCAAGGATGCCATCTGAAGACATTTCACTTCTTTGGATGCTATTAAAGAGAACAGAAGATAGAGGGGGGAATTAAAATAATTTAATAAATACATAAATAAAATGTACAGTCCACATCCAGCTTCTCTTTTTTTCCCCTAAGAATAAAAAGGTCACTCTCTGATGAGCTTAGACAGGATACCAAAATGACTGCGATAAAGACAAGACCAGATTAGATTAATATAGGCCAAAGACAAAACCAGTCACTAATCCAAACCCAGGATCTTACAGAAATATCACCATAAACTACATCACTAACTGACCAACTGATGTCCACAGCCAACTTTTCCTGATAAAACTCAACTGGAAATGAACCCGTCTACCCCCATCTGACCTGCCATCCTATCCAATTAAATGTTTCACAAATCAGAGGTGCCTTTCCTGGGACCACAGACAGTCATTAGAGAGATTTGTCTCCATTTAATATCCATTTTCTTCAGATGGGCAGCAGAAGGACGCAGCAGCATTATCTGAATGCTGAGGACAGGAGGTACAGCTAAACGAGGTCGTAACAAGATTTTAGGAAATTCAAATGCACTGCTGATGACAGCGTAGTTAGAGGATGGGAATTAGCGGTGAATCATCCCAAACCAGTGCGCTAGAGCTCGGAGTTTTAATGCAGCAGAATCATGGCCAATTTGGGTGACCGTAAATCAGAACGAGTTGTTGGTGTTTAGTTTTGCATCCATTCATAAAATACACCAGAACTCACATCCCTAAACTATCCACGCCAACCAGAACAACGACGAATCAGAGAAAAGCACATTTAATAAACTCTTTGCCACCGTGCCAGGCCAGAGACAGTCAGAGAGGTGGACGAAAACGTCAGACGTCGACACCGGCTGCCAGAGGACGAGATGCGATAAAGATGCAGATGCAGATGTCTGGACACAGTCTGCCAAGTCTGAAAGCGATGCACTACAGTGCTGCACTGCAGTGAGACAGCTTAAAACTGAGTAATGAACTTGAAAATGAATTCTGGGAACACGACAATGTTTCTGCTGAACCAACAAAGAAGTTAAAAATAACATTTGCACTGTATATACTGAGAAACAGCAAATATCCATTTGAGGAGAGGGTATCCAAAAGAGGTTTTTGGTAGAAAAAAGTGAACATTTTATTCACTAAAGCACTAGCTTGACCAACAGGTAAAGTTAACCTTCTCAGGAAGTCAACTCAAGTCTCCCGTAAACTTGATGCCACCACAACACAGAAAGAAAACAAAAACTTAATGTCTGATACTTACAGCAGCAGCCAGTGCCTGATCCAGGTCTTCGATGATGTTGGCTTCGTCTTCCAGGCCAACGGAGAGCCGGATCAGGGTGTCGCTGATGCCCAGCACATTCCTGTCATTTTCTGGCACTGATGCATGGGTCATAATCGCCCTGAACGGTATGATAGAGAAGGATTACACATGAGCAGAAAAACATGCTGAGATTCTAATGGAGAGCATAGACAGTGACTTTATAATGGACATAAAGTGTTGCAATTACACTCAACAAAAATATAAACGCAACACCTTTGTTACTGCTCCCATTCCCCATGGGATGGACGTAGAGACCTAAAATTCATTCCAGATACACAATATAACCATCCCTCCCAAACAGTGGTCACAAATCAGTCCAAATGTGTGGTAGTGGGCACATCTGCTATATTGAGATAATCCATCCCACCTCACAGGTGTGCCACATCAGGATGCTGATCTGACATCATGAGTAGTGCACAGGTGTACCTCAGACTGCCCACAACAAAAGGCCACCCTGGAATGTGCAGTTTTGTCTCACAGCAAAATGCCACAGATGCCACAAGCAATGAGGGAGCGTGCAATTGGCATGCTGACAGCAGGAATGTCAACCAGATCTGTCGCCCGTGCATTGAATGTTCATTTCTCAACCATAAGCCGTCTCCACAGGCGTTTCAGAGAATATGGCAGCACATCCAACCGGCCTCACAACCGCAGACCTCGTGTAACCACACCAGCCCAGGACCTCCACATCCAGCAGGTTCACCTCCAAGATCGTCTGAGACCAGCCACCCAGACAGCTGCTGGAACAATTGGTTTGCACAACCAAACAATTTCTGCACAAACTGTCAGAAACCGTCTCAGGGACGCTCAACTGCATGCCCGTCGTCCTCATCGGGGTCTTGACCTGACTCCAGCTCGTCGCCGTAACAGACTTGTGTGGGCAAATGCTCACATTCGATGGCGTCTGGCACGTTGGAGAGGTGTGCGCTTCACGGATGAATCATGGTTCACATTGTTCAGGGCAGATGGCAGCTGAGAATGTCCCAGTTCTTGCATGGCCAGCATACTCACCGGACATGTCACCCATTGAGCATGTTCGGGATGTGCTTGACCGGCGTATACGACAGCGTGTACCAGTTCCCACGAATATCCAACAACCTCGCACAGCCATTGAAGTGGAGTGGACCAACATTCCACAGGCCACAATTGACAATCTGATAGACTCCATGCGACGATGTGTTGCACTGCATGAGGCAAATGGTGGTCACACCAGATACTGACCGGTTCTGGGTCCCCAGACCCCCAATAGCGCAAAAAACTGCACATTCCAGGGTGGCCTTTTGTTGTGGGCAGTCTGAGGTACACCTGTGCACTACTCATGATGTCAGATCAGCATCCTGATGTGGCACACCTGTGAGGTGGGATGGATTATCTCAATATAGCAGATGTGCCCACTACCACACATTTGGACTGATTTGTGACCACTGTTTGGGAGGGATGGTTATATTGTGTATCTGGAATGAATTTTAGGTCTCTACGTCCATCCCATGGGGAATGGGAGCAGTAACAAAGGTGTTGCGTTTATATTTTTGTTGAGTGTAGTTTGAGGGAGTCTGATAGGGCTCATCTATTGGTCTCTGCTGCCCCCTTGTGGTGGTCTGTGTTAAACTGCAGCAAGTTTACAGTAAACCATTTACAGAAGAGTGTACTTTTAACACTACCAAGAATAAAAACACTACAGTGACACTTACGGGTGTTCTGCCAAACTTTCGTACCCACCGAGGCTTTCTGCAATCGCAAACATCTGAAATAAGACCACAAAGGACATGAAGATGAAGTGAAGCACGGCGCGTAATGTGTACAGGCGAGCACAAAAGTTTCAAGGGAATTACAAAAAAATGAAAAAGACAATTAGTAACCCACAACGGAAACAAGCCAAAGCAGCACTCTTCACTGTTATTTGTGGTCTGGATCATTTTCAGACATTAACAGCGAGCTTACATAGGCCTTTCATACACACAGTGAAGTCCACAATCTGTTCTCCTTGGATCATGCTGCTTCACAATGGTCCACTTGTAACAAATACTATAATAAAACTGGTCAAATTAACATGAAAACAATGTTTTTCCAGTGTGAAAAAAAATGTGATGAATTTGGCAGCAAGTATAAACTGATGTCACATGTTAATTATGGCTATTATAATGTAGCGAAATATTATCAACTTGGAAAGTTTGTAATGTGTCTTGTAGAAAAACAGCGTTTGAAAATGTCACTGTGTCTGTGTGCGTGTGTGTCCGGTCAGTGAAGGCATCTGATCCTGATACAGACTCTATGCAGTCCTATGAAAAACTAAGTACACCCCATGACTCATTAGTTATAGAACCTTTAGAAGCAACAACTTGAAGTAATCATCTTGTGCAAAATAATCGTTTGCACACAAAATTGCAGTTGGATTTATGAAACAGTCGCACTGGCCTATTTTGTTCTTACCACAGTGCGTATGTTCATCGTTCATGACCAACAGTCTTGTTTAATCTTCATACAATTTGCAACCTATCTGCACACTACCCCGTCCACATTTCTCTATATAAGGAAGTAGGTTTACCTCTAGGTGCAGCTGAGAAAGCTGTGAAAGGCAAGAAATAAGAAGAAAGTGAAAATATAGTGTCTGAGGTCCAAACAGGAAGCCAGAAGGGATAGTAGCTCGACTAAACCATTTCTTTGTAATCCCTACAAACACAGTAAGGGTGCATTTAGTTTTTCACAGCACTACATCTCATAGTTTTCCTAAAGCCCAGCAACCTGCTTATTAAATGCAAAATCAAACAGGCCAGAATAAATAAAAACTTTGAGCCAAATTACTTTGAGGTTATTGAGGAAGGTAGTAGCATGCTCAAGTTTCCCTTTAATGTTGAAGGCAATCATCCCTGGACACCCAGTACACTGTCTCTTCATCACTTCGTACTGGGGGTGAGACGGCAGGCCTGTGTCAAAAGAGGGAAGACATATCTCAAAATTTCAAATTTAATTTTAAAGAAAAAGTTGGTAACGTACAACTTAATTTAAATAAGAAAACTGACTAAATTATATTTTATAGGCAAAAGCTGTAAATAATTGGCAAAAACAGCACAATAAGATGAAAGTTAGTTATCTACCCATGAACACCAAAGTAAGTTGGAGGGAAAATGCTGATTAATCAGTTTGCTTAGTTAAAAATTAGCACAGAGGAGGGGCAAAAAATTTTATGGATGAGACACATTCAGTTGGCTACTTTCAATAGAAAATTCTGTATTTATTAGAGACGGCACGATGCCACTTTTTTATGTCCGATACGATATCATAAATTTGGATATCTGCCGATACCGATATGAATCCGAAATAGTGTGTTTTTCAATAAAACTGTTTTTTTAATATCTTGCTGCTTTTTGTATAAGTTCATACTCAAGTAAAAAAAAAAAAAAAAAACAAAAAAAAACTAAAGCTATTCTGTTATACCTGTATGCAAAAAAATACACTGCACCCAAAATATTTCATATTTCAGCAATACTGATCAATCTAATAAACTTAAACCTGCTCCATCCTCCCTATTCTGGTATTTTAAAGAGTAAGCAACCTAACTAATAGGGCTCTAAAACTCCCAGCAAAAAAAAAAAAAAAATTTAAAAAATTTAAAAAAAAAAATAGGGACCCACCCCCCACCTCATGATGCTTAATTGACGTAATCAACTTTAATTTGATGCAGTGTGAAGGAAAAAAAATGCACAGAAATAAAAAAAATTTCAAGAATAGTTAAATAGATTCAACATCTTTCTTCAACAGAACTGCAGACTGCACAGATGGTACCTTCCCAAAGGAAAAAGTACTACAGCTTACTAGGGTATATTAGACTTAATAGTTATACTATTAGACTTCTATACATTTTACATCAGATTAAAACTTTGGGTGTAAGATTCGGATAATTATTTATTAAAAGCTAGACATTTAAAATGAGAATAAGAAAGAAAAGTATGTCTTTGTGCCCCCCTTTTCCCTGTTCTTGCCCTATCGGCCCCCCTGGCTAAACTTTGCTAGATCCGCCCCTGCATAGCCGTCAGCTATGTAGAAAAAGATCCTGGTGTAGAAAGTAATATTAAATAAGTTCTAACAACAGCTGATCAAGGTTAAATGTGCTGCTGTTGTTCAGCCGCTGGTTTCCTCTTTCTGGCGCAAAGTGGGCCAAAAACAAACAAGAGAGATGGACTCGCGACAGAAAAGCCGATCAGCTGATCATTGATCAGTTTCATGATTGAAGTAGCAGCCGGAGAGGGAGGAAGAGAGAGAGAAGAGGCCATCGCTCCATAAATCGGTTGTTAAGCTTAACGCTGGAATGCTTTACAAACATTCAGAGATGAACTTACACACTTGCTTTACTTCTCTCTGGGATCACTTCCTCGGAGATGAAATGCTGGATTGCTAGCGAGGCTACAAATACACACAGCCGCTCTATCACGTGACCACACTGCTGCGATGTGCTACGGTTATGAGCAGAGTTATGCCATGTCGCAAGTTTTGAGGTGCTTTTTTTGATATTTAATGGATCGATGACATTTTTTATTTCTCTCCGATATCCGATCCAGTAATTTACGTCAGTATCAGACCGATACCGATACGTAATATCAGATCGGTCCATCTCTAGTATTTATTTATTTACTTATTATGTAGAAATAGAGGGCAACACAAGGCAGGGAGTGCGTTTTGCTAGAAAACCAAAAAAAAAAAAAAAGAAGCGTGCCACGGGTCACCGCTCAGCAACGTGAACTCAAGTGACCGACAGTGACAATGGTTTAAAGAACAATGGTTCTTTGGATCAATGTTGTCGACTAAATAACTGGCAAACAAAGCATAAAGAGATGAAACCAGGAAAGGTCAGACTTTTATAGTTTAACTGTAAGACCACCAGAGTTGTGAAAAAAAAGACAGTGTTTCAATGGGGAAGGTCACCATTGGTCAGTGTGACCTCAAATGACCTAAAAAGACAATGTACAACAAACTGTGCAACTTGGGTTTTGCAGGCTCCTCCAAATAAGCTTAAAGCTAAATCAGCAAGAGTTTCCTTGTAAAGATTGAGATTGGAGATAATGACAGGCATGTTTTGACAAGTCTGTGGTATGTGTGATTTTAAAATGTTTACAGCAAATCACCTGGGTAGAGGACGCGCTCCACCCTCGGATCAGCCTCCAGAAACTTGGCAACAGCCAGGGTGTTCTTAAAGTGCCGCTCCATCCTCAGGTGAAGGGTCTTCAATCCACGGTTACACAGGAAACAGTCAAAAGGAGACGGCACACTACCCAGTGCTGACGCAGAGGCGGGATCACATGAAGAAAAGGAAAATCCAAAGAGGTTACAAACAAAGCCTCCCAAAATCCAGATCAACAAATACTTTCCTACTGAAGAGAATTTAAACTGGTCAGAACTTGAGCCTCCAAATACAATGTGTGGCATGGAGGCATATAAAGAGGTTTATTGTACATTTCCATAAAAAAATTTAAAAAAACACTTGATGCACTCTTTGTATTTAATCACCATTTTGCAGGAACTTCAGTCGCTCGTACAGATCCTCCCTGTTCATGGAGACGAGTCCCATCACCACATCGCTGTGGCCTGCCAAACAGATTATACAACAATAAAGAGAAGTCCAAAACACAGAGTTTATACTGGAGTTGACTTTGTTGCTCTTCTGTGTTTGAGCTTGTGCGTCTTTGCTATGTGATGATGGTGGGGCAAAACTAACTGGGTGAGCATCAAATTCAAACACCTTGACAAAAGTTCTAACTTCACTGGTGATCCCTGCATGTGTTTCTCTGTTTTAATCGTAGAGACAGGCAACGTGAGCATTTTAGCAATGCTTTACAATTATTATTCATTTAAGCTTAAGATCTTATTTCACCCATTTCAGACTTACTTTGGTACATTTTGGAGACATTTTAGGACTAAGGTAATTAATCCCTTCTAGCGTGCAACAGATCATGTGACTAAGCTCACAAAATGTTTGCATCGACTTCTAATGCAAATGTTAGGTTAGTAAAATCGAACCTACCATTCATGTATTTGGTGGCTGAGTACATGCAGATATCAGCTCCCAAAGCCAAGGGGCGCTAAAGGTGCACAAGAGAAACAAGAGTAAATCATTTCCTG
The DNA here is from genome assembly GCF_965226115.1 of Aulonocara stuartgranti. Taxonomy (NCBI): domain Eukaryota; kingdom Metazoa; phylum Chordata; class Actinopteri; order Cichliformes; family Cichlidae; genus Aulonocara; species Aulonocara stuartgranti. Next base: position 39,627,673 of record NC_138951.1, on the reverse strand, counting down.
AATTATTCCAGGATGAACTGGAATTTGATTGCAGGAGGTTATCGAACTGTTGTTACACAATCAACAGCGCACAAAATGCACCGTGGGTCAAGTTTCACCTGGAAATAGGCCGACATGAAGGTGTTGTCCACAACCACCACTATGTCTTTGTTGTGCTCGTGGACCAAGTCGGAGCAGGCCTTGATGTCCACCACCTTCATCATGGGGTTGGTGGGTGTTTCAATCCACACCAGCTACGTGAGCAAAGAGATGACGTATAAGTCAAACCAAACATGGGGGCGGAGGGAGGGGTGGGTGTAACTTCCAGAAGAGAAATCACTCGAACTGCTGATTCACAATGACCGTTTCAGTTAGCTTAAAGACACGCCCTATTAAGCAACATACTAGTCAAACCAGACACTGGTACAACAGCATGTGTTTATTTTGCAGATAAAATGGAAACATCTCCTAAAAGGTGCACCCAAACACAAACAAACAAACAACACATGTTCTGAAATCTTCTGAAGTGTAATTTTTGCTTTGACATACCTTAGTATTTGGCTTCAAGGCAGCCTTGAGCAATTGTGGTTTTGTGCAGTCAGCAAAAGACACATCCAGGCCGACTTCAGCTGCGATTCTTTGAAAGTAGCGGTTTGTGCCTTGTGATTAAAAAAAAAAGAATCTCTGTTAGTATCACTAAACCACATAACGCATACATAATCTAGGAAACAAGATAACGTCTCATAGCTCACAGAGTTTGTTTTACACATTTGGCCAAGTTGCAAAGTGGTTTCTCACCTCCGTACACGTCATCCATGCTGACGATTCCATCGCCTGCCTTGAGCATGTGAGTGACCGTCACTGTGGCCGCCAGTCCTGAAGCGAGAGCAAGGCCTGCAGAGGAAAAGGTGTGAGAAGTTGTCCAGAGCAGGAATTATTTTCATCATCGTGTCAGAGAAGCCTAAAATTGGAAGGCTCTGTCATTTTTGAAGCGTTAAACATTTAGTAAAACGATGTTAAAACATGTTGTTTAAATTCACTGCTGTGAAATACGGTTGGCTGACGTACAGTACTTTGCTCCGTCCAGTGCAGCTACGGCTTTTTCAAGGCAGTTCCTGGTAGGGTTTCCACTCCGGCTATACTCGAACCCCTACATCAACACAAGATTTTTACATTTCATCACCACGGTCAGCATTTATAATACTTGCTTGCACCTGTTCAGACAGTAAGGGGATGCAGTTATTTAGTGATCAGTGATGACTTGGTATGTGGCACTTTTGTTAAGTTTAAGTATTAAAAAACCCCGCAGAAGTAGATATTTATTATTATTAATGTTATTATAAAATACTTTGTGTTGGATTATATATATGTTGCAGGTACATACAAGCTGTTGCTTCTGCCTACACCCTTTTTGTCTAAAACATAGTCGGGTTTTTCCTTCTTTTTCCTTGATTTTGAAAAATACGGCTTGCTTTGAAAAGATCAGAAAGATGTAAATGAAATAAAAAAATACGTTTTTAATTTTTGGAGAAAAAAAATTACCACTTCTAATGGAGGTTAAGTGGTTTGTGTGAAGAAAGCTGACCTGAGTGCAAAAACTCAAAAAAAAAAAAAAGTTTAACTGGTAATGCATTACAAATGAGGAGTATGCAAAGTACCCATGAAGGTGATGTCCAGGTGAAAATAAGTCCAATTCATCAGCCCTCTGCGACTGTTGATATGAGGTGTTTGTATTGATATGCTTGTGTGTGCATTATTAAATTATAACATCCCCACTTTGGTGTCGTGTTCATTGTTCAAAAAGTTTTGTGGATTCTTTAAATGCCTAAGCTGTGCTGCCATGACCTTTTTACAGAGAAGAGGTTTTCTCCTGGCAGCCCTTGCAAATAAGAAAAAAAAAAAAGTTTAACTGGTAATGCATTACATATGAGGAGTCTTATAACTGTGAAACATTAAGCAATGAAAACTGACACTAGTGAACTCTGCCCTCAAGAATTTCTTTCCTGTGTAATGTCCTGCCTCTTTTTGTCAGTGTAGTGCTAGAAATCTGTCATCTGTAAGCCAATCAATGCCAGAAGCAATGAGAAGGGAAAAAACGACTTTAACAATCTGAAACATGAAGAGATAATGATGTTAAAGCGGAAACAAAACAATATTTATCTAACACAGACTCCCAGTAATGGATGGCCATGAACTGGTTATCACACGCAGGAAGGAATTACAATACAAGTCAAGCTTCATCTTTCGACTGAGGGTAGTTTCTTATTTAACAGAGTGCGCAGTCAGTCGCATGCAGTGGGTTAAAAACACTTGAATTCACAGATTTTACGTTAACTTTACTTACCTAAAGAGACATTCTTATTCATGCTAAAAATAATACAAGACACGCCTCCATACAGAGCTAAAACATAATAATAGTATAAGAATAACCTAAAAATATACAAACACTTAGAAACCATCGGGCTTCGTATCGTCCATAACACTGGAACGAGTCTGATCCTAACCTGGCCTAAAGTAACGGGATACTTACAGCGTGCTTTCCTGGAGAGTACTGCTTGAACGTGGTAGAAAGGGAAATCGGCGGCACTACAGCCATAGATTTCCATTGCTCCGGCTCCTGACCGACGTGTATGGCATCTGTTGCAAAGGATTTATAAGCCGTGCGGAAACCGGCGAATAAATCGCTTTGTTCTTCTTTTTTGTCCGTGTTACTCATGGCAGTGCGCTCCAAAAATGACTGCTGCGGGCTGAAGATGAGTACACATTACCCGTTCCCAGTAATGGTAAAAGACATTTAATGGAGCCGTGCGCTGCGCTTGTCTCTCGGAGCCAATCAGCGCTCGACACAAACCGCGATGTGGCGCTGATTTGCTGGGGGTTAGTGGGCGTCCAGCCCACGTGGCCATGCACGTTGTTTACGCTGTTCGTCGTGATGCAACGTTTCCTGCTTTTTAAGTCAGGGTCCGCGTCTCTTTTTCCAACACGGTGCCTACGTTTTTAACACTTACACCCCCGGAGAGCAGTCATTTCGGGGTAGTACCTTAGACCCCCGCGGAGTCATCATTTTGCGTTTCTACCTTTAAAAGCCGGAGAGCAGTCAAATGCTGGAAGTGGAAGCTAAATTGGCTAGTCATTCATATGTATATTGGGTCGTTACCTAGGAATTCTGGAGGGAGGGGATTGGGGGAGAAATCAACACACATGAGTCTAGGTCCTTTGTTGCTGACATTTATTGATAAAAACAGTAGTTTCATTTCATGTTATTTCCTTTTTCATTTCAAGCAAGGAAGTGGATGTAGTTAGTAAGTAAGATATTTCAGACATTATTCTGACACAGAGGAGGAGATACTGGAATTATAATTAGTATCTATGCATGCATTTGTGATTTTGTTTGACCTTCCCATTGCTCACAATTTGAATTTGTTCACACTGCAGATGAGTGTCTCAGTCCCCAAACAAGCTCTCTTTTTCGGTGGAGAAGCAGTCTCCTCATCCGCAGTGAGTGTGGAGAAATCAACACACATGAGTCTAGGTCCTTTGTTGCTGACATTTATTGATAAAAACAGTAGTTTCATTTCATGTTATTTCCTTTTTCATTTCAAGCAAGGAAGTGGATGTAGTTAGTAAGTAAGATATTTCAGACATTATTCTGACACAGAGGAGGAGATACTGGAATTATAATTAGTATCTATGCATGCATTTGTGATTTTGTTTGACCTTCCCATTGCTTACAGTACAAAAAACCAACCATTTGTACACATATGTACTAATAATAATAAAAAGTGAGTGCAACACTGCAACCCATCACCCCGTCGTTCAGTGGTCGTTGATCAGTGGTCCATTGTGGCACCATTCAGAGCACTGGTACAATAGTACCAGCAAGATATGGGAAGACATTGCAAATGTACTTGGATTTTAGGTTGCAAGCCACCCAAAACTTGATCCCAAACTTGTCAGGTTTACTTGCAATATACTGCAGGAAACCCGTCACCCCGTCGTTCTGTGGTCCATTGTGGCACCACTGATCAACGACCACTGAACGACGGGGTGACGGGTTGCATTGTTATGTGGTCACACCCCCGTCGTTGATCAGTGGTCCATTGTGGCACCATTCAGAGCACTGGTACAATAGTACCAGCAAGATATGGGAAGACATTGCAAATGTACTTGGATTTTAGGTTGCAAGCCACCCAAAACTTGATCCCAAACTTGTCAGGTTTACTTGCAAACACTTGGAGTGTTTCAGTATGCCATCTTAGGGAGAACTCAACACACATGTAGGTCCTTTGTTGCTGACATTTATTGATGAAAATAGAAAAAAAACCAACCGTTTGTACACATGTTTACAAATAATAACAAAAATTGAGTGAGTACATTACAACATTTTCAGCAATCACTCACAATCCTGGCACTGCCACGGTATCTGTCGCCTGCATTTACCACATGTGTACCTGTAGCAGTGAACACATCGCACAGTGGCCTGATTTTTTTTGCATCTGTGTTTGACCTGACACGTGGCCCTTTTTCCAGGGCTCGGTGTGGAGGGTTGTGTCCGAAGCAACTGTTCTTTTCTTTCCTTCTTCGCAGCTACATGAGAGTGAGCCAATTCGGTTGCAAGGGCTACCAGGAAGTCCACCCGTCTTTCCTTCGTCCCGGTGCATTCTTGATACAGCACATGTGCATTCAGTGCTGCCATGTCAATCATGTTATAAAACACGGCAACTGGCCAGCGCCGTGTTCCTCCAGAATTCCTAGGTAACGACCCAATATACATATGAATGACTAGCCAATTTAGCTTCCACTTCCAGCATTTGACTGCTCTCCGGCTTTTAAAGGTAGAAACGCAAAATGATGACTCCGCGGGGGTCTCAGGTAGAAGCCTTCTTGACTTGACTGCTCTCCGGCTTTTAAAGGTAGAACGGTAGAAGCTGGGAATTCCAGTGTTAACACGAATGTGCTACTGCACGTTGTTTCCTTCTGGGTTTATAATTCAGGTATTTACCCAAAGACAGTGATTTATGTTGTTTTGTAACGCAACAGAGTCAGTTTACAATAACACTGACTTGGGGGGGGATACTCGATTTTTCAGCAGCCGCAATAAAAGTTCTTGTGTTGGTGGCACAATTCACAGAATCTGGTGCATTTTTTTATCCAATCATATTATTATTATCGCTATTTTGTTTTCTTCTTTAAAAACATTTTTGTGTCTGAAGCTGTGTTTCCAGGAGTGAACCACAGGGGGAGGAAGTGCTCTGTAATGACTTTGAACGAGAACAGTCCGCTTTGCTTTATTGTGTGCAGTTTTCTTCAGTTTGTTGAGCAAATTCACACAAGCGCGTGGAGTTAGTGTGATCTCAAAGTGAAAACAACATCTGATAAATATAGGAACATTTCTGGCTATTTGTTTTTTCTGTCATGGAAACAACAAATTGAATCTTTCTATCAGAACTACATTATCTTTGTTGGTGTAGTCACAACATTTTGGTGTCAGTGAGACAGTGGTAACACGATAGAGGTGGTTTTGATGCAGATTTAAGTATTTGTTGTTGTTTTTCATGAATACGTTTATGTATAGTAATGATTTAGCACGTAGACAGTGGGTGTGCTCTGGTATGGAACGATCTGTGGAAAATCAGAGGACTCCGTGCAGTCCTGTGATTTAGTAGCATAAAGAAGAACCTTTTGCAGCAGTAACTTGAAGTAATCGTTTTCCGTGTGACTTTATCAGTCTCTCACATTGTTGTGGAGGAATTTTGTTCCACTCCTCTTTACAGTGTTGCTTCACTTCATTGAGTTCTGTGTGCACTTGTTTGTGCACAGTTCCTGATACAGTATTTAGTCAGCTTGAGGTCTGACTTTGGGCCCTTGAACCACCTTGATTCTTTTTTTTTTCCTGCTATTCGGCTGTAGATTTTCTGCTGTGCTTGGGATTGTGAGGGACTCATATTTGACTCTAGAATACTTTGGTTTACAAAGAAGTTCATGGTCGATGCAATGAATGCAAAGTACCCATGAAGGTGAAAATAAGTCCAATTCATCAGCCCTCTGCGACTGTTGATATGAGGTGTTTGTCCTGATATGCTTGTGTGTGCATTATTAAATTATAACATCCCCACTTTGGTGTCGTGTTCATTGTTCAAAAAGTTTTGTGGATTCTTTAAATGTCTAAGCTGTGCTGCCATGACCTTTTTACAGAGAAGAGGTTTTCTCCTGGCAGCCCTTGCAAATACGAAAACCAACAGGCTCAACTGCAACAACCCCCCCCCCCCCCCCCAATTAAATAAATAAATAAATAAATAAATAAATAAATAATGGGAGCTGTGTGTTTCAGACAGTGTTAATGGAGCGTGTTGTTTTGTACATGTTTCAAGGATTTAGGTCTGTGGTTGAAGTGCACAGCCAGTGTTGCATGCTGACAAACTATCAACTGTTACCACCTGTGCCTATTAGGGATTAGGTCCCGGTAGTGTTTTGTGGATGGCTGCGCCCACATGTGCATTAGAACTGCTGAGGAAAGCCTTGTGCTAAAATGCATTTGTATTTTTCTTATTATCTAGTAATATTAAAGATTTTACACATGAAATTGTGAGTGCTGTAGTTCTTATTCATGAGTTAATACTTCCAAACAAGTTATATTTGTTCAGCCTTCTTCTAATTGTACTGTCATGAACTTAAACATTGAATTTGTTAACCGAAGTCTGCAGAATCTGAAGAGTAGGTTTTGGGCTTTTGGCAGTTTCTCTGAGCATTGCACAGTCTGAACTGGAAATCCACTCTTGGAAAGACTGTTGCATTGTTTTAACACAAACTGTGAAAACTTCTGCTTTTACACTTCCAGATAATCAGTAAATCAAGTCCATTTGATTAGTATCTGGCTGCTACTTACTCGCATAATTCCTGTGGAAGCAGAAAGGGTGTATTTAGTTTGAATGCACAGTCACATGAAACCTCACATGACTGTGACTACTGTAAACAAGATCTCACCTTTGTTTTAGGAAACTGTGGACATTTCATGGTTTTGCAGGTATCCAAACAAATCAAGCTGCTGCTGCTATGGCCTTTTCTTGGCAAAGTACTCACTACAGTTTGAACAGAAATTCTGTGAATAAGGGCTTAGAGACCGTCATTTTTTTAATTTTTTTTTTGCTTTTGTCTAAGTATGTTTATGACTATTTATGAAACGGAATCTGTCATATTTCTTGTATTTTAAATACCTTTCTTTTTTCCTGAAGCACTGAGTCCATCATTGTCAGAAAGAATTAATGTTCATTGTTCACTCAGGCTTTTGGTCATACACTTTATTTTAAATGATAACATGAAATAGATTATAAACTAATTACTAATTAGTGGTGATAAAGAAATGCATTCACTGAGGTATCTGGGTGCAATTTTAAATACATGTTTATTTCTGTTCTTCTTAGTATAGATCTTCCACTATAGATTCATATGAGAGTTAATATTCCTGGTTATTTATTCGAGCTATTCAATGCAGATGATCCACAGAGAGTATGATACACATAAGATTTCCATCTCCAGCTCTAAACTTTTAAAGTTTTAAAGCTGAGGTCTGTGGCTGAAATTAACACTTCCATATAAAAACATTCAGCTGATGTACTATGTGGTCATTAAAATGTAGAACTTTTATTGTCATCGATGTACATTGATGTATTTTGTAGTATGACCTTTAAAAAAATTAAAGTACCTTAACATTTTACTGAATAAAATATTTATTTATTATATTAATATTTATTTTATGTTGAATTTATTATTCAGTATATATTGCAGGTCACGTGGGCAGATTACACACTGGTAAAAGACCTTAATAAAATGCAGAAGACACAGTAATACAGTATAAAAATTTAAAATCCAATAATGAGTGCAATAGGCTTCTTTTTTATGAATAACAAGCATGCTTGTAACTCTTGTAACTCTACAAATAAACAGTGCAGTGTTAAATAAAAATAACAGTTCCACAGTGTTAAATTATTACTTTACAAAATGTCCTTCATCCAAGTTTTTGTTTTCTGCAAAAACAAAAGAGAACAATATTTTAGAAAGATTTAGCATAAAGAGGTGGTAAGTACACTGTACTGTATGTTAGGTATTTTAGTACCATGGTAGCATTTACTGGATATTGTTTTATAGTGACATTATACAGGAAAACTCTGTCATTCAATAAGGCCCCTTTGTTTTAGTTATTTTTCTCTTTGACCCAAGAATTGATGTGTGAGAATCACAGGCTGGTACAAGGTTGAAATACCACAGAGATCACTCCCTCAGCTACATTAGTTTCTTAATCTTTTAGACGCCTGTTGAAGGCCAAATGGTTTGTTTCAGATTTCACTAATGAAAGAACTCTTTGTTTTGTGCCTTGAAAATATGTCGCTGAGATAATCACAATTGTAGCTGAACTGATAAACTACACAAAGGATGCTTCTTCACCCAAGGGCAGGAAGACGCTGCCTTATCTTGGTCTGTAGTACTGGTTTAAACTGATAATCTGCTGTCTCATGAATTTTACCCTCTATATAAACTGTTGTACTTGTGAATAAAGTTGAGTCAATTTGGGAAGACAATCTGAAGCAGTCTCTGTTTTCTTGTTCTCCCAAGCTGCTCCCGAGCTCGTACTAACACGCTGAATGGCATGCTTGAATATTACTTGAGAATATATTTGACTGTGTTACAGACTAAGGGACATTCTCTGCTGATAGACGTCCACGCCTCGAAGGAAGTCGATCCACGGATTAGGCCCTGGAAACCGTTTCCTTCACTGTACACACAGCTTTTATGAAAATAAAAGACAAGCCCCTATGAGCAGACAGTTTTTGTTACATACATAAAAAATATATATAATTATTGTTGGGATAAACGAGAATAGACTGCGTTAGCTGCGGGGGGGTTGCTGGCTGTTTCCCATGTGTCATGTAAGTTTTAAAAAATCATAGGAAGTGTAACTCCCTTGCTGATATATTTTTGAATGCAGTGCTTTCATGCACAGTACATAATAAAAATAAAATATGTTTAGATTTTAAATAAGTTGCGACCTCCAGTTCGTCAGAATTAACAGCCTGGAAAAAGTAAAATTAAATTAAAAATCATTAAAAAAAATTAAAGAGGAGCGAGGAAAGACTTTTCACGAGAGAATTAATTGTAGTTTTTGGGGGATTTTTTTTTCTTTTTTTGAGGAATTTGGTTACTCGCGAGCAATCTGAACGCTTTCAGTTACAAGGCCAAAGCTAATGGGTAGTTGATGTGTGTGGGAGTTGGATTTCGGTGTTCGTGTAGCTATATTAGAGGTCATTTTAGATTAAAAATGTAAAATATCAAATCACTTTTATTGTCACATCACATGTGCAGGTACACTGGTACAGTACATGTGAGTGAAATTCTTGTGTGCGAGCTTCACAAGCAACAGAGGTGTGCAAAGTACAATAACATAAGAACAAGCAAATATAAGAATGGCTAAATCTGAGAATTATATGAATAAATATATGTACAATATAAGAGTGTATGCATATTACTGAATGTGTATACTAAATATGTATGTCTACGTGTGTATATATATGTGTGTGTGTGTGTGTGTGTGTGTGTGTGTGTATACATATTTTACAAATTAAATAGAGTAAAAATAAAAAAAATATATAAAATATACAGAGGTTGGCTCTTATATGGCTCTTAAATTTGGACTCAACTCAAATACATGAGTAAAATAATAGAAAACGTGTTTATTTTACACTACTGTAGGCTGTGTTTTGATAAAATAGGAGCGGCTTCAGTGAGTGGCCGGTAATAACCTTTCCCAAACTCTCGCGATAATACGAGCCGGAAGATATCAGCCGAAGCGTTCGTACTAGTCAACTGGAGCCGCTTATGTTGTACTGCAGCCGTCGACAGTTTGGGGCGGTAGGAGGAGAGTGGACTGTTTGTTTTCATAAGAGACCGGCAGGAGGGGGGTGCTACTTTTTCGTCCTCGAGCAAACTGTGGTTTTTGTGTGTCCGTGGGAGAAGTAAGTGTTTTCATGTTGTGCAGTTTCCAGTGTTTGCGCGAAGACTTCCAACTGGCGAATCGCATCAGTTCGCCCGGAGGGTCATCGTCAGCGACGACACCCTCTGCTCCGTCAGCGTCGACCGTTTAGAAAATGACCGGAGAGAAGGTCCGCTCCCTGCGCAAGGACCACAGGCCGAGCAAAGACGAGGACTTACTGGAGCCCGACGAAGAGGCTGCGACCGGGACGTTTACATCCTCCAGGACGAACAACAAGAGCAGAGCGAGTAAAATCTTCAGCAACCACAAGTTAATCAAGTCTTCATCCACACAACAACAACAGCAGCAGCAGAACCAACAGTCGCAGATTAATGCTAACACCAACACACTGTCAACATCCGATGTTATCGATGACAACAACAAAAACCCCATTATCCGAACTGGGCAGGACTTTCCGGTGCACGAATGTGTATTTAAGGGAGATGTCCGACGACTGTCTTCGCTCATACGGACGCAGAATATCGCCCAGAAAGACGTCCATGGTGAGTTTAACAACTGCTCATCTCAGCTGCCTTTAAAAAGCCCACAATGAACTGCCAATTTCAAGGTCCAGTGAAGCTTAGTTTTAGCTAATAGGCCATCATTCTCCGGCAGCATTAGATGTAGGCGAGGTTTCTTGTTGCCAAGGCCCAGATAACTGATGTCCAAATTGAGGAGCAGTTTAATGTCAATACCCTGTAATTTCTTCAAATTCACTTCTTTCAAGCCTGCATAAGGAAAGGTCCCAGCGGCCTTTCAGTCCACATTTCAAATTTATCACATATTCCTTGTGACATGAGTCATCTTTAAACACCGGGTGATAAGTTGGTTCAGGGCCCTATGGCTAACGCATCAAGGCGTGTTGTGCGAAACTTTGGGATTCCCGGACTTGACTGCAATTCATCTGCAAGGCAAAGTCTGTTCAGATAACGCCACATTTTCCAAATCAACGCATTCTTAACTGACAGATCTACAGCGAAGGGTTGTTCCGGTTCGCATGTAAAGAAAAAAGGATGGGCTGTGCTTACTGTCAGCTCTGGAATGTGTTCTGTCCTCAAAACACTGACATGCTGTAATGAAACAACGTAGCAGAAGGGGAGGGCATTTACTCTGGTGATGCTGAAGAATCTGAACTTGTTAAGCCTTTTTGCCTTCTCGGTTGATGGTTACCTGGGCTCAGTATCTTGAATTCGTGGCTTTATTCCCATAAATTTTTAGCTTCTAGTGGATATAAGTTGAAGCTGGACCATCAAATCACTGAAGTAAGGCAGGCTTTGTTTGATATGTTTATTAACACTATTATATTTCATCCATTCACTTTGCTGTTTTGTTATGATTTTTTTTCCAGAAAACTTGTTGCTTAAAGAAATACCTTTTTAAACAATTGTTTTCCACTTGCTTGTGGGAGGGAGGAAATAGTCCCAGTGAATCCAGACAATACTTTCGTAACACTGCGTTGTTGATGAGTTAAAATGCAGCTTGTTTACAGATTAAACTTCATTTACGTCAGCTGATTTTGGATTGGTGCTTTAAAAAATATCAGTGGTTTATTTGAAACTGTCAACAGTGGTGGCTGTAAGTGAACTCAGACCTCATATACACAGAAAAAAATCTTTCTGTTGTTCATCACAGCGTCCCTTGTGATTTTTAGCTGAACCCCAGCTTTGGCACATTTCCCCATATTTACCCCACGTTGTTTTTGGATGCGTGCCTACCTCCGTCTTCCTCTGTAAGGGAGAGCCTGAAGGAGCTGGTCCTACAGTTTGGCCAGATAGTAGGTAGAGGCTTTTGCACACCTGCCACAAATATCATTTCTCTCTTGAATGATTACCATGTAACACATACATTGTGTCTGTTAGCAGGCCATGTGCCTGCCTCTGAAATGTAGCTTGCTTTGTGGTGCAGTTGGGTAGTAATCAGTGGTATTGCCATCATGGTAGGAGAAGGCACAGTGAGCACAGACTTACCATATCATTTGGAGTTTAGCAAAGGCTGCCTCCCAGATTAAACATCTAATTCACTCCAGCTGTGACAGCCCTAAAGGCAAAATGCTCTTCGAAGTCTCTCGCTTGTTTTTGTTATTCTTAAATGCAGTACACAAATTCTGTTTTTTTCCCCTTTCTTCAGGAAACACACCGCTGCATCTTGCTGTCATGATGGGACATAAAGGTGAGTAGTGTTGAAACATTCACCTCCACGTGCTTTATTTTGGTTTCTCTCCTTGTCTCCGTCTCCGTGGCTTTTTAAACACGCCTCTCTGTAGGCCCGTGCATCTTTTGTTTGTGTGTGTTTCAGTTTATTTCCCTCCCTTTGTGTGTGCATTTGCCAGGCTAAGCACCACCAGACATTTGTCACAGATCACCACATAGATCCCAGAAGGCAAGATGCTCATGCATGAATAAAGAGGTTGTGTTAATGGATTTTCTCCTGGTCAAAATCACGATGGAACAAGAGACCTTTCCTTCTTTATCTGTTAAGAGCGGGTTTTCTTTTCTCCCCAACTTTATAGATTCACAAAGGATTATCAGATCATATTTAATCAGTGAGTACTGGATAATGATGATAGTGCAAGAATCAGGCCCCTCTCAGTATTTAAAGTCTCATTCTGATTGATGTAACACTGCTGGCTCGAAAGACTTTAACTTTGAAGCTGGCACAGGAGGTAATTAGTTGAGATAAGCGATGTAATTTTCAGTGCCTATAATATTTGCTTAGTCTGTTATTTTTAGTTACCTGCCAGTGTCTCTCACCAAAGAGGTTACTTTGGTTTTGTGATCGGTTCGAATTGGCTTGTGAAAAAGAGGTGAACGTGTTTCAGAGGCTACAACAATGTGTATTTTCTCAGAATGTTGAACATATAACAAATTGCACATTAATGAGATCTGGGCGTCTTAGAATAACTGTGAGTTAAGAGTATATAATGAATATGTCATGATGTATCAAGGCAATGTAGGAATCTTACATGAGTTTGTTTTTAGAATGAATTGCTCTGGCTGGACTGAAAGCATCCACATAAAACATTAAAACGCTGTCCCTTCAAGACTCAATGCCTGCATTTTAATATGACAAGGAAACATCAGAACATGCTTCTGAAAAATTAATTTAGCCTTTTTTGCAGTCAGCTCCTGATCAACCATTCAGGCATAGGGTTACCCGTGCTGCACATTGTCATTTGTGGTGTTTGTCACTGAAGCACGGGTTTCGATTGATTTCACATTCGCACAGCTCAATTTCTGTCAGTGTGATGGCTCTGCCACTACCTACTGGTAATTCAGATAGCAGAGTACCGAAGTGTTGTCGTGGACGGGATGCCATGGAATTGATTTTGCTAATGAGGTTGCCTGTCTCTTGCCTGAGCTGCTGCCTGGTCCTCTAGGGATGCTCAGGCCAGACGGGCTGAAGGCTACAGCATGAGATCACAGCCTGGGTGTGGCTGGCCTGTTGGGATGCAGAGGACAAGGCTCTCTTTGTTTCTGGCTTTTCTGCATATATGTCCGCCATTGTGGTAATGACAGTTGTGCATATCAGCAGTCTACTGTCTGATCGTTTGCATGACTGGAATAGTTGCACAGGTGAAATATCTAACGTAAAAGACGAAGAAAATCCAAAGCAGAGCATAATGCAGTCCTGAAAGCTGATGTCATTGTCAGAGGAGTAAGACAGTTTGTCTGGATTCTGCTTCCTGTCATGTGCCTGGAAAGTAAACTCTTTCTTTTTTGTTTCTTTCTTTTTTTGTTTCATTTGTCTAATGGGTGTGAATGAAAGATAAAATGGTGAGATTCTAAAAATGGCTTTGAAAGATACAGTTCCAGTGAGTGTTTGACATTAGTGGGCCACCCTGGCTGGAAAAAAATACTCTAAAGTGGCACACACATGCTCATTTTAAGATTTTGATTAAAATAGTGCATTTGAGTCAAACAGGAAAAGAAAATTTCCTGTTTGACTCAAATCCACAATTGCAAATGTTGCTGAGTATGTAAATAATGGTTAAAAAAAAAAAGCCAGATCAACATTTAAAATGTACTCAGACTTAGTCAAAACTGTAGGGTGAAGGTAGGGAGCTTTAACAGCAATCGGATCCTGTTGACAGAAGCCTCATCTGCAGCCAGTGCACAGCAAGTAGCATTAGATAAGTGCTTTACATCACCATCCTGCTCCCTCACTCATGAGTTGAATGCGACTCAAGCAGGACGTCTGTGCAGCAGATGCACGTGCAATCAGCCCAGCAGCCCACAAGGAGTTTTCCTTTATCAGTGCTCGCACAAGTGCATATTAGATCGAACAAGACAGCAAACGGTGGCTAATAACAAGCAGCCTAAATGTCATTTTATCCAGTTAGCTAACTTTGTTTATATTTAAAACACTAAATACACACACAGCAATACATTATAGCCATTTTGTATAGAAGCTATGCTGCCCAAATTGGGACAAGTGATCCCAAATTTGTCATGATTTGATCATGGTTATCTAAAATTCAATTTCATTTTATTTATATAGCGCCAAATTACCGCAGCAGTAACCTCAAGATGCTCTTATATTCCAAGGTAGAGACTGTAATACACAGAAAACAACCTCTTTTGAGCAAGTACTTGGCAACAGTGGGAAGAAGAAACGGGAAGAACCCTCCAGCAGAACCAGTAGGTTGGGAGTGATGGGAGGAAGGCAGGACAAAAACACACTGTGGAATAGATCCAGTGGAAGAGATTCACAATAACTAAGGATGAAATGCAAAATGGTGTGTGTAAGCTCATAGTGAGTGAAGAAGAAACAGCCATCATGGAAAGCCCACAGCACCCTAGGCCTATTGCAGCATAACTAAGGGAGGATTCAGGGTCAACTGATCCAGTCCTAACTCTATGCTTTATCAAAAAAGGAAAGTTTTAAGCCTAATCTCATACCAAATATCAAATATCATACCAAATATTCTTGGACAAGATACTAACTCCGATGCATTAATCGGAGTGTGAATATTTGTGAATGTTAGAAAGCACTTGCATAGAAAAAGCATAGAAAAAAAGTGCTTGTATGAGTGGATGAATGAGGTAAGTTGCATAAAGCGCTTTGTGTGCTCAGTGTTTACCATTTGAGAGGGGCCTGCTTTTAAATATCCTAGGAACCACCAACCAAATAAACTGGCAGTCTTTGACCAAAGTGGATGATTGGGTGGGTATGGTGCTGTGAGGTTTTTAAGATAGGATGGGGCCTGATTATTCAAGACCTTGTATCTTGTGAGAAGGATTTTAAATTTGATTCTGGATTTAAGAGGGAGCCTATGAAGAGAAGTATGGGTCAAATATTCTCTCTCTTTCTAGTCTGCTGCAGCATTTTGGATCAATTGCAGGCTTTTCGGAGAGTTTCTGGACACTGATAAAAATGAATTCGGAAGTGAAAATTCTTGAATGATGGACAGAAAACAAAGCATAACTGATTTATTTGAGTAATTTAGTTAAACTACTTCTGATAACTAAATACTAATCAAAACATTATTGTATTAAAATTTAATTTGTTAGGAATCTTGTGGAAAAATCTGATGTTCAGGTCACAGAATTATCAGGTAAGATACTTTTGGAGAGAGCCAAAGGAAATAAAAAAGGGGTGGGTGTGTCTGTCTGTGTCCTTGACTCTGTAGTGACCAGTGAAAGATAAAACAGTATCTGTTTGTCTCCACCTGAGCACCATGTCCATGATAATGTGTAAATCGATATTACTTTGTTACGATAAGAAAACAGAACTCTCGGCTGTTCCAAAAGTTTGACTTGTTACTCATTCCTGAGAGAAATGCAAGTCTTTGATATCTCTGAAAGCGCCTCTGTGGATGTAGCTGCCATGTTGCTGTGTGTGTCTTTCTGAGAAAATGTTTGATGGTTGATTATGAAACTGTCCTTGAAACTAAATGGTGGCGTGCCACACACAGGCACATGCCACCTTCATCCTGACCTGCTTTTAAACCGATCCTCATTTGCTGCTGTTTGAAGCCATTTAATCTACAGCCATGGCTCAATATCATAGCTCAGTCTTTACTTAACTGTTGGTAACAACTTGAATGCGTCACAAATGCTATTATTTCACCAATAAGAGCAAACAGGAGACAAGTGCTTGAAACGGGAATTACAAATGTTTGCCTGGATGTTCAAGTTTAAACAAACACTTTAGTCAGTGGAATAGCCACGTGTCTTTGCTGTTAGTCACATTTGATACATAAAGCCTTCATTATCTCAACATGATGTAGCTACAATTGTGCTGTGATGTCCCGCTTACCTCACAGGTAATGGAAATGTATCAGAGTCGATCTTCGAATAGCAACTGTTTGTAATTTTTATCTTAAAGTGCGAGGCGATTAACTTAGTTTCTGCATTTAATTCACATCATAAACAACTGACATAGAACTCAAGTGTTGTGTGCCTTTAAAACAAAAGTGTATCCATGATGCCACACTATACGCTTGCATCTGAAACACAAAACTCAGACCAGAAGCTTGAAGGTGTGGGGCTCAGGACACACGGCCTGGCTGTTCTCCTCGTGGTTATATAATGCATGTCTGCTAAATGTTGTCGTTATCATTACACAATCGTTGGATTTAGCAGAGGGATATATAGGTCAGAGCCTTGAGGAAATGCAAAGCTTACATCAGAAAGCATGCTCTTGTCCGTTTGTTTGCCTGTGTTGCCTCCATATCAACTTCTGTTATCAGCGACTGAGTCCCGGAGCTGGGTGACAGTTTGAACTAACATGTAAAGACTGGGCTTTGCTGTAATGTTGCATTATTCATTCACTTTTCAGCTATCTTCCTGTTACCAATGCAGCTATTTTAATTCATTCAAGCATGCGATATGAACAGTATTAGTCAATCTTTTTGAAGTGGTCAGCTTTTGGACAGCGTTCGGCATCAAGCAGAAATTTACCAAGAAAATCCATTAAAGCCAGTAATGAGCCAAGTCTTTGAAACTCTGCATCACTGGTGTGACCATAATGACTTCCCAGCGCCGCGTCTCTGTTCATCTCGATTTTCTTTGCCATGCTCCCATCTTGATGTCTGCTGTACTATACACAACTGGTGTTACTGTTAATTGCTTATGAGGAGAATGTAGCCTAACTGTTTGAACTGGTTGATGTCACATCTTGCCCTTTTTATTTCTGTAACTACACTCCTGGGAGAGACGTGCTTCTCTTTGTTGTGTGGTTAATGCGTCTAATAAGGAAGAGTTTCAGATTGTATTGCCCTCCGTCATTAAGACTTTGTGTTACCCTCTTTCTCATTAATGAAACATGGGGAGTATGTAAATCAAATTCAAATTTTATTTGTCACGTACACAGTCATACAATGTATATGGTGCATGTGGTTTTGTGATGTATTTGATAGCTGTTATTATCTATGCAAAAAAAACAAGTCAGGAGGATTTGAATGAGTTCACGTGATACACCCATGACTAAAAAGACCGGTCGAGCAAATGTAACTTCTGGCTCCAACAAGCAAAGGCCCCACATATGCACTCAGCAGCGGACCATTAGCACTTAGCCCCTGCTTAGCATTTGTAGGACTGTGACTTTTCGGGCCAGTGCTGGGACAGAGCTGTACAGATGCCAACATTTTAATGAGTGATGTCACAACAAAACTGACAGCTGAGCCGGAACAACAGGCTTCAGTTGTGGCTGGCTGTAGTTTGTTGACACGCTGCCCGGAGAGCAGAGGGATTTTATGCTGCACTTACTGCTGATCTCACCATAGAAAAGAGACGAAGCTCTTTGGCTGTTTTCCAGGTGTTAGAATTCAAGCACCGCTCGGAGGGTGACTACATAGTACCAAGGGATGTCTTTTCCTTTAGCTCAAAATTTAGTTCGTTAATTTAAAGCAATGCAGGACAAAAAAAAAAAAGAAAAAGGAAAGATTCCAAGTCTTGCATAAGTGTAGGTCCCATATGGCTTTTTGGTTAAAGTTCTATACACAAACTAGCCCTCTGGACACCCTGGATACATTGTGAGAAATGTGCTCTATGTAACCGATGACACCTGTACTGCAGAGTAGTCAGTTTGAAGTAAACACATCAGATAAAACTTGCAGAGCAGGAGAAGTAAAGCTGTTTAACTTTGCATCTCATTTTTGTTCGGTTCCTCTGTGGTTTGAAAATCGAACACATGACTAGAGCTGGACGCAGGGTTTTTCTTCTGTGTATTAAGCAGTCACCATAAAAAATATCAATGTAGTTTTTTTTTTTAAAGTTTTTATTGTTTTGTTTTCAGCATATATTGTATTATGTGTTTGCTTCATATTAATAGGATGTAAAATGAAGATACATAAAAAAACATACCCCAAAGCACCTTTTACTTCTGTGGATTTTTATTATTAGTTACTGGAACATTAATTTCCTAATATCTATGACTATGAAGTTTGGGTGCTGTCACATTTTCAGACTATTTCTGGTCAGGAAATCATCCTTCAGCCCGTTGTCAAGTCAAGATGCCAAACTGAAATCTATTAGGTCTGTGGTACTGCTAGTGAGTCGTGTGTTAGGCACATTCCTGGTGGCTTTTTGGGTTTTCAGTTTGTCCTTCTGTTTGTCTTTTGGTGTTTAGTGATTAACTGTCCTCCTTGCAGAGTGTGCCCATCTGCTGCTGGCCCACAATGCACCAGTGAAGGTGAAGAACGCTCAGGGATGGAGCCCCCTCGCCGAGGCCATTAGCTACGGAGACCGACAGATGAGTAAGTATCTCTGACTCGCTGAGTAGCTGGCTTTGCTCAATAAAACACTCACGCAGAGGTTTGAAACTGATGTTGGTCAGTGAACTCGTTTACTAAAGCGAGGCATCAGGCTTGCACCAGTGGGAGAAGGCAAGAGAGAGAAGTTTTCATCAACAGATATAAATCAACAAACGGCTCTGCACATTCTTCCACGCGGCCGCCTCGCAGTGAGGCCACCACACCGGCCTGGCTCTTTTGTCCCTCAGAGGGGGGCATTCCTCAAGGCCCTCTGGCTTTTGTATTCCAGTGAAAAGCAATTCATTAGATATTTCCCTCAGTCCTGATAGGCTGATTATGCTCAAGCCCATATCACACGTGTTTTTGTCCCACGTTTCATAATGGCCCAAAAGTTTGTTTTGAAACAGTGAGAATGTTTTGTATTATTTCACTGTCACGAGTACCTGTGGCACTGTACAAAAAGTCACGTTAGATTTTTTGTAATGACTGAGGGAGAATGGATTGAATGACAGCTGTTACAGTTTTGCTAGTACCGTAGTGCTCTGCTAGTGAGAATTTCACCTGCAATCTATTTAGAGCTTTTGATGCCAGAAACAGGAAGGCTTGAGGTTTGTTCACTGTGGTGGGGTCTGTAGCTGTGGTGAATGCATTAAAAGTATTTTACAACCCTTCACTACTGCTACAGAACTACCAGGTTAGGTGTTGATTGGCCCACTTCATTCTCAGCTATTGGAACATCTCAAGTACAGCATTCGGATTTTACATATAAGTTAATAAGTTCCAGTTAAAAAATGACTTTGCTAACCTAGTACATGTTGATACATGAATGAAAGAGCTTGCTCTTTCATTCATGTATCCACACAGCCACTTCGCACCAATGTTACGTCATAAACGGAAGCAGCTTTAAGTTCCTCCATCGACTGCTTCCTCTAATGAACTGACTCAAAGTATGTCTGTTGACTGAAACCTCTAATGAACTCTAATGACATTTCATCTTACAGCTGGCAGGTTTCTTGTGCAGGTGACCATGCAGGTACATGTTGCAGTAAGGTTTTAAAGAAAGGTGTAGCTCTCTATTCTCTGCTCAACATTCATTCCCCGTATGTTGTTGCGACACAGTGCGTTTGTTACCCGGGTGTGTGGCTTTCCGTTTGAACGAGGAGACAAAATGTGGCTCAGAAATAGTTTTTGTCATGTGTTTGGTTCAGAAAGAGCTATTTCAGTCCTCGCTTGCCTCTGCCACACAGCTGTGTTGTCAGCTTCAGGGACTTGTTCAAAGAGAGTTTCAGTCATATTACTGTATGTGAGGCAGGGAGCTGCTTTTTCATGTGGGTGTCAGGCAGTAATGGTCTCACTAGCCTGAATAAACAACCAGACTTGGCAAGAAAAGTTTAAGTTGAAGAAGTTTGGCTTAAGAAGATCCTTTTCTCTTTCTGTGTCTTTGTAATAAGCTTGAGTTTAGATTTTTCTCACATGTTTTCTTCCTGTATTCAAAATTTATAGAGCTATTAGGAGTCACTTATAAATATCCACGATTAAGGCATTAGAATAGATTAGAATTAGAATAACTCATGATTCATCAAGTCATACATACACAAGATCACTTCATAATAGAATTAGTGCCAACAATCAGCAGCATTCATACATACAGAATAGAAATGCATCACAGCGTCTTATTTTTCTGTATACTAATTGCTTTTGGCTGAAATAATCCCTGACTATTAAATCACCCTGAGGGCACAAGTTCAACATCAAATAATCACTAACTGGCTTTCTTGTAGATAGAATCATCGTTATCCATAAAATTCATCTTCTTATCAGTATATGTTGCAGTATATGCTATTAATGTTATGGTGTTATATGTTATAGTGCATGTGTGAATCAAAACAAGGCAGCATTCAGTAACAAATGAGGAGATTTATATTACTCCTCCAACCTGTGCAGAAGAGTCAGGGTTAGAATTCCTGTAAAAGTAAAGGCACCAACAACACTATCACCAGCATATTTGAACATTTTCAGTTGGATAATTTTTATTTCTGAATATTATTATCTTGATTGACTGACTGAATGATATTTTACATTTTGCTTTTTCGGGTGATATGTGTGGCATTAGAAGGAAGAAAAGTTGTTTTTTGTTTTTTTATTAAGGCCATAGCAAAGCAAACGAATTCTTAAATGTTATTTTCTTATTTATTAATTATAAGCTGCCATAGTTTTATTTTAGCTTGTAACTAGTGAATTTTTCTACATTTATTTGCAAACAAAGGTTTGTTTATAGCCTCACTGTAACCTCACTGACAAATTAATGTAGAGCAAAATTATTGTGCATATAAAAATATGACAGCACAGGCTGCAGGGATAAAGAACAACAGAATTCTGTTTCAGCTTGTAATTATTTGTTATGTCTAAAAATTACATTTTCCTGATATGATTCAGAGCGTTTAAATGAAACTAAATTGAATCAAGCTCCCTGCATGTGATATGTCATCTTCAGTTAACTCGGCCGTTTGAGTTAGCTTGCAAAATTTGTCGACCTCGGTGAGTTTTCGCATCCATTTAATATTCTGGCCTGTGTCATTTTGAACTTTTCCCACATTCTTGGAGACCTGCCAGCAGCAGCCCTCCACCTGCGTATCTTGTTAAATAGTTGCCCTTTGTGGTAATGTAAAAGCAAGTTTTTTGTCTTGACTCTGTCTCTTTTTATTAGTGTGGAGGTGAAACTGCTGAGATCACTCGACTAATTAGTGCCAGCAAAGTGCCCCGATCAGTATCTCGGTGAATTAGTGCCAGCGTGGAGAGTCAGTTGGGTTTAGTGTTGAAACGGCCCGCATTGGTTTCTCAGTCTGTGTTGGCTGGGTGGTCTGTGACCAGATGGTGAGATTTTACTCCCTTCCTTGTCCTGCTGCGAGGCGGTGAGGATCAGGAGGAGCCCCATCCAGAGCTTGTCTACACTCATTAGGCAGCCAGGCCACAAAGACACCCTCATCCTGTAGTTGTGTCTGTGCCGGCTGGCGCATGTGCGTTCCTGTGCTCTCATTTGGCCTAGTTTTACCGTTGAGTCCTCTGCCCCTCTGTGCTGCTGCACGGGGAGCACCAGTTAGACAATATGAACAACATGTTTGTGTATGTTGACTCGCCACGTGGACATGGAGGAGGGCACAGGAGATGGTCAGGCTGATGACTATGCCATATGGGCACTGCTGCTTTTAGTCCTATTAAAATGTAGGACGGGCGGGTTCTCAGTGGCCAAACATATCCCCCCCTTTTTTTTTCATAACTGCTTCCATGACTTAATCACTGGAATAGTTGTTGTCATTTATTCCCTTCATGGCTTCGTCAAAAGCACCACAGTTATGTTAGTGAGCAACTGATGCTCCCACTCCCTAATAAGCATCACATAACATCTAAATAGTTGTTGTAAATTTGCGTGGAACCGTTTTCTTTTGCACAAGTCTCCTGCAGCCAGTGCTGCAGAACGCTTGTTAATGTGACCCATCATGGCTAAAAGCCCCCTGTGAGCGTTCCTCTCCCCTAGTTCGTTAAGGAGGTTAAAGGAGTTGCTCATTAACAGGCAGCTCTGTATCTGCCATTGCTGCTCCCTTTGAACTTCCTGGAACGGTTTGATCCCTGCAGGCTATGCATCAGGGTTGGTTGGATGATGCTGGGAGTGCCCCATTTGGCTCCAGGAAGCTGGTAAATCTCAGTAAAAATTGCTGTAGCCTGTAGCACTTTTTTTTTTCATTGTTGACATGATTCGCTTAGAGAAACCGTTAAGTACACAGTATTTCCTGTACGTTTAAAAACGTCTTGCCCTAAACTTTAACCTTACCAATATTGCAGGTCTGCCCTTTGCTGTGCAGCATAAAAACAGATGGTATGATATTTTTGGGCATGAAAGAAGCACAGTATCTGTCATTCTGATCACCACCTGTAATTTTAAATAAAACTGACGATGTTCTGCAAGGCACTCAGATTGTGGGAAATCTTGAAAGATGCCCATATGGAAGTGAAGCCCAGCACCCTTAATTTTAGAAATGTTCAAGTAATCATGATTAACCTCCGAGGACCTGGCGTCCACATATGTGGACATCACATTTTGGGTTATTTAGACCAAAATACTCAATTTTGCTCTACAAGGGCCTGATATCCACTTATGAGGACATTATACTGCTACTGTTACTCAAAATTTTAAACGAATATGCTCATATGTGGCTCTTATTTTTCTTAAAAACAAAAATAAATTTAAAAAAAAAATCTGGCAATTTTTCGTTTTTACATTCATCGGGCCCCAATGTGACCAAATTTCAAAGAGAAATTAAAAATGCTGCTGTGGAAGAGTTCGGGTTAAGGACAGCCTGTCTTTCAGGGAGTGTGGAGAAAATGGTCAGATTTGCCAAAACATGGTTGTTAAACTTTTTTTTTTTTTTTTAAACATGGTTGATCAACTCACCGTAGAATATTTATTAAGTTTAGCAGTGGGATCGGATCCAGTAAAACAGGGTTATAAAAAATATTCATGGCAAAAAGTAATGTGCCATCCAATAACCTTAAATTAAACTTTGATATGTTTTTGTATAGAAAAAGCTGGTGTGTCACTTTTTTTCTCTTCTGTTTTTCTGCTCATCTTTCCGTGCGCTCTCAGTCACAGCGCTGCTGAGGAAGCTGAAGCAGCAGTCCAGGGAGAGCGTGGAGGACAAGAGGCCCAAACTGCTGAAAGCCCTCAAAGAGGTAACGTAGTCCTAAAGTCCTGCTAGAAGCCAGTTTTGCCACTCTGCACCCAACTTTGGCAGCCTCTTTTTGTTTTGTTTTGTTTTTTGTTTTTTGGCCGCTATTTTGAAGCCTCTGCCCTGAACGAACTGAGTTGGAGCCGTAACTTTATTTTAAATACTCAATGGACTATTAAAAAAATACATTTGCTCAAATTAAGTTTTAAAAAGTCTTTTTACCTTCAAGTTATACTTCTACAGCTTCATAATGGCTAATTCCAGAGTGCTGACACCATCGATGACTCTCACCAGAGCACTAATGTCATGCTAATTAATTCAGTAAACCAATAAAACCAGCCCTTTTTTTTTTTTTATTGTAACAAATAGATATGCCTGCCACTACACAGATGAAATTGCAGTGAGTCTCTGCTTTGCATTTGTGTCGGTTAAACCACAGGATTTTTCGAGTACCATTTCTCTCTTTTATAATGTCTCTGATAGTCCTTGCTGCTCCTGACCCTTTGATGGGATATCTTGTTTTATGGTCATCAGATCTTTTTACCTGTCAGAGTGCTCTCATTCAATTCTGTCCTGTTTCTTTTCCTTTCACTGGGATCTATTCTGCAAGCACAGCCTTAGCACATGTCAGGGGTAGACATTTGTTCAAACACAAGTAAGAGAAACAAGACACTGCAGACCGACTCAGAGAGTATTAGAAAACGTGCGCACGGGTGAATGCCTCTGAGAAGACACACACACCGAGTGCAGGCTCGGTTGCTTTATTTATAGTGAAAGTAAGTTACATAGTACTTCCTCTTTTAACAGAAAGGGGAGAGGTCAGGCATTATCTCAGCTTATCTGACCTTGCACACATACACTGAAAATAACAATGCAGAAGTATATCATGCTTATCTGACATCACACACTGAGGTAAGGAATGCATTATGTTCTCTTTAACAATAAGCTTGGTTATGTGAAAATATATGAACACACAAAATATAAGGCACACTTGATTATATTGTATTTATAGAGATTTGGTTATATTGTATAATGTAGAAAATCTCTTGACAGCACACCTCATTCAGGTTTGTCATTCACAAATTACTGTCATTGCAATGAGCCAGGAAGGACGCATACACACAAATTATCAGATGGTGCGAGTAGAAGATCTTGATGCTCTTGTGACCGCGTGGTATGACATCATATGTACAAACTGTAAACATGTAACTAGTCGCAGACATGTTGATCAGGGTGAAATGATCCCTTTAGCTTTGTTGGTCTCTTGTGCCTTTTTATATCACTTTTAAATACATTCTGTAAATGTTTAGACATAGACAGACTGGCATACATGTTTATCAGAGTAAGAACCTTTTTCAATGTTGCTGTGGTGTTATTGCTAAACATGAAGTTATGTAGCCAAACTGTAGGCGTTAATCATTTAGAGATTTTGGCCTCGAGGTCAGCTGTGCAGTAATGCTGAGGAAATCAAGAACAGGACACGAGCAAATAAAACTCTGCGTTTTATCGTGTTTAAAGAGGTTATACCACTTCACCTGACCTTCCTCCCTCACTGTAAAAGTTTTAAAGTCTCAAGTACTTGACAGACCTCGAAGGCTGTATTTTCCCTGAAATGATGAGAGCGGCGATTTTCTTGTGTCATCATCTCTCTGAGATTATAAAGCTCTGGGAAGTGATGATCCTCGGCCAGCCTGACATCATTGCTGACGTGTGGATTGAGACCACCGATCGTAGCGGTGATCCAAGCCTTACAAGATAATTAGACTGTACTGAGGTGGGGTTTGCTATGTAAAGAAGCAGAGGCTCAGTTATACTTTCATGTAAAGTGAAACGCTGGCGTGCTACTTTTATAATCTCATTAAATAAAACCAAATATGGTGTCCAAGTCTGTGGTTTAATTTATTTTTCTGTTGCATAGAGCTCGCTATGTCACTATTGTTACAGTGGGTGAATTGTTCTGTCACTATCAAAACCATCGTCCTCGTGGTGTAACTCAGTAGGAGTACTATTTATTTTTGAGTATTTTTAATAATTTATTTATTTTCAATCTGGTGGCTGTGAGGCACAGAGAGGGTAGGGAAGTTGGAGAGTGTTGAGAGACAGACTCTGACATTGTGGGTTTCCGGCCTTTTCATCAGATCTGTGGAATAATAATCAGCAGTAGAAACACGTAGCCTCACTCCTTATTGATTTTTCTTTATCTGTGTTCACAGCTCGGAGACTTTTACTTGGAGCTTCACTGGGACTTCCAAAGTTGGGGTGAGTCAAGTTTCTCTGTCTGCTCTCCTTTGACAGTTTCTCAGATTTGATCCACTGTGGAAATGAATCACATGTCATTGTTCTGAAAAACGAACACTAAGGAATCTCAGGGAGAAGAACAGACTTAGTGTTCAGGTGGTTACGGATGGATTACCGTGTATCATGAGGGACGTTGAGTGACGTCAAGCTGAAAATGACGGTGCCTGTTTGAAATGAGCCAATACGCCTTCCTTTAAAATGGATGTCTCACCTTTAATGATCTAATACATCAGGTAAAACATAACAGCGGACCTCACAGATGGAGCACGGTGTGTGGCGATAGACGAAATGCCTTCACTAGAGCTCAAGCATCAGCATTTGCTTAGCTTGCAGACCAAACCCAGGACTGTAGGCCTGGGCTGATTTCTGTGTACTCAGTGTGTCTTTGTGAATTATTGACAAGGTGAATAGGGTTATGTAATACACACGTGATGGTAACAAAATGTAAAATGGTTACATAAGGATATATTTTTGCCAGTTGAGATGGTGTAATAGTGAAAGTTATATTTTTAAGGTTTGTGTGCTCGGAGAACAACACAGACTTGTATCAGATGCACATCTTGCTTATTGACTGGTCTTTATTTTCTGTTGTTGTTTTTGTTAATGCGCAACTATTCTTCTGTACTTTGGAGCAGCAAGTAGAGTATCATGCCTTCAGTTACTTAATACGATAGGGACTGTGAGTTATTAAATATTTAGCTGTTGAACTACTTCTGGTATGTGGCACTCTAGTTTCCAGGTTTATATGCCACCAAAGCTTTGAAATCTGCAGTTTTTTTTCCTCAAATGTGCTTTCTAAATTTAGACGTTTTACACACCCTTACTGTATCTTTTCATGTTGCAGTGCCTTTGCTCTCCAGAATCCTGCCTTCAGATGCCTGCAAGATCTACAAACAAGGCATCAACATCAGGCAAGTCCTGTCAACAAATGTTCATTTAAATAGCATTCTGACATTTCAAAACTCAGAGTCACTTCTCAAGCTGCCTGTTAAAGTAAACCAGAAGATGTAAGCCCTGCCATATTAAACATTTCCCAGAGAAAGCCTGCTCTTCGTGCACTTTGTTTTTAAGGCTTGCTGGTTTATTTGTAACTGCTGCTGTACACAGCATCCACTCGTCTTTCTTTTCTCTACTTCCAGTTTCTCAGTTTTGTTAACTAGAGTGTGAAATCAGCGCCTGCAGTATGAGCAGTACGAGGAAGCCGAACAGCGATCCCTCTGTGCGCACAACTCTTCCTTCTGTTTCGCTTTAAATCACAGTCTCATAGATGAAGCTACTGTACAGTCTACTGTGCTGAGTAGCTCACTTACAAAGAGCATCAGCAGAAATTCATCACACCCTGACACATGCTGACGCAGTCTCAACAGTGAATCTACAGTAGGAATATATGCCGCTGTGCTCCAGCGCCTTTCAGGCAAAAATCCAACGCTATGCAGGCTTGAGGGCTGGCTTCCACATTTACAGCATATGCACATAGATTTTCATACATATATGACAAATCCTGCCACCCCTTTATCACGCACGTAAACCTATGCCTCTATGTTTGGGTTTATATCAGCACAGTCTATTTGAGGATTGAATTGAGTTTGTAAAAGTGTGTGTGCGCGCGCGCGCGTGTGTGTGCGTCTTCACTCTTCCTTATGAGGTAACCTTGATGTGGAGCTTGTCATTATTCTGTGAAACCGCTCCTGGCTGTCTAATTTGGTATTCAAAATGCCCTCTTATTATGCCAGAGTTGTAGGGAGAAAAAGGGAGAGCGAGAGACGGAGCGGGTGAAAGGAAAAAAACTGTCACAGCAAGTTCATTTACATACCAGCTCCACGCTGTGTCAGGCCTATCATACCTACCCGTAGCACCTACCGCTTTGTGTGCATTCTTCTCAAGCAGATCACTTATTCTCTTTGCCGTCACGCTTTATTTCAGGACTACCCACTCTGACAACACAAAGAAAATTTTGAAAAGTGCTGTTGGACTCCCGTGGCAGTGATTACCATACACATTGTCTCCGACCTTTCAAAAGTGTAACATCGAGCACAGTTTTGTCTTCGCTCACAGTTTTGACACGGTTGTGCTGCTGGCCTGAAAAGTTAACTTGAGCTCACAATAATTCTGACTTTTGTCTCCTCTGTGTATGTTCACGATGTGTTTATGCAGACTGGATACAACCCTGATAGACTTCACTGACATGAAATGCCAGCGGGGTGACCTCAGTTTCATCTTTAACGGCAATGCTATTCCCTCAGAGTCTTTTGTTGTGCTGGATAATGAACAGAAAGTCTACCAGCGGATACACCATGAGGTGTGTGAAACCCTTGGGGCCCTTTAATTTGTGATGTCTGTTAAGAACAAAGCAGCATATTTAAAGTTTTGTCATTGACTTGAAAAATGCAGGTTTGTGATTCTACAGTGAAGACAACTAAATCTAAAGTTGTTTAGTTGTGTTTAAGTAAATTATATAACAGTGTCCCTACATATTTTGGTATTTCTTATGTCTAGCAGGAATATTTGACCTGATGACAGCACTAGACCAAAGGTCAGGGCATCTAAATGTTAACAGATGTAACCCTCTGGGAAACTACAACAGTTCAACATCTTGTGCAAACACTTCAGAAAGAGTTGGAGGAACCGACTGACATCATTGTTTCCAACACTAGGATGTGGCTGTTCAGTGTTCACTATGCATGATGCATAATGATGTGCTATATTTATTTATTTATTGTACACTTTAAGGAGTCGGAGATGGAAACAGAAGAAGAAGTGGATATTCTGATGAGCAGCGACGTGTACTCCGCCACACTGTCCACCAAATCCATCACGTTCTCTAGGGCGCAGACTGGTTGGCTGTTCAGGGAAGACAAGACGGTGGGTGTCATTTGTCAGCTTTTAGAAACTCTGCTCTGACTGTGGACCTTCAGGGACTTTTAAAAGTTTAAGACATAACGACTGTAGTCAACTTTTGAACCCAGTTCTTGTACTTTATAACTCAGTTGACTGGGATAGCTGGTGAAATTAAACTTTACTTATGGTTTCACAGATATATCAGTGTGTAACGTGACATTGATTGCAATATCTCATTTTTAGGTTGTTGTGTTTTTTTGTTTTGTTTTTGACTGTTTTCTTTAAAAAAAACGGACCTGAAAAGAACATCAGCAGCCTTTAGACCGGATCTGAAGCCTGATCGATATGAGATTTTAATACCATGTATTTGATGATCATCAGATATATGGACGGATACCAAAACCTTTTTTTTTTCTTCCAGACACATGAGACATAAACAGATTTTGCTAATGTTGTTAAGTGTGTGTATTTATGAGTCCTTACTATAATAATAAGACGATGGCCTTGTTTTGCCGACGGGGAAATTTGAGCGTTCGGTGGTAAACTATTCAGTGTTAATTCATAACAAAGGTGTTTTTCTTCTTTAGCTTCATCGTTTTTATTTATTGGCAATTTCAAATTCCAGTGCCAACATATCATATTTCCTGTTGTAACCCCCACACCAGGAAGGAAAGGCAGTAAATACATCAGAGAGGCAGTGATGACCCCAGGAAGGGAGCTCAGGTGACAGGATTGGGGTTCAAAACAACACAGACAAATCTGGCAGTGTGGAGTTAGTGACTGAAATATGACAGTATTGCTTTTTGCCCTCTCAATCCTTTGTCCTTTTGACTTCTGTTCGAAAGGGAAATTGGTCAGTCTGTGGCAGGGGGGAACTTATCTAACTGTTTATTAATCTCCAGGAGCGCGTGGGAAACTTTCTGGCCGATTTCTACTCTGTGAACGGCCTGGTGCTCGAGTCCAGGAAGAGGAGAGAGCATCTGAGCGAGGAGGACATCTTGAGGAACAAAGCCATCATGGAGAGTCTGAGCAAAGGAGGGAACCTCATAGAGCAGAACTTTGAGGTGAGCATCACTGACATGAATAAAGATTTATGTGTCTTTGTTTGATAACTTCACAAACCAAAAAAACAAAAACAGTCTTCCTGTGGTTATGCCTATTTTATGTGCAGTTGAAGTCCTGTTTTGAAGCTTTAACTTTAGCATTATAGCATCACATGTCAATTCTTTAGAGCCAACCTTCAGCATATTTAGACGAGAGGTTGGATTGATAAGTTATGAGCTATGGCCAAAAAGCTGCTTAGCTATCTGCATCCATATTATTAGGCACAGAGTTATGGAGTGCTATGCAACATTCCAGTTCAAGTTTATTTATATTGCAGCAGCACACAATAACAGTCATCAAATGAACTAGTGTCCTGCTAGAATCCAGCAGACTTCTTGGACAGACTGTAAAGTTAACCGCACATCAAGCCAAAACACACAAGCACTACAATCATAGTCGGGAGGTCCAGTTCAGTGACTTGAATTTGGAGACATGAAGTCTGGCAGACAGCTACCAGCTGCAGCTGCCTGTAACGGCATCCAGGCGTCCTTCAAAGTGGTCGTGCTCCCAATAATTCAAACTTTAGGTCCTGATAAGATTTAAATAGGTGAGTTAAGTACATTTTAACAAAGACCTCTCGCTTATGAAAAGGGAAGTGGAGACCAAAGGTTTGTGGTAGTAAACTGAAGTTAGGTGCTTAACATCTGAATCTGTGAAGGGTGACTCTGTTTGGGCCAGGAAATGCAGTTTTTATCACTAAACGTTTGTCACCATACTTCTTTTAACCTTTTTTATTTCTACAGGGAGATACAGTGCTGCAGGTTTGATGGGCACTGAAATGTACTTAATTTACATTTCTCTAGTTCATTTTCCCACAGGTTCTCATTCAGCAGTGAAGTTAAAGTCGTTAAATTTGTGTTACAGTTTTTTTTCTTTAACTTGGGTCAGTTTGTTCTAACATGAATCCTCGAGTGCACCTGTGTATCAAGTGCACCTGTACACCTCCAGCACTTTGTCGATAAACATTGTCTTTACTTATACCTGCAGCGTAACCACCAGTCCAATCCTGAAACTGTCCTGTCCCGCTGGAACATTGGGGTAGGACACGAGCCTCTCAGACAAAATAAACCTCACAGTACTCCTCACCCCCGTGTCCATACAAAGATAAATCCTACAGAAACGGACCCTGTCGAGCCACTTTGTATGGTTTATTGAAAAATTCCTGACTGGATCCCCACTAATGTTCCTTTTGATGTTTTTATTTGTTTGAAGACAGAATGAACAAATGCCCCTGAGCCACTCTGCATGGATTCAAATTCTACCACTGCCCCCCAGTGGTGAAAGCTACTAAGCTGTTCATCGCTCACCCACCATCCCCTCACTATAGTATGTTCGAGAGGAAGCCGTAAACACAACCACTCTGTGAACATAAAGCCTCTCGACACACAATGGACGCTCACGGCTTTTTGTTCTGTTTTTGACCGTCCTGTGTTCTGTGTTGGGCTTTGTTTCATCAAAGTGTTCTCTGTTGTCTGTCAGAACTTTGTGCTGATGTGAATTGGTGCCTGCTCTTGTTTAAAGTGGGGGGGAAAACAGTTTGAAGGGATATCATTTTTTGTTTTAGTTTTGATGTGAAAATAGTCTCGCCTCCACACCTGTGGAAAATGATACATGGGAAGTGGATGAGATAAGCAGCTGCTGTGACGCAACGGTGTTTACTACAGCAGGAGAGAACAAGTCAGTCTGTGGACGCAGGCAGAGCGTGGGAGGCTTTGGAATAGAGCTGGACACTATTGATCGCACAGATGAAAGCTAACCCCCCCCTCCCGGTGCCGTGGAATGATGGGGGAGCAGGTCCGGCATGCCAGCAGATCAAGGTCTCCACAGCCTGTGTGTACTCTGTCCTCATCACAACAATGTGCCAGGCCTGGTACACAGTGTGAGAGAGGACATAATAAGGCTGCACACCTTATGTCAGCCATCTCTTGGCACAGAGGTGTCTCGTCATCCAGAACCTGTTTTCAGATTCTTCTGCCCTAGTTGTCGTACTCAACCACAGCTTACAAAACAGAGATCGGCTGGTTTAATAGTGATTTAAAAAAAAATCTGAACTCTGGCAGAGCAGGGAGCTAATATTTAGGAATAGCAGACTGTCAAAGCACCTCGTAGTTCAGAGTCATCCAGAACAGATCGTCCAATCTTAATATGAACTGACACCGAAGAAGAACATTAAATCAAGAAGGCCAAGCGCCAAACGTTTTCCAATTTTTTGTTTTTAAAAAAAAAATTATTTCTTTTGAAGAAAGTTGTCTTTGATCCTTCGTTGCTCGTGGGGAGAGTCACTCACTTCAGCTGATAAAAATGATCTGGTGAATGAATCTGATACGGCAGCGTTACAGCTGAATTTCAACAAAGCTTAACATTTGAAGGCTGTTTACTGTGCAGCTCCTGTTTATTCAGTTAAGATCACTGGTTCACACAGTTGTTATCAACCATGAACAATAACATAGAATCTAATTTCAAGGCCGGCACAACAGCATCAACAGCTCTCCTTCTCCTCCTTCTTCTTCTCTGTGACCGTTTGTGACGCTCACCCGCTGAATTAACTAAAGATTTAACATCACTGAATCAGGACTTTCTAGATTAAGTTTGGTTGATTCCCGCTTTTAGTAATTACTGATTTAGCTTTAATACTATGCTAACATTTAGCTTATTATATAAAGTTACTTTGCTGTTGTTGGATGGCTGTTAATTATGTCAGCATAAAAGTATACTGCTTAGTGATGCGCTGGGGCCCTCTAGTGGCATGTGCCGTGTATGTCATTGCTCTGCGGGGAAAAATTAAAGGTGTGTAGGTAAACACTAATGTTGATATAAAAGTAATGACAAAAAACATCTGTATGTCACAACTTAGATCAGTTTTAACATTTTTTTTGTTAGTTTCACTCACTGTTTTTAAGTGTGACCTTTCAGTATTTTACACTTTAGCCTAACCATGACCTTTTTTTAATCTCTTTTCTGACTTTTAGCCAGCAAGAAGGCAATCTCTAACCCCCCCGTCACCCAACACTATATCCTGGGAAGAATACATCACGGCTGACAATGGAAAGTAGGTGTCTGAAGTGTTTGGGAATAAATAAAGCAGGAATCTCTACGTGTGCCAAATGCAATATTCACATAGGTTGATGTTTTAGTTACTGGAAGAACACTGGTAGTTTTCCATGTCTGCATTAATGAGCTGTGAGCTCTTCCTGACTGAACTGCCTTCATCGTGGGATAAAATTTTCTGTCTCAGAGCTCCTCATCTAGGAAGAGAGCTGGTGTGCAAGGAGAGCAAGAAAAACTTCAAAGCCACAATAGCCATGAGTCAAGACTTCCCTCTGAGCATCGAATCGTAAGTCTTCATTTAAGCTGCCCTCCAGATGGTTATTAAAAAGCAGGCAGCATCATTTTCTATTGGTATTTTCAGGCTTGTTTAGTGGGGATAAAGGGGGAAATTATTCATTCATTGAGACCTAAATGCTTTAGTAAAATAGACTTTGTTTTTGTTTGTTGATTTGGGTTCTCGTGTCCCTCAGGTTACTGAATGTTCTGGAAGTGATTGCACCCTTCAAGCACTTTAATAAACTCAGGGAGTTTGTTCAGATGAAGCTCCCCCCTGGCTTTCCCGTCAAGCTCGGTAAGCAGAGTTTTATATGGTGTTGCAAACAGTAGTCTGCTGATTGATGTTCATGACTTTTTCGTGTGATGTGTTCTTCATGTCATCCATATAATTGTGCTCTCGGCTCCCCGCAGACATCCCCGTGTTTCCTACGATCACGGCCACGGTGACGTTTCAGGAGTTTCGCTACGATGAGTTTGATGAATCCATTTTTAGCATTCCCAATGATTATAAAGAAGACCCTAGCCGCTTCCCCGACCTTTAACCTCACACACTGGACACTGAACCGCAAACAAGCAACGAGGCAACATTATGCTACAGAGGGTACTTTTTGAATTTAAGAAACAAAACAAAAAACATGAGGAATAAAAACTGTGTTTTGCGACTACCCCTCGCCCGCCCCGACTCTGAATACAGACGGCGACCAGACAGCCTAACACACCTAAATTTAAATCGGAGGTAGCGGGTTGTTCGACATCTCCTCGTGTCGCAGGTTTGAACTTTACCTTTTAGATTTGATTCGATGCAGCGTCCGAGGCAGGAAGCGCAGGTGACTGTGAGAATCTCATCAGTGAAGGGGCATTGGAGTTAATATGAGAAACAACACAGCAGGTGAATTTTCTGTATATTCAGTACGAGTATGAAAAACAGCAGCTCAGCTGATGCTTTGTATTTAAGTATGTAAGTAATGTTCATAAAGGGACTGTTTTAAACTGATGTGTAGTTAAAGCACTGAGTGACTGTGAGAGACGCTGGAGAGGAATTCCACTTGAAATTGATTTTGAGATCAATTTTTCACTTTTCAAAACACTCGTGAAAAATCATCAGCCTTTTTTTAAAAAATATTTTATGATCTTACATTTATTAAATTACATATCATAATTTATGTCCTAATCTATGTTACAGGCCTGTGTAAGAACTCTATTAAAGAACACACTAGACTATTCCTATTTAATGATTAAGGATGAAATGTAAATGTCCAAAGGGGTCGAATTATTACTAAAAAAGTGTTACTTAAAAAAAAAAAAAAAAAGGATTATAACGGCCATGTTAAGTAAACAAGAAAGTGAAAGGTCTGTTATTTTAATTTGGATGTAAGTTTGAAATGCCAAGAATAAGCTTGACATTTGACTCAACGATATTCTTGGGATGTGAGGTTAATTTAATTAGTTTTTTCTTAAGGTGGCCTTTAATAATCCTTTGAGAAGTTTGTTTTGCATAAAGCTGAGTACTTTTTGTAGATAAAAGTCCTTAAAAAAATCAGTTTTCCGTAGAATTCCACTTTAACTGTGCACATTTTTAACGTGTGTGTGTGTGCGTGCGTGTGCGCGTGCGTGTGTGTGTGTGTGTGTGTGTGTGTGTGTGTGTGTGTGTGAGCGATGATTTTTACTGGCACAGAGTCAGTGAATATTTGAGGCACTATTTGGATCCACTACACCTACTCGCCTTCCAGCTGACTTCTTAGACTCATGTTGTGAAGCTGAATCTTTAAACCTGCATTTGAAATATTAACTTTTAATGGCGGCAGTGGTAGCGATGCTGCAGATTTTAATGGTACTGCGAAGTCTGAGCGACAGGGCAGTGTAAGTTAGGCTAACCCAGCCTTTTGTTTTTTACTTCATCAGATTGTTTTGTTGTTCTTTTTTAACTGTGTAACCAACCGCACAGTTGTGCTAAAAGAGGAACTCTGGGGATTGTACAGTGAGCAGGTGTCTGGGAATCAGTAAGTACAGCATTCATGCCCCTTTTTTTTCTTACACTTAACAAAAATCAGGCATTTCCACCGCACACTATAGAAATACATGTTCAGTTATTGATTTGTCTTTTACTTTTTTTTATTCCTACGTGTTTATGGGTTTCAGACATCCTCTGCAAAAAGAAGAGTTGTGTAATGTTTTTTATTTTTATGCATCATGTGACATAATTTGAGACTGTTGGTTTGTAAATGGTGGGAGTTGCTTTTTTTGTACATACTTATGTTGCTTTAACAAGAAAAAAAAAAGAATCTCTTAATTGTTTTGTTGGATTTTTTTCTTTCTACTCCCTGGAGATGTGTGGAACCAATAACCTGTCAGCTGTGTGAAGAAGCTCAATATCAGTCTGTAGGAAGGAAGGAAGGAAGGGTTTAACTCTAAGGAGTCTTCGTAGGTGCTGCTATGGTTCATGAGCTCTTAATGTTGATACAGACAGCTTTCTGTGGGATGTTGCTATTGTACTGGTGGCTCAGAGTTGTTCAGCATCCTAATCATTGAAACACCGTGCTTACATATGCATATTTAGTATGATAACCAAATGCAGTTTGACTTTTCACATTCCATAGTACAGGCAGGCGCAGCTAGTGGAAGTGTGCCTCTTCACTGACATAATGCTTTACATTTATTTGATGCTCCTTCCCGAATTCAGCTGATTGGATTTGACATGTTTTCTGTAGGAAATGATTCATCCATGTCTAAATGTCAGTTGTACAGCAAAAACTGTTGTATAAGTCTGCGACACTATTTTCATATAAAATGTACCGAAATAAAAAGCCACATATCTAATGTTTGCACTCTTGTGTTTTTTCTAACTTGGTCATATTAAAACATGCGTGGCACGGATACGACACCTCATCTGGGTATCCTTTTATTCTGAGCTCGTTCTGGGGCATCCTACACTTCCTCTTCTCTTTTTCTTTTTTAACCTTTGTGGGTTTATAAGTCTTTATTTTGCGTTTTACTGGACAATGGGACAAGACATGGTTGTCAAATAGTCAATATTTCAGTTTTTGTTCAACTAAAACGGAGCTGCGATAGAAAGTTTGGTTTATAGCTTGACTGGGCAGAAAAGAGAATCCGCAGCAGCCTTTCAGAATATTTTTGTTCACGTGGTTTCTGAAACAAAGCAGAAAAAAAAAAGAGAAAAAGTTGATATATAAAGTAAAACATGACGACCTGTCCTGTACCCTTAATGGTGAGTGTTGACACCTCAGTACATATCGATAAAGATGTGGTTTGATGACCATTGGAACAGTTACCAGGTTTTTCCAAGGATAGCTGCATAGGCAGAGACCATCCTCACTCATTTCTGATGCACATTCAGTTATTTTGTTCTATACGCAGCCTAAAACAGTCAGACACCCACCAGTTCAGGGGAAAAAAGCTTCAAGGGTTACTCTTTGTTTCAAGAGTTTAAGAATTAAATTACTTTTGACAAACAAGCACTTGCACCTGAGGTGGGAGGGGCTTATAAAGAATATGTGCAGGAGGAAGGCTTTATCTACAAATATAAATTGTGGCACCCCCACCCTCTGTACAGTTCTAACTACTGCAAAGTAAGTGGTTGAGAGAAATAAAATATATTTATTTATTACTGGCTGGCTCATGACTTCTCCACACCACTGCATGCATGCCTCTAATTTAGTACTTTTCTTTCACACACACACACAATGCACTGAGCTGTTTAATTCTCAGGCAAAGTCTCTGTACATGGCAACAGTAAGCATGTATAGTTTATCCCTCAGGTTTCAGTGGAAAGAAACTCCATGAATGTAGAGATTAGGACTGAACCATAACGTGACAACACCTGAGTGAAGGTTAACAGTTGCCAGGCACCCAGAACATAACCACAGAATAAATCCCATCGTAGCAATTATTTTTCAAAATAAGGACCCTTGTGGCGCAACTTGACAGTTTACCCCAATTTTATTTGTGTCCTTTGGAAATTCTATTGCAGACAACATATTTCATTGTCACAACACATTTCAGTCTACAATGTACAATAATAAAGGGTTGTAAATAGGTCAGTAGAGATGAAACAGCTGGGTGTGTTACACAGTTAAAGCAAAACGGTTCGTTTGGAAAAAATAAAACGGGGAGTGGCAAACAACGAGCAGTGTGAATGAGGACAAAGTCCTGACCAGTAAAATATTTACAGATGCTGCGTTTTTAGAGGAAAACGCTGCGTATTCTACTGTCAGAAAGACAAACAAACTCCAATGACAAAATCTTTAAAAAGTACAGCAATGACAATTTAAAACCAGGTTTCATGTTCTTCATATTTTAGTAATTGTTTCTTATATCTTTACAAAAGTTCTGCCTCCCCCTCCCCTCCGTACACCCCACTGCCCACCCTCCTTTGCAGTGTTTCTACAGTTAAGACAAAATCTGTTTAACTTGGAGCGATCAGGCACAGACATATCGTGGCCTATATTAAAAATATAAAAAGGACAGTGAAAAGACGATGCTATCTGGTTTGGACGTTTTTAGTCGCTCATCTCCATGTCTTCCTGGTGGTGATCATCTCCATTCAGTTTGGACTTTTTGGGGATTTGACCCTCAGATCTCTCCATCTCCTCCTGGCTTTTCGGGGACGAGATTGAGTCAGAGTCGCTCTTCCTCTCGTCCTCCTCCTCCTCTCCTTTTTCGCTGTCATAACCCTGCTCCTCCTCATCGTAGTCCCGAGTCACCTGTGCCGCATTTAATCACGTTAATGACGAGCAGAGTAATGCATCCAGCCACCTGTCTCTAAACAGTGCCTGCTCTACATACCTTAACATCTCCTTTCTCGCTGTCGGACTTGCGGTCCCGATCTCGTTCTTTGTCTTTGCTCTTTTTTTTCTTACTGTTGGAGCGTTCGCGTTCGTCTCTGCTGCGGTCCCTGTCCTCCCTTCTGTCTCGGTCCCTTTCCTTCTCACGGTCCTTGTCCT
Source organism: Aulonocara stuartgranti (assembly GCF_965226115.1). NCBI lineage: Eukaryota > Metazoa > Chordata > Actinopteri > Cichliformes > Cichlidae > Aulonocara > Aulonocara stuartgranti. The sequence goes on along the minus strand of NC_138951.1, from coordinate 39,589,726 downwards.
TCTTTTTTTCTTTCTTGTGGCTGTAAAGAGAACAAAAATATTTTTAAACTGTGGCACTCAAAATTAAATAAACTTCATTGTACATCAGATGGAGAAAGCTCACCGTCTGGGGGACGGAGACCTGGAGACCCTTCTCTTAGGGGAGCGAGAAGCACTGCGACTTCGCCTGTGTCTCCTGAGACACACAAAGGAGTAAAAATAAGTAACATTCATAAAAACATCCTCATCATTTATTCAGGACTTACTTGATTTTCTGCTGTCTATAGAAGAGTTAGAGCTTCTGGTCTTTCACACTGTAAATTGGCTCACCTGCATTTCATCATATTATCACACCGTATTCAAGACTACTCACCGATTAATGCTCCGAGACCTCCTGGCGCTGCTGTAGCTTTTGGGGGGAGTCTTGGATCTTTTCTTGGACTTCTCCTCCTTCCTCCTGTCTCTGTACGAGATGAAAGCAAACAAAAACATTACCAAACATTTTCATGCCTGAAAAGTCTCAAAACCTGGAGCTGCCCACTGCCAACGTTAAAAACTAAAGCTCAAAAATATTTTTGACAAATTTCAATTTTGAAATGATCAACCTCTGGTCTCCAAGCACACTTTGAATGAAATGAAACACAGGAGCCATTTTGCTCCTCAGGATAACAGCTGACCTAGATCTACTGCGACGGCTTCGATCCCGGGAGTAGGACCTCCTCTTCCGTGGGCTCTTGGACCTCCTCCTGCTCCTTGAATGAGACCTACGCCGAGATCTGCTCTTCGAACGTCTGCTCAAAATAAGCAGCAGCACATTTACAAACAATTAATATTCAAAAATATACTAATTATGAAACTAAAAAGGCTTCACCCGACATTGCCGTAGACGCATCTTTACCTGTGTCTTGAACGAGATCTGGTTCGTCTACGCCGTGAACGCGAACGGGAGCGGGAATGTTTGCGCTTGTCATCTTTCTTACCTGCAACAGTAAAGACAAAGTTATACATGTATTATACATTTACTTACTGCTCTCTAAACATCAATAAACAGGTAAACTGAGAAGTAATTTCCGATAACACGTAATCTATATGAAGCAAGTATTTCTGGTACAGTTATATTTGAAGCGTGCTTTGAAACCGCGCTCACTTCCTGGTTCAATAGCTGCAGAAATAAGAGACTGGGCCTCTCGGACTCTCTTCATGGCCTCTTCAATCTCCTTATTCGATGCATCAGCCTTCAGCCCTGGACTCAAGTTCAATCCAGCTGCAAGGTTCAATCTGCAAATGGCATCAATTATTTAGACACTGCTCAAATAAATATGTATGCTGACTGGACTGCACAACCCGTCTGTGTCTGCACTTTTCTTACTTGGGATCCATGGATTGCATGAGCTTCAGGAAATCTGCGGAAAGAGCCTGGAAAGAAAGGAAGACAAGGATATTACTATGATTTTAAGAACTAAGAACTTTTTTCTTGAACTTAAACGGCGCTATGAAGGTAACTGATCCTCACCTGGGGGTTCATGTTCGGTCCGGGCATTCCCATAGCAGCCATCTGCTCAATGCTAGGAGCTCCAAGACCGCCAAATGGTGTCGCTCCCATCTGAAATGTGGAGCATAGACACTAGAATATATTGTAGAGGTAAAAAGCATAGCACGCTTTATTTATGTAACGTTTTGGAGGGGGGATTTTTTTTTAATAGGATACTTTCAGATGTACTGTTTTTGTTATTTTCAGATAATTGTGCTTTAGAAAGAAGAGGGGTGCTTGCAAATGGGCCTAAGGCTTTGTGATGGATCAGAGAAAAGTGTGTTCAGCAGGCTCCAAGCACCTGCTAGTCAAAATCTGTGGTCCAGTAGCTAAATCTGATCAAATAGTAGCATTGCTAACTCTGAACCACCAGCAGCTTGCTTAGTTTGAATGAATTACTGTGCTTTTAGACATAAATGTTACCAAATATCCCCACCAAGACGAAAAAAAGACTGCTGTGTGTTTGTTTATTGCAATAAGGGAGATTCATGCCCTTTTCCAAGTTAAATTTTGATTGACGGCTGCAGAGAAGGTAGGAGCAGTTTTAGAAAATCATCAACATCTAAAATATCTTTTTCCCCTGATCAAATAACAGTTAAATATTATTGTATGATATGTTATGTGAAAATGTAAAAACTCACAGATGCCAGAGGATTCGGTGTCGGAAGAAGGCCTCCACCGGGCATCATTCCTGCCACAGCATTGGCTGGAGCCAACAGCGACATAGCTTTAGATTCATCGGGAATGACTCCTGGAGGAAAAACCAAGAACATCTCAGTACATCTTCAAAGACGACGTCGACAACACTCAGACAAGACTTGCAGACAAGCCACCTCAGTCTAACTACACTGTAGTAAAAGAATGAAAAACAAAAATCCACTTTTTTGTCTTGTCTGTAAATCTTGATCCCTGACTTTTGTTGTTGTTGTTGTTGCTGTTTTGCTTTGTTGTGAATATGATTGTAGGATTAGCAGCTATAAGTTTCAAAGTCACAATACACACTGTGGTCAACACTGCCAAGATTTTATCACCTGTACTTGTTTTTTAAGTCATGAACCAAACGTAAGCAAGCACAGCCAGTTGTCCCGTGGGATGTGCTCTCAACTTTCATTAGATGTTTTATGAACAAGCGACTCGCGCCGGCTGCTTCGCTATAAAGCACACAAAAACATTGAGATACAGAAAACAAAGTTCATGATTTGGGTGTAGACACAAGGGTACATTTCAACATCACTTACCATTACCAATACAAAAAACAGAAAAGGCTTACTCATTTGACCTTTTCTAGCCTTTTTCTGGTGGGTTCTCTCTCTTTTTGTTTTTTTTATACAACCCCACCACAAAAAACACTTAACAACCAGGTAAAGTACTGCTAATCAAATACAGTACTGACAGGTTTTAGCCAACAGTATGTCACAAAAAATATAGTAAATAAACAATAATCTACACTGAACAATTACAGGCTATTGGCAGCAAAGGTAGTGATAAGAAAAATATTCCCAAAGCTGAAGAGAACCAAACGGTAAAAATGACAGAAAAAAAAATCTCATGAGATGATCATCCATGGCTGTGCAATCTGAAAACAGGCTATTTTTTAATCTGACATGTTTCTTTACATTATGAAGGGAGGAGAGAGGGAGGGAGGGAGAGAGGGAGAGAGAGAGAGAGAGAGAGAGAGGGGGGAGACATGCACCCACGCACACCCACGCACACAACAGAAAGGACACTTGAGAAACAGGATAAGGCTGCAGAAGACAAAACTGTTGGTGGCATTTTCAGCGGGGCCTGGTAAATAGGGCTGGCTGAACCAGGAAAAAGAACTGTAAAACACAACAACAAAAGAAACACCACTGTTAAACTTGAGATTCACTCAACTCGTTCAGAGTCATGTTTGGAGAGGGTCAATTAAAAAAATTAAGTTAATAAAAATGCATTTTTACGGCAACATCAAGAGGCTTAAAACCATAATTATCTCTTGTGTTAGTGAAAGTTTTGGAATGCAAATTTACAGTAATACAGTAATTTATAGTAATAACAGTAATACAAGGCTTTGGAAAATAAAGCAAGTAAATGCCGAGGGCAGTTTCTGTGCTTATTATGACCAAAAGCCAAATCAGAATTAACTGCCACAACACCCGCTGGCCAAAACTCAGATGATGGCAAACACCTTCAAAAATCTAGTCTAGCATGCACAGCTGATTAGTTCTTCTATTTGGCATGCTTTGTGCTGGTGTAGGGATGTCCCGAACATTTTCTCTTCTTTTATTGGTTTAAAGTCTGATTAGTGTTAACAAAAGGAAACAGACCCAAATTTTGATCCAGTATTCATATTTTCCCTCTAATGTAGCTGTGTGATACGTTTCCAGCTAAAGAAATTTACATTAAAAAAAAGAGAAAAAAAAGTCAGTTCAGTTTGGAGACTTGTGTGCGTGTTTGAAGGGGATGGATTCAACATCCACACAGGTGTTTTCTCTTATTAGGCTGCTCAGACCAGTTTTCAGGAGCTTCACCCTGACTCTTTTCCTGGTTTTCTTGCACCTACTGGACTAGAGTTTGCGATCCAACCATCACAGCCCAACCCAAGCCGATCCTAAAAACATGATCAAATCAACCAATAACCGAAACACCTATGTGTATGTGCAGAGCATTTACTGCTATGTCACTGTGGATCTGATGGCTTTCACAGTATCTAAGACAACATTAAAACACATTGCTGCCGAATTTCAATTCGCAGAAGGTTAAAATATAAACAGAGGATCAGAAATGGTTCCGATATGTTTGGATTGCCTTGACACTATTCTACTTGCTCGGGGTATCCCATGTTTGGTGAATGCCTACTACATGACACACATTGTATCTGAGAATATAAAAAATCCTTTCAACATGTGAGGACATTAGAGTTCCCTGCACCCTCCCAAATCCCCTAATTTGATTAAGCAGTTGTGAGGCTATTTTTTTCTTTTTTCAAAAAAGATGCCTTGAACAGAGAGAAAAAAAAAGTTAATATTTTACTGCAGAACAAGAGAGAGAAGGGGCTTGCGATTGGTGCCATTATTTTTTCTAATCTCCTGATGGCATCAGAGGACCACTTTCAGCCAGCAAGGAAGGGGCTCTCTGCAAATGACTTGTCCACTATGAAAACCACAACACAAATAACAGAGAGAGAAGTTTACAGCTAGATTGTAAGACACAGACACAAATGTACATTTCCCTTTTACATACCTAGAAATGCCAAGCACTGAAAAGCTTAGCTGCTTTCTCATGGCAGTAGGAAAAACAGAAACCTCAATGTCTCTAGTGTTTGCAAGTCTAACAAATACACCTACGCATTATGACGTACGTTCAGAGATGACCACAGCCAAAGGAATAAAACAGATACCCACCTTCAGCGAAAGGGACCACGATCAAGGCTCTGTCCACGAAGACTGTGTTCGTCAGGTGTTGGGAAACTCCCACGGACTCAGCCTCAAGGAATTTTACAAAACAGACACGTGAAGTCACAGGCAAGGGAGAGTCACTGGAAGAAAATACAGATAGGTTGTGCAAAGAATACAAACAAGGGGAGACAACATGCCTTCTTCATACTCAGTCTGTGTCCACAGGGACAAGAAAGCACAGGAGTGACTCTTGTTCCCTGTATCCTCTGCATAGTACAACACAGTATCATCCAGAGGTGACACACAACCTTTTTCTTCAGCCATTTCTGATCCTGTTGCACTCCTTAGCACCACAGTATGAGGATAAAACTCAATACTGGTATAAAACTGGCGGCGATCAAACTTTCAAACAGTTACTAAATTGTTACAACTACATCTACCCGGAAAATCACCACCTTGATTATTTCATACCTGTCCAGTAGCCACGTGTAATTCAACAGAGAAAACACAACACAGAGAGAATTAAGGTAAGAAAACACTGTGCAGTGTGTACTGTAGTTCATTATTGTCCACTGTGGATCTAAACAAAGCATGCACCTAAGGAAATATTCCAATTTAGCTCAACCAGGCGTGTAACCAAATGTCCCACTGCTCATTAAGAGTCATAATTAGTTGTTCTTTTGCACTGTCGCTGGTTTAGGATGCTAATCAACAGCTCATTTTATACGAAAAGCTGCCACATAAGTCCCACTTGAAATCAAAATAATTAGGAGCAACTCTGGTGATTATTAAAATTAAGCCATTCATGCTTATTTCTCCCGTGTATATTTTTATGACTTTGTTTTCTGACGGAGAGATTACAGATAACTCGATAAACAGGATGTATAGCTGCCTACCGTGTATGTGTTAGATAACCGACTTACACAAACGATTACCAATTTTTTGATTGCTTAATCGACAAATGTGATAATCGGCAGATGCGTATGGATGAAGAATTGAAGTATTGTTAAATACATGCATATCTAATTTGAAAGAAGCAAGCGTTGCCACGTTCAATAAAGACGCGGGAGCATTAGCACTACCGTGCAGCGAGGCCTGCTCGATGCTGTAGGCCTCAGCAAGAGCCCCGCGTGAGCCGCCATAGATAGTGGAGGAGAGGATAATTTACCAGTTCATAATTCACAATACTCACTCGGGCGGGAACAGTTTGAGCTCCTCTATGGTTCCGAGGAATCCAAACAGAGTCCTCATTTGTTCGGACGTCGTACTCGGTGAAACGTTTGTCACCTGGATTACGTGCGTGTTGGAATTCATTTTCGCGAGTGCTATAGTCGAGCTAGCTATATGCTAGCAGCGTCCCCGAATCTTAAACAGAAAAGACAAAAACCGTAAACGTTCACAACTACAAAAACATCAGGCGACCACAAAAGCTAGCATCTTCCCCAAAGATAGATGGTGGCTGTTTTTTTTGTTTTGTTTTGGGTTTTTTTCCTCCGGACAGCCCTACAATAGTGAGCACAGAACAACAATGCCACTGCCCAAACTGTCGTGAGGTTGCTTTGGATACTTCAGGTACTGTTTGTAGAATCGTACTTAAGAATTTTTCCTCCATATACAGTCGTCACAGGGTCAAAAATATATGCCGTACGTTTGATCTTTTCAAGAGATGGAGTAAAATTATATTGATCATAGTGGACTGCACTGTGTTACTAATAAAATCCTGGCACTTTGGTTTTGAAGGTGGAATCTAAGGTAGTGAACACAAATGTATTGATGCCTATCTCGAAATTAAACATTTTGAGGTAATTCTCAAAGTCTGTTGTGCTTTAATGTGATATATAAATAAACTTGACTAATGTTCTGTAAAATAAACGAAATAGTGTTTCATAAAGCTGAAACGAGAAATGCACTGGAGAGTAAATAGCTCTATTTTTTCCTACACCACATAAAGGCAACACGAGTCGGAATACGGCTGAAACCAGGTGGGTGCGTTTAAGGTTGTGTCACATGATTCTGTTGCTAGGCTGTTAGCTGGTGGCTTCTCCATCTGATGTTAGTGCAGTCTATTACCTCCTTACCCTAAACTATGCTATTATACACAAATCGTTTTCAGGCGACAGCGATTTGCGCATATACAGCGAAAATTTTAACAAGCAAACCCTGATTAATTCTCTTGATATGTGTGCTGGAAAATCATCGCTGTAGTGGCTACTCAACGACCCACATCTAGGCACGTTGCTGGCTAGCTTAGCACCCGTTTTAGGCGGGATGTCAACAGGTTTCCGTAGTGTTAGTCTTAGTTTTATCTTTCAAAACGTGAGGAGGCAATTTAGTAAATGAGACAGAAGCTGCCACTTAAACCGAGGAGATCTCAGGACAGCTTACTCCCTGGATAAGCTGATATGGTTGAACCACAGAGATCAAGAACATGAGACAGGCAAGTGGATGCACTTCTGTGTTTTATTTTGTATCATTGGAGTTAGAGTTGGTGTTTACATTGAATATAATCACTGTTTGCCCAACAACAATATTTAATTTGATTTATTTTCTTTATGTAATGCACTGATCCAAAGAATAACATGTTAAAATCAAGACACTCGCATAGATGAGCACAGAATTACTAGCCCCTATATGAAAGATTTTGCCTTTTTAAGTATTTCCTAAGTGCTGTTAAACAGGACAAGGAATGTTTAGCAGATTTTCCAAGCACCCTAGTTTTATTTGGGATGTCTACATGATCTTACTTTAACAAACAACTACCGGGGTCAAAATTAATAGCTCCTTTGATGATAATAGTCTTTTTTTTGGTGGTAATAGTGTGTTGTAGTTTTCAACAATCCCAGCCTATTCTTCTCTTTGGTGAGTTTCTAGATTTTGATGGTCTTTTGGCATGGACTTTGGTCTTCAGTTCAACCCACAGGCTTTGTGCAGACCAGCCTGTAATGTTTACTTCGGTGCTCTAGTTTCTTCTCACCTGACACGCTTCTACTATGCATAATCTTTCTTCGGGTTATTCTTAGTACACTTCAGTCTGTCTTAAGGATATCTGTTCATCCGAAGTCAAGTTTTTCTTAATCTTCAACCATGCAGTCCAATTCCTTTGCAGGGTTCTGCTGATTTTCTTCTTTGAGAATACAATTCCCAACTTGGCTAAGTCATTCACTCGTGCCTTGGCAGTTGTTCTGGGGTCTTTAGACACATCTCTCACTTGTTCTCTTTCCAGAGTCTTTGAAACCTTTCACAGGCTGCCAGGCTTGTTCTGTACTCTGTGACTCTCTTTGAATTTTTTGATGCAACTTCTCACTTTTCTGTTTCTTCGCAGTTGAAAACACTGTGATAACTTTGTGTATCCATCTCCTGCTTTGTGGGCATAAACAATTCTTTTTCTAAATTATAAACTGATTTTGTTTGTTTTTGGCGTGATGCTTTCTCAACTGACAGCACTGTTGTGTCACATTGAAAGACAAGCCTCAGTTTGAGCATTACAAAGTTAAAGCACAGCAGTGCTTTGTGGTATGGTCAGTTTTTCAGGGGGCTAATATTATTGAAATATAATAATGCCGCCCAACACCGACTCTACTCTGGATTTTGCTGCATATCCCAGGATTGGAATAGCAGTGCTCAAGCGTCTTGAGGCGACTGTTGTTGTGATTTGGTGCTATATAATTAAAAATTAAATTAAAATGAAAAACATTCAAAGATGAATTTATAAGACCATGGAAATAAGATCTTTTAATGGCTTAGCCAGAATAGATCATCAATCTTAATGCTTCACTTAGATTTGGCTGATAGGTGATATTTAGTTTCATGGTCCACGCCAAAGCTTAAAACTAAAGCAGATGTTTGTTTTTGTTACTCTTGCAGGAGAATGTGGAAAATCTATGAAATCAAAGATCATGAAATGCTGAAAATCTTCCCACTCACGCTCCCGTTCTCATGACGCCAGCAGGGAGTTATGGGCTTCTTAAGGGTAGTAGCCAGAATCATGGGTAGGATCAGTACATTCAGGTCCTATCAGCTGGTGCTTCTCCTGGCTGCTGCACTCGCTGTTGTAGCTTTTTACTACTTTGGCTCAGAGAGACAGAATTTCTCCAGCACCACAAAGAGGATCAAGCAGACCCAGGCCAGTCACAACACCAACAGAAACGATGCAGACCTCACCGTGGACACCAGGCTCTCGCACCCGGACGAGCCAAAGGAGCAAGGATGGGAAGAGCGAGGTGTAGAAGAAGACGGCGACGCTTTGACGTCCAGGAAAGCGGACAGTGAGGCTGGTTACCAACATTACCACGTGCTAATGATGTTCACCAAAGTGGACAAGAGCCGGAGCTTGCAGGATAAATTCCGAGTGGCCATGCTGTCCATGGTAAAACACGGACACTTCTTGGAAGGAGAGGTGTTGGTTCTCCACTTTGTGAGTGACCAGGCCAGCCAAGAACTGGGCAAGAGGATGCTGCTGGAGCTTTTCCTTGACACAACGTTTAAATACGAGGTATTTCTCGACACTCACTCCAGTAAATGCCGTTAACTTATTTATTAGTGTTTCTGACCAAGTATCTATTTATTTTGACATATTAGTTTGTTAATAACAAAACAAAGGAGTAAGTGATTTATGCAGTTAAACACTTGGCAGACTGTGTTCAGCTTGATTTATATTTCTAAGATATCTCTATTTCTAATGGGGAGGGAAAAATATGTTTATGTAAATTCTTCTTGTGGGTAGCAGATCCTATTTTTAGAGCCCAAAATGCTCATGATCCACACACACTTTCTGGGATGGTATTTATATTTTTGCACTGAATGAGTGAGAAGGGTTTTTTTTTTTTTTTTTTTAAAGGGAGCTTCTGATAGAAATGTCTAACTTTTGTAACACCTTGACTAATCACTAAATAGAACTGGTGCGCTTCCTGTGAAGCTACTTGACCTTTTAATCAAAAATCCTTCCGTTTAAGAAACACATTGGCTGTACTTGCTATTTACAGTTGAAACACAGGGGGGCAGTGTTTTCCTGCCAAGCTGATGCCTCACACATGGGAATATCCCTCCCTTATTGTGTTCTTCCTGCCAAAAAACAGGATTATTTCCCCCCTCTTGTGCTCTTTCTGTTACATGCATATTTTACCCACTTTCTCCTGTTTTGTATTTCTCACAGAGCACACCATCATAAACTGGCTTACAAACTACAATCTCCCTTTTCAGATCTTCCTCGACAGGCAGGGCCTCCTTTCTCAGGAATGTCTCATCTTATAAAACCTCTGCTGTGGATGTTCCACTGCTCTTTTATCTTAGGCTGATCGCATTCCTGCTGGGATTGGTCAGGGATCTGCTCGGCTTGGGATCTTGGCAGTTTAGTGGCTGCAGGCTGGATCGGATCCCGTTCAAATGATTCTTTTGCAATCAGACCGTACTCAGACTTTTCTAGTGGACAAGTTTTACTATGCAGAGCTAAGTCCTCAGAGGACTGCTGCATGGATATTAGAAAAATGTTGTGTCAAAAACCCATTTTTGGTTATATTTGCTTAAAGCATTAGCAGGGACTTGGTCAGACAAGAGTTCCTCTGTGTTGGTGCGGAAATGCTAAACCTGACTTGTGGGTATTTTCTTTTCCTTTTGCATTTACTATTTCTGTCACAGTTCTATGTCCTTCTTACTGTACAGATCCAGTTTTGTGCAAAAGTCTTGAGCCACCACTCATATCTTTATATTTGGGTAGGAAAATGGGTGCACGGATTCATTGAAACATGTGCAAACACACATGGAAGTACAGCATAGAAGGGGAAAAACAATTCTAATGAGCTTCAAAGTCAGTATTTGTTCGATCTTCAAAGCAGCCTGAAATCACTTGGGTGAGTTGTCTGCCCATTTCTGTAAGTAGACTTCAGGCTTCTAAAGGACATTCAGAGTTCTTCTTTGTTCTGCTCCCTGTCAAAATGACCCCGCACTGCTTCAATAATGTTAAGGTCTGTGCTCTGCGGAGGCCAATCGATGACTGATGTGTTTTTCTCTCCATGTTTGCTTTTATTACATTAGCAGTGTGTTGGGGATCGTTGTCACGCTGAAAACTAAAGTTGCCAATCTGAGACTTCACAGATGATTTTGAATGGTGGAGCAAAGTCTGACTGCACTTTTCTGCATTCACGATTCCATCACTTTTTGACAAGATCCCCAAAACCTTCGCTTGAAATGCAGCTCCACTGTTGTACCTCTCTCCTGACCTCCTGGTTTTCAGTCCAGTTCTTGTGTAATTTGACGTATTTCAGCCTTTTCCTCCTGTTCCTTTCATTACAGCCACCCTTCCACTGAGACTGTTTGTGATCAGGCTTTAGTAAACAGTAGATGGATCGACTAAGCACCAGATCCATCTCTCAGGTCCTGTTTCAGGTCTTTTCTGCTTTGTTTTTTTCCCTTTTAGACATGACTTTCAGATACTGTTCATCTGCTGTGCACAGATTTTCAGGCCAGCCACCTCTTCCCCAAATCTGCAATTATCTCAAACATCTCTGGCTTGCCACGTATGCTTCATGCTCCTCTCTCCCCTGGTTTCCTCTCAGTATGCTCTCACGTGAAGACGTTTCTGTACTTTCTGTACTGCAGTGCCCTCTCACCTTTAGTCTGATGTAAACACATCTTGACAGTGCTTTATGTTGTTGTTGTTGTTTTTTTAATCCAAGCTACACGCTCCATACATTCAAAGTCGTTTTTTTTTTTCTCATCAGTCTCATAATATCATTCCAGACCAGCGATTTAAAAAAAACAAAAAAAACAAAACGTTTCTAGATCATGAATCATAAAACTGCCTTCTGCCGTCACCGCCACGAGTACAGCCGCTGTCTCTCCTGCTTAGAGACAGCGGCAGAAACGTATACCAGCAGTTTAGATGGGACAGAGACTCCTCGGGGTCTGACAAGGGCAGTGTTGACATCCTTGTCTGCTCATCTTGAGGCTCATTCCTGTTAATGATTTAACTTTAAGGAGCACGAGGATTAGATGAGTATGTATTTTAGGCTACATTGCTTCCCAGCAGCAGCACATTAAATGGCCCACTTGACATTTGCAGCAGAGAGACTGCAGAGTCACGCTGCCTAGAGGTTACGCACTTTACTCCCTAACCATATTTCATGGAACTCACTTGAGCAGTGTCTCATGCAGTGCTAACAGCTCACGGGAATTAAGCAGTGTTGTGATATAATTCCTGGGTTAATATCTGCGTCCTAATGGCAGTGTTTTTGTGTCAGAGCCATTGTACAATGTGTTAGTATTCTGCAGCTGATAAGAGGACATAAAAGGCAATAACAAGTCGCTCAGGAGGATCTAGGAAACACAAGATCAACTCATAACATGGATTTAATAAAACTCAAGAAGGCTTTTTGAGGTCACTGATTTCTATTTATCCTGTAAAGTTCAGGTTCAAGGATGAGGTTAATGTCTCATATTCCTGAAGTTAATGTCATACTGACAGAGACTTTTGTGTCCACATTATTAAATCCACTTTGTAAGCATCCATCCTCCATGTTTATGTTACATATGTTCATCATTTCTCTAGCTTTTCATTCAAAAACATGTTATTGCTCATTAAGTAAGCGCAAAGTCCGAATCTTTTCAAGCTCTGTGCTCTCTGAAGGGAGCGCTGCTCAAGTCAGGCCACAGAAGTCAAAAAAGGAACTTTTGCTCAGTCCTGGCACGCCTTCAAAAGCAACACGGCGGCTGCCAAACATGTCCAGCCTTTCAAGTTCACTGCTAATATTACTCGATCAACTGATATTTTAAAACATCAGAGCTCGAATGATGTGCTCGAGTTTCTCTGCTTGGTTTTTGTCGGTCAAACAAAAGTGAAAACTCTCTGGCTTTCCATTTATGTGCCACAGGTAAGATTTTATGAGTCCGAGTGTCAGAATAAACATACACAACAGTGTGAAGTTTTGGGGCTTTGAAAGTTGGAACTGGGTGTGTTGCAAAAATAACTACTGTTCATTAAACCAGGACACAGTATTTTAGTACTTTCACATAAGCCTGCACTGGGAATTGATAAGGTTTCCCTGTACCAATATAGATTACCTGGGACGTTTTATGACCTTTTTTCTTTCCTTTTCTTCACAAATCCACCTGAACAATACATTTAACCCCTTAACTCTTTACCTCCTGAAAGCCTCTTGGCCTTCTAAGGCTACGTCCACACTAGCCCGGATAGATTTGAAAACGCTCCGCGTCCACACTGTTTTCAGTCGTTTTCAGAGTTGTGCGTTCACATTGACAGTGAGGTATTGTGGCAACACCACTAACCTCGTCAAACACCTCAGAGTAAATCATATCACAGAATATGATGAGCTTATGTGGAGGCGAACCGAAGAGGAGGAGTGGACAGGGACAGGTGCTGATAGGGCGAGACAGACGTCTCTCACAGAGTCCTTTAGTGCTGCAGGCAGGCAACATGCTCAAATAGTGCACAACTTCAGGTTTTTTATCTCTATAGGATTATTCTGCATCATTAAGCTATAAGAGCAAGTAATGTAATCATTATGATGCCATATTATTATTATTACAATTACATAATGCAGTTTATATATTGTATTATTAAATACAATGAAACATTAAGTGTTTGTACAGAGTATCGGTATCGGATCAGTATCATCGATACCACCCTGGATTTTACTTGGTATCGGATCGAAAAGGAAATCAGTGGTATCGCACATCACTAATGTGTGAAACGCAAGAAGATTCGACCTGCCTCATTTCTGTCTGCCGCTTATTTACTTTCCGGCTCTTTGAAGCGTCGCGGCAGAATGTCGAGGAAAAGCAGCGAGTTTTTAAAATGGACTAACAATGAGGTGGAGTTGTTGCTGCGAGTAACACGAAAGTACAAAGTTGCAAAAGCGAGTGAGAATTAAAGAATTTGAAGAAAAGCTATCTGGAGCACGTACAGACTGATATGAATCTTTAATAGGGCTAAACAACTGCTGTATAACGCCCTCTGCTATCTTAGTTTAATTGGTCACATGACTGCATCATGTTTTAGAAAGTCTGCGTTTTTGCTGTCCACACTGCAACGTGAAAGCACCGTTTCCAAATGTATGCGTTTTCAAGAGCGTTTTCAAAACGCTGCGTTTTCCATCAGCCAAAACACCGTCTCAGTGTGGACGGGAGGCCAAAACGGAGAGAAAACCCAGAAACTATACTAATGGACTAAAACTACAACTTTGATGTATGCTGTGGTGTCAGAGCTCGTCTTTAAGGGTACAGGGGAGGTCATCAAATATCGTCTGTATGTTGAAAACAGTTAAACCTTTAATTCCTTTAGTGGGAAAAACACCATACAGCTCCTTTAATCTGTGACCTCAGTGAATGCTGATAGATTTAAGGTCTCAGTCAATGCTTTCATGTTGTATTCAATGTAATTGTAACTGTAAATTATGATGGGGGAGGCTTTAGGGCAGGGCTACCTTAGGATGTATTATTTATTTGCTCAGTCCTATCCTTGTTTTGCTCTGTTCAGCTTTAAAACGGCAAGTTATCGACAGATGAAATGTTCTGCCTGAAGCTTTAAGATTTCAGTTTTATTTATATCGTCAGCTCACAACAACAGTCGCCTCAAGGCTTTTTATATTGTAGGGTGAAGAGACTACAATATTAGAGAGAATAGAAAACGCCAACAATCAGGGGAGACTCTGAGCAAGCAATTGGCAACAATAGGAAGGAAAAACTCCCTTTTAACAGGAAGAAACCTCTAACGGGACATCATGGGAGAGAGCTGAAATTGCTAATTGAATCATTTAATCATTAATCATGATAAAATGCAAAAGTATAAACACAAAGAGAGAGAAAAGAGGTGAGTAAAGAAGCACTCAGTAGCTCGTTGGAAGTCCCCTAGCTTCCTAAGCCTGTTGCAGTATAACTAAGGGATGGTTCAGGGTCACCTGATGCAGTCTTAACTATATCTGCTATCAAAGAGGATCATTTTAAGTCTAATCTTGTAAGAGAGTGTTGTTTCCTAAATCCAAACTGGGAGCCTGTTTCATTTTTTTTTTAAAGAGAGAAAAAAAGGACCTGATATCTGAAGTCTCTGCTTACTATTCTACTTTAAAAACCTCTATGCACGTCGTCTAACCCTGCAGTGCACAAGTCCCGGTAATTGCAACGGGTTAAGACTTCTTTTCGCCACACTGACACGTGTCTGGCCTTAACAGAAAGTAGCCCAGCCCAAATCGACTTACTTATTTTTCCTCCTGCAAGAACACTTTAATGATAATCACTACTTAGTGTATTTTTTTAAAATCCTCTTGCCCTAATCTGTAGAGATATCTACTGTACAAGATGTTGTGGGATTTGAAGCTTGCAGAGGCAGCATGAAGGGAAACTTGGGCATAAGAAGGCAGCACCTAATGGAATTTGGGTCGTGGACTGGTGCAGCTGTTTGCAGCCATCGTCTGAACTGAAATCACCAAAACGGAAAGATTTCAGCAGAACTTCCATAGTGGAGTCAGCGTTACTTCATTGGGTCATTCTAATAGGCAGGTTCTTCATTACTTTACTTCACATTAGCTCAAGTCCAGATCTTCTGCTTAGAAAATATCCCATGCACCCCTGATCCTTATCACAGTGCGTAGCTCAGCATTGCTCACTGCTTCAAGTATTTGTCATAATTTAGTCCAAATAGCTTAGTGTGCTGTAAATGGATTTCAGTATGACATAAACATTTGAGTAGACAGTTACCGACACGGTAAGCGGGGGAAGTTAAAGGTGATGAGCTCACTAAACCTGTCCAATGCAGACAGTGGCCTCAAGCTGCACCAGTTGTTGAAAACGATATTATTTTCCCAGCTTTCTTTCACGACTCAATTTTGTTCATATTTTCCTGCAGGTGGTGTTTCATGACGTCGTGGCTCTGACTCAGAAGCTCTTCCCTATTGTGGAAGCCATGCAGAAGCATTTCAGCGCTGGCTCCGGAGCCTATTACAGCGACGCCATCTTCTTTCTGTCCGTAGCTATGCATCACATCATGCCTGAAAGTAAGACGTGGAACATTTTATCCCATTTAGTCCCTTTAGTTCTTATCCTATCTGACAGCAACCGTCGCCTCAGTTATTACTTTGTTCCTTTGCTTGAGGAGAGAAATGTACATAACAGATCATGTTTCACATATAGAGCCGCAAGCTGTTGTTGACGGGTGACGATATGTCAGAAAAGTCTGCGTTAGTTCTCTGGCGTACCGAGCTTTAAATAAACTCAGTCACTCACTTCTTTAATTTGCTGGTGCGCAGCTGGAAAAAAGCAGGTTGGGCAGGTATCTCACATGCACGTGGCATGCTGCAGAGGCCCTGGGGAGTGAGGAAGGAAGGATGTGCTCTGTCATTACTGTCCATACCGGTGCCTCCTGTGTGGGTGCTGACTGTGGGCAGAGATCTCTTCTGTTGTGCACTGTTGTGGATCACTTCAATGGATGTGCAGCATGGGGCATGCAGTAGAGATCAACAATAGAGAACAGCTTACATTTTTCAAATGTTTTCAACGTTACTCCGTATTCCAGTTTAAATTTATCCTAACATGAACAAGAGGGATGAAGCTGAAGCGTGTTCAGCTTGATGGTTGGTGATGGCAGTTGTTCAGGTGAAAGCTTGAAGAGATGAGCCTTTAAGTAATTTTAAGAGACGTTGTTCATCCAACTGTCTAATTGTTAGACTGCTCAAACTTTAAAGCGAATAATTCAAATAACAAATAAAATCTCGCTGGAGATCGTGTCCTTAAAGCGCTTATTGATCAACCATGTGTTGCACGTCTGCTCTGTGTGCCCACGTGGTCACACATTTCTATTTAAAGAATGCTTTTATCTAGAAAGGGCATAATGTGGTAGTTTTGGGACAGGTGGGGGTGAGAGTATGTGATGCACAAAGCTACAGCAGGGTTGTTTTCTAGGCACCAGTCTTTGATGTAACTGCGTGAGATAAGCAGCAGACAAAGAAGCTTCTGATTAGTGGCACAAGTGTGAAGGATGGACGTTTTGTCAGATTTGTTGCTGTTTTCAAAAGAGAATTCATGGAGGAAATTGTCAGCACTGTTACGCTTTCCTGTACACAGTCTGAATATGAAAATGTTTCATCAGCGCATATGAGAAATGCAAAATGTTTTTGAGGTCCTTATGTTAATTTTTATTAATTTAGGTACAGGTTACGCCACACTGATGCTACAGTAGAGTAGCATAACATAAAGAATTCATGAGGACATCAAAACCATGTAAGTGTAGCATGCAGGTCATTAAATGTCTTGAAAACAGATCTATGTATTCTCTGTCCTTTGAGAATAGGCGAGAAATAAAATTGCACAATGGAAAGCTGTTAATTAATGACAAGGTTCCTAAACACTTGTTCTGTTTAGGGGAAAGGTGTTACGTGCTTTTGTGTCCCCTCGAGAGGTAAACGTGCTGCTACTTGAGTCTCTGCTGCGACCTCGTCTTTTGTTTTCCACACAGGGTTAAAGTGACACTGTTAATGTGCGAACCGCTTTGAAAAAGTGACAAAGATGATAACTGAATCCCAGGAAGAAGCAGCGGTTTTGTTGAAAACTGTGATTTTGAGTCACCTCTCATTTGCTTATATTTTGCTTCCAAGATGCCAGATGTCATTTTTTTCAAGTGGTCTTGAGAGATGGTTTTCCAGTTTTTCTTTGTTTTAGGCAGCAGCCTATTGCAAGAACACATCTTTTCCTCCCCATTTCTTTAGTTGAATCTATAACAATTGAAAACGATAACACAGTTTGACAGGCTTAAACTGGTATTTTTGCACCAACAAGGTAACTCCCAACGAGCTCTCAGCCAAAAACCTGGCACATCTCAGCGTGTTGTACAATGTGTCCTTAAAAAATTTGAGGAAACTGGACAAGGGGAGAATAAAAGAAGCGGCAAGCCCGAAAAACGACCTACACCAGATGAACAGTATCTGAAAGTCATGTCATTAAGAAACATGTAAAAATCTAGCAAAGACCTGACACAGGGTCACACATATCGATGACAGTTTTAGTAGGGTTAAGGTTGTGTCTGTATACCTACCTGCCAGTGAAATCACACATTTTAATGTGTGCAGGTTTTCTGATTTGTAATAATGCTGCTCAGTTTCAGTGAATTGTTTGGTGTCTTGAAGGCGTCTTAATTGAACCCAGGTGGAGCCTAGCTGGTTGTATTATCACACTGAACAACACCAGAAACTCTGTGTTCAAGTAACTGACTTGAGTATCCTCAGCACGGGTTAAGGTTTGAGTTCATCAATCTAGCTAACATGTTAACCTTATTAGCGTCATACTGGCAGAGAGTAACTTTCAGGAATTTGTTTCAAGTCTACAGTTTTGCCGTTTGCAAGCCTAAAATACTGTCACTTAGACTTAATGAAGTTTGTGAACGCAGTACAGCTGCTTTCTGTTGTCCTGTTTTTCCATTTTATTTTTATTGTTTGTGACTGTAGGACCTCGTTGTTTGGAGTAAACCGTTTATATTGAATCAGGAAACGTACTTTTGGTGGCATTTTCTAGTGAATCTTGGTAAAAGCAGAAAACAGCGTCTCATACGAATAGACTAACATCAAGGCTATTATTACAGCTTAATGAGGTTGACCCACTTTCTTACTTTAAAAATAAATAAATATATATCATGTTAGGTAACAATGTCTCTGTTGTTTTGTTGCTGTGCCTGAGTTTGACCAGATCTGACCAGAGCCTCAGGCAGGCTCTAAGCCACACTAATGACATTATTCCTGCAGTAAATAAGTGAAAGCAGCACCCACACACCTGGCCCAGATTGACCTCAACTCACATATTTTCCACATAACAATATTTTTTTGTTTAACTGTTTGGGGGGGGAAAAGAGTTTTGTATTTTGATCACACGGGGATGGATTCTTTTCAAAAGATTATTTATGTAGAGAAAATTAAATTGAAATAAACAAACAATGTAGAAGTTTCCTACTATTTTTATATGAGTGCGTTTAATTTATGTTTCATATCTTAGACATAAAGATACCGTTAAAGATGCCTTCAGTCTGTTTGGAGATTAGTACATACAAGTTTAAGAAATTAATTAATTTAATAATTAAGAGAGGTTTTCAACAAAAATACAACAAATCTCGTCCTCATCTCTAAATCAAACTAAGCAAATGCACATAAAAGTTTCATTGAAGTTTTGACTTATGTGTACACTGACCGCTTTCAAACTTGAAGTACCCTATTTTTGGGGCTATAAGGCGAACTTAAAATCCTGTAATTTTCTCCAAAATCGACAGTGTGCCTTATGTATGAATTCTGGTTGTGCTTACTGACGTCGAATCGATTTTATGTGGTACACAGCGTTAAAAAATCTGTCAAAAATGTTTTGGTACGACTTTGGTGAGCTATGAAGCCGCATGGCTTAGAGGATTACGGCTACAGTAGTCAGGAGCCTCGCAGAGTCATCTGGGTCCTAAACTCCGTCTCTTCAGGTCCCAAAGTCAAATCAACACTGCAGCATCACTGAGAATTAAAAACTGTCTAAATTCTTTCATTTTTAATAAAATGATCAGCGTTGCTGCTTTACCAGGTGTAACAATTAAGTTTAACATCCAGGCATCCATGAAAACAGAATTTATTAAATGTAACTGCGTTAGAAGTTAGCAGGAAGTTAGCTCGCTAGTTTCCACCTAAACATGATATTGCATGTTCTGACTGAGAGATTTCTGAAACAGTTCAAACGTACAGCTCTGCTATCATTTCCAACATAAATGAAGACAGGAAACTAAACAGCAGTGACGTTTGTAGGGTTACTGAAGTTGGGCTAGCTGGTATATAATGATGTGCTCCTCATACATGCCAACTCTCCTGATTTTTCCGGGAGAATCCCGAATTTCAGTGCCCCTCACGAAAATCTCCCGGAGCCACCATTCTCCCAAAATTTCTCCTGATTTTCCACCCGGACAACAAAAATGAAAAACCATATCCCAGTATTCATAGCGCGGCCTAGCCAAGTCCAGTCTCCAACAATGGCGGCAGCTACTTAGTTTTAATATTACTCTTATTTCTCTTTCTGGGTCGCAAAAAAACTTTTAACATATTTTCAGGCGAGAATGTAGCTGTGTAAACTTCAAATATCTGAGCATTAATGAATCAATGGTACAGAAGTGGAGGAAGCAAGAAGAATGAGATGAGTAAAGTTTGATCTGTTTCTTTATTTCCCAAGAGCTGCCTTTGGGACCAACATGGACTTAATCCATGTTGGTTGGATAAACCATACATTTAGGTTTAGATGTAGAGGGGGGGAAAAAGACGATGTCAAGTTTATTTGTGTAGCACATTTAAACACAACAGATGTTGACCTAAGTGAGAACAACAATCACTATGACAATTAGGAGAGGAAAAAAGGAATTACAAATCAGCACAAGAACATAGTTTATTTAATTAAAAGAAGGATGAAAGCATAATTATAAATAATTAAAGATAATAATAGGGCTGGGCCATATCATACCGTTCACGGTAATACCGGTATAATGTTGGGCAACGATAAGAAAATGAAATATCGCGATAGAATATGGGTAAAACGCACATGCGCAGTGCCTTTGTTTTCATACGCACATGGCGGAAAAAGCACGGCGGCAACGGAGAATGTGGAGGGCGAAAGCGGCTCGTTGAATGAAACAGATGAACCAGAACTGGTTTGTAAAAATGCTGCAGCTTCACTGGTGTGGAACTGGTTTAACTTTCATCCGTCAGATACACAACAAAGCACTATTTTTGGTAGCGCATGCTAGCGGGCCGTCGTTATTACCGTGTTGTTTGGAAAATACGGGGCATTTAAAATCAATCCTTTGATTTTTCTGGAAATCGACAGTGCCCCTTATAATCCCGTGTGCCTTATGTATGAATTCTGGTTGTGTTTACTGACCTCGAAACGATTTTATGTACACGGCGCTCGAGAATCTGTCAAATGTTTTAGTGCGACTTTGCTAAGCTACGAAGTCGCACCGCTTGATGGATTGTCGGAGCATTATGGCTATCGTAGGCGGAGCCTCGCGGAGTGATACGTACTGTGCTTCAACATAATATTACCGTATTGTGTGTGTATAACCTCTTTTTAAGTTTTGTGGATATTATACATGGTTATGCTGAGGATATGTCGGCCAGTTTCCACTGGAAATGCCTTTTGGTTAAACTGTCAGCGAGGAATTTGCATTTGCACTGTAAAATGTTTATATAACTTTAATGCACATAAAGAACAGCTGCTTGTTTAAGTGAAAATACATTGATGTTTTTTTGGGGGGGCGGGGGTTTGCACTAATAAAGTTGTGAAGTTGTAAAGTATTTTGTCTAGTGTCAATTATGTCGTCAGTCATATCGTTATCACAAATTTTCAAATGTATATCGTGATAAATATTTTTGGTCATATCGCCCTGCTCTAGATAATAATATACGATAATAATATAAAGACGTACAGCAATGTAG
This sequence comes from Aulonocara stuartgranti, assembly GCF_965226115.1. Classification (NCBI taxonomy): domain Eukaryota; kingdom Metazoa; phylum Chordata; class Actinopteri; order Cichliformes; family Cichlidae; genus Aulonocara; species Aulonocara stuartgranti. Next base: position 39,568,394 of record NC_138951.1, on the reverse strand, counting down.
GAGCTGCAACAGGGTTCTTTGTGTTATCATTACTCAAAAATGCAAAAAGATAAATGTTGATTTGAAAACATGCAGCTCCGCTTTCACCTTTAGAGGACTTTGTGTTGAGTTATTGGTCCAACATCAAACCCACCACATTACGATGTTGTAAGAACTGAAGGCCCTCTTCCTGTTACACTCACGCTCGTTAAGCCATGTTAGTACAAACAAACAGCGCTGACCACGCAGAGATTACGCTTCCTAGCCCCTCTGTGTTGCCACAGCACATTCGGGCATTGTGATGTGCAGCTTCCTTGTTTGGAGAGCACAGAAAACAGGTTGCTGCCGCACTGCTGAGCCATCGTCTTTTCACGTCACTTGTTTTAACAGACAGAAGCACTTAAATATGTTTATGTGTGACCTAGCTGAGTTTTTCTAGTGACTTAAGCAACATTAAATAAATAAGGTCACTGTCTTTCATTGTACGACCGCATTAGTAAGACTGAGGAGACATTTAATCACCAGACATTTAAAAACGAGAATGATGTTCTGAAGTGTCCTGGATCTCAGAAAGTCGCCACATCTTTTCAGTCCATCGGCTTTAGATGTTGTTAACTCGACAGCCTGTAGGTGTTCATTGTTGACTTTACATCCGAAGTTGACACAAGTTTTCATCAGTTCATAATAACGTTGTGAGCACAGTGCCTCATTCCTTAGCATTTCCCATCCTTTCATCACTATGCCAACCAGAATAATATAGGAAGCTGAAACAATGAACTGATGAGGGCTCGAATATCCTGGTTACTGTTATTACAGGTTCTTTCCCAGACCACAAGATGCAGTGTTAAGCATTTACTCTGCATGCTACGCCACTGTGTTCACGTTTCGTCATATTCCTCTCCACATTTTCTTCTCGTGCATGTTTCTCATTTCTAGGTCAGTGCTAACATTGCACAGAGAGAGGCCAAACGAGCCACCTCGGAGCAAAACCTCTGTCAGTGTCTGCTCTTATTTCCTCTAACTCGGTATTCCTGGAAGGGCCAGTTCTCTCACTAAATGTTGTTATCCAAGCTGAATGATGTGCTAGTGGTCACGGAAATGGATCCTTCAGGGAGATTTTACTCAGAAGTACATTTTCTTGGGATCATTTTTAAAATAGACAATCTATTTCCATTATCTGTTCAACTTAGTCTCTGCATTTATCCTCTGTGTTTCCATTTCAGGTCTGACGCGCATAGTGCAGCTTGACTTGGACCTGAAGTACAGGACCAACATCAGGGACCTTTTTCAGGAGTTTCACCGGTTTCCTCCAGGAGCAGTTATAGGGATCACCAGAGAGATGCAGCCAGTATACAGGTAAGCAGTGCAGACCTACAGAGCACCTACTAGGGAAATCTGAACCTGCCAGTCGTTGGAAGCTTCAGACTGACACCAGTCTGCTGCATCTTGACATGCACATGAATAAAAGTGAGGCTCTCTGCTTTTAACTTCGGCGCTCTTGCTTTCAAGTGTTCGCTCAATACGTCAGTATAATTTCCGGCTCAGGCTAGATCAAAGGCTACCATCTGTCATGAGGAGAGACTCGACTGCTGGGCTTTGACTTTTGGCGAGAAAGCATCCTCACTTTGTTTTTAAATTGTGCCAAAGTAAAATTCAGGTGTCAGTCTGACAAAAACAAATTACACCCTCTTTCAATTCAAAGGTTTTGTATGTCTGGATGTAATAAAGAAATTCATCTGTTCCTAGCAGGTCTAAAAATGTGATAACTACAGCCTCAGATTAACAGTGGCACACAGCATATACTATATTGTGTCAGTATGTATTTAACAAAGAGCATATAAGAAGGTCATAAACGGCTAAGTGCACTTGATTAATTGAGAAGTTTTGTCAGTTTTCTGGTCTGGAGCGTTCAGGTGTGTCTTTAACACAGTGCCAGTGAGGAAAGACGTCAGCAGTGATGTTAGAGAAGCAATTGTTGCTGCTCATCAATCTGGGAAGGGTCATAAGGCCAGTTCCAAACAATTCGTCCATTATTCTACAGCGAGAATGACTATTCTCAAGTGCAAAGCATTTAACACTCCTTCCCAGGAGTGGACGTGCCAGCAAATTCACCCCGAGGTGAGACCACGATGCTCATGAAACTGCAAAAATCCCAGAGCTGCATCTCAGACTCTACAGGCCTCATTCATCATGTTAGATTAGTGTGGCTTGTTTGGATGGGTTGCAAAAGGAAAGCTTCTTCTTGCTAAAATGGGGCGACCGTGGCTCAGGGGCTTGGGAAGCACATCTGTAACCGGAAGGTCGCCGGTTCGATAGTGGCATTGCAAAGCGTTTTGGGTGCCTTGAAAAGCGCTATATAAATCCAATCCATTATTATTATTATTATTATTATTATTATTATTATTATTATAAAAACAACACGGCAGCACGGCGTAGGTTTGCAAAGCTGCATCTAAATGGACCACAAGACATCTGGAATAATGTCGTTTGGATAGATGAGAGTGTGAGAGGTCCCGGGTTCGAATCCCGGGCCGCACGGCTGTGACAAAAACCCAGAGGTGCATAGGAATGTTCCAAACTATTTTATTATTTTTTTATTTCATGTTAAGTTGAACCTGGCTGAAATAGTGTGTTGGGACCAAAAGAGAGCAGCGCATAAACAAATGCAGGTAAACCTCAATGAACTGAAAGGGCACCGTCAAGAGGAGTGGACCAAAACTCTTCAACAATAATGTGAGACACTGATAAAGTCATACAGAAAGCAACGAGACCCCAAACTTCCTCAGTTGTCGGAGGTGGTACAGGCGCTGCCTAGCCTTTTCGGACTGGACCTGAATGTGGGCAGACCATGTCAGATCTGAGGAGATGTGGACACATATGGATACATATCAATGTCTGTTTTATATGTGTTTTGGTCACCAGTACCACTTTCGACCGATAGTGTGACATTAACATGATTTAATCCACTGGCCTGACAAAAAGTAAGGGAAAGGGAGAGAAATAGAAAGTAGAGAGAGAAGACAGGAAGCAGGAAGTTCATCTTCATCTGCTAATTCTTCTGTCAAATGAAGTATAAAGTCCCTGAAGGTGACAAGCAACCCTTGAATTGATCGGGATCGTGCATACATACGTTTGTAAGTGGTGTAAGTGTACATACCACATTTTTAATGAAATATTAATAACCAGTTGAAACGCTGTACAAATCTCAGTCCCTCTTGTTGACCCCAGATGGATTTCAGCCTTTTTGCGCCTCACATGCATGCTCACAGTTGGTGTCTCTCACAGTTGCTAAGTGAGAAGGAACATCAGAGGTCTGGTGTCCAGACTGATTCACAGGAACCTAAACGCTGTGTGTCTTTCTCAGATACAAGCACAAATGAAAAAGTTGCAATGCATCCTGTAACAGGAAATTAAGCAGCCTTTCTGATTGTAGTTTCAGGATTTTCATGCGAAATGAAACACTGGGATTGTGAAATATCGACATGAGGCGAAATTCCTGCAGAATCTGAAATTAATTTGAATTTGATTTATGAAACTGCATCCTTTTCAGGGTTTTGGAAAAAGACATCTCTGTTATGTGTTTGGCAGCTATGGAAGAAATTAACTTCATTTACTGGAGACAAACACAGTTTAAGGGGAAATGCTTTGAGGGGAAATGAGGCTCTCATATCTGCAGAGACTCATATTTCACCTCTGTCGTGCCAGCATCATCCTAATGCGCTTAACTTATTTGCATCGTTTCCAAGTAGTGTTGCTAGTTTATTATTTTCATATTGTCATCTGGACTTGAAACTTGAACCTCGAGCACTTGTTGCATATCTGGTATTTATTAAGGGTGTATTGGACTTTACCTCAGCTGAACCAATCAGACCGGCTACCCAGGTCTTAACTATACCTCGATTTAAAGGTTCACGTTAATAGATTTGTTTCTAGAAGCATGTTTCGCCATTCAGCAAGGCTTGGTACTAATATGTCATTTATCTTTTCTCCAACTATGAAGAAAAGACAAATTCCCCAACACTGAAATCTGAAAACTAAACCCACTGATTGACAGTCCAATGAGATACACAAGAAACAGCAGGTGAACTGAAGAGAAATAACACAGTTCATAAATAATTGTTGTCACTTCACAGCGAAGATTCAGAAAACGATTTAAAAAACAAATACAAGAAAAAAATCTTTGTGGAGAAGGAAAAAGAAGCGTTTTTCACTGGGAATAAAACAATCAGTCAAACCAGCAGGGGTCCTTTTGAAAGCACCCGTATACAGAAATTCAAATGGAAATTTTTGGAGAGTTTTTACAGTGAAAAGGGCTCCACATGTGGTAACAGGCCTTTACTACGTTAGTCAAATGGTTTAGAGGTCTGGCGGACTGTCCCTAAATACTCTGTCCGATCTAAAATCTGGTTTGTTGTAAAGTTTATGAGATGAGTCAGTGTTACAAGCTGTGTTGTCAAACCTGCTGATAGAGGAATGTCCTAGATTGTGACTTTACACTTGCTCCGATTTATAAGTCAGATTTATAACTGGCTTAAAATGAGATTCTGCAAGTGGCATAACTATGAGGTCAGACTTAGAAGGCCAAGTTATGACAACTATGGTGAAAATGTTGTTTTGAGTCTCTCATGCCAGAATAATAATTGAGGATTTGGCAGGAACCACGATGAGTCACCTGTTAAGAAGTGCTCTCGTCCTGCAATTCATATTTATCTCCTGTCTCTCTCTCAGAACTGCCAGGAGTAAACAAACTGTTCATCACTCACACTCAGAATCCAGCAACACGCCAGTTTGATTCATACAGTACAAAACTCTGAGTGCCCTCGTTAGGCAGTGGAAATTTATTAAATCCTCTTGGACATGAGGATCCAGCGCTCCGATGTGGCGCTCCAGATTTAATCTCTTTCCTCCCGTCATCCTCGGCTCTGCAAACATGTTTTTAAAACACTGCCTTAAATGCTCATTATATTTTATTAACATACAAAGGCGTTAAAATAAGCAGATGTGGTAACAGATGTCTGGTCAGGTTCTCTCAGTCTTTTCAGCATTCCTTTATTGGCTTTCTTACCGTTGCATTTCTGAACTTTATGAATGAAAGGCTCATAGGTGCATCTATTCGAAACCTTGGATGAGTTTGAATCTCAGTGACCTCGACCTCAAGGTCAGAGTAAGTTTTCTGAAACTGTTGTGAATGCAATAACTTGAGAACAAACCAACATAGTAAGTGTGTCTGCTGGGAGGGTGATGGGTAGCTGCATTGCCATACTTATGAGGGGTTGCCAGTATTTAACGTACTCACTGGTGTCTGCACCCACAGAAGTGAAACTGAGCTGCACGCTAATAAATCTTAAAAATGGTTACTTTTAGTGGAACATATGAAGGAGAGAAGACTTCAGTGTATACACAGTGATAGGAAAACCTGACAAATGCATGGATACATTGACGAAATACCAGCTGTTGCATAGCCTAATGAGCAAGCAAGCCTATAATTACTTTGTTTCAGAAAGGTACAAGCTTTGTGCTAATCACTGCTGCTGCTGCTGCACTACTGCATATTACTATCAAACTGACCAATCACAGTTGTTGAGGTCTGTGTTTCTGCAAAGGGTAATTATATTTCTGTGAAGATTCACATCAAGCTCTGTACACTGATTTAGTCATTGTGTGTGTGTGTGTGTGTGTGTGTGTGTGTGTGTGTGTGTGTGTGTGTGTGTGTGTGTGTGTGTGTGTTTACACACAGGTAAACAAGGGCCCCCGATTTTCAGGCTCTTTGTTCCTCAGCTGATTTTTTTTCCCAGTTTTCTCCAAGATAATAAAACAAACACACCAGGTCCGTTTAGACTACTTCACTGTTTTCCACTCCAGTGCAGCATCAAAACAGGACGTCACTGTGTGTGTGCTTGTGTGTTTGTGTCGATGTCTGTGTGTGTGAGATAGTGAGACTCAATGAGCCAAGTCCAGGTGGGAAGTTTCATGCAGGAGCAGCTGCTATACTGGTACAAACACGGGCAGGTGGTTTCCTGTGGGCTCTTGAAGATTGTGTGCTAATAAAACAATTAATCAAAAAGTGTTTAATTTTAGAAAGAAGCCAAATAAGGATAACAAGTCACAGGTTTGCTTTCTTTGCACTATTTTTAAACCCTTCACTAAGGTGGCTGTAGACAGGAGGTAGAGCAGGTCACCTACTGATCGGAAGGTTGGTGGTTCGGTTCCTGGCTCCTCCAGTCTGCATGTCAAGTATCCTTGGGCAAGATACTAACCCCAACTTGCTCTCCGATGCATCCATCGGAGTATGAATGTCGTTAGAAAGCACTAAGTGTAGATAAAGTGCTTGTGAGAATGGGTGTGATTTGGTGAATGAGGCATGTTGTATAGAGCGCTTTGAGTGCTCCGTGAGAGTAGAAAAGCGCTATATAAGAATCAGTCCATTTACCAATTTTTTCCAGCAATTTCTCAGGCTTTTCTTTAGACATGGCTTACACATCGTACACAGAGTGCTTGTGTATGATAAAGTACAGGAAATCTTGTCAACGTGAAGTTACAGATTAAGATTTCAAGTGCACGTGATATTGAAGGCGACAAGTGTGATATTAATATCGTCTTCTCTGCAATGCCTGTGCATTAATCTTATCACTAACCCCTAATAACTCACGCCAACCAAAGTTAAATTCCTCTGTAGCGAATGCGTTTCTACGGCCACATTTATATGTTGTTTGTAATGCTTTGTTTGCTCTCAGGATTTGATTGATGCTTGCTTGTCATGTGTGTTGGAGAAGTGCCATCAGTGGAAAAGCAGTGTTTGTGTGTGCATGCTAATCAGTAAATCTGGTGTCTCTGTTCTTCCCAGTGGTTTACCAACACTGGGAATCCCCACTAATGTCCTCCTGTGGGCCTGGACAGGCTTATTCAGCAGCAGAATACCAAGAAATCGTATATCAACTTACGTTTTTCCACATTAAGCTCAGTGTCTGTCTCTGCACTGACATGTGACTCACTCACTCTTGCAGTTTGTGGGGGTTAAAAGCACATTCCCCGAGCTGCAATTGATTTTTCTCCTCTTTCCTTTTTAAAGGAAATTTGAAAGTGTTGACAGCGGTTAGCTTTTGCGTCACTGAAATTCTGGAGGATATTGCTGAAGCCACTGGCTGAGATCAATAGAAAATACAGAGATTCAAGTTTTTATTGTTTTTCTTTCTCTTTTTTTGTTTCGAGGATTTGTTTTTGTTCCAATTGCAGCGACAGGTCAGGACCAGTGTAATGTCAGGATGCATGATCCAAATTAAATAAGTAGCACTGACTCTGCACCCCAAAAGAAAGAAGCCTTTTATTTAATTACATTTAACCCAGACTGAGTGAACATTGGAGAAGCCTATCCGTTATCTGTTTGTCATCTCTGCATGCTGTCCTGTTAATTGGCCTCTAGCTAATGGACTTGATAATATTTAAATTTTTGAGACTTGCTATTAGCGAGGCAGAGTGCACGTCCTCTTTTCCTGTGCCGAGCAGAGAGAGGGCTCTCAGCTCACACTGCGTTTTGGTGCTAATGGACCGAGCATTATGCAGGAGAATACATCCTCCCACCAGCCACACTGAGAGCACATCCTGCCCCTGAAAAGTTCATTATTGGAAGAAATGCCCCGTGCCTCTTCCCTTGCAGCTGTCGTCGTAATGTTTTAAAACCCCGGAGACATGCTTACATAAGTGTCACAGCCACGGGCGCACACAATGAGCAGCGAGGGAATTGCTCTCTTTAAGCTTTGTGTTTTGAGGCTCCATTGTGTGATGCATCCCACATGTTTCCCCTTTTTGCTGTAAGATGATACCGAATGCTTAATATGAAATAATGACTAATGTAGCACGGACACTGAAACACTTTGTCATTGATCTTAATAAAATTAGATTTTGCATCTGGCGGTCAGCATCATCATCAAGAACAGCGAGTCTACCATGATGCCTTCATTCAGTCAACAGAATTGCCAAACGTTGTTTAACATGACGGTGTTAAATGACTTTAATCATGCTTTTTAATGACTCTATTCTAAAATTAAGCTCTTTATCATCTCTTCTATTAAAGCGTCTCTTTTGCATCCATCCTGGAATTTTAATGTGTTTTTGTGTATCCCAACTACAGACGAAAAGGGCCGGACTTTTCATTTGCACAGCCCAGACTCCCTTCTGTCGGTTAGCACATTTTTTGCAGTTATCAGAAACCAGGCTGTTTCATATTCTGAAGAAGCAGAAGCATGCATTTGGAGGGGATGGCAGCACAGACTGCCCTTGTCACCAGCTACTGCTTTTCATTCTTTCACAAGTGAGAGAGACACTTGATTTGAAAGGTTGGCAGTGAAAATTCAAGGCAGGAGAGGACGGAGGTGTGAAGAGTATGAGCCCTAATCTGAGCTAGTGAGCTTATTTGCTCACTTTGAGTGAATGTGGTGTGAGTGTGCTGGTACAAAGCCAGAGAAAGTCTTTGTGTCACAGCATGGAGAGCCATTCTCTATTATTTGCTCAGTTTTCTAACCTTCTCCAAACGTAGAGCGGAACGTTTCATTAGAGTTTAAAGGGCTTTTCTTGGGAATATGCCTTGCCAGTGCCCGGTTAGACTCCATTAACATTGCGAATCATAGATTCTAAAAGGTGCTTGGATGCTTAAAAATATTCCTCAGAGATTTTTTTTTTCTCCCACGTTGACATGATTGCATCGCACAGTTGCTGCAGATTGGTTGGCTACACGTCCATGATGCGAATTTCCTGTTCCCCCACATCCCAAAGGTACCCTGCTGGACTGAGATCTGGTGACTGTAGAGGTCATTTGAGTGCAGTGAACTCACTGTCACGTTCAAGAAACCAGTTTGAGATGTTTTGTGACATGTGGCACGTTATTCTGCTGGAAGCAGCCATCAAAAGATGCGTACGCCGCCACCACCGAATCGTTAACACTACGCAGAATGGATCTATGCTTTCATGGTGTTTGCCAGCTTCTGACCCTGCTGTCTACCCTCAGTTTCTTGTTCTTCGCTGACAGCTAAGAACAGGGAAATTTTGACTAATATTAGCTTCACATAAACTCTGGAATGCATTTTTGTCCAAAAAAAGGACTGTGTCCTGTTGCCTTATTTGTCATGTCTGTAACTAGTAAGATAGAAGTCATACATTACTGGCCATCATGATGCTGAAGAAAATGCAATTTATTGTTCTTAATGTATTTTACTCAGTACTTACTTACTTACTTACTTACTTACTTACTTACTTACTTACTTACTTACTTACTCCCTCAGAGCAGCAAAACAGAAAAGTAAATGTTCCCTGACTTCACCATGTTTACTCTGGATGCATCTCAGTGCACGTACATCGTGCAGTGCACGTAGACACAGTGAATGTCTTTAAAATGATAAATACTCCACAGGGGCCCCAAGTCCCCAGTCACTAACCACCACACTCTATAAAACTGTGAGGATAAGCTACAGCTGCCAAATATAGGTCAGCAATAATACGAAAGTGTGACTCAGAATCTCCTGCTCCCACAAGATTTGATCAAACTGCACACACACAGAGAAAGACAAATGCATACTGTGTGTGATTTTTATTTATTCTTTTTCATTTTTTTGCCGCCCACATGCATTTATTTATCCAAAAAGTCAGCAGAGCAGAAATTAAATGAGTGGTTAATTTTGTTTTCTGTTTCTGCGTTACTATTTCATCTACTGTAGCTTTCCTCCTCTGTGGCCCAAACTAAGAATAAGCTGTATCTGTGTGTACGTGTGCACAAGCAAGCAAGTAAGAGCACATTTCCATTCATCCTCGTCTTCAGTTGGCACGAAACATCTTCGCACCAGCTGTCAGTACACAGAAGGAGCATTTTGTACTTTCTTGAAGCAAACACTTCATCCCCACCCCCACTCCCTAAAAATAAAAATGGTACAAGCAGCAGCATAAAAATCCTGATCTCCCTAAATTTGATAGGGACGCCTAAACCACAGCAATAGTTTTCCTGACAAATGCATGAGGGAAAGAAACAAAAGGTCATGACTACTTATGTTTCTTCTTCAAATGAAGTCATCAGTTTATTCATCAGTCTGAAAAAAGGCAACTTTCCCTTACCTCCAACCCTTCATATTCAACCTAGTGTTTTGACTGTTACACACATTTTGCCCAAATGCACTTCGACATGCAGACCCATCCTTATTCTGGCACCTCTTCTTTTTTCCTCAGGCACACTTTCTGGCAGTACCGGAAGGAGAACCCTCAGACCAGAGTCGGGGAACCTCCTCCTGACGGCCTCCCGGGCTTCAACAGCGGTGTGATGTTGTTGGACCTAGGTGCTATGAGGTCCTCGGCTCTTTACAATAAGCTGTTGGAGCCCAGCAATGTGGCCAAACTAGCAGACCAGTATCGCTTTAGAGGCCACCTGGGTGATCAAGACTTCTTTACCATGATCGGAATGGAGCATCCTGAACTGTTTTACTCCTTGGCGTGTGGCTGGAACCGGCAGCTGTGCACCTGGTGGAGGGATCATGGATACGGAGACATATTTCAGTTGTATTATCGCTGCGATGGACCTGTCTATATCTATCATGGGAACTGTAACACCCCTATACCAGACGACTGAGGTTTACACTGGCTTGATACTACAACTGTTTTCATTTTATGGCAGTTCCCTTTTGTGACCGCAGTCAGATATCTTGCCCCCTGCTGGCCAAGGGGACCCCACCCCCCAACAAGATGTGGTGTTTGTGGAAGTTGTTTTAGCACAGGTCGCCATTATGAGTAAAAACAGCTCTGCATTACAGTCGTACAGAGTAGTGTATTAACAGGAGGTTGTTTTTTCCGGTACTACACACATGACATTATGATGTAATGTATACAGGTCCATGTGGGATTTGAGCCCGTCACTGCAGAAGGATTTTACTGCTCTTTCATGTTCCGCAAACGCATAAACTTGTTTGCTAGTTTGGATGTGACTTAGACCCCAGCCACACAGGCGTACAGACTGGTGTGTGGCAACCAGCGGTCGTGAGGGAGTTGTGAAGGAGTTGTGAGTGGTTGCTTGAAAAATAATTGCTAAAGCACGAGTCACACAGGCTGGGAACCTTTGGGAAAACTGTATTCCTCTCCTGGTTGGCAAAAACCTTGGAATTGCTTTGGCTGGTAGCATATTGGCCTGAGCTGCAGTGACAACATGAAAGGTGCGCCACACTTTTCCAGATTTTACTGCAGCTCTGCTAGTAGTTAGCGAGTGTTTGCAGACAGCATCATGTAAGTACGGGCAACTGTGGAAATCTGCGAGCAACCAAAGCAATCACTGTGAGGTTTTTGGTGCGTTTCCTTCTATGAAACAGAGCTCACACAGCAAGAGCCAGCCACTTCCAGGAGTCAGCTGCCAACTCGTTGGGGAATATATGTTTCCCTAGCAACTGCATCCAATGTGGCAGACAGCTCTTGAGCAGTGCAATAATGATGTCACATGAGAAGCATCTTTTATTTCTGTGGAGAGAAAAAATTGCAGTGTTGACGTTTGATTTAGGTTTATTGTTTATATATTTACAGTTTCAGTTTATGTGTTTAACAAACTTAAAAACAAGAGCATCAAGTACACCAAGTAGTGTACAGTATTTAACGCAGTAACTCCCAAATCACTAACTGATGTTGAAATATTAATGCAGTGAAGCAAATGCGTAGACCGACCTCGGCTCGCTTCATTCTCCGACACGTCGAGTTTTCAGTGTCCCAAGTTCAGCCTACATCACACCGTAGCAGGTGAGGGCTAATCTCTGTCAATTACTTGTATTTTTTCTTTCTTGCAACCAGAGGGATCGCTCTTCGTGGACTTTGTGGGTCAGCCACAGCTCTTTTCAAACACGTCTTTACAGGTAGAAAAGCAGAAGTGAGTGGGTGGGGGGAGACAGCAGAGAGCTGGCCACAGGGATTGGAGAGATAACGATTAACAATGACGACACTGAAGGCTGTTCTTTGTGCCCCGTGTTTGCAGTGTAGCCGAGGCCAAACAGACCCACTTCATTCAGACACGTTTCTGAAGGAGCGTTGCGGCCAAAAGCGTGACTGCGGATGCTGACCCACTTTTCAGTTTTCTTGCTGTGCTCAATGAAGTCCTGCTCAGATTCAAAGAAATGTCAACACTCGATATTAATCAGAAACTTAATGTAGCACTGAAGCACGCTGCCGAGGAGAAAACGAACCGTGGGATAAGACTATAAAAAGAATGTCTTCAGTTCTCAACACCTTATAGCTTTTTCTGTTTTACTACTAACAGAGCCAGTGGCTTTACTGGTTACATGATGATTACATTAGTTTTACTGGGATTGCCACTATCAGTGTACATCACTATGTTTCAGTGCATTACAGTGTTTAAAATGACATAAAATGGTTGATATTGATAATCTATCAGAAAGCATGTACAATTTTTTAAAGTACAGTCATGTACCAGAAAGGATGGATTATTAAAGGGAAGGATGAAACCATACGTCCCAGCTTGGTCTTATGGACCTCTGCCAACAGCTGTACTGTAAGTGTCATACAATACATCCATGTGATGGTTTGTGTGTGAACTAAAAACTTGTATATCAGTTTCTTGTTGGTACTCTGCTAACACATACAAACCTATTTGTGTCATCATCTAAAAAAATGTTATATGTGTATCGTCTAGAGATTCACTCACACAATTTCTGATTCCAGGTTATTTTTGTTTGTTTGTTGCCAATTCTGATTTTCTTTCTAAGAACTACACCTGACAGATTATAGAAAAATTAAGTTTTCTTTAATGCACCAATTACAGTTTGGAGTTACAGGACATGTTACTGAAACAATTGAAAATAAAATGCTTTATTGATATAAACAGAACTAATGTCAGTTTCTTAGATCATTTTGCATATAAATTTACCAACAGTGATCCTTTTTTATTTTTCACTCAACTCCACAACTTTCCTGTCACTGCTTTGGTCCTTTGCTCATACCGAGGCTCACACCAAGCTTGTGGCTAGCTCTGAGCTCTGGCTAGCTTTAGCTTTAGCCACGTTCCCTTCTTTTAAATGGTGATGTGAACGCTTTCATGGTTCTCCCCCTACCTATTTGCTTTAGTGTCTTTACTCACAGTGGAGAGCCTCCACAGTAACGACATATTAACACGTGTCTGCGAGTGTGCAAGCGACTGTTTGTCTGCACTGCTGTCCATGTGCTGAATATGCATGAAACAGACGGGGTCACTGGTCAGTTGATCGGTATTGTCGAGTGCTTATTCCTGTGTTACGTGCATCCATTGCCATGTCAGTTGTTTCTGTTGTCCTTCAAACACTCAGACTTTGTATAAAGCGTTTTAGCTCGTTTGGCTAAATGACCAATGCACTTATGCAATTGTGAGGCATCCATCATCTGTCTGTCCCTGTTTGTGAGCCTCTTTGACATCTCGTTGGCTTTTAATTAGTCATTAGTTTGTGCAGATGCAGTCAAGCAGTGACAACAAAACTTAGACAAGCAACTACACCCTGGTTAATCTGACTGAGATCATGGAGAGTGTGAATAATCTGGTGTGTATAGCATTGATGTACTAACACTATATTTACCAAAGTAACAGCTGTCTGTATTTTTCACTTTAATAACCCCTCAGCAGATGATGCTAATGTCTAAAGATCAAATTTGTCTTGACGGAACCAAATGAGAAAGCTTTACATGCCCTTTTCATTTAATAAAGTCTTCCTGTGACAGCAGCAGAGTTATCAAATCTTTAAAATGTTGTTACATTGTGTGTTTCTCTTTCCTAAATAAAATGTCTTGCTGTTATTAAAATTCTTTGTCCTTATTGTTTGTGTGCGCGTGGGAGGTAAAGCTGCCAACACTTCAGTAAAAGAGGATGCGTTTACTTACGTAAAGTATAAAAATGCATACAGATCAACCTCGCTTATGTTATAACATCAGTCCATGTCTGTGCTCTTGTTTATCTGCTGCAAGCCAGGCCTGACCCATTTCTCTCACTCAAATTTGCCATCACACCCAGTTAAAGCTCCATAAGCAGAACATTTGCAAGAATGTAATGATGTTATCTTTATCATCAGTGACAGCCTTCATTCACTTGTCCTTGTAAACATCTGCAATCGTTTGAATGGTGTTTTCTTGTACAGCAGGGTGCAGCGTATTGTGGCCTGTTCCTGTTGTGTTAATGTGACAATCAGCGAGGAGATGACAGGCTCGTTTCTTTTCTGCTTTTCATAGAGTTTAATCATGACAGCAGAGATCGCAGCGACAAACAAAAACACACTGACGGGCAAATTCAAAACCTACATTTAATTGAGAAAAGTAGAAAAAAAATCAGCATAGCTTACTCTGAAACAATATCTGCTCTCTTTCAGTTTGCTGTAGGCAACAGGTTCAGGTACACCATTTTAGTTTTTTGCTTTTCAAGCAGCCAGGTGTTTTCAGTTGTAGCTGTCCATGCTACATGCGCTAATACACCTCTGTTTCACCTTTTCTGGGATGGTAACAAGATAGATTTTCTCATTTTGATTAAAACCACAGGACCAGTTTTCCTTGACACCTGTATCCAGCTCGAGCACAAAGAAGGACGCGGTGTTTGTGGACCTTCAGTGTTTCTTATCTGTTGTTTTTATCTGCGCTTGATTTTTTTTCCCTAAGCCTGCCTGCCGCTCACCTCTCGTCAGATGGGGAGCAGACAGCCGTCCCCCTTGAGCACTCATTTCGCCTTCTTCAGTCAATGTTCCACCAGCACTTGATAGGCATAATAAAAATTCAGGCAAACGCACGTGTGTAATTAAAATTGAACACTTAAACTGCTGGCTTATGGTGACAGCTGCTGTGGTAGAAAGAGAAAAGTAATTGAAATTCAGCAGACTTTGCTGACAGTCTGTCCAATTTGAACATTCAGACCATATCGAATCAAAGATATATTGCCTTTGCTCCTTCTGAAACACATTCAGCTGACAGAAGCTCCACGTAACCCGTGTGCAAATATGTGTACGTGGAGTGTTTTCACTTTAACCTGTGTGTGATTGTTTGTGTGTATGAGAGTGTAGACAGCACAACACACCAATTGGAAAAACAAATGTAGGCCAGTACCTTCCTGAGAGCTCCTCCACCTTGTCTCTCCGTCAGCTATTTTCTCTCTAGTATCTCTCCCACCCATAGACCGGGCAGGCTGCCCACTAAAAAGTTGAATAAGCGGCCTTCATCCATCTGTACAGTTTGTTCTGCACTCATTGTTGCTTTACTCAGACTCCATAAATGTCTTTAGAACTCAATATGCACGATAAAAAAAAATTTATTTTTAGTTTTTATTCTTTTGCCTGAAACTAAAGGGAAAACACACCAGCCAGCCTGGAAGAGCATTGTATTGAAATAGATACAAAGTTGCATTATGTACATGCTGTGTATGTGTGCAATATTTAACTATTGGGGACTTTAGCACAACATTTAAAACCATCCTTGCTGCAAACTGATGAGCAAACTGACAGACCTGGGACTGCCTCACTCCATCTGCCTCTGGATAAAAACCTGATCACTCCCAGAGGGTGAGAGACGGCCACTACATCTCCTCACCTCTCAGTCTCAGCTCTGACTCCCCCACAGGGCTCTGTGAGGATCCCCCTACTCTTCACCCTCCCTACTTCCCATTGCATACTCGCCCAGTCCAGCAGCAGCAGCATCAAACTTGTGGATTACACCACCGTACTGGGGCTCATCTCTGGGGTGGATGAGTAACTGTCTGGTTGGTGTAAAAGGATTACAACTTGATCCTTAACACCACCGACACCAATGAGCTGATGATTAACAGGAGGAAGGAAATTGGAATTCGGTCCATTTTCATCAGTGGGGAATGTGTGGAAAGGGTGTCAGGCTTCTGGATCTGCGATGTGCACATCAAAGGGGACCTGACCTGGAGCACAGACAGAAAGCAGGCACAGCAGAGGCTTCACTTCCTGAGGATCTCCAGGAAGAACCAACACATCTAAAAACTACTTGTGTCCTTTTACCATAGAGAGCATATTGACATACTGAAACAGTGTGTGGTTTAGCAGCTGCACAGTGGCAGAGTGGAAAATGCTGCAGATAGTCATCACCACTTCCCAGAAGACCATCAGATGCCCTCTCTCCTCTCTGCAGGAACTTTGCAGTCCCCGCTGCCTCAAAACAGCCCAGAGCATCCAACCCCAGACACCTGTTTGAACAGCTGCCCTCAGGCAAGGACAAAGAGATTTAAAAAATACTTTATCCAAAAGAAACAACTTCATTTACACTGCTCGAGCTGTGCAACTTTTTAACACAATGAATTATTTTATTGTTTCAGCTTAAATGTCTTTTATGTGTGATATAATGTGACACTTACATGTATATTTTATGGCCCTTTTTTAAAATGCATTTACTTTCAATGGGGTTGGATGAATCAGACGTTTGCACTGATTTCACTGTACATGTGAAATGACAATAAAGATGTAATTATGACACTTAACCTGTCAAATGTTCTGCTATGTCTAAAAACCAAGTTAAAATTCACTGCAAGCCAACAAGTCCAGATTATAAGACAATGTAGTGATGTTGAAAAAAGGTTTTTTTTCAATAGCATCTATCGCTTCATATTCAAAGCACAATCATGGTGAATACCTGTGTTCTAATTCATTTCACGTGTGGTTCAACAGCAGTTTGATGCACTGATGCTGTGTACGAGTGCCCACAACAGCACGTGTCTAACCTTGACATAGTCAGTCAATATGCATTAAAGTGTTTCATTCAGAGGACAGAGAAAAACAATTCAACAATTTCTAACAATAGTCAGTCCCAAGGTGAGTGTAATCAATGACAAACATTAAGTGCAGCTGTCATGCACATGAATCCTATGGCTTTATCCAATTTGTCACCAAACTCAGGCTTACTATTTTACACTGAACTAAGCCTAAAAGACTTTAATACCAGTGACCTAATTTGTCAGCTTTAAACAAAGTAACCTAGATCAGCACCAACATTAAATGTGTTCGTCTGGATATGTTTTATAAAGTTTAGGGTAGGTAGGTATTCCTGACAAACACACCAACAGTCAAATACCACCAGCTGGAAAATAAAAATATTGGGTGGAGTATCAGGAAACAGATTAAAGCTTCAGACAAGAACAATAGTGATAAAGGACAATGATCTGTATGCAAATGTTCGGGTCTTCTTTCCTGTCCTCCTTTCCCTCTCTATCCATTACTATTTTTCATCATGCTCCTATCTTGGCACCCAAGTTTTTGCATATGCATAGCAGTACACAAATTAACATGCACTCACACACGGCACCGCCATCTGTGGCTTTTGGAGATTGCCTTGTTTTCAGCCTCTCAGTGTCACAACAGCTGTAACTTCTAAACAAGAGGGAAGATTATGATGACAGCAGAGGATCATTTCATGAATCACAAGCGATGAAACATCAGTGCAAATGGCACGACCTGAAATTGGGCCACGGACTGTCAGCGCTGTTGACTGAGGCTGATTAGATTAGCCAAACAACAGGTTTGAACTGTGCAGTTTTATAAAGTTTTATGCAGTAAGGTGATGAGCTATTATTCTACGTGACACTCACTGATGGAATAGATTTCCCAGGGGGGAAAAGAAGGAGATAACGCCACGCAGAGACAGAGAAAGATGTGAGACAGGAGTTATTTCAAAACTTGTTAGACTGGAAATTTTAAGCATTCCTGTAATGCCCTTGTTCATTTTCCCCCTTTTGTTTCATCATCCTTTATTTACCCAGGTGAAAAGTCTCATTGGGATCAAACAGATACTGGATGCAAAGCCTACACGATGTGTTGCTGTTTTTTTATATTGTGAAACATCCTGCAAAACAACTTCAAGTATACTACATTTATTGTGTTCAAAGGTTGCATGAAAATACCAGGTAGTTTTAGTGCAGGCCACACTGGTTTAATAAGTTTACAGTGATTAACTGGTGCAGAGGGACTGTGTTGTTCATGATCCGGGTTGAGTTGGGTGGTGGTGTTGCTTAGATTCACTCACTGAATTCTCACATGCACGATAGCTTGTGTAACATTAGCTTACATCACGTTGAATTCAGTTGGATAAATCCACAAACAGTGAATCCAGAGCAGCAGCAGCACACAAAATCTACTAACTTATTTTTAAGTGATTCTTTTCCCCACATAGTGCCACTAGAACTGATCTTAGGGCTGAATCTCACTAGCTGAGGACATTCGATAGAATTAGAAATTTGAAATAAAGTTTGTATTCGATTGTATTAACAATAATTCAATATTATCTTTAAATGGCAGGTTATATTTGTACAGAAATACCTGGTAGAAGACACTATTTTTATACTATGAGTATGTTTCAGAGTTCACTTTCTGCTGGAGATCTGTTCCTGTTAAAAGTGAGTTCCTTCTTCCTGCTGTCACCATTGGGCCACTTGTAGGGGATTACCTGTTTGTTGCAGTTTTCTCTCTAACGTTGTTCATTCTTTACCTCACAAAATTAAGTTCTTTGAAGTAACCGTTGAACTGAATACTGAGGAGAACAGCAAACACACACAAATATGTGTGTGTGTCTTTTTATATACACTGTATTGGCAAAAGCATTAACTGAATTCAGGTGTTCCAATCACTTCCAAGGCTGCAGGTGTATAAAATCAAGCACCCAGTCATGTGTAGAGTGGGTTGCTCTCGGGAGCTCAGTGAATTCCATTGTGGTACTGTGACATGATATCAAGTGGATTGTGCCAAGTGTAAAGTTTGGTGAAGGGGGGATTATGGTGTGGAGTTGAGTTTCAGGTGCTGGGCTCAGCCCCTTAATTCCAGTGAAAGGAACTCTTAATGCTTCAGCATACCAAGACACTTTGGATGATTTCATGTTCCCAACTTTGTGGGAACAGTTTTAGGATGGCCTCTTCCTGCTCCAACATGACTGCACACCAGCACACAAAGCAAGGTCCATAAAGACATAGATGAGCAAGTCTGGTGTAGAAGAACTTGACTGGCCTACACAGAGTTCTGATTTCAACCTGACAGAAAACCTTTGGGATGAATTTGAGTGGAGGTTATAAGCCAGTGTCTGAAGAATGGTCCAAAATTCCCATAAACACTCCTAAACCTTGTGGAAAGCCTTCCCAGAAGAGTTGAAGCTGTTGGGCCAACATCATATTAAACCAAGTTCATATGCATGTGAAGGCAGACATGCAAACTTTGGCAATATAGATTTATATAATAATAAAGTTTCTTTACTTTTCTTAGATATTTATGTTGAGTTTCATGTGAATGATTGAGTGGGAATGGGACTGATTCATTGGAGAGGTGCGTCACCAACCACGGGGAATATGGCATCTCACAATGGGCAGACAGTGGGATACTTCAACCGGCTGTCTCAAGAGCTACACCTAGACACATTACAGCCATTAATACACGAGATATGGAATTACAATGCCTTCTGGAAGGATACAAACTGTGAACACTGGCCGGGAGGCTGACCCATATAATATATGACTCTGTCTAGCTGAAATTAGGTCTCTGTGTTGCCCTACTTCTCCACAGGGAGACGTGTCCACACTGACTTCTAATCTTGTATTTAACTGCAGAATCTGATTTACAGTCTGAGGTGACTCACGACTCTCATGTTGAGATAACTGAACTTATCTTCAATGCACTGGATTCACTTAATGTCCAGTTTCTTGAACTAACTCAACAGACTGTTGGAATATTTTCTTATAAAGTCATCCTTTTTAAGCATTTCTGTCCAAACAAAAAGTTATTAGACACGAAGTGCAGCAGCACTACATTAAACCAGGTATGATTCTTTCATGGAAATGACTACGTGGGTTCAGGAACACTCCAGAAATCACTGTGTATGAACACAGGTCATCAGGTCATCCACAAATGCAAGTTAAAATGCATGAATGAAAAGTAGGGGGCATCATCCAGGAACACTTTCAAAGTGGAAAACTATTCTGTGCTCGGTCGAATCAAAAATGTAATTCTTTTTGGAAAACATGGACAGTTCATCATCTGGACTAAAGAGCAGAGGGACCATCTAGCTTGTTATCATCACACAGTTCAAAAGCCTCCTCTATCTTTGCTGGTATGGGAGTGCATTAGAGCTCCAGATGATTTCACCCAGAAAAACTGCATCGGAGATCACCTGCTGCTTAAAAAAACATTTGATTTATGATTCTGAAGTGCTGGCTAAATGCAGAATTTCCACAGACACAACCAGTTATTTATGTTAGCACCGTGAATGCATCGCACAGATGAAAATAGAGGGTCTATAGGAACCTTGGTGTATCATTATTTTCTTATTACTCTATGCCAGTGGAAAAGAATGACAGGCCGCAGCACACACACTAACTTTTGATGGTAATATTTATAATTTTATCCATCAGACTTAATTACTCATTGCTGAAGGTGACAGACGCTGTTCTGGTGCATTTTAATCTATGCTGCATAGCTGTTTGTACAGACAGTCAGAGCTGTTTGACTGAAAAGGCATCAAAAGGTAAACTTGACCAATAAAGGATGGTACTGGGCAAGTTCCTTGAAAATGGTAAATATATTAATTTTGTAGTTACTCATTTACATGGTCGCCTAAGAAGACCTTTCAAAAGATCTCTGGTTTGGTCCCAGCAGGAGACACAAATCCCTTTGGAGTTGTGTCAGGAATGGCATCCAGCATAAAAAAATCTCCCAAAATCAAACACGCAGCGCAACCTGCTGTGGTAACCCCTTGTGAATAAGGGAACAGCCAAAAGTAGTTTTCTTTCTTTAGGAATTACTCACAGTTACTCACCTAACAAGGGAAAGATCTTTGGTTTTACTTCAAGAGGAGATCAAATCCCTTGGGGGTTGCATCAGCAAATGTGAAATCTGCCTCGGAGTGCTTTGAAATCGCACGGAGTGAGCTGCTGCAGTAACACCTTGTGAATATGTAGCACACATCTTGCGATTAACACACAAAACATAAAACAAGATACTATGATGGGCAGATCAGCAGTTTGCAATTAGTTCATGTGACTAAATGTCCAATTTTAAACCCTCATACGTCTCATTATAAAATGTAATTTCATTACACTAATAAAATAATGTGTTACTGCCTGACACTGATAATGAAGAATACAGTAAAGTCCTGTCCACACACATTCAGGCTTCGGCGTCAGTGGCTCATTCATTGTGGCTGGTTACATTTAATTACATGCAGTACAGCATGGCCAGTGTCACTAATGCTAATAACACACTCAGTGCCTTTACCACCCCACCCTTCAGCTTCTGTGCTGGGCTCTCACGTGCCTGATTTAACTAAGATTTAATGTTCCTAAGTGTGGTCATTTGTTTCTCAGGTTAACTGATTTCTCAGTCATGTTGAGATTCATCACAAGCTTCTTTTCTTTTAAATCACTTAAACTGGGCTTAACATTTGCTACTGCCCTCACCTCCGTGAACTGCAGTGATTCTAGCTGTTGCAAGGTGTGGCTGCCTGATTCACTGTACTGTCAGAAAAAGCTTGTTTAAAATTAAAAATTATATTCTAATTGTATTGTTGGGAAAATAAACGAAATTCATGTTTTTATACCCAAATTTGAGTCGGCACACTAAACTTCTCTGGTGATAAAATAATATTAAACCACTAAAACAATTTTTTTCTGTTTGAGAATCCAAGTAAAAATAGTAACTTGGCATCAAAAATAAGAATAATGTATTTTACTATTTTTTCAGCAAAACAGTAAATTTATAAATTCACAGAAACGTAATATGATATCATTATATTTTGATTCAGTTCAATTCAATTTTATTTATATGGTGCCATTCGTCACCTTACAATGTGCCACATTTCCTACAGTGATAGAGAGAAAACCCCTGCAGCCCCTGTGAGCAAACACTTGGCGACAGTAGGAAAAAAACTCCCTTTTAACAGGAAGAAACCTGCAGCAGATCCAGGCTCTGTTAATGTTTTGTGTTTTTTGGTTCTTTGATTTTGTTTTTTTCATTATGTTCTAGTTTTCTTTGTCTAAAGGGTTTAAGGTATGTCATAAGTTTAGGTTCTCTAACTGGTTTATGTTCGGTTGTTTAATCCTTGCCGTTAATAATTATGTTTACCTCCCTCAGTGTCTAGCCTAGTCTTGTGTTTTGTGAATCTTCTCTCTGTTTTATTCCTCCCGTCCTTAGTGTTAAGCTTGCGCGTCTTGAGTTCAGGCTGTGTGTTTCCTGGTTCCTGTCTTATTTTGATAGTCCCAGTCCTGTGTGCAGTGTGTCTGGTTTTGTTTCTCTTGTCTCTTTGCCTCTGATTTGTCCCAGCTGTGTTTCCCTTCTGTCTCCCATTCCCTGATTGCTCCCTCTGTGTATTTAAGCCCTGTGTTTTTCTTGGTCTGTGTCATGATCTCCCTCATTTCTCACTGTCTGCCTGCTTAGTTTGTTTGTATTTTTAGCTTAGCCAGTTTTCTGTTTTGCCATCCAGCAATGAAACTGTGTTTGAGTTCACCGTCTCACCTCCATGAATCTGCATTTTTGGGTCCACCATTCCTGCCTGCACACAGTACTTGACAGGGAGGGGCAGTCATCTGCTGCTACTGGTTGTGGGGAAGAAGACAGGACACAGGAAGCATTTCAGCATTAACAATCGTGATTAAAGTGCTTGTAGATACTGGTGGATTTTAGTGCTGTCAGCGTTAATCTCGTTATAAAGAGATTAAAATGACATTAACATTAGCACATTAACGCAGCAAATCTCTGTTAACGTTAACGGGTTGACGCCATCCAATACCACGCATGGGGCGATCCGCGTTAACTTGCTAACAGAGATTTGCCGCGTTAATGCAGTTATGGCGTTAACCCTCTCAGGCTCAAATTAAGTTTTTGTTGCTAATGCACAAAAGAATACCTGCAGTGGTACTTCTGAGTAAAAAAATCTCATAAAATATGTATGTGGGGTAATCAGGTTGTTAGCTTTTACTTGTTGCAAATCTGCAACGCCTGCCTTGAGAGGGTTAACGTCATTTTAACGAGATTAACTCAGACAGCACTCGTGGATTTACTGTTAAAAAATACATAAAACTTAGTTTATTAATGATCATTTCTCTTAATTTATGACTGCCATATCAGTAGTGTTGCACTGGGTGGTGATCTAATTTGTTAAGCACTGTACTTTAGTATACTGTCATTTTTTAAGAAACGATCAACTGGAGAATGTGAGAGATTTGTGGTGATTAAAAAACATTTTCTCAGAAGACCCATTTCTTCTGTTTGTTCTGTCGTCATGATTACTCTGACTAAACAGAAAATGAATCTCCCATTAGTTTTACGATTCAAAACGTAATTACTTTAATTGTAAAAATTTTAAAAAGACCATTTATGACCTTTTGGCTCCAGCAAGGCATCAGAACACGAATGACCCACATGTTGAAACACCTTAGAAAACTGACCAACAGGGGTGACGAAGCCTGAGACAAGACCACAGAGAGCAAACACTGCATCCAGCTCTCTTTGAAAGAACAAGATAATTCTCTTATGGTTATATATCAGGTTAATCCGCCTTGTGTGTGTGTGTACTGAGAACTGCCACCTCCATAGTTTGAGCTCCTCAGGTAATTCAAAGCTTTATGTATTAGTTACATGACAGAAAATGCTGACCCCATTCTGCGACATACGTTGGTAACAGGCTTCTGGTGAGATCATAGGACGGAATTTCCGGGAGTATTTTGGGATAGCAGGGTAAAATTGGGCAGTCGGTCAGTGCTTAAAGACAGTCGCAGAACAACCTTGGTGTGCACGTAATGACTGAATAATACTGTGACTGCATAGCATTCTTAGTCACATATATAATGGAATCACTGAATTCATGCACGTACGCTCTGGCACACTTAATTACACAAGCTAGCTGAAAGGTCATGACTATGAAGCTCTTATATGTTGATGTCATTTGTCAGGCTTGATATAAAAGACAAAAACATGCCTCACACTGTAAGTAGGTCAGTGTGCTACAGAACATGCAACAGGCTAGCAGTGGAGAAGCTCCAGCAGTGATTAACAGCCAATCACTGCATGTATTAGAAAACTGGTATTGGGTCATCATTAGAAGACCATCTGTGGGGAGTTCATCACAGATCTGCTGGGCTGTTTTAATTTTATTTAAGGTCCCAGTATGCTACTGCGTAAGAAGCAAGCAGTGATTAGTCAACGTGCAGCAGCTGTGTTAATCAGCCCTCCCTGACACAGCTTCCCAAACCTTTCTGCTCCACCTGTTTTTCTGCGACTGAGCAGAAACAATCACCAGACACTGCTGTCATCGCTGTCATCGCTGTCATCGCCTCGCTTTAATGAGCTGTCTGGATCGTGTCCTGGTAAAGACGTGATTATTAACAAACCAATAAATCAATTATTGACTGAGCTAGACGGCTGATAGAAACACTCAACTTTGCGTAACTATGACAAACAGTTACGCTGTAACTTCCCTATAAGTGTGGTCTCTATTGTTTGGAACATCATTATAAGCCACCACAGGGCCATATGCTCAAAGGCTCTGCCCTGATTCCTTGGCCCAGATGGCTAGCGTCCACTGGCTCTGTCTCTGCCAAGGCAGTGTTGGTGACTCACTGGCATTTAGGGAGTCAAACCTTCTGAGGTGATAAACACGCTGTTGTTGGACTGACATCACTGACATGGAAGCATCTTAATCACAGGTTTCATATATGTGGAATGGAAGATATGAAAATGGAGTTTTGTCATGGTGTGATTTCGACTAAGTCTGAGGGTTTTCTAAAGGATTAAGAGACGTTTCTTAGAGAAACGCTTTCATTACATTTTATTATATTACTGATTCTGACACACTATCCAAAAATAACTCCAATAAGCAATGGCTTAAGTTTCACATATAAAACAGGGGCATGTACAAAATACATTAATCTTAGTTGGTGTTTTATATAAGCGAGCAGTGAGAGTATGTTGTAGGTCACAGCTTCATCTACCATAGAAATAGTAAATGTTAACGTATGGGCTGCTGAATGATCTCACATGTCGACAAATCATCTATTTTATATTCACAACCACAAAACTCACATTCATTAACCATATGAAGTCATTCATTAATGCTAACAGCAGGACTCGGAAGCTTTGGGGTGAGAAATTTCTGAGAAATTTCTCAGCAGGCATCCTTTGAAGCCCATAGTCAATTGTTATTCATCACATAGAAAGTCAGCAGCTCTGAGCTTCTAAGAGCCAGGAGGGCAGTTGCTGGAGGCTTGGGTTATGTGCAAACTTTAATCTAATGTCCACAAGTACAAATAAGGATCCTGTTTAGAATCATATATTAACACTTAAGAACAATTGTTGTAACATTGTTTCCAGCCAACAGAACGAATACGAGGAATAAATCTGTGTCTGCGAATCTATATTTATGCTGGCACGAAGAGCTCTTTGTTTACTGACATAGCCAAAGATTTATCAAAGGGGTTTCATGTAGGCTCAGTGAGAGGGGCTCTATGGCAGCTGTAACAGGTGGAGTTTTAGAGATTTGTAACATGAAGGATGTCCAGGGGACACACAGTGTTACAGGTATGAATAAATAACCCCAAAAGGAACTAGAAGCCTGATATTAAGTGATGAAGTGCAGGCGTGGCAGCCAGAGATCTCGCTGGTACCAGTGAATAGACACACCCCTGAGATTTCTATTCAAATGCAGAGAAACCTGTTCAAACCCACACATTTGGCAAGACAGGAAGAGAGAAGAAAAGAGAGAAGGCGGGGAGTTGGAATTGAAGACGTGGGGAACGTGACTAAATGTCAAATGAACATTTCTAAATGTCACAGTTAAAATGATAAAGATTAAAAATGTAAAACGTTTGTTTGGCTAAATGGATGGATGGATGTGACTTAAAAACCAGCAAGCTTGAAAAATCCTAAAATGCTGCATAGATTGGGCAGCACGGTGGCACGGTGGTTAGCACTGTTGCCGCACAGCAAGAAGGTCCTGAGTTCAATTCCACCATCAGGCCGGGGTCTTTCTGTGTGGAGTTTGCATGTTCTCCCCGTGTTTGCGTGGGTTCTCTCCGGGTACTCCGGCTTCCTCCCACCGTCCAAAGACATGCAGCTTGTGGGGATAGGTTAATTGGATAATCCAAATTGCCACTAGGTGTGAATGTGTTAGTGAGTGTGAATGGTTGTCTGTCCCTATGTGTTAGCCCTGCGACAGACTGGCGACCTGTCCAGGGTGTACCCCGCCTTTCGCCCTATGACAGCTGGGATAGGCTCCAGCGCCCCCCGCGACCCTGAAAAGGATAAGCGGAAGCGAATGGATGGATGGATGGATGGATTGGGAACTGGAGACCTTTGGATGTATTTTTCTTTTTCGTCTTGTCAGCTATTCTGTTTTTTCCTTGCTGCTTAATTTCTGCGACAGACTGATGAGTAAGTATTAGTTTCATCTCCAGTGAACTTAATAATATGCCATTAGTATAGTAGTATAGTGGGCAGCAAAGGAAAACTCACTGGCAAATCAAGATGTTTCAGCACAATAAAATATATTGGCAAGCTCCTCCTGGCATGCTTCTGCAACCTTCTACATCAAATCTGTGCCTTCTGCATGAATTCAACATCCTGGAACCGGTTTCCACATTCATCTGCGCACAACAGCATTACACCTGCTGAGATGTTTTGATCAGTTATATCTGCCGGTTTACCCGCATTAATCGTGCTTTGCTTCTTTGTTTTCTTTATGTATGTAAGTTTTAGAATAGAATAGAATAGAATTCACTTTATTGTCATTGCACATGTCACAGGTACAGGGCAACGAAATGCAGTTTACATCCATCCAGAAGTGCTTTAGCCGTGATATAAATATATTACAATATATATTAGCAATAATATAGATATGTAAGTATATTACAGAAATGGGTCTATTATGGTATGTTATAATGTACACGGTATGAAGTATGTTATGAATATTCTATAACTATAAGTATGTACAGGCTGTAGTGAGTACAAGCTATGTACAGGCTATGTACAGGATATAAATATGAAAAACTACAGAAATCTGAGATATACAGTTATACAGAAATGTGAACTATGCAAGTTATAAACAGTTGTAGGATTAAAAATTATCGAATGTACAGAATGATTATTTACACAGAACTATACAGTAGTGCAGTTAAGATAAGTGAGATATAATTCCTACAGAGGCTATATAAAGTGCTGGTGGTTGTGAGTGGTGGTTCAGTCCATGTTATTATTGTGTGTTTGAGGGTACAGTTGTCCATTGTGTGTGTGTGTGTGTAGGTGGTTGTGGGTGGTTGTGTGTGTGTGTATGTCCAGTCCGTGAGTTTAATGTGGGTCAGATGTCAGGAGGCAGAGTTCAGGAGTCTGACAGCTGTGGGGAAGAAGCTGTTCCAGTACCTGGTGGTCTTAGTCCGGAGGCTCCTGTAGCGCCTCCCAGAGGGCAGGAGGGTGAAGAGTCCATCTGATGGGTGACTGGGGTCTTTGATGATTTTCCCAGCCCTTTTCAGACACCGCTTCCTGTAGATGTCCTTTATGGCAGGAAGTGGTGCTCCGGCAATGCGCTGGGCAGTTTTCACGACCCTCCGCAACGCCTTCCGGTCCGAGGCAGAGCAGTTCCCGTACCAGACTTTTATACAGTTGGTCAGGATGCTCTCGATGGTGCAGCGATAGAAGTTCACCAGGATGTCTGAGTACAGGTGGTTCTTCCTCAGAGTCCTCAAGAAGAAGAGGCGCTGGTGAGCCTTCTTGACCAGCTTGGAGCAGTTGGTCGTCCAGATGAGATCCTCGGAGATGTGGACTCCCAGGAACTTGAAGCTGCTCACACGCTCCACAGCCGTCCCCTTAATGTGGATGGGTGGATGTGGATCAGCATTCCTCCTGTAGTCCACGATGAGCTCCTTGGTCTTCTCGGTGTTAAGCAGCAGGTTGTTTGTGTCGCACCACTCAGCCAGACGATCCACCTCCTCCCTGTAGGCGGCCTCATCGTTGTCACTGATGAGGCCAATCACCGTGGTGTCATCTGCAAACTTAATGATGGTGTTGGAACCATCAGCAGGTCTGCAGTCGTGGGTGAAGAGGGAGTAGAGGAAAGGGCTCATCACACATCCTTGTGGTACACCGGTGTTCATCGTGATTGTAGATGAGCAGCGGTTATCCAGCCGGACATGTTGGGGGCGGTTGGTCAGGAAGTCCAGTAACCATTTGCAGATGAGGGAGCTGATGCCCAGGTCTGTCAGTTTCCTGATGAGTTGTGAGGGGTGGATTGTATTGAACGCTGAACTGAAGTCTATAAACAGCATTCTGGCGTAGGTGTTGTTGTCCAGGTGTGAGAGGACAGAGTGCAGTGCGATGGAGACTGCATCCTCTGTGCTCCTGTTCTGGTGGTATGCGAATTGGTGGGGGTCCAGGGTGGGGGGGAGACAGGATGTGAAGTGTGCTAGGACCAGGTGAGCACTTAGTGATGATGGGGGTGAGTGCTACTGGGCGGTAGTCATTGAGGCTAGATGGGTTGGAGTTTTTGCGTATCGGGACAATGGAGGTGGATTTGAAGCAGGCCGGTACCACAGCGTGGGCCAAGGACAGATTGAATATGTCTGTGAGCACTCCTGCAAGCTCCCCAGAACACGCTCTGAGAACACGCCCGGAGATGCCATCAGGACCTGTAGCCTTGTCGACATTGATCCTGCTCAGCACCGCTCCTACATCGGTGGGGGAGAGAGTCAGAGGTTGGTGGTCTGGCGTCATGTCTGTTGTGGTTGTGGGGTTCCCTCGCTCAAAACGAGCATAAAAGTTGTTGAGCTCGTTGAGGAAGGAGACATCAGAGGATTTGGTGGTCCTGTAGTCTGTAATGGTCTGGAGTCCTTGCCACATGCGTCGGGGGTTGGAGTTGGAGAAGTGTTCTTCTACCTTCTTTTTGTAATGGTGTTTGGCTTTTTTGATACCCTTCTTTAGATTAGCCCTGGCTGTACTGTAGGCGTGTGCATCTCCTGACCTAAAGGCGGTGTTGCGGGCCTTCAGGAGGAGACGAACATCCCGGTTCAGCCAAGGCTTCTGGTTGGGGTACATCGTGATCCGTTTCTGGGTGGTGACACTGTCTGTGGTTTTGGAGATGTAATCCAGTACAGATGAGGTGTACTGGTCCAGGTCTGTGTGGGTGAACCTATTCCAGTCTGTGTTTTTGAATCTGTCCTGGAGCACTGCGTCTGTCCCACCAGGAGACATGTTGGTGGAATCGTGGGAGGACTGTCTTTAAGTTGGTGTGGTTGAAGTCGCCAGCAACAATAAAAGCAGCCTCGGGGTGTTTATTCTGGTGTTTGTTAATGGCTGCAGAAAGTTCTTTCATGGCCAACCTAGCATTAGCGTCGGGGGGGATATACACTGCAGTGAGTATGATCGAAGTGAGTTCTCTGGGGAGATAATAAGGTCTGCATTTGGTCTGCATTTGACCATTAAATGTCAAATGCAATTTTCATCTACATGCTATGTTTTGTCAGAGTGTGGTTACACAATAATGTAGGTCATGTTACTCACTTAAGATTTGTATTTTCTTAAGAGAGTATTTTAATTTTAAACACCATTGCAATCTACGAGGAAAGAAAAATGGGATGAAAGACAAAGGCGAAGAGTGACATGAAAGCTGATGTAGACGGAGAGTGAAACAGTATGAAAAATAATAAAAAAGACAAGTGAGGGTACAACTAGGTGAGCAGCTGACTGATTAAATCTCTCAGGCTGAAGATAAGAAGATGCCAAATGAATGTCCGTTAGAGGAATACACTGACAGAACACACCAAGCTGTAAAAGCTACAGCATAATCACTCCTGGCATGCAGGGCGGTGTCCTGTTGACAGTGAGAAGTGTTGCCTTCCACCAGTTTGACCCAGAAAACACACGGATGCTCTTTCTGTTGCAGACTACCTCCGCTCTTTGTCGTTTTAATTTCTTCTCTCAGAAGAGCCTGATGTTTAAAGAGAGGATGCAAATGCAAATCACTTCCCATGCTTTGTACGGTGCTTTAGAAAGCAGCGATGTGACGTGGAAAATACCAACGCAGCTTCAGATGTGTCATCAGTGATGCGTTCAGAACATTTTGTTCCACATCAAAGTAAAAGCTCTGAAATTAGGAGGAAGATATTTTTTTTAATTCATTGTAATTAACAAGGCTAACTGTTTGAGCTTAAGTAAGCCCAAAGCAGCTTCATTACAACTTGCTTGGACGCAGATAACCTTGCTGCGTATGATGGAAACGGCGCACATGCTGCCTGCAGTTTAAGGCAGCGGTGTTCCCTTGTGTTTGTGTGTGTGTAAGAAACGTGTGCGTGCATTAGTCTCAAACCCCAGCGTAAATGTAACCTGACATGCACGTGCTGCAGCACATTTTCCTTCACATTCCAGACACAGACTTGTTTTATACATAAAGTCATGTTCCAGCTGTGCTGTCCATCAACAGCTGTTACTTTCCTCCACAGATTTACCCCTAATGTGCGCTTCATGACGGCTCAGTAGCTCACTACTCTTAATTAATACCTGAGGTAAACTGTAGCAGAACAAGTTCCCAGAAGTTCCATTTTGCTCTTCATCACAGGGCAGAAACTTACTGTGATAAGCAGATTCATCCTTGCATCTTTTTCTGGTTTAAGACCCTGAAACACAATAATTTATTTAATTCAGTTTATTTGTCTGTCTGACTGCTTGTTAGCAGACTCGCGTCCACAGCTTTCAAGATATCATTTTCAAAATTTGTGTGATGATAGATACCAATAACAGGTCCATCTGATTTCATTTTGGTGAAAATCAGGTCAAGGTCACTCCAAATGTGAAAATCAGTAAAAACTTTATATTACCCACAATTTCTTATGGATCGTTTTCACAACAATACCCCAGGCCCAAGAAACCTTATCAAGTAATATGAAAGAACACGGAGAAAGCTGTAAAACACTCTTTTTATTTTTAGTATGATGATCTGCGACATCACAAAGAAGCCATAACAAGCTAGTGTCATAACATTTTGTTAAAAACAGGCTGACATCAGCATATTGTAAGTGTAGCCTTCGAAGGGAGTTGTCCTCTTTGAGTGATCTTGTTGTATGTTTAGCACGACTAACATAAAACCAGATATTTATTTTCCCATTCCCTTGTTTTTCTTTCCATCCTACCTTGTAGGCAGGGCCGTGCAGAGAGGTTTAAAGGGGCGGGTGCTCAAGCCCTTCTAGCCCCCCCCTCTGCACGTGCCTGCTTGTAGGTGCAAATGGGAAACAGGTTTAGTGATTTATTGAAATGTGGGAAACACCATCTTTATTCTTCAACACAGCCTGAACACTCTTAGCTAAACGTTTTTTAAATTTCTTTAATCAGTCTACAGGAATGGTTCTCCAGACTTTTTTTTTTGTAAACAGACAAGAAGTTTACAGTTTGCAAACCACATCTGTGTTGTGGGTTCAATAAAGGTTTATGATGCCACAGAGCTAATAAACATTGATGGTTTTATTCATTCATTTTAGACTTTTGGCATGGTTAACCTGTGAATGATCTGACAGTTTAATGTCCTGTTGGTCGACACTGGAAATTTGCAGCTATAGTAGTGCTAAATGCCTTCACCAGCCGATGGTGACAGGCCATATTTAGAGTTTTTTCACTGGTGATATGAGGTGTGCTGGGCGAAAAGCTGTCCAACATTAACTGTCCTGCTGCAAATATGTTGATGTCACGAGTAGTTAATACATTAGTAAGATGTTGTCTGTTGCTTTTGTAATAAAGACAATACCAGGTGTCAGTCATGCCTTTCTGAGTCTATTTTTATAGCCTGTGTTCAGTTCTAGGTTCATGCCGCTCTGTTTTTGTTCATCTGTCTTCTAAAGTCTTGCTTTTATGTGCGTGTATGGTGCTATTAGGGGATACCTTGTGATGAAAAAACATGCAGACTTTTTTGTTGTCTCTTTTTCACAGTGTGATGCTTCAAAACACTCAAACT
Organism: Aulonocara stuartgranti; assembly: GCF_965226115.1. NCBI lineage: Eukaryota > Metazoa > Chordata > Actinopteri > Cichliformes > Cichlidae > Aulonocara > Aulonocara stuartgranti. Next base: position 39,536,471 of record NC_138951.1, on the reverse strand, counting down.
ATATTTCAGAGAGAGCAGTACAACCACCCGTGCCACCCCCATGGCAGTGCCACTTCCTCCGTCTGCCCCAGAGCAGCTGCCAGCTCAGCCCTGGCACAGTGCCCCATCCCAACACTCATCTCTGCTGTGACTTTGGCTCGAGTGACACCAGCCATGAAAACTCTGATTTACTATGCAGACATACACAAACAAATTTCCTCTGAGGCAAAAGATTTGTGTACACACCGTTTTGTTTTTAGTAATGAGATTTCTTGCTCTTTGTTGGCTACATACTGTGATTTAAATGCATTTGTATGCAGTGTGACAGTACTGGTTGAAATCTAGAAAGATGATATGTGAGAAATCTTAAACATCTTTGTCAGACACACCCCACAAACCTGTAACACAACTGCTTCAAAAACCCACAAATGTATGCAACACACACACACACACACACACACACACACACACACACACACACACACACACACACACACACACACACACACACACACACACGCCTCAGTAGCACTACATGACAGAATATTATCTTCATCTATTTATGGATCTGTCTGTCTGTCTACCCATCTATGTCTGTAATAATTCACTCATATACTCCTGTATCACTGATAAATTGATATATATGAAGGCACTGTCACCGATCTGAGCTTGTTAGTTGTGCAGCACAGTGTATTCTGCTGTACACTGTGTTCTGTTCACACGGTGCGTAAAATAGGCCACAGACACCCTTCGGGCCACCCATCGGAGGCGCTGCTGTACCCTGATGGGAGCACTGTTGCTGTTCACGACACGGGACAATCTCTTTGTAGACGCACACTTTGACTGCACCATGTAATCAGCGTTTGACCGTTAGTGTGCAGTTAAAGAGCAGATTACCTGGACCACACACCCAGACTGGTGGTTCTAAGGTACTTTTAGTTTATACTGTCCTGCCCGTCACTAATTTATTAACATTAACTGTTGTTTCAGTCTGTTTACTTGCTGTTTGTTAAAGTGATGTAGGGCTTTGGATTGAGCAGATAACACTGATGATTTGAAATTGGCCAGCAAGCATGTATTATTGTATTATTTCACTAGGAGATGCACAGCATTTGCCCACAGTAAAACATCTGACAATTTCAAAAATGGTCCCTACTTCATTTAAGTGTATGCACTTTGCTTTTTTCATGCTAGTTTTTGATTTCTACTTCTACTGAATTCTAGTCTAGTAAAGAAGTGTGTCTCTTTTCTTTGCTTACTTTTATATAGAAACCAAAGGGAAACACATCAGCATCAGTCACTTGTCTCTCAGGACAGGGAGCCATGCTGTGACATCCTGTGAGCGTGATGCAGTCAACAAAGTAAAAACGCCTCCATCGTCACATGTGCTGAACACATGAAGGTGATGAGGAACAAAGGGGGAAAATAATCTTTTCATCCTTCCACCTGCATAATGATGGTGGAACAAAGGGCTTTCCTTCTTTTTTTCTGGAAGCTAATGGTCACTTTGCTGGTTTTTAATCTCCTGCCCTGTCTTCCCTTTATAGTTTCTTTTAGTAGCACTTTTCATTACAGCTCAGTAATGATGTGGTAATACTGGGGAAATGATGTAGAAACTAGAAGGCAATAACATAGAAATAAGCATTAAGTATTACTACTTAAATAAAATCCAAGTAATATTTTGTATGAACAATGGTTTTAGCTGAGTAATATTACACTGAAATCTATGTTATGGGATAATAAGGGGTCTGGGAAATGTGGAAACAAATATATAACAATCAGTAATAGTTTAATAATGTGTTAGTATCAATACCTGTTAACAATAACACATTAAAATCTGTCAATTAGACCAGCGGTCCTCAAACCCCCGGGCCATGGACCGGTTTGGTACCAGGCCGCGAGAGTTGAGGCTCAGATGTGAAATTTATGGTTTTCAGGGTTTTTATCAGTTTTTAGTGTTATTGTGTTATGAATAAATCTTCTTTTTTGGTGCCAGTACTACATTTATTTGTTGTATTTATCTGCAACACCTTAAAGGCCGATCAGTGAAAATATTGTCGGACATAAACCGGTCCATGGCGCAAAAAATGTTGATGACCGTTGAATTAGACATTTAATATACTGACTTTAAAGTGACTGTAACCTCATAATAAATAGGTTAGGATACTATTATCATGCAATTAATCTTATCGTATGTTCCAGGCATTCTCTTTTGAGCAAAGGTCACAGTGTAAATATTATGTTTAATGCTCTAGCCTATTAACTGGAAATAGCACAGGTTAAAAACATGGAGTAAAGAAGCAGTAAAATTAAAAGAATTTGAACTTCTTTTGTCCGTTTACAGGTGAAGTTTATATCTTCACAACTTTCCATTATTGATTATTTCCCTGCCGAGAACGGCTGACCCAATGCAGGTCTGCTAATTGCATGGTTACACAGTGTGATCTCTGGCCCATCCGGCGCCATACATAATTAAACAGAGCATTGATTTGCCATATAATGCACAATCGCATTCTTTCAATTGACTTTATCTCTTTTTCCTTTGCCTACTTCTGTCCTGTCTTTTGGCTCTCAAATGTTTTTGTTTGTCTCGTTCTTTTTTGTTGTCCTGTTTTGTTTCTGTGTCTTGTGCTCTACTATTTGAGGTTGCATCCCTTGTTTTTAACACACTGACATACATTTGTGAGTCTGTGACCTACATTTACGACTCCAGGCTTCCATCATTCACGATGAGCAGCCTCCCTCTCTTCTTCAGCGCTCTTCATTTCCCGCTCTGATCCTTTCGTCCCTAACACATGCTTTGCTGATATTCAGCCGTACTATTATTTTCATCATTGGCTCCCACATTGTTATGCTAATGTTGAGTGGAATAATTTCCATATGGTTTTCTTAGGCTTAAATGCTGGATATATATTTATTGTTACATATAACAGTCTGCTATTGTATTTCAACTAGTGATTAAGTGCAGCATCTTCAGCTACTGTCTCCATAAACATGTCCACCAAATTCAAGAAAGCTGTTAAAAATGAGTGAGCCAACCTGTCGACTACAGTAAGGCACAACTCCCCTTAAACCACGAATAAAAAGAGCAAGCGTGCATCAGTGAGCGTTAAAGGTCCTGGCAGCCCTATTTTTTCCATTTTGATGCAATCAGGATCGTCCTTTTGCTACGTAACTGCCCAGTTAAACAGCAGACGCAGGGGACGCAGGAGTAACGCAGGAGCTTTCATCACCGGTCGTGCTTCTGAACACCAGGCTAATGAATTCCCAACTGAAGCTTTCTATCCATTATTTTAAAACTGAAAACATTTTTCTGCCTGTTTTTTATGAGCAACTGTGATTTTAGCATTATGCCACGACCCTTTCCTAGTATAAACTGTAATTTAAATTAATTTTGTTACTAAAAATATTGATGAAAGCACATTTATTTTCCTCTAATTACTCTGTTTTTATATCCTTTGCAAAAGCTACTTTAAAAAAAAGGACCTGCAGTACTGTGTAGCATTTTATAGCTTAAAAGAAAATTGCAACTTTTGCCTCTTTAAAATAAATATATGTTTTAACCACTGCCTCCTGCTAACCTAAAATATAAAATAAATAATAGCTAAGTTTCCATAGAAAGCTCCAATCTCAGTTTCCCTTATTGTAACTTGTTTTTTTAGTTTTAAAGGATTTGAAGGTTGTGGTGTATGCCTGATTAACAGTTATGTCATTGTGCCTTCATGGCAACCTACCTGCACACTTTAATTACAGAGCGTGTAATCACAAGCACCCAGATTTAAATTTCTGTTAGGCTGAGATGAAAGGCTCTGTTGTTGTTGAGTTGTCCTTTTATGGTGCTTTGCGATATCTGTATCAGAACCTACAGCTTTGTGGTGGAAATGCCGTTTCAGAAATAGCATTCAGCCCCATAAACAGCAGGAGGGCAGCCTATAGGTTGGATGCCTGTTTCAGTCTGTTTAGCAACTGGTGTCAGAAGTACAGTACTTTGCAAAAGTCTTAATTCACTCCTTATTTCTTTGTATTTTGCTCCAAGGAGACTTCCCAAAGGAATTTTTTTTTCTTTAACATTTACCTCGAAGTATTTTCCTGTGGATCCATGAATTACTCAGCTGTCAAATCTTTGAATGGTTAAATTAAATGAAGAAGGAGCATGTCACTCTGACAACCCAGTAAAAATACTTCCTTCAGCACACGTGCTGAACACATGCAGTGATGTGATGGGAAACAAAGGGGGAAAATTATCTTTTCACGTGATGCTGAAAAGCAGATTCTGCTGTATGCCTCTTTCCGTCCTGTTTTCTGTGACCACATGATCACGCGGAGAGTCTTTGTGTCTCATCGCCTCTCCTCCCTGCTCTTTATAAGCATTCTCTTAATCACTTTCTCTCCTAGTTATCTCTTTTATTCCTTTTCTTATGATTAGCATTTATTTTCTCTTCTTAATCTCTACACATCTGTTCTCTTGCCTTTTTTTTGTTTCCCTCTATCACTGTCTTTTTCTGTATAATGCTGACTGAAGCCTCTCTGTGCAGCAGGTGATCAATCAGCCCCTTTCACCCTTCCCTCAAGGCACCAGGGTGCCACAGCAAGCGGCCATAACACGTGCCGGTGTCGTGCCTGCTCCCCCCACAGCCCTGATGCTTGCACTCACAGATGCACAAACCCTGTCTCTCTGGCTTAGCTGTCTGTGTGCCCTTGACAGTCTGTTTGTTGCTTGTTTGTGGGTGTTCACAAAGTATTTATCTTGTTCATGCAGCACATTTTCATTTTAATTGTAACCAGTTCCTTTCCGAGCATGCCGTTTTGAAAAAGTAGTGCAATATTTTCCTTGTTTTCAACTCAGTCAGCAGACTGTATATGTTCTCATTATGATATGACACTGCGTGAAAAAACATACTTAGTCAAAATAGCACTGAGCTGCTGAGAGGGAAACAATGATTCAAATATGCTTTCATTCACATTTTAAATTACAGTGTAGGTGCAGTTTGCATAGTTCTGTGATAATGTCACAGAAACAAGCTCCTCTGAATGCAAATGTGAAGTTCATGTGAAGTTCATGAAAATATAGTAGTGTTTATGAATCCTTAGCAACCGTTTCTGCGCAGCCAGCTTGACCAGGCACAATCTCACACGTGGCTGTTTGAGTACAGCATAATTAGTTTTTTTTCACACAGGCTTCATCCTCTACAGTCGTGCCCACACACTATTACAAAACAGCAGAGTGGAACTTTCCTGAAGCAGTTCAGTTCATGTTGCCCTTTGTCTGTTAATGCTGTTGGGAGTTTTTGTTCTTGTTTTCCCCACAGCACTCTCTCTGAAGTCCAGCTTCGTAGTCATTCTCAGCTGTATATGTAGAGCTACATGTGAATTTGACCAGCTGAGGAGTTCAGGAGGGTCTGTGTTATGGCCTTACACTTGACGTGATGTACTGCAGTGTTTGTGAGAATGCAAAACTATAAGAATGTAACTCCCTGGATGAAACCAGCTCTAGTGTGTTACAATATGCTTGTTTGTTTATTTGTTTATTTATAAGGAACCCCATTAGCTTCCACAACAGTGGTTGCTAGTCTTCCTGGGGCCCAAACCATCAAATACCACCAAATAAAATGTTACACCCTTGTGCGACCCAAACTGTTCGGCATGACATTTCCATGCTTCAGTGAGCCGAAATGTGAGCCAAATAGATGCTGTCAGAAGTCTTTTTATGTGTATGTACAAAAATACTAAAGCACATTTTCTTTTAGCAATACACTATTTGGTATCAGCCAACAACAGCATGCTATCATGGTAATTCTAAAGACAATGTTATCAAAAATATTAGATAGATTAATGAAAGAAAAATTGTTGGAGGAGTTTCAGGAAGCATCAGGTCAAACGTAGCCCGTTCACAACATACTGTAAATAAAAGATGGACATAGAGACACACAGTGGTTAGCAAGGTTGCATCACATCCTTGCTGTTTTGAAATGAGATGAGGCGAGTCCGGAGTGGACGTGACTGAGAAAGCGAGGGAAAGTAATCCTTAAAGTCTGGCACAAATGACCTCGAAGGGCATTCCAGCTCCTTCATTTAACCCTTTAAAACCGGTCAGAGCTGGCACGCTCCGTTTTGTGCAACTACATTTAAATCCCGGTAGCTCTGCAACCACGTGAGCTAGCGCAATAATTTTTTTTGCATATGAAACCGGAGGAGTTGGACTTACATCTTATGCCATCAGCTTGTCTTAGGTCACAGTTTCCTTTCACATATAGCTTTGCAAAAACTGCATAAAAAGCACTTAAAGCAACAAAAACACAATATTCCAGAAACACACTTTGCCGATCCAATCAGCTGTTCGTAACACTTCCTATGTTGGAATAGACGTCAGCGTGAACGATCGCCTGTCTGCCATCACCTGCCCGAAACCGGAAGTGACGTCATTTTCGCGGAAATGTATTTTTTTACCATGAGGGCCTCATGAGCCTACACTGGTGTTTTTAAAAGTTATGTTTGACTTTATGACTTTCTGTGTCGTTTCTGGGATGCTTAGGACTCATATTGCACTGCTGGAAATAGTTTATTTTGATGCATATGCTGCTTTTTTGCAAATTTGCACTATAATATTTATTTTTGTTTTTCCTGCAGTGTATAAAAATTGGTGTATTTCAAAAATAAAACTATGAAGACACTCAAAATAAATTTCCTTTGGTGGGAAACTATTTTGTGCAACTTTTTTGTATTTACAGTTTTGAGGGATAAGCCTGTTAAATTTCTCTAACTAGAAATATATGTTAGAAAAACAAAAATGATTTTCAATTTTTTTGTAGTTTATTGCACTTTTTTTGCAATTTATGTAATTACTATGCACTTAATGTATACATATTATTAGAATTTAGGCTGTAATGGTTGTATTGATGTATAGCAACTTGAAATGCTCCCAAAGATGGCACTGCAGCGTGTAAAAAATATAATATAAGCTCTTGCGGACTTGGTTCTATGGTAGGTCTTAAAGGGTTAAGAAGTAATTAAATCTGAATGGTAGCTTAATACAAATTATTGTCAGGTGAGATTATTTTTCATGTCATGTGCCACAGGCTGGCTGCTCTTCCAGCTGATTCCACAAAGACGCAACTCACCACATGGTACCGCGTTCACACATTCTCTTTCTTTCTCATCCCTGTCATATTCATGCAGGCAGATGTCTGTAACACTGCTTTAGTGTTACTTCAGAGCTAGTCCTATGAAAGAAGAGCATAAACAGGATATTTTGTCAAACCCCTTAATAGACAGCTTCATAGACATCAGACAATTATATCTGATTATGATTTTACTGTTGAATTTGACTCCAAGTCCAAATAGTTCTGTAAATGTTGCTGTTGATTAAAAAAGGATTGAAGATGTCTTCATAGATAAGAGTATGGGCCAGTCTTTAGTATAGTGCAGACTTCTTAAATGCATTGCACTGAAAGCTCCAGATTAGCTGAAGGAAAGCTACACACAACCTGAAAAACAAAATCTATAAAAAAAAACAGAGAAAATCCACCCAGACACAGGCTGGTCAGTGGATTCAAACCCACAACTTTCTTGCTCTGAGGAAAAAGAACTAACCCGAGCACCACTGTGCTGCCCCATTTCTGTAAGCAGGTCCTAGCCAAGTTATTTTTGTATTTAGACTTGCTCTAGCAGAATAAAAAAATCTCTGCATATTTCACTGCACTGTTTCCAGCTGAGGTGCAACAATTCTCTTGTCACGTGAGTAAAAGTGTAATGAACTTCAGTACTTGGAAACACGTGAAGACCTTTTGCTACAATTTTCCTTCTTTGCTCAGTTTGGAAGTGAATGGGAGAATGGAAGGTGTCAAGAAATTGTATCATGACTTTGCTGTCATAGTTAGCTTTGCTGGTGTGGCGATGAATTTTGCACCACTTTATCACTTTCACTTCTCTACTGGGGTGATCTGTTCTCATAGCAGTGAGTGAGAGGAGTGTTTCTCCTGTCTGAGCAAGAGGCTAAAAATACGCTTGTGCAAACAAGCTGAGTATTTCTAAACCAGATGACATAATCTTCTGATGTAAACTTGGGCCCACTGACATAATTGGTCCAAGGAAATATATGTCAGTTCCTCCTTGATGAACATGTTTAACACAGCATCTTTCACTTGTGAATTTAACGTGTTTTTCCTGCTATTTTGAAAGTCTCCAAATGCTCCCCAAACGATTCATATCGCCCTTTATGGCACAATGTAAACAGAACTCTAAGGCTATGTCGGGATTATCGTGTGTCACTTCAGTTCATCCAGTCAAAAATTTCAAACATGCACACAATGCAAAAGCGTCTTAAAATGCTCGTACGCCATGCAAGGTACTTTTTAGCTGGTGAACCTCTGCTATATCTGCAGAATCTGCAGAATTGTTTATATCAATGAAGCAAAATCTGAGAAGATAACGAGGCAGACCTGATGCATGCATTCCTTGTATCAAAACTGTGCGCCCCATCAGTTATTGTGAAGCATCTTTTTAATGCCCATTTTATATTAAACAGTTATAATCTATTTAGAATGTAGTCTTGATTTATGAGCTTAAATAAGGGGACGAACGTGAATTCCTTATTTCTGCCTTTTTGTTAAAACTTTGCTCACTCTAGGAGATTTTCTTTCTTTCTTTGCTATTATGTATCAGTGAAACTTGAGAACCACATAAACAATGTATCAAACTATGATTCGTGAGTTTCCTGTAACACATGGATGAATAGGATTGGCATGACAAAAAGCAAAACAAAAAACAGTTCATGTCTCTCAGTTACTGTCTTTCTTGTACAGTACAACAAGAGGACAAAACAAAATAGTCACAGTGAGACTAAAAGAGAATAGGTTGATCTCAGGCCGACCTCAGTTTAAGTGCAGAGTCCTGGAATCCAGGATTACTGCAGGAGCTTTGCCAAAGATTTAATTTCAGCTCTTTAATGGAGGAGATAAAAGATAGGAGGGGGTGTAAGCAAAGGAGAGAGACACAAGGAAGGAAAGCAAAAGAAAGGGGCACCATATCTTTGCACATCTCCACAGACTGTTGAGCTGACACGGATCTCCGCAGCAAGACAGGAGGGAACACTTTGTACTTATTTTTCAGGTCAGTCAGCACTGAGCACCATATGAATTAGCAACCCCCCTCCCCCCCTCTCTCTCTCTCTCATTTCAAAAAGGCTGAATGGAAAGCTCCACCTGCAACACCAACAGTGCTCCACATTCCTGCAGTAGTATTTCCTGCATTTTATGTGGACTCAACAGTTGCATAACTGTTTTTCATAACTGCTCCGGCATGTTTTGCACACTTCAGTTCAACTGGGCTCCCAGGGGTTATAATGGGAAGTATCAAAGTCATAGAAACATGAACTCCAAAATGAATATTAATAAATGCTAGCGATTTGCAAGCCCTTAATGTTCATTTTTCTTTACAGTTTGCCAGGTGGTTCGTTCAATCACTTGAACATATATAAACCGTATTTTCCGGACCATAAGGCGCACCGGATTATAAGGTGCATTAAGCGAAACCAAACAGTCAGATAAGTCAAACTTTACTCAAATCATTCTTCTTGCTTCCTCCACTTCCGCACCATTGATTCATTAATGTTGAATTCTCTCACAGCTGCTCTATTCCCATGTTGTTGCAGTATATTAATGACTAACCTCGTATTGTGGGAGGATTATCTCAGTTGTTCTCCTGACTGAAGTTTGGTCCGTTTACAGCATCCTGCCATGCAGATTGCATTTGTCCCTAACCATCAGGAACCCTCAGGTTAACTTTTATCGAGTGGAAAAAAGTTAGTGTTCATCCTCCAGCTTCACTGTGTTTATGTTATGCTAACATAGCTGTTAGCTAGCGATTACATAGCACATCATTATATACCAGCTAGCCCAACTTAAGTAACCCTACAAACGTCACTGCTGTTTAGTTTTCTGTCTTCATTTATGTTGAAAGTGATAGCAGAGCTGCACATTTGCATTTGTTCAGAAATCTCTCAGTCAGAACATGCTATATCATGTTTAGGTGGAAACTAGCGAGCTAACTTCCGCTAGCTTCTAACTCCGTTAAATTTAATAAATTCAGTTTTCATGGGTCCCTGGATGTTAAATGGGAGGCAGCTAAAGAATTTAGACCACTTTTAACTCTCAGTGATGGCACAATATCCCTTTGACTTTATGACCTGAAGCGGAATTTGGACCCAGATGACTCCACGAGGCTCCTGACTATGGTAGTAGTAATGGTCCGACAACCCATCAGGTGGTGCGGCTTCGTAGCTTACCAAAGTCGTACTAAAACATTTTTTGACATATTTTGTGCCGTGTACCACATAGATTGGTTCAAGGTCAGTAAACACAACCAGAATTCATACATAAGGCGGACTGTCAATTTTTGAGAAAATTAAAGGACTTTAAGTTCGCCTTATAGTGTGAAAAATACTTTTTTTTCCTTATATTTTCAGTTTCTGATTAAGTGTCTGAGTAAGAACCGCTAAAGTGGAACCATAAAAACAGCAAAAGAAGGAGTTTGCATAGTTATCTATGTTGTATTTTGTGTAGTTATTTATGGTTGTGTATTTGATTCTACTGGAAGTCTACGTCCTAACTTACAACATAACTGGAAATGACTCATAACTCCACACCGCAATCTTCCACACCATCCACGTCAGTGTTAGGTGAGTCAACTCAACGTGTAGTGACATGTCTTGGGAGGTGCAGGTTACGGCACGGGTTAAAAGATGTTTTCTGGTTACGTCATCTTTAATAGCTCGAATTTGACTAACAACAACTAGTGTATCACAAGAGTTTTGTGCTGGCTAAATGTCAAAAGTATTAAGATGAAAATCCAAATGACTTTTAAAAAAGTTACGTTTATTTTTACAGAACACGTTTCTTTGTTTCTTGGAAAGAATATTAAAGTAAATGACAGTCTTCTAATAACTGGTATGGGTCTCTTCAGTGTGTTAAGGTTTGTGTGTACTTGTTTATGCACAGCTCTCTCAAAGTCCTGCCACTGAATTTGCTGCTGTGCTTAGGATCATTTCCTGTTGTATGATCCAGTTTCAGCCAAGCTTTAACTGTCAGACAGATGGCGTTATTTCTGACTTTAGAATACTTTGGTATACAGAGAAGTTCATGGTCAGCTCACTAACTGCAAGATGCCAAGGTCGTGTGGCTGCAAAACAAACCCAAATCATCACCCCTTCACCACCATCCTAAACATGTGGTAATGCTGATATGCTGTGTTTGGTTCTTGACAAACATGAAACTGTGCATTATGGGCAAAAATCTCCACTTTGATGGCATTTTTCCTAAAGTCTTGTGGTTTGCTCAGATGCAGTTTGCAAACCTAAACCATGCTGCCATGTTTTTGTGTTTTTTTTTTTATAGTCAAGCAGCTTTCTCCTGGCAATTCATCCAAACAAACCATACATGTTTGGATGGAACAAAAGCTTGTTCCATGAGCTTTAATATTTAACAATGCGAACAATGCAAGGCCTGCAGAGTCTGAGATGTAGCTCTTGGGATTTTTGCTGTTTCTTTGAGCATTGCACAATCCGGTCTTGGGGTGAATTTGTGGTGATGTCCATCCTTTGTGTTCGCACACAACTGAAGGCTTCAGACCTGCGAAATGCAAAAACTTTTACTTTAATAAAGGTGGTCACACCATAACACTGAGAATCAGTTAATCAAGTGCTTTTCATTAGCAGCAACTGGGTGCTAGATTCCTATGTAAATGTTTTTCACCTGACTATGACATGAAAATTCAGTCAAATAAAAAATGTCATATTTATTATTAAGAAAAGCCAATAAAGGTTTTTAAAAATAGCACATCAGTGAGTTTGCTTTTGCTTTTAACTCCAGTATATATACAAGTAGAAGCCTCTGTGTCCTGTTGTAGCATTAAAGAAATATACATGGAATTGTACTTTTAATCGTATATTTTTGTGAGCTCTATATTATAAAACATGACTACTGAAGATCATGTAAGAGTTCCAGTCAGTATACTGTGCCAAAGTTCTGTCCTGCTTGGGTGTGATCTCATTATGGCCTCATTGGCAGGCTATTAATATACACAGTTTGCATGGGTGAATGTCAGGTCACAGCACTGAGTTAGAAAGGTTTCCTCATGCCTCTCTTTGTGGATGTTAATTGGTGCTCCAGTCAGCCGGGGGCAGCTCTCCGCCTGCTGTCCAATTGGGGAAAGTGGAATTTTGGCCAGACAAGACACGTTTGTCCCTCTCTTCCTCTGTCAGTCTTTCTCATAATTAACTTGCACTCAGTCGTTACTTCAAATAGACAATTTGGCATTAAAGTGATGAAGACGGAGAAGGACAGACTGTGTCGGAGAGCAGGACAGAGAAGAATGGCGAGGCTGCATTTTAAAATGTGATAATAAGTTGGCAGTGATGTTACAGTTCTGAATGTCTCTTCAGCTTCAATCATTTTTTTCTATTAAGCACTGATTTATTTCAATCTGAATAAGAAATGACTTGAATCTGTTTGGAGAAAAAGTAAAGATATTACATTTTTATTCATTTTGAACACTTTAAAAAGTATTGTTAGTAGGGATGGGTATTGATAAGATTTTCACGATTCCGATTCCATTTTCGATTCTGTTTAATGATTCGATTCTTTATTGATTCTCTTATTGATTCTTTTTAAAAAAGGAGAACACTAAGGTTGATTAGCTTAGAACTTTGTTTTATATCTTCTCTTTGAACACGATAGAAATTTAGGAGTAACATGGCCTTACAAACCCAACAGTGACATCTTAAGAGATCCAGCCTACGGCTCTTCAATGGGGTGTCACAGGGTCCCCAGGAAAAAAATTGTAAATGTAAAATAATAAAATAAATATTCTTCTGTAGCAATATCAAAGTATAACATAAATTATTCTGTAGCAATTACACAAGAATATCCAGTAATGTCCCTGCCTACAATTAAACACATTCACTTACCGAAAATCGGGGCATCTGCTGTGGCAGCCTTTGACCACAAACTTAGTCACTGCTCGGTGACGTTCGTCTATCCTGGCCTGAAAGGAGACGCTACCGGCAGACTGGAGCGAGAACTGCCAGTCTGAGCCAGACTCTGTCTCTCTCATCATGGTCACCTAAATGCACAGTAATGGCAGGTTTTGTAATAAGGCAGATCGCACTAACATAATATGCACTGTTAGCTGATTATTTACCTGCCGCATTAACGGGAGAGGACGTGCAAACGTTACCGCTGCTGCTGGGTTGAGATTCACGAGTTGAGCGGAATTAAAAACATGACATTCATTTAAGGTCATAGCGTGTTTTGTGAGCAAATGCTTTTGCATATTCGTAGTGTTTCCTCCCTTAAATGAAATATCTACTTTTCAAGTATTGCAAGTTGCCCTTTTGTCATCCGTTCTCGTAAAGTATAACCAAACTTTTGAGCGTTTGAGCCGCCATGTTTCCTGCCAAGTAAATGACGCTCCGCAACGTGGTGACGTCATTCGGGGCGACTGGAATCGATAAAGGAATCGTTTGCAAAAATGGCAAACGATTCCAAGGAATTGAAACAGTGGGAACCGGTTCTCAACAACAACTACATCCGACACTATGCATTGTGCTTGGTGATGTAAGGCTTGGATGCGATGCCATCTTGGAGGGCTGTAGTGACTGACGCTACAGGAAAGTTGGTAACCTCTGCGCACTGTGCCTCAGCATGTTCATTGATTTTACATGGCCTCCCACTTCATGGCTGTCATTCCCACTTGCTTCCACTTATAGCACCACTAACAGCTGACAGTGGAATATTTAGAAGTGAGGAAATCTCATGACTGGGCTTTTTGCACATGGCATCTTATCACGGTAGCACACTAGAATTCACTGAGCTCTTGAGACCGACCAACAAGTTCACAAATGTTTGCATAAACAGTCTGGTTGTGTAGCTGCTTGACTTTATACACCTGAGGCCATGGAAGTAACTGGAGCACCGGAAGGTAAAAGTTAAAGGTATTTTTGGCAACATAGTTAATCTGCATACGTAAGAACAGCAAAATTTGTACAAAAGGTTTTTGCTACCCAAAATTTTATGCTTTGACTTGTTTGTGCTTCCAGTAGTAACTACGGGCCAATTATGTTTTAGCAGGCTTTAGTTACAAGCATATGTACACTTTGGGTTGAGAGCAGAGGACATATTGAATTTGGCTGAATTCAATCTCAGAACTATACAACAGCAGTCCCCAACCCCCGGGCCACAGACCGGTGCTGGTCCATGAGTCGTTTGGTACCGGGACGTGAGAATTGTGGCTCGGGTGTGAAGTGCATGGTTTTCAGGGTTTTTATCAGTTTTTATCGTTATTTTTTTAATTGTTTTTTTTTTCATTAACTCGGTTTCCCTGGGTCTTTTCCCATATGCTATCAATAAATCTTTTTTAATACTGTTTTTATTTTGTTGTATTTACCTTCGACACCTTAAAGGCCGGTCTAAATACTGTTGGACATAAACCGATCCGTGGCACAAAAAAGGTTGGAGACCGCTGCTTTAAAATACAAGATACTTAAAATACCATTTCAAATGCATCTGAATTCATACATAAAAGATAGTGGAAAAGAAACAAATACTTTGATAACCATGTCGTATTGAATACTCAAAAAATTATTAGTTGCCTTGGAACATAAGTCAACAGACTGCATCATGAGGTCCCAAACTGATAATAAATGCGTTATCTTCAGAGGACGTGATGTACGGTTAACTTCCTCAGTACAACTAGACTTGGCAGACATCTGTCCAAAGTCAGTCCAATATAAACCTGCAGGATTTTAATGCTTTCCTATTTGAAATTACTCTTACAGCTGAGGACAGAATTATTCACCCTATGATTTTTTTATTAAGTATTTCCAAAGGAATTAATTTCTTAACACAGCACAGGTTTTGGGTCATTGTTGCATTGGAAGAGAAAGTGATGACCCAAAACCAGCTTTGCTGCTCACCGCTTGAGTTTTTCTTTCAAAGTCTTCACATATATCCTTCTTCACAGTCCTTCCACCTTGATAAAATTGCCCAGTTCCAAATAAACTGAAGCTACTCCCACCACCATGTTTTAGTCCCAGGTGTTCTTTGGGTTTCTCATCTCATCTGACCAGTAAACATAATCTTCTCCAGGCTGTCCTTAGTATACTTCAGACTGGCTTTAAGGTGTCTCTTCTGCAGAAGTGGACTTTTTCTTGATCAGCAACCTTGCGGTCCATTCCTGTGCAGGGTTCTAGTGATTGTTTTCTTTGAGACTTCATTTACCGGCTTGCGCAGGTCATTCACCACTAGTGATGGGATTTCCAACTCCTTTTAGAGAACCGGCACTTTCGGCTAGACTCACTAAAAAGAGCCGGCTCTTTCGGCTCCCAACCGGCTCATCAGGTTGTTTTGTTGCTTTAATTAATTTATTATTAACAATAATATAAAATTATGCACAAAAGGAATTACTAATGTAAAAAAAAGTTTATTTATATATGTTTATATATAAATATATGCAGTGGCCTCTTGAGACAAAGCACGTACAAACTCTAAAACACATTTCTAGCGTTAACTGAACTTCCAAAACAGAGATAGATACCTGTTGCGGCCGAGAGGGCCAGGCAGTGGTTGTGGACTCAAATGCAGACACAGAGGGAGGCAGTTGGTCCAAAGCAGATCCAGAATAGGCTTGGAGTGGGGAGCTGAGCAGGGAGGCAGGCAGATGGGTCCTATGGCGAAAAAGGAAAGAAAACACGGTGAGGAGAAAAAACAGTAATCCAGAGTTCTCGCAAGGGCTTGGCGGCCTAGCACTAACATGTGTTAGCAGAAGATCTGGCAGGGGTCTGTCGTGAACGCTGGTCTTATATGCAGGTGACTTGATTGGAACCAGGTGTGGAAGCTGATTGGAGTCTCCGTCTGAAGGTGGAGCCCAGCAGAGTGGAAACACCCCGTATTCACCCGGACCATGACAATACCTAGATCACTGAAATTACACAATTGAAAGCATATGTGTATTGTTTGTGTATTTATACACAAGCACTCATATATATTCAAATAATTTAAAAAAAATGTTCATTTACCTGTTACTACCACACACCAAATCTGGTCTTTGGTACTTCCTGGCTTGTGTAGCCACTATAACAAAAGCTCAACACTGCGCCTAGCATCCTGGAGCACTTCTGTTGTGTTTTGTACGTGTTTTAAAGTTTTTACGTGCTTTGTTTCTAGGGGCCACCATAAACAGACATTTATTTATTCACTCCACATAAAATGTAATAAATAAATCAAATAATACAAAAAACCAATTATTCACATTTCAGCTTTTAACTATTTAAATTTTCAGCTTTTTCCTTTTAAACAAATTTAAAGTGAAACAACACAAAACACTGCAAACCACAACACAATTAAATATAAATTATAATATGAAAACAAAAAGAAGATGCATATTCTCTGTCATATGGGGCTGCATGAATAAACTTTCTGAATCCTTTATCATCTGCAACTGAAAATAGTTGTGGATGATTACCATACCTTTCTAATGTGACATTGTTGTCCCTGGCTCCCTGGCTGAGTGTAACCACCGGCCCACTGCCCAGCGCAAAGCACAAGGCTCGCGTGCGGAGTGAAGCGGAAAAAAGTGCGAGAGAGAGGGTGAGAGAAAGAAAATAAAACCCATAAGGAGCCGGCTCGCGTCATTCACGTCAAAGATACAGCTCTAAGAGCGTTTCGTTTGCGACCGACACATCACTATTCATCACTGTGACAGTACTTGTTCTATCTGTATGGCGCTCTTTGTATTTCTTGATGACACTTCTTACTCCAGTTCTTAACAGTTGAAAATGCCATGAAAGCTTTGTATATCCATTTCCTGCTTTGTCAAAATCAATAATAATTTTTCTCAAATTTAGACTGACTTCTTTTGTTTTTGGCACAATGCTTTCTGAAGTGACAGCTCAAACCTTTGCTGAAGTTTTAATATGTTTAAAGCTGTTGTGTTGAAAATCCCTTGTGCTCAATGTTTCCTTTTATGCTCAGGAATTGCAACGTTTTGAGTGATCAATGCACGAACCTTGACTGAGAGCAGAGCCAGGAGCACAGTACTAATCATGTCTGCTGTTTTTGTTCTTTGCCAGAACAAGAAACACAAAACCTAATGTTCAGAGCTTTTGAAGCACATGTTGTTGTGATACTTAGTCATAGTAGAGTTTAATCACGTGTAATTTCCATTTGTTATACACCTCAAACATACATGAAGAAACAGAAGACACTGAGATAGTCCCATCATGGTCGTAGATTTGGTGTTCACAGTCTCTGTCTTTGAATAGTTCTACTCTTATTTCAGTATTTTCATTTTTAATTGTTAGTTTTTGACTCCTGCTTCTTCTATTGTTCTACTGATTTTGAGCATTAGTCTTTGTTGGATTATTTGAGTTATGGTTCCTGTTTGGTTTATGTGGAGTTTAGATTGTCTCACTGTTCAATATTTAGAACTAAATTCCTGGTTTTTATTTAGCCTCAGTTCCTATTTTAAGTTTTCTTCTTCTTCTGTGTTTAGTTCAGAAGTCACTGTGTTTTAATTGCTACTGTGGGTTTTGTAGTTACCTGAATTAAAAAGGAAGTAAATGGTTGTATCATCTGTTGGGTTTCTTTCCAAAGTGAGCACTTTGTATAAAAGTAATTTCTACTTCCTCTTGTTTTTTCCTTTCTGACTTTCTCGTGCAGAGACTCAAGTAGGTGCACTGACACTGATAGACACATCTAGGTTGCAGGGATGACCCCTTTGCCCACATTTGTCCTCAGTTTGCTTTTTGATTAATCAAATCGATGTTGCATTTACCCATGGCTGACTGACAGCTTACCAATAGGCTGAGGGTGTAGTCAAATCATGGATGGCACCAAAAGCTTGATTCAGGGATAAAGGGATGAAGAGAGATTGGGGGTGGGTAATAAAGCCTCAAAACCATATCTATTTATTTTAAGTAAATGTCAGATAATTACATTAATGTATATTAATGACGATACTAAAAAAAAATACTGAACAAGATTTTATCAATGCTTGGAGCTTACAAGAAGCAGCATTTATAAGTTTAAGTAAACAAAGAGCATTTTTCATCCTTCCCTTCCAGTGGGCTGCTGTCATTCATGACACACTACCTAATAAAAGTGTGAATTTTATTACTATAAGGTGCTAGCAGCAGCAGCAGCACAAAAGTAGTGTTTCTCTGTGTAAAATACCAGCATAACAAGTTTAAATATCTCAAGTAACTTACTGTTTCATAATAAAACTAAAACCTTTTCCTCTCCTGGGTGGTCTATCTTGAGTTGAGCTTTTGAACAACTTGCTTAAAACGCTTGTTTCCAAAATCTAACTGCATCAGTAATTTTCATCCACTACTCCTGACACACGTGTGGAGCTACCGAGTGCGAAGCTTATGGAGTCATTTGTTTACTTCTGGGTCGCACATCACCAGCTGCTAACATGTCCTCCTTCAAAGCCAGATTGTGTTTTTGCCTCAAGCAGTGAAACTAGTTTGCTTCAGCTGGAACGATTTTCTTGCACACTTTTCAAAGCACTGTGTTTTGTTGGAAGTTGTTGAAATAGTTTCCTTTTCAATAAAGCTTCAGTGGAGGTTCATGTCTCATTGTTGCACGCACTAAGGAAAAGTAAATGCATGGTGTCGCCATATCATTGATATCATGGTATGGCACTCCGTCAGGCAAGAATTTACACCTGTATTATCGTGGATGATAGGCTATAGCACAGCCCAAGAGGGACCAAAGTTATTGTGGGTGAATCAAGGATAGAAATGTCAAGATGGGAACAGTTTGTTTTCTAGGTGTGACAGTGAGGTCAACACAAAACGTATTTTATGATCCACAAAGGTTTGCAGGTTTTGTAAAAGGTTATAGTTTCTCAATGTTCTCGCTTCCTGTCTTTGCCCTTTAACATCCTCACACACAGAAATAAGACCTGGCAAGGATCCACTGATAAACCACCATAAATAAGCTTTTATAGGAAATAACACGGGCCTATACGAGTCTGACATTCATAATCAAAACCCGTATGAAGGTGACTGTGAATCCAGGCTAAATGTTGCCACAAATAAAAATCACTTGGCAACATACACTTTTCAATCACCGCTAAAAAACTACAAGTGTACTTGGACCTTGAAAAGGGTGCTCTGAAAACTTCATGTGGGCTTTTTATAAAAACTGGCAAGGGTTATGCTGGAATGGCAGAGTGCAGTTTTATTTATATTAAATGCTGTATGCTGTAAATGCTACTTTTTAAAAAGAAAAATGAGGCAGCACAGTTACATGTAACATAAATGTAACCAATTTGGTGTTCGTGCCTTGTTAACATGTGCAATGCAGTTACAGTGAATATGTAAAATGTTTTCTTTTTCTATATATATATTTTTTACTATTCTTCGCACCTTCTGCTGATGTTTATATTTTAATGCATCTATAAAATTAGGATGCATCATTTCACTTTGCAGCATATAAAGACCATGAAGACCTAGCTCCAGCTACAAGAACAGCAGGAAGTCCTACAACAGATGGCACCCCCCCCCCCACCCCAGCCCAAGTTTTGATCAGCATCATGGGATCATAGAGTTGGTGTGAGATTACGGTAAGTGATAGCCTTAATCCAAAATAAGTGTGGTATTTTTACAGAGCTAAAACAGCTTAAAAGCAGAGGAGATGATAAAATAGGAAGTGGCAGACAACATAGTCTGTGCAGAAACATTTATGTTTCACAGTATCCCAGTCTATTCATAAACAGAACGACAGAAAATCACATCCCTCTCTGTCACTAACAAAGGTAAAAGAGTTCAAATGGTCTGTGAAGAGGATTTGCCTTCCCAGTACATTTGTCCATGGTGCCAAACCATAATCCTATAACTCCAGCGTCAGGTAAGGTAAGAGGTAGCACAAGCACAAAACTTCAATTACACCTATTATATTAGGCCATGCCAACAAACAGGCTAATATGTTGGCCTTGTGGCCTTCATCAGAGCACTGCTACTCATCACCTTTGGGTATTTGACGCAAAAGTAAACAGCTCTCTCTAAAGAGGCAATCAGGGAAATTAAGCAGTGGAATGCAAGATATATTTTTTTTTAATCTCAAATGAAAAGGATTTTTGTATTCAGATTTGTAACAAGCCTCTTCTGTGGCAGATATTTTGACTTGTCCCAGTAGTGATGATTAATCATGGGAGGTTCTGCTTTTGTGTCTGATTTACTGGCTTCCTATGACACAGCACAAAGGAATACTGGCATTCATTCATAATTATTCTTATTCTTATTTATGATTGCGCATGCTGAAGATGTAGGAACTTCCAGTATTTGAAATGTGGCCAGTGTAGTGATATGGTCCGAGCTGTTTGTACATTTATGAACATAAAAGTAAGATGAAAAAGAAAGATATTTCAATAATTTTGGCTGTAACGTGTGTTTCCTTCCATTTTAATGTATAGAAAAGATACCCCTCCGGCATTTAATCCTTTTTTTCTTGTTGATGTAAATTGGTTTTAAAAATACCTGTCAGTTAGAGCAGTTACCGGACCAGTTTATGTCTGACAATATTTTCACGGAACGGCCTTTAAGGTGTTGCGGATAAATACGACAAAATAAAACCAGCACTAGTACCAAAAAAAAGAAGATTTATTCATAACACATGGGAAAAGACCCGGGGAAACCGAGGTAATGATGAAAATGATAAAAAAAAGACACTAAAAACGATTTTTAAAAACCCCTGAAAACCAGAAATTTTAATCGATCCTCAACTCTCGGGGCCCGTTACCAAGCAACTCACGGACCAGTAACGGTCTGTGCCCCTGGGGTTGGGGACCGCTGAGTTAGAGGACATGATGGGTCCCAGGGTATGCCCCAGGGATCCGTATTAGCACCACCACTTTTCCATATATACATGATTTTCATGATCATTTATCAATTGCTGTATCCCATTTTAATGCAGGCAAATCCAACATCAATCTGATGGTAAAGCTTTAACATTTAATATTCCCAAGACCAAAAACTGCTTAAAGTGCTGAAATAATTACAACAAACTTACAACATAAACTCATGAACTCAAGGTACAAAGCATGAAACTCTAGCAAGGATGAAACCAGGAACTTAATAACCAGGAGATTTAGGAACTAAACATGAAAAAGAGAAAACACAGCATGTGGGTGGATCCCCACAAGAAGAAAACTAAGGAATAAACCAGGAATAAACTGAAACCGGGAACAGACTACATATGAAACCAGAACCAGGAGTATAATGAAAACAAACCAATGACTGCAGATAAAGATACAAACTCAAACTACCGGGTCAACGACCCAGGAACCAATCACTGTGAGTGCTCTTTAAGTTTGCACTGTAATTAAGTTGAATGTGGGCTGAATGTTGTGTTCAGTAGTCTGTAATTGTGCAAATATTTATTCCTTTAATTATTATTAAAGCAAGAATATAATGAAACTTTACTGACTGGTGTTAGGACCTCACCTAGTTGTGTATAATTCAAAGTCACTATTTATTTTGCATTTTTCTTGGCCAGGAATAAATGCGGAGAAGAACAGTGATGTTGGTATTTGTTTGTTTAAACAGTTGTTAAGACTGAGCATCGATTATATGGAAATTAAGATTTGTTCAAGTGTCGCTAATTTGTTCTAAAACTTAACAGGACAGGACATTGTTAATGAAACCTGATCTATACTGTAATAAATCAACATATCGGTGGCGGAAAAGGTCTGAGACAGCAGTTATGGGTATTTGAAGATGGTGTAATAACACCACTGCTGGAGTTTTCATGCTTCCTGTTTAGAGAACAACAAATGATTGAAAAGCTAAATAAAAAGAGAAAACTCATTATGGCAGAAGCACGTGCTGTATGCATGTCTGTGGCAGAAATCTTGGAAATGAGTTTGTTTGTTCACGTGCAGCAGAGAAGCCAGTTATTACCTTCCTTTCATCTCCTCCTATTTTTTCAAGGCAGCAGACAAAATAAAGAACAAGTTGGCATTCAGCCTTCTGAACAAGAACGCATCCTTAGGGTTAGAAGTTACAGGAAATTGAGGTGTGAAAATGGGCCTTGATGATGACGGGCCGCACGTGAGCCATTACATGGATCTGTGACTCAAACTCGAGTGACATACGAGGACACCGCAATAAATAAGCTTTTATTTGTTTTCCTGATGCTCCTGCAACGTGCGTGCCACATCTTCCAGTTGCTTCACGATGGTAATAGCTTCTCTTTGCTCCATTGACGAAAACAGAATTCAGTTAATGAGATGCAGGAATTAAAAGTCAGCTGGGAAAACGCATTTAGCAGCTAAAATAGAGCAGATTCAGTTTATCTGCAGTGACATCAGTCACTGGGAACCCTCATTCATCCCGCATCACTAATGCCATCGCTTTTTCTTCATAACTTGCACAGCTGTGTTTTTGCAGTCATTTATTGTAAATTAAATATATTAGCGAAGTATTCTTAAAAGCACCTTTAACTATGTTTCTGTCCACACAAACCTGCACACAAAATGCTCAGCATCAACCCCGGCACTCTTCCTTGTCCTCTTTCCTGGTTGTGCTTTGATAGCTAACAAATGGAACAATTATGTGCTTGACGGGTTTGATGTCACAAGTTTTGAACATCTGCAGCTCATGTGGCACATGCTCAGAGCCATTGTTGGTGAAAATGTTGTTGTTCATTTGATTTGCTTTGTGAATCGCTTTGGACACAACTGAAAAGGGGAATGCATCTTTTTTCAAGGATGCATCCTTCCCTTGAAAAAGGAAAAGCAAATTCAGTCAGTCTCAACAACTCTACATGATCCAGCTCCACAAACCAAGTGCACCAAATGATCTCCAAGCTACTCAGTGCCTCCCATGGGTTGCACAGAGAGAGAAAAAGCAGCAGTTAAGCAGAGGTAAGCAATGTTGCCTTGATGTCTTGCCAATGAGCAAGCTACATCACCACTGCCGAATATGCAGAGAGAGGTAAAATGTAGGCAAAGCAGCGCTACGCACCTGTTCTAAGTAATCAAAGACATGTCTCTGCTACTTCAGGGCTACCATCACCCACACAGTCCATATAAGTCAGCAATATGTTGCTGTGCTGTTCCTGATGGCACCATGATTTACTGACTACGTTTCTCTGTAATGCTGACATCGTGCCACTGGTTTTATGTCATTCTGCCACTAGAGCATAACCTCCTGTCCTTTTCCAAGGCAACATTTTTGGAAGATACATGCACACACGTGCTATTCACACTGAAGCACCTCTCAGGTAGATGCAGTACACCACAATACCTGCTGTCTCTCCCATGGCCACTTAGCCTGGAGCTAGCCAAGGCCACAACAGCACGTCCTCACCTTTTACCATATTTTCAAAATTGGGCTTCTGCAGAATCCTGGTGTGGCAGATAATGGCTCAGTGCAATATGCGGCTCCATACGCCTTAGCATGGGCTTTTTGCACTATTCCTTCAGAGTGCCAGAAAAGTAAGGATGCTTACCTTCTGAGCACAGCCAGACATCAGCCTTGGAAAAACACAGATGCTCAATTTAAAAGGAACTGCTGCCATGGCGCTGCCACAGACACCTGCTTTAGAGTCGTCTCCTCCTTCTGAGTCGCAGAGAAAGAGCCCGAAGGAGATAAAGTTTCTTTCAGGAGACTCGCTGTGAGTGCTGTTGTAGCTCACTTGGTTGAGAAGGTAGTACGTATGCCAAAAGGTTGCAGTGCTCAAGGTTTTTCTCATTCTCCCCGCATGTGCTTTGTGTTCTTTCTACATTGTGAAGTTTAAAAAAAGAAAAGGTTACATGTATCTGCAGTGGTCCTGGAGCTTTGTCCCCCTGTAACCGAGTTCTTTTGCATTTTGAATCCTTTTGTATCATCATTGTTTTTACCTTTTAATGAACGCTACGTTGAGTTTTTATTCCTGTTTGTTTTCATGATTATTCCAGGTTTCTTAAATGCATTTTAGAATTATAGTTATTGTTAGATATGGAATTTGGTTCCCTGTATTTTCCTTGAATTTCAGTTTACAGGCACTCCACAGTGGTTTCTTGCCTTTGTGGGGGATTTTTCTGCATTCTTTTATTTCTTGTTTTACGTGGTTGGTTTGTGCCTCGTCTGCCTTGTTTGGAGTTTTACATCCTGTCTATTGATTGCATTCATTCTGTACCTCTCCTTTGTTCTTTGTCAAAGCTTCTGCATACCACCTCTTTTTTCCTCCTTCATTCTGCCTGTTGGATTTTTTTGTTTTGCAGTTTGTTTCCTTCTGTATTTTTTCTTTTTTGTACTTTGGGCTCCTGTATGCAGTCATAACATAACATTGTATTTTCTGTTTTTGCCTAATCTACTTCATGACAAATATTGCTTCATGTTAAAATCTCAACATAATACAAAAGATTAAGTACACTCCAACTTCCCTGTAAAAGACGTTTCCACCGATGATGTTGATAACAAATGCAACACATGCTTGATTAAGCTGACGTAGCAAATCTTTCCATTTTTAGTTCTGAATACATTTTTTTGCTGGTGTTGTTTACATGTTTTCCTGAGCTGTTCAGGCTGCTGTTATTGTTTTTCATTTGCTCTTCTCCATTTGTTCTCATTTACTGCACATGATTGCATCAATGTTTATTGCAGCCATTAGTCTGAAACCCTAGCGTCAATAACCGGTGTATGGGGAGTGTGATTGCATTAGTGCGGCTGGATCAATAGTTTCTGGAATACTGCAGAACCCCAGAAGAGGCGAGGTAGCCCTGATTCTCACACTAATAATGAGAGAGTGACCTTCATGGTTTGAGTTTTGATCTTTTTTATGAGCTCAGACTGACCTCATTCTATGTGATGGGATCTTCTGACCCCCTTTTTTCATTAAGTTGCTTCCACTTAATAGGAGTGAGGTGTACGATATGTGGTAAAAGGGAATGGGCATTGTTCTTTATGGCTGCTGTATTGAGATACCACTCCTCTCTCTGTTTTGTCTCTGGGTGTCTCGCTCTCACTTTACCTCCGAGCTTGTGCTGAATAACTCAGCAGTGGTGGCTGATAGGCTGGTGGCCTTATGTTATTTCAAGCTGCAAATTATTAAATGCACTGATGCTACAAACTGACACCTAGTTGACCCCATTTCTACACTGATGTGTTGGTATCACATGAAGGCCTTTGGCAGCAAACAAAGAATAAATAACCTGACTTATCACACTACAGGCATGTATCATAGTGCACACACGAAACCTGCACAGTCTTCATTATGTAAGTGAACTTGGTCAGTTGGATAAGTTCATACAAACACATTATTCATGCTCTACAAAGTCCTGGAAATAGCCTCATTACAGAGGACAGGCCTTGCATAACAGACTTCAGTTCTGTCCAAAACATACAGTTTAAAAGAGGTTTTTAAATGTCAATTCTTCATCAAATGAACCGTTGTATTATACTTTTTATTTATGTTTATGTAGCTGCTGTTGCACAGTGTTTGTACAGGTTTGAGATCCAATATGATGCTTTGCAATGTGTTGCTCCTTAAAGCCTCTAAAATTTCTTCTCTGCATCCAGAATAAACTATTGAGAAATGACCATGGTAATAACCCCGAAATAAAAGGTGTGGTGCGTAATATATAAATAAAAAAAGAACGCAGTGGTTATTTTAGTCAGAACAGAACATTAACAAAAACATGGGACAACTAATTAGGTCAGTTGGCAAAAGGTGAGTAACATGATTGGGTATAAAAACAGCATCTTAGAGAGGCATAGTTTCTCAAAAGTAAAGGTGGGCAGAGGTTTACCAATTTGAACAAAAATGCATGTACAAATCGTGGAACAATTCAGAACAAGAAACAAAACAGGACTGAAACTGCTCTTTTAAAAGTTTTTAATGACCTTTTAACATTTACTGACTTGGGAGATTCTGCCACTATTAGACCTCAGTGCTGCCTTTGGTACCGTAGTTCATAGGATTCTTACCTCTCGGCTTGACCGCTGTGTCGGAATCAGAAGCACTGCACTGGAATGGTTTAAAGTTAGATTGGGGGATACGTCATCCTCAAAAAACTCACTTTCTTGTGGGGTCCTCCAGGGGTCCATTCTTGCCCAGTCCTTTTTTCAATTTATATGCTCCCTATGGACTCAGTTTTTTATTTATTTTTTTAAATGCGGCATCTCGTTTCATTGTTATGCAGACGACTCACAGATTTACCACTGAAACAGAAAACAGAGGTCATTGTGCTGTCCCTGTGACCACTACGACTTTGGCCCTTTAGAAGGAAGTCCCCTAAGTTTTGACACCACAGATCAATGCTGTAATCAAGACCAGTTTCTTTCCAACTACTTGGAAAAGTGAAGTCATTGCTCTGTTTTAGAGACTTTGAGAGAGCTATCCATGCCTTCATTTCATCTCGTCTTGACTTTTGTAATAGTCTTTACAAAGGTGACAGTCTGTCATCAGTTAGCCGACTGCAGCTGGTCCAAAACTGAGGTCTGCAGATCAAGTGCTGGTAGCTGTCCTGAGGTCCAGATTAAAGCACAGAGGACATCAAGCCTTTGCTGTAACTGCTCTTACACTGTGGAACAAACTGCTCCTTCACATCAGCACCTCCCCAACATTAGACTCTTTCAAAACCTGTCTGAAAACCCCTCTTTTATTCCTTGGCATTTAAATCAGAATCAGTTTGTTCTACTTTTATTTCTTATTTCTTACTCAAATCTTCGCATTTTATGCTTCTTTTCTTAAATGTTATCATGTCTTCCTATGTTTTTATCTCTTTCGATTATCATAAATGTACAGCACCTTGGTCAACAGTCGTTGTTTTAAATGTGCTATATAAATAAATTTGACTTTGACATAAAATGACAAAAACTGAATATCTTATCATCTAGAGCAGCAGCGAATCTATGGTCAGAGTTTCTGGGATGCTCAGCTTCCAGTCATGATGCCAGCACACAGTGCCTTGCAATTAATATATCAGGAATATGCTACTTGTAGTCAACTCTTTTCACATTTACAAAGCTCATTTCAGTTGGATAACATACTTTGCTACCTTCAAAAGCAAATTAAATAGTTGGATGACCTAGTTGAGTGTCTAAAAATAATTCAGAATGAATAATTACAGATTTTAATATAATACACCAGTTTTAGGGTGGACACTTTAGCTATCAAATTTGTGCAAAGGCTCAATCATGTTGACCACAGTTTTCAAAATAAGTTAAATAACAGTTTGTAAAAGAAAGAGGAAACATGCACAGCATTGTTTCAGTCTTTTAAACACACAGAGGAAGAAAGATTAGTCAGTAAAGAAAGGGGAAAAATCGCACTGCCACACCATACACAAGCAAACTGGTCAGACAGCTGCTTAAATTAAAGTTTTTTCTGCCTGTCACATTAATATAGTCACAGCCATCTTGTTTACCCCATGTTTATTGATATGAATCCGGTTAAACGCTAAACATGTTCTTTACGTTCTGCTGGACATAGACAGGTATCATCCTCTGGTCTTACCCTCACCTGGATCTGGAGCTGTACTGTAAACAAACAACGAAGCCCAGAACAAGAATAGAAAACTTTCACAAACTGAAATAATATTTGATTTTTTTTATTTTCCCAACTAGCAATGTAGCAGCAGACTATTTGGCAAATATAACATTAGAGGACGATGCCAAAATAATACTGAAATACATCATCATTACTAATATTACTATAGGTATTTTTAGGGTTGCTGTGATGGAAAAACATTTGAGATCCAAAGAAGAAGCAAACCAGAGAGTTAATCTTAAACTATCTTCTGACTCCATATGTTTCATCTCCAGACGTTCAGCTGTAAGTTACATGAGGCTGGGTCTGTTCCTCTCTTTGTAGAGATGAGAAGCAACCAGTTGTACCACTGGTCAGCCTCCTAAATGAGACCATTGTATCCTCGTGTATCTTCATATTACACACCTGTGTCTTGAACTTTGATCTAAGAAATCACATCCCTATAAGTACCTAGCTTGCCCTGATACACAGAAGTCTTTGTGCTCGTGTTACTCTGTAGACTTTAAGAAATCTCGAGTACCACAGACGCAGGACTCGGACAAACAGCTGTGTGTGCCTCTGAACTGCAATTTGAATCAGCTTCCATGCTCATACTATACTATACTGTGCACTTTCTTCTTTATTAGAACCTTCATTTGAACCTCTGAAAGTGACGCATGAATAGAAGTCTCTCAGTTCAGTGGGAGACGATAATCTCATCTATGTTTGAATAATTAAACTTTAGAATAATTTAAATGTTTCCTGTGGAAGCTTATTCATGCCACTGAAAAAAAGACCTTTTTGCCACACAGAAATTTGAGGTTATTCGTTTTGGGGCTGGGTATCTTCAGCTTTTGAGCTGGATATCTGAAAATTTCAGCTCACTCAGAATTTTGAGATACATAACCTGAAAGTTTGAGATAAATCTAAATTTCGAGTTAGGTCTACCGTGCAATTTTCTCCCCCATTTTTTTTCTTCCTAATTGGTGATAACTTTCATCTTTGAGATCCTCCGCATGAGGACATTTTAAATCAGCAGTTTTCATCTGTACCCTAAACCAACACGAAACACAACTTGAAATCATATCACAGAACATTTACGGGCTTTTGTTACATTTTATGGTCATTATGAAAACTAATTTAACTAACTGGGTGGTTTAACTACACAGTCAGTGGTGGATGGAGAGCAGGTGGACTCTCTCTCCTGATCTCACCAACAAGTGATTTTATTATATTCTTCTGACATGAAACTTGCACTAAGGGTCTTCAGTCTGGCAAAAGCAGGCAACATTTCACATGTGGCGTCATGTTTCCCTTTTCAAGGTACAACTTGATCAGATTTCATTGTCCTGCACACAGTAATATTTGTGGCTAAACACGGTTAACTAACATACATTTATACTGCCCTATGTTTTCACTGTTCAGCCTTTTGATGAATTAGTATTGTATATATCAGTCTACCCAGTTGGCATCTGATTTATGCAATTAATTCTTCTGCCAAGACTGTAGTAGTGACAATAAACTGTGTACCCAATGAAGCATATCTGCTGGATAGAAAATTTAAAAACGAGGTGAGGTAAAAATGCCACTGCATGTTGGAGCTACTGACAAGGATCATTAAAAAAAATAATAACGGTGGGAATATGTGTTAGTGCTTAATGAGTTCTCGTGTTTTACCTTCAGAGTGTCAGCTGACGAACTGGCAGAAAAGGCCTCATATGGTTCATTAGCAGCAAGTTCACTGTGGTCAGAATCCAATGTGGGTCCATCTGCTTTCCATCCATCGAGTCTTTTGGCCCTGTAGTTTCTACACCACTAACAATCTGCTGTGTAACGGACTGTTTACAAAGTGTGCTCTGTAGGTTCACAAGGATTTACAGTTTTACTAAGGAAACACTGATATATCAGGTGAGCATGTAATTAAAAGCTTTTTGGCCAGCTGGAGAATCAAAAGAAGCGGTGAATACAGCGTCCGCATACTGCCACTAAGTCGATATTGCAAACTTAGTTACAAACAGTTGTTTATTTACAGATCCAGAAGTTACAAAGCAGCGTTTTAAATTAATACAGAGTGATGTTTCCTGCTACCCGTAAAATGAACAACTGGCATGCCGTTGAACTCTGTCTTTGGTCTCTGCCTAAAGCACATCTGTCTCAGTAGCTGCTAATTAATCCACTATGATGACAAGCTACACTGTGTCTGTTTGCTGTTTGTTGATAAGAAGGTCTCGTCTGTTACAAGAGTGTTTTTACAAAAAGCAGCTAACTACTAGGTTAAAATTTTCTCTCTTAATTTACTAGATTTCACAGCTGTGTGAAATCTGCTCGATCGGGGGCTAAACATGGTCTCACAGGAATGAAATAACAAACATACACATACATGCTAACTCTGTACAAACATGTGGACACCCTCTAATACGACCTTTGTACAATCTCTGATTTGTTGTTCCCGCTGAAAATGCATTCACTGCATTGTGCTCTTGTACCACAGTGGTGCTGAGTGGACATGAAGGTGAGCAGTGGTCGTGTTACCCTCTGGCCTGTCCTAAAGAAATGAGATTAGGAGGCGCACGGCTAAATCGAGCCTTTTATATCCTATGCTTAAAAATAAACCCGAACAAGCAAAACAAGTAAGAAAAACTAGATGAGACGGTTTGACAGGAAGGACTATAGACAAAGTGCAGGGAGTTCTGAAAAGTACAACAGCTTCCTGAACTTGTAATACACTCATAAAATATTGAACCTCAGAACTGGGTTGAGCCAGGATAATATAAAGCAGGATAATATAATACAAAAAGGGAATAATTGCAGTCAATTTGGACAGGACTTTCTGTATGACATCATCACTAAACACATTATTCTGTACAGAGAATAAGAAAAATTATGAGAATGAGAATTGCCAAGATTAATACATTATTAATGTCTGATTATCATTTACAGCTCATAGAGACAAAAACAATAAAATCTGACTCATCTGAAGTTCAATTTCACTTCTCAAAAACAAAGCCAGAGATCTGGTGATACTGTGTCCAATCCCAGGTTCCTCCTCCACCCTCAGGGTGACTATATATCAAGTCTAATTATTTCTTTCTTTGTCTTACCTGGGTTGTGCTGCATATCCTACAAACTGTCTTCTAGACGTGATTTCAGTCCCAATGCCACAGATCTACAAAATAATGCCCCTGGCCATGCAGTCTGCATTTACAAATATTTGTTAAACAATATGCTATTCTATAGAGTTCACTGAATTTTTGTATGCTACAGTCCTGCAACAAGTCAGTTCATTCAATTTCTTAATTCCTAAATATTCCAACTGTAAGTGGTATTATTGCATAGTGGAGGCATATAGGAATCACAGCATATAAAGTTATAGAGCAGGGTTGACAAGTGCTCAGGTGCTTATTGCATAAAAGTCGTCGACACGCCGCTGACTCAGTAACTGCAGAAGTCCAAACCTCCTCTGGCATCAACATCTGCACCAAAACTGTGCACTGGGAGCTTCACAGTGTAGATTAAATGCATAGGTGGCCCAGAACATTTTCCATACAGACTCTGAGTGTAATAAAGACGCAACCTCTATTTGAGTGCGATGGCTCACTGCCTTGGCCTGCTGTCTTTTCCCTTGTTTGTCTCTTTGTGTAGTCTTTCAGGTTCCAGGTAGGCAGGGTTAATTAGTGCGACTGGGAGCACCTGGCCATCTCTCTGGAGCATTGAAGAACTAGCCGCCTCAGCTCTTGCTGGCTTTTTCCTCTCCATTCAGGCAGCATCATGTTATTTGTTTGGTAGGCTACAGCCTGGTTGTTTTAGGTTTTACACTGTACAATACAATGCACACTTAATCACTCATCTAACTACTGACACACATGAAAACACTGATTAGCACACCTTATGCAGTGCTATGGTTTTCTACTTTATTTTGTTTAACTTGAGAGTTTTGGTTCAAGTTGTGTCTTTCTCATTTGAAATGGCCCTTGAGCCAGTAATTCATTTTAAAAAGGTATCCCAATCTCTTTCAACTACATCTGTGTGCTGAGTATGCGAGAAAATATTTTCTCTTTACAGTTTAGCCACTTCCTTTTGTCAGGTGTCCAAACCCAAGGACCAGATTCAGACCGCAGAGTTTTTCAAGGTTTGTTTACAGAACTCAAGTAAGTAATAAAGGGCAAGTGGGCTGTAGAGCAGGGGGCTTTTTCATCATGCAAACTCAGGAGGACTCTGTAGACAAGGAAACAGGCAGTTGGAGAGGGACAGCTGATTATGAGAATTTGTGAAGGCATATAATGAAAAATGTCTAAGGCCTTACTTGCTGTAAGGGGTTGCAGGTGGGCAGAAAGACTTCATGGAAACTTGAAGTGAATTTGGTGGAGAGTGGGCAGGTAAACACTTCTTTCCACTGTAGCGAGCCTATTCCAAAGAAGGTGCAGGTGAACTTCAAACTCCTTCCAGATTTGCAGAAGAGAATGCAAAGCGACAGGCAGTAAACTTCCTCTCAGGATCTAAACAATTATGTGTTTTTGTTTTTTGCTAGCACAGCTATTTTTTAGTTTGAACATTTTTATGGCTCTGATCAAAAGAAAGAGAAACAGAGCAAAAGATTAATGTGTTTCCTTGAGAAGCTTATTAAAATCAGCTTTAGAAAACATGTCACTGTTGTAAGCTATAGATACAGATACAGAAAGTTAAACAAAAACAGGATGGATGCACGGATGTTGGTGCTGTTAAACATGATTTTTTTCCTACAGTTTATCAGAAATAAAAAATGTTGAATGTTAGCATAGGTCAATTATTTAACTGTAGAGGGTTAGCCTGTCTTTTGTCTCAACAGCAGCATGAAAGATGCGCTGTACTCTGTCTTGTGCTAACTGCTGGTAGAAATCAATGCTAGAAAGCAGCATGTTTGAGAAATGGGTGCACAAGGAGATATATGTACAGCTACTATTGTGTTACAGCTTTCAAGCTTGTTTTTTTTTAACCTTATTAAGGGTATTTAAGGGTATTTTAACTTCATACAAATCACTTATCTTTGCAGTAGAGACCAAAAATCAATCATTAAACCTGTGTGCAAACTGCAAACCCTGTTAAGCCAAAAGGAACTCTTTTGGTTAAAATATCTTCTCTCCAAAGGAGAAACCAGCTGATCATCCAGCTGGTTTGCAAAGACACAAAAAATAAAGCACAGACATCCACAAACATACAACAAGCTTGTTGCGAACAGCACGGCGTAATCCTGATTCCAAACAGGGTGATTAATAATGAAAGGGGTATTAGAAGTTCCAGGCTTCCACTCAGCAGATAAGGTGGGCATTTACTGAAAACAACAGCCAGCGAAATTCAATTGAGATTACATAACTCCCAAAATCAACAAGGGCTGTGGCCCCGAGATGTTTTGTTTTTCAGGCTGTGATGTAACAGGCTGGTGGCCACAGACCCCTCCAAAGACATTTTCTCTGATGATCTCTTGAGAGAGTTATTCTTGTCTGGTAACTCTGTCCAAGTTAATACGCAGCAGGCCTGAGCCTAAATGCTCCAGGTTCTGTGCAGCCGTAATCCTCAGACACCTCATATCACACAGGACCAGACGCAGCAGGTCCGGGGTCAGCGCACGCTCCACAAACCTCCATCTCATTCATCCTCTCTGTCAGCTCTCAGAGCCAAAATATAAAGTGTCTTATTTACAAAGTGGAATCTAAGCTTTCTTTAGAGGCTTGTTTAAATCCTGTGCTCTTCTAAAGGAAGTACTACCTCACAGGGTTTCCGACCCAGCAGCTGCAGCCGGTCACAAATATTGGGTGATATTATTTTCCTGGGTCTTAACTTTTTTTCCCATTAAAAGTCTGTAAATTATTCTGAGGTAAGTTTTAATTCTGTACATAGCGACTGCTGTGGGTTAAAGTTTGTAAGCGTTCAGGGAACCTCTATGCCGTTGGGGCAAGCTGTCTTGCTTGATGGCAACCTGAACCTTAGTGTAAGGATGAATTTTTGCATTATTTATTGAGCAACTCCAAATGCAGTAAGAAGGTAATTAATTACATGTAAATTTCTGGCCCAGAGCCACTGGGCTTGGATTGAAGCTTAATTAACTTTGATCACAAGGTTAAAAAATATGTCACCTAGCACGGCCATCGGCCCTCCCGTTCCTGTGTTAGTAAGCTTTACTTCAAGAGTAATTTATAATATTTATTATAATTCCTAATAACATATTTTGGTTTATTGTCAAGGTGAAGAAGTGTAGGAGTTTGCACTCTGCTAAACCTTCTGCCACCCTTCCTCATCCTCCTTTTTTTCCAACCCTCCTTCACCTGCTTGTAATTTTTCACTTTATTAAACTGTCTGCTGGAGAGCGTGAGTATAATCATTTATATAGAGCATTTATTGTCCCCTGAAATATTCATAAGAGCTTTGTCGGCCATATTTATAGTCTGTAAAATAAAAGCAGGTTAACGGCTTCTCACCAGCTCGGTCAAAAGAAAGAAGGTAAAAGAAGGTAATACTCAACATGTTTGACTGCCAAAACATGTAAAACAGCGGAATATTTTAAAAAAAAGAAAAATGTATTCAAAGCAGTTTTCAAGGTCTTTTTAAGAAAAATAGTTTCTGAAAACCTACACTGAACTTTAAGACCTTTGAGGGTTTTATCATAAATCATTTGTCTCTTTTGCAACAAATCTTCCAACATACAGATTCTCTCTAAGCAGCTGTACAGTTTCAAGCTGCCTCGCTTTCTGAACCCCCTCTCAGTCAAACCCCATGGTTCTGGATTTACATCTAATGTCGACTTTCATTGGCAGTGCACGATTTAATGTGTCCTTGATTTGGACAGGTAGAAAAAAAGCCGTGGTGAGGAGGTCGGGGGGGATAGCCCACCTGAGCTTCAGGATTCCTGCCTGAAACCTGCTAAAAATGTACTGAATCTTAATTGGAACTAAATCCTGTGGCTGCCTTAGAATAATGTTAGTAAGGTCAGTCTTTACAAGAATGTCATTATCTTACTGCAAATAAAAAATGAAGTTTGTGAGATATTCATGTCAGAACTGATAGTTTTTAACTAATTAGCCTTGACATCAGTACACATCATTAATTTCTTCCTAACAAGGGGAAATATGTGTAACTGCTGGGTGAGTGTATAAGAGCTGATCCAGGTGGCAAAACTGTTGGTAAATACAACCAAACTCTTCAGTCCCTGTCACCTCTTATGTGCTTTTTAGTGTTTTGGTTTTGTACCATGCAGTCTTGCTGTTCTGGTTGCTTATCACCGCTCTATGCAACAAGTGTGTTCAGCAAACAGCTGCAAAAGTCCAATCTGGTCATAAACAGTGTGAAATATGGAGCAGCTAAAGAAAAATATTTCCTTCAAGAGTTACTGTAGCCAAAACAGAGATTATAGGGCAGCGAATGCTCGACTTTGATTTAGTCATCGAACTGAAACAAACAACTACACACTACATAAAATGTAAATAAAAACAGAATGATTTGAAAATCACATAAACCCATAATTTATTCACAATGTTACATAGAAAACATATCAAAGGTTTTGAAGTTTTAAAAACCTCTGATGGTATGGGGGTGATTAGTGCCGGTGGATTTGGCAGCTTGCAGGTTTGGACAGGCACCACCAGTGCAGAAAAATCCAACAGAGATTCTTGTCCAGATCTTTTTTGACAAAGGCCGAACATTTTTCAGTAAAACAATGCTAAACTGCATCAGCTGCAAAGCCGAGTCCAGTCCATCTGCAGTTCAGATCTTTCACCAAATGAAAACATTTGGTCCATCGTGAAACTAAAAATACGACAAAGAAGACACGGGACACACATTCCTTTCCCACAAGAACATCTGCTCAGTTTGCAGATGTTCACAGGCTGTTGTTAAAAGAAAAGGAGATGCATGCAAACATTTGATATGTTTTCTATGTCCTGTTGAATTGACATAATCTGCAAAACACTGTTTTTTACTTACAGAACATCCCAAATGTTTTGAAATTGGTGTAACTGTGCAAAAGTACCCAAAGATAATTGCAGGTTTAATGGCACCTTAAAAATAGACTTTATTGTAATGAAATTTGGTACTTATAACCCATGCATGTTTTCAGACTCTCCAAATTTCCACTATGACTTATTTGGAGGCATTATTGTAATATATCTGCTCATGTTTGCAACATTATAAAATCACCTCTCTTGTAAGACAAAACAGGGGCATTGTGCCCAGAACTACAATCTCATTCTGGCATTTGTGTGATTCTTAGGAATGCTTGGCGTTGGTGTTAGTTACATTATAAAACAAGGAAGCCACTGTGAAGAATGCAGCACTCTGCTGTGCCCACAGCTCATTCTGAGGAGTATACAGCAAAAAGTAACAGCCGAACCCATCAATACAACATCTGCTCTCTAATCTGTAAAGGCCCCCTGCACTTGGAAAAGCCCCCATTAACACACTTCTCACTTGCTCCTAATGGATATAAACACAAACATACATTATGCGCACATGTAGGCTGCATTCAAGTGCACTTTAACACAACTACAGTATCTTTAGCTTTGGGCAGTAAAGTGGAAAAACATCCCAATGCGAATCCCATCACTTTACCGGATTGAAGGATTAATAAACTGAGATAAAAAGGTAGATTTATGATGGAGAAACCTGTTTATCCAGAAATGTAAAGGCTTTGCTAGCTTAAAGTGCTGTCTTGCATAGGTACTTTTGGTTGCTCCCTTATTTCCCAAGGAGTCCCAGCAGATGGATCCACATGTTTGAATTGGCAAAAGTTTATGGGGCGCTGTTTGAAAACTGAAACATGCTGAAATTAACGGCAACATTTTTCTACATTTACCTCAAAACCTTACAAAAACATGTTTTTTCAAGTCATATTTTACAATATTTACTAAAATATTTGTAACTTTTTTATATTTAAAACACAATTTTAGATGTGAAATATTAAATCTAAATGTTAAATCTAAATATTACATTTAAATCTAAATGTTACAGGAAACTAAAAATTTAGCTAACATGCAAATTTATTGTACGGATCAATGGAAACACCAAAATAAAAGCTTTATGAAACCCCCCCCCCCAAAAGTGTGTCATAGTGGTCAGGTTGTGTCTGCTCTCTCCTGACCGTCACTTCTCACCGCCATGAGCTGCTTCACTTCTTACCTACCAGCATGTCCAGCAATTTAGCTGAAAACATTGGAAGAGTCGTTTTGTCGGCCATCCAAAGGTTCAGCAGTTGTGCGCCCTCAGCAGCTGCAGTCTCTACTTCACAATCACCGCAGCACATGTCCAGCTAAATCCATTTAACATTTAACATTTAGATTTACATATAAAAAACCTTACATGTTTTTGTAAGGCTTTGAGCTAAATGTGGAAAAAATGTGCCGTTCATTTCAGCATATTTCAGTTTACAAACGCCGCCTCATAAACGTTTTACACTAGATGTCCTCCCATTTTCCGAGCTTGGGACCAGCACTGCTAGCACTCTACCTTGTGACCACCAGTTTGTGAGGCTGGGATTGTGACTCCTCCTGATCTCAAACCATTCTTGTGTAAAGCATGTAAATTTATTAACCACTAACCACTTAGCCGCCTAAAGTACCTCCATGTACTGAAGCCAAAGTAATTAAAGCAAAATCCTTATTAATGAAACTTTTGTTCAAAACAGCTGTAGTTTAATGCATGAAAATATTTCTTATAAAACATAAACATAAATAAATCGAACACTTTTTCCATCTGCTTTAACCTGTAAGGTAATGATTCCTCAGATCTACAGTTGCAGAAGAGTTACATAATCTCTTCTTACACAATAAAAACAAGAACAATTCCTCTGACCTTGTCTGTTTCAGCCCTCAGTGAATACAGGGAATAATGCATCAGTGCTCCTACAGTACATGATATTGTTTAACATTCCAGATTTCCAGACAGTGGTTCTGAGTTTCCAAGAAGTACTAACCTGCGAAACCACTCGGGCACGCAATTTCTTTTCTGAAAACAAATACGGCCTAAAACGTATTTAGGACCATCGATCAGTATCTTGGATCACTAGATTTTCAATACTGGCATTTTGGGATTTATACTAGGAATATATAATAAATAGATTAAAAAAGAAGAATGTGATATAGCTGCATAATGAAAATAAATACAATAAAGTAAAAAAATATATAAAAAATGTTAAAATCATCAATGCATAAACAGAATATTAGAAGTAAACAGCACAATGGTAAATGGTAAATGGTAAATGGCCTGCATTTGTATAGCGCTTTTCTAGTCCATAGGACCCCAAAGCGCTTTACACTACATTCAGTCATTCACCCATTCACACACACATTCACACACTGGCGATAGCAAGCTACATTGTAGCCACAGCTGCCCTGGGGCGCACTGACAGAGGCGAGGCTGCCGGACACAGGCGCCACCGGGCCCTCTGACCACCACCAGTAGGCAAACACGGGGTTAGTATCTTGCCCAAGGATATTTGGCATGCAGCCAGGATGCAGCCTGGGATCGAACCACCGACCTTCTGATTAGTGGCTGACCTGCTCTGCCACCTGAGCTACAGCCACAATAAAGTGTCTCAGTGTTGGTTAAATGTTTTGAGAGTGAAGGGTTAAACTAAGGCTTGACTTTATCCATTTCCTTTTGTGACCTGAGGGAGGCAAAGTTGTTCTTCTCTGCACTGATACATAAAGACAAATGAATGGATGTCCCAAAGGTCTACGGCCCCCATATGGCCCCCCTAGAATGTGTATGTAGGTCAGACATAAATCTGCACAGCCATGCACCAGATTTAGCAGGTTCCTGTTGCTGTTTGCATCAACAGAGGATGATCAGTTATTGTGTGAAGCTTGTTAGAAAGCAGACCCTCTGAGAGGCTTTAGTACAAAGTCCTCTGAGAGTCAGACATATGCTCCTTGCAGAGGAAGAGGAAATCATGCTCCTCTCCATTGTTCAAGCGTGGGGGGAGAGGGTTACGGCTCCTCAGTAATTGGTTGTGCATACTTTATTACTGCAAACTTTCTGTGGGAGCTACATTAATGCAGAGCAACTGCCATGTCTAATTATTTTTTGATTGTGAGCAATCCGTATAAACACAAAGCTTTATTATTCAGACTGTACAGTAATTAAAGGGAGGAGGGGACAAAGTTTAGAACAGATATTGGCAAGAAAAGACCTCTAGCTAGTCATAATGAGTCTGCTCAAATCAGCGATGATGACATTTCACAAAATTATCATTAAAATAGGGCCATAAATGCTTTTTCCACTATAACTGGAAAGGTCACATAACTATCCTTATTTATTATTATGTAACAATGAGGTGTTTATTTATCTAAAAACTAAAAAGGCCCAAACAAAAGCATGCACTGGCAACCTTGCCTGTGGCATTGATTCTTAGTTGTGTGTTTTAAATTAGCTGCATAAGTTCAAATGTGACACCAACCAACCACTTTCTCTTTTTTTTTAACAAGAGAAAATAAGAAGTTGCTGTTTTGTTTCATATGCAGCTTTTCAGTCTTCCCAGTCACAGTAGTCCTAAGCATTTGAACTGGAGGCACTTCACATCTCATCTAAGAGGCTTGTTCGGCTTTAAAACCGAATGGAGTCCCAGGTATTTAACCCAGTAGTGGAGCTGACCAGTTGGAGGTGGAGTCCTAAGATCCCTTCCAAGCTGTTTCCCTCACACTCACATCTACCCATGTGACCTTAATAACCCACAAGATGGTGGAGTGGGGCATACCTTCACTCATGGAGGCCCATAACAGCTCACATGATGACAGGGCGGGTCAACAAATACCTTTTCAGTTGCCTTCTCCTTCATTGGGCCTTTTTTGTGTCACATTTCTCTGAGATCATAAATTACTATGCTGACTATGAACCAAAAGAAGATCAGAAGAGCAGATTTGAAAGCAAATAATATTTGTATAAATGGCTAAAAACTTCACATTTGAACAGATATACGTATTTCTGCTAAAATTAAATGTACTAGACACATACATAAAACCTGATTAAGCAGAATCAGTTGGTGAAAGGAGATGGTGAAATTTGGAACATAATTAGACACAACAGGCCGATTAAGTATAGCAGAGTCATGAAACAGTCATCAGCAAGGAGAGAATTTCCTCTGGAAAGCACATTTAGATATCGGTCAGTGTACAGCGTCATTGCTGAGAATAATTTCAGCAGAGTGATACATTTTCCAGTCTGTTGCATTAGATCAAAAATCCCCACAGTTATTGTGTGAAGCCAGGTCAGAGCTCCTGTTTTATCTTTTACCCAACATGACAGTGTGGTCACCACTCCCACTCTGCTAATATGTTAAAACACGAGTCCCTTTGGAAGCCATTCAAGGATTTTGTTCTTTGGCAGCCCAGTCCACTATTGTCCACCTACTCAAAACATCTGGGTTATAAAAATACACTTTTTGTATCATGGTAGTTTTGTTCTGACCATATGCTCTATTCAAGGACATTTGTTCAGAGTTACAATCAAAGCCGTCTTGCCACAAAAACTATATTAAATGGTAAAAAGGTCCATCATAACGCTCTCAAGGCCAACGGAGCTTCTTAAGGTTTTGTTTTGTGTGAACCATCAACTGAAAAGTTGAAAGAAAAACTGCTAAACAGCAGAAGCTGGTGCTAGCAGGCTATACCACACAGCGACATGACCGAACAGTGGACTCCGGTAAGCGCAAAGGAGGGGGGCTCTGTATGTATGTGAACAACAGCTGGTGTACCAACACAGTGATAATAGACCGTCACTGTTCACCGGACATTGAATATCTGACTGTTAAATGCAGGCCCATCTACCTACCTAGGGAGTTCACCGTTGTCATAATAACAGCTGTTTACATACCACCAGATGCTAATGCTAACTCTGCGATCGCACTCCTGCATACAAACATCAATAATAAACAGAGCACTTACCCTGACGCTGTACATATCGTAGCAGGGGACTTCAATCACGCAGACTTAAAAAGAGCAATCCCCAAATTCCACCAGCACGTCAAGTGTGCCACTAGGGGTGACAAGATTCTGGACAAAGTTTATTCCAACATCAAAATGGGCTACAGGGCCAGACCTTTGCCACATCTGGGTCAGTCTGACCACTTGTCACTGTTTCTAATCCCTGCATATGCCCCCCTCAAGAAAACTGCTCTTACCATCACAAAGAATATTACCATATGGCCAGAGGGTGCCTCTCAGCAGCTGCAGGACTGTTTTGACAGGACTAACTGGGATATCTTTGAACATCAGGACTTGGAAATGTTCACAGACGGTGTCCTCTGCTATATAAAACACTGCATGGGATAAGCCCGGATCCGTTTGACTGGATCCGGGCTTATCCCAACCAAAAGCCCTGGATGACCCGGGAGGTCAGGCAGCTGCTGAAGGAGAGGAACATTGCGTTCAGGTCTGGCAACAGGGATTACTACACCACAGCCCGATCCAACCTGAAGAGAGGCATCAGAGAGGCAAAGGGGGACTATAGGAGGAGGATCGAGGACCATTTGAAGAGTAATACCAGCCGGCAGGTGTGGCAAGGCATCCAGCACCTAACCAACTACAGTGGGGCAAAAAAGTATTTAGTCAGCCACCGATTGTGCAAGTTCCCCCACCTAAAATGATGACAGAGGTCAGTAATTTGCACCAGAGGTACACTTCAACTGTGAGAGACAGAATGTGAAAAAAAAAAAATCCATGAATCCACATGGTAGGATTTGTAAAGAATTTATTCGTAAATCAGGGTGGAAAATAAGTATTTGGTCAATAACAAAAATACAACTCAATACTTTGTAACATAACCTTTGTTGGCAATAACAGAGGTCAAACGTTTACTATAGGTCTTTACCAGGTTTGCACACACAGTAGCTGGTATTTTGGCCCATTCCTCCATGCAGATCTTCTCGAGAGCAGTGATGTTTTGGGGCTGTCGCCGAGCAACACGGACTTTCAACTCCCGCCACAGATTTTCTATGGGGTTGAGGTCTGGAGACTGGCTAGGCCACTCCAGGACTTTCAAATGCTTCTTACGGAGCCACTCCTTTGTTGCCCGGGCGG
Source organism: Aulonocara stuartgranti (assembly GCF_965226115.1). Taxonomy (NCBI): domain Eukaryota; kingdom Metazoa; phylum Chordata; class Actinopteri; order Cichliformes; family Cichlidae; genus Aulonocara; species Aulonocara stuartgranti. The sequence goes on along the minus strand of NC_138951.1, from coordinate 39,494,941 downwards.
TGTGTTTTGGATCATTGTCATGTTGGAAGACCCAGCCTCGTTTCATCTTCAAAGTTCTCACTGATGGAAGGAGGTTTTGGCTCAACATCTCACGATACATGGCCCCATTCATTCTGTCCTTAACACGGATCAGTCGTCCTGTCCCCTTGGCAGAAAAACAGCCCCATAGCATGATGTTTCCACCCCCATGCTTCACAGTAGGTATGGTGTTCTTGGGATGCAACTCAGTATTCTTCTTCCTCCAAACACGACGAGTTGAGTTTATACCAAAAAGTTCTACTTTGGTTTCATCTGACCACATGACATTCTCCCAATCCTCTGCTGTATCATCCATGTGCTCTCTGGCAAACTTCAGACGGGCCTGGACATGCACTGGCTTCAGCAGCGGAACACGTCTGGCACTGCGGGATTTGATTCCCTGCCGTTGTAGTGTGTTACTGATGGTGACCTTTGTTACTTTGGTCCCAGCTCTCTGCAGGTCATTCACCAGGTCCCCCCGTGTGGTTCTGGGATCTTTGCTCACCGTTCTCATGATCATTTTGACCCCACGGGATGAGATCTTGCGTGGAGCCCCAGATCGAGGGAGATTATCAGTGGTCTTGTATGTCTTCCATTTTCTGATGATTGCTCCCACAGTTGATTTTTTCACACCAAGCTGCTTGCCTATTGTAGATTCACTCTTCCCAGTCTGGTGCAGGTCTACAATACTTTTCCTGGTGTCCTTCGAAAGCTCTTTGGTCTTGGTCATGGCGGAGTTTGGAGTCTGACTGTTTGAGGCTGTGGACAGGTGTCTTTTATACAGACGATGAGTTCAAACAGGTGCCATTCATACAGGTAACGAGTGGGGGACAGAAAAGCTTCTTACAGAAGACGTTACAGGTCTGTGAGAGCCAGAGATTTTCCTTGTTTGAGGTGACCAAATACTTATTTTCCACCCTAATTTACGAATAAATTCTTTACAAATCCTACCATGTGGATTCATGGATTTTTTTTTCACATTCTGTCTCTCACAGTTGAAGTGTACCTCTGGTGCAAATTACTGACCTCTGTCATCATTTTAAGTGGGGGAACTTGCACAATCGGTGGCTGACTAAATACTTTTTTGCCCCACTGTATAAGATCAATCTCGGAGCTGCGGACGGTGACCTGGAGCTGGCAGAGGAGCTGAATATCTTCTTTGCCCGCTTTGAGACCAGGGTACCGGAGGTATTGGAGCCACAGCAGCAACACGCCACCCATAGCAGCACCACCCTTACCCTGGAAGAGCACGAGGTGAGGCGCATGCTGCAGGCTGTTAACCCGAGGAAGGCGGCGGGTCCTGATGGTGTGCCAGGTCGAATATTGAGGGATTGTGCAGGACAGCTGGCTGGGATCTTCACCAGGACTTTCAACAAATCCCTCGCACAGGCGACTGTCCCACTCTGCCTGAAGTCCTCCACCATAGTCCCCTTGCCTAAGAAGCCCCACATCACTGGCCTGAATGACTACAGACCGGTGGCACTCACCCCAGTGGTAATGAAATGCTTTGAGAAGCTGGTCCGCAGACACATCACAGCAGCCCTGCCCTGCAGCCTGGATCCACACCAGTTTGCCTACAGAGCAAACCGATCCACGGAAGACGCTGTAGCCACAGCACTCCATGCTGCATTAACTCACCTGGAAGAGCATGGTAGCTATGTGCGGATGCTCTTCGTGGATTACTGCTCAGCTTTTAACACCATCCTTCCACACAAACTGGTGGCCAAGCTACAAGACCTGGGGCTTCCATACAGCACCTGCATGTGGATCAACAGCTTCCTCTCGGGCCGTAGACAGAGAGTCAGAGTTGGCCATCACACATCCTCAGCCCTGAGTCTCAGCACTGGCTCACCCCAGGGCTGTGTGCTCAGTCCACTGCTCTACTCTCTCTACACACACGACTGTACTCCTCGCCACCACAGCAACATCTTTGTGAAATTTGCAGATGACACCACAGTGGTGGGGCTCATTTCCAAGGGAGACGAGTCTACGTACAGAGACGAGGTGGAGCAGCTGACGTCATGGTGTAAGGCCAATAACCTCCTCCTCAACACTTCAAAAACCAAAGAACTCATAATAGACTTCAGAAGGAAAAAGGCAGAGATCCAACCACTATTCATAAATGGGGACTGTGTAGAAAGGGTGGCAAGCTTCCGCTTCCTGGGAGTCAATATAGAGGAGAACCTTTCCTGGAGTGTGAACACCTCCGAGCTGCTGAAAAAGGCCCAACAGAGACTGTACTTCCTGAGAATTCTCAGGAGGAATAACATCACACAGAGACTGCTGGTGTCCTTCTACAGAGCCACCATTGAGAGTGTTCTAACTTACTGCATATGCATCTGGTACACTAGCTGCACAGGGGCTCAGAGGAAAGCACTCCAAGGGATCATTAACACCGCCCAAAAGATCACTGGCTGCCCTCTCCCCACACTGGAAGTTCTACACAACGCCCACTGTTTTAAAAAGGCCCAAAACATCATAAAAGACACCTCACATCCTGGCCACTCCCTGTTCGAACTGTTGCCCTCAGGCAGACGGTACAGGGCAATCAGAGCAAGGACTAATAGACTCAAACACAGCTGTTATCCAACTGCAATAACACATCTGAATACTACAAAAAAATGTCCATCACGCCACTCTTGTGTTAATCTATGCACGGTCTGAAGCATGTGTGTGGGAATGTATGTGAATGTTTTACTGTTACATCTTATTAGTATTTTAAGTATTCTATCTATTTTATTTATTGAATTTTATTGTTTTATTTATATTTTGATATTGCTAGGGATGATGCAATGATCGGGGACCATTCTTAATTTCGTTGTTCTCATGACAATGACAATAAAGTTTCTGATTCTGATTCTGATTCTGATTCTGATTTTTTGGGTTTTTGAAAAAGCACTTAAAGAAGCTGTTGTAGCTACAAACACTGCAAGAATAATAGTCGAGGGCAACACAACCTACAAAAATGATCTGGTTGCCCTGACACTGTGTGTGTGTGTGTGTGTGTGTGTGTGTGTGTGTGTGTGTGTGTGTGTGTGTGTGTGTGTGTGTGTGTGTGAGCATCAAGAAAACCTGCAATGGGTGTTGTGACATTTCAAGATGGGGAGGGGCGGTTTTGTTTGTTTACAGTGTGCATCATCAGCCAGTCATCCCTGTTTCTTTGCTCATGGGCATACAAGCCTTATAGCTTAGCACCTACAGTAGCAGGTAGAGGTGAGCTAACTTTATCACAAGTTTAAATGCATCTCTGACTACAGGAGTGATCCTTCCTGCACAAGATGTCCCTGTGACTCAAACCTCAATCATACTGCATGGCCTGGCAATAGAAGAAAAACCCAGTAACTCATCAAGCAGATGCTAAAATAAACCACTTTACATGAAAGAGGTCACGTTCTGAAAATAGAGCACCTATCGTCACGACGATCTTTACATCACAGAGGGTGTTGTAAACTGAGGTCAAAGACAGTCAACAGTGTCAGTCAGTGCAGAATAAAAGCAGACAAAAGGTCAACTCCAGGAACCCAAACATAATATGTATATATATGCTAAAGACAAATCTGTTTACAAACATGATGATCTTCACACTGGGTCAAAAATATAATATTATAATAACAAAACAACTGCTGTAAGAACATCTGTCACATTATTTTGTGCCAATCTCCTGTCAAAAGTATTATTTCTATGATTGCACAACCTCTACATGAAAAACAATCCAATCATGTGTGTAAAAGAAAAACAGAAAACAAATGAAAAACAGGGTAGATGCTGCAAAAATTAACTAAATTAAATGAATAATAATATGAAAAAAGCCACACATCTGCTACTTTTAGAGTCTGAGAGCTATCCAGCTCTCAGCTGTTCTCCAAAGCAAACAGAAAGAGAGAAAAGGTTTCCAGAATAATCACATAAAACTCTGCTGACATTTTTAACCAATATTAATGACGTTATATTTCATTATTGCATTACAGCCCAGTGCTCGCCAGCTCTACTGCTTTGGGCCTTGCTGAACACAGCTAGCATATATATCTATATGTATATCCATGTGTGAGATTTATAGGTTTTGGAGTCCTTGTTCAAAAAAGAAAATGACGTTTGGTTTGGTTTTTTTAATTAATAAAATAATTTGATTAACATTAAATTGATCATAAAATGTTGTAACTCAGCAACAGAAATTAAGAATAAAAGGGTAATTAATCATTGAACAACTGCTTTTTCAATCATGTTATCACAGCTGAAATTGTTTTGCTTAAAGACGTAAGAAATCTGGTTAAATCTGTAGACATGAGCTAAATATCTGCCTCAGCAATCACTCGCTAAAATGCCAAAGATCTGTAAAGCCGCGAGTGCTACAAATGTACAAAGTTTGAAGAACAAAGTTATTTTTTCAAATAAAAGTCTTTTTATCTTCACTGTGTCACAGCTGTCTTTCCATTATGAATCCTTTCAAAGGAGAGAAGAAAAAAGAACAGAAGTATTTTTTGGCCCAAACCCTTGAGCTTTAAATTTATTGCAACTTGTGGCTGGAGTGTTTCTCTGTGATATATCGCTCGCTCGCTCGCTCTCATCTGCTGCTTTATGTATCTTCTACAAACACAGAAAATAGTTACTTGTGACATAAAGTCAGTGTAATAATACTGTCATCTAGAAAAATTAGCAATGCAGAGAGCTGGCTGCATGACAAAAAGAAAAAAGAAAAAAAAATCCAAAAATAATCAAATATCCAATATCTAATCTGGTAATTGGCCACACCAGTATCAGTGAAGCCACAGTTCTCAGCTTGGCGTTACATTAAAATAAGAGGAGAGGCTTTGATAACAAAGAAGAGGGAAAACCCAACTGCATACAAGTGTTACATACAAAACAGGTGATATCAGCATCTTAAACTTGACGATGCTCTTTTAGCCGTGTCATAATGTCAGGAAATTTGAATTCAAACTCAAAAACAATTTAAGGGTTTGTTTACAGAAAACTCGGGAGTCACAGACTCTGAACTGCTGAGCAAACAGGTAACTGGATCCTTTACAGGAGCGTCACAGGGACTTCTGCCAAAGAGGGGAGGACACGTTAGAGCTGGCTGAGGTAATTGTTTCTGTCACGGTTTGAAGTTGTTTAGAGATTTGGTTTGATTGCTTACTTGTTTCTCTTCTCTATAGCAGGCTGCAGGGAGGGAGCCAGAAGAACAGAGGTGAGCAATGGAAACTGAACAGATAGGCTGATGTCAGCCAGTTTAAGGATACAGGTCATTAGGATTTGCAGGAATCAACTGGAATTTTTCAACAGGCAGGAATTTCCAGCCATAACATCAAATGTTATGAGAGCACACAAGAGAACAGAATTAGAAAATTCTTAAGGCAACGGCTCAGAGAAAGCACGAGCAGTCTGATTACAACAGCTGAGGGGGCAACGGTCTGGTGTAGTTTGGAGGCTCAAGCCATTCTGAAGGAATGAGCGAGAGAAAGGAAGACAAAGATCCTCCTCTCGAGGACAAAGAGAACTTTTTTGTGTAATGACGGACATTGTCAGGTGTAATGTACTGTACATCTATTTCTGCAAATAAGCATATCTAGACATGTAAAACAGCTTGTTTTGCACAGCTAGATATGCTTTACATATGCAATTTTAATTCTGTTCATTTCCTGGATGTCTGCAAAAACAATTTATTTCATTTTTTCTTTTGCGGCGTCAGGCTCTTAATACCTGCTGTGAAGCAGTCAGAACAAATTATGGCTGGTTTGACAGGATTAACATCATTTGCTCTCGTACACTGTAATGTTTCAATGTTTTCATTGTCGTGGGAAAGGTTTACCCAACATAACCCCCACACCCACCCAAGACTCTGTGTTTTCCATATAGGCTGACACATAACAGCATCAGTCCCCCATACGCAGGCTCAAACAGAAGGAGAGATTCACTAAATGAATAAAAGTGGTGGCACATTACCCCTACAGGAGCCCCTACTCAACCCATACGAAGCTCCCGGTGCACGTTTTCTGTGCTGATGGTCTTTTTCTTCATCGTTATGTCCTGGCTTGGCTTGAGTTATGTTGCCCTATAACTTTGTGTGTCAACTGGTTGAGTTGATGTGGTTCTTAGACACTTCCAGTTTAAAATAATACCAGTTACAGTTGATTATAGAATGTCCAGGGAACAAATTGCACTTGTTGCATTTATTATATATATTTATATACTTGTGCTAACTAGGCCAATTCAAAGATATTGAATTTGACCCAGTACAGCACAGTTTATCTAATTTAGATTGGGACTAACAAAAATGGATCGCAGGTGAAAGTTGTAATCCTTTTGTAAATTGGAAACAGAGTTGGGTGGATAATATGAGCGCATTGTGCAACACAGTCATGTGTTCTGGCGAGCTGAGCGTCCTACAAAAACACGAGAGACGTGACTACAACCTGCCTTCCTCCCCTCGCCTCCAACCAGATGACCGCCCCTCCCTAGAGCTCTGGGTTGCTCCCCAACTGGGTCTAGACTGGGTCTAGAGAGTATTTTAAATTCAGGGAATTTAAAATAGAAAGTAGCTCGTCCACAGAAGGACTGGTAGCTCCCCTTACGATAAGGGTTCAGATCGCGCAAACAGGTGTGAAATGTGTGTGTTTAGTTAGTTAGTTTGTTTGCTTGTTTTAATCAATTTTAAATCATGCTTTTTATTTGTTTTTGTTTCTAATGTCTCTGTAAAGCACTTTGAATCACCTTGTTGTTGAATTGTGCTATACAAATAAATTTGCCTTGCCTTGCCTTGCCCTGAGCCTGGTTCTACTGGAGGTCACTTCCAGTTAAAGGGGATTTCTTCCCTCCCACAGTTGCCAAGCGCTTGTTCATGGGGGTGTTTTGATTGTCGGTGTTTTCTCTGTATGATTGTAGGGTCTTTACCTTACAATATGAATCGCCTGCTGGAGGCAACTGTTGTTATGATTTGGAGCTATATAAATAAAGCTGAATTGAACTGAGTCCCAAATTTGTGCATGTCATTAATGTGTCTGCATTTATTTTAGACATGCGTCATGTCGAAAGTAAAGCAGGTCCAGACTAGTAAGATTATTATCACAACCTTTAGGAAAAAGTGATGAGGGTGATGCAGGATTAGTTGACTGAGAAAGGGACTTGGTAGAAGACGTGGTAAAAGATTGCCACGCTCAGCACTGCATTTGACATGTGAGGAAACTTAATCACTCTCTGAAAGCTTGCTCCTTTCTTATTGCCCTCCTCAGAGCATTGGTAGCCCTGTGAAAAATCTCTAAGCCTCTAAAGCAGATTGAGTTAACGATTAACTAATAGTGAGGCAGCTACATATAGTTAGGTGAGCAGAAGGGCCACATATTAACAGAGCTTAATATGTTTGCACTTCTCTTTTATTTTGCAGTCTGCTTTTGTTCATGAACAATGACAGGCATATGTTACATAATTCACATCTATTGTTTTCACTATCCACAACTTTCAATCCGTTTAAACACATGGCTCATGAGTCGTGACTCAAAATCTATATATATTTAGATGGACGGGGAGGATGTGAAGCAACTCAAAAAAGACACCCTTTTATTATATTGTAAAGGTTTCCTAGCCCTCTATCGCAGCAAGAGCTGTCAAACTGTAGGAAATGGAGAGTATAACACTGAGAATGAAAGCTCTCAAGACACAGCCACAATCAAAACGTGTCACTTTTTGTGTTTTCCAACTTTTGTTGCACACTTGGAGTATCTAAGGATATATACATAAAACTAAATCTGAAGCAAAAAAGTGGTTACAATGTATTAACTTTGAGTTTTTATAGTATGTGTGTGTATGACACTCTGTGCCGACAGATTCAGGAAGAATGCACACTGTGTTCCCAGTATTCCCAGTGAAAATATTACATAATTAAAGGGATCTGTTTACAGTGAAGTGTGCAGATAGATGGAAATTTAGCTCACACCTGAAGCCAGTTCCTAGAAGTTAAATACTGTGAAATTCTGACTGAGTGTGTCATGTTGTGATTTTGTGTTGACTGTGGCGAGCCATGGACCAATAAATGATGTCACCTTTCTTTTCTGAGAAGACTCTATCAGTGGAGTCAGACCAGGTTATTTTTCCACGCCAGGTGTCTTTTTCTCACCGAGGCTTTGAAACGTTTGTCTGAATGAAACTGCAAGTACACAGTGTGGCAATTCACCACGTTCACAATCAGTTAATCTGTGAAAACTTTCACCATTACTTTAATTAATTATTTAGTAATATTAACAGGCGATCGTGGCTCAAGAGTTGGGAGTTCGCCTTGTAATCGTAAGGTTGCCGGTTCAAGCCCCGGCTTGGACAGTCTCAGTCGTTGTGTCCTTGGGCAAGACGCTTCACCCGTTGCCTACTGGTGGTGGTCAGAGGGCCCGGTGGCGCCAGTGTCAGGCACTCTGTCAATGCGCCCTAGGGTGGCTGTGGCTACAATGTAGCTTGCCTTCACCAGTGTGTGTGAATGGGTGGATGACTGGATGTGTAAAGCGCTTTGGGGTCCTAAGTGCTAGTAAAGCGCTATACAAATACAGGCCATTTGCCATTTTTAATGAGGTGTACAGTACAAAACACATAAAAGGAGATATAAAATTGGAGATTACAGGGTTTTCCTGGCTGAGAGTGGAGCTTCAGATGTGACTACACACCTAAGCATGATCGGCATGTCTTCCTTTCTCTCACCCCAACCAGTCACAGCAGATGGCCCCGCCCCTCCCTGAGCCTGGTTCTGTTGGAGGTTTCTTCCTGTTAAAAGGGAGTTTTTCCTTCTCACTGTCGCCAAGGTGCTTGCTCATAGGGGGTCATATGATTGTTTTTTTTTTTCTATGTATGTAATATTGTAGGGTCCACCTTACAATATAAAGCGCTGTGAGGCGACTGTTGTTGTGATTTGGTGCTGTATAAATAAAATTTAACTGAAACTGAACTGAATGTTTGATACAGAAATTTCATTGGCATTTGTTTTTATCATTCATGAAGACACAAACCACTGACACGTAAGTTTAGGTCCCACTCCTGTTCATTGGAATGATGCATTAGCACTGACACCATATTGTTTGCATGAAAATGTATTCAATCATAAAATTCTTAAAAATCATTTAACTTGCTGTTAAATTTGAACCAGTTTTAATTTTGCTTTATTTCAAATACCAGACACACGTACGTGATGCATTCAGAATTTAAGGTTTTTGTTTAAAATGTGCTTTTTCATACACAGACCTAAGATTATATTAAAAGTAGCATTTAAAATTTTTCGAATGGACTGCAGCTGCTTCTAAGATGTTCTTCGGTAAAAAGTGATCTTAAAGTGCAAGAGGTAAAACCATCATTATTTAAACCAGTTGTCTGTCCAGTCCTGCCAAAGTCATCGGACTTGAAATGGCAACTGCAAATGATTGAATATTCATTTGGCTCTAAAAGCGTCTTCTCTGCAGTGCAGCTTTCTAACGTAGCTAAAACGAATCCATGTGAAGAACGCTCCACATCTGCATGTCTGTCTTCTGTCCAGTTCACACACACATGAACTATTCCTGTAGTTCACTTTAGTGCTAGAAACCGAGAACACTCTTTAAAACTGTTTAACAACACAGACTGGTCACCGACCAAACAGCTGACCAAAATTTAAAAAAAAAAATTAATATTATTATATGTTAATACAATTATACCTTTAATTAATGAATAGATTGTAACCAAAATACATCTCAAACTCTGTATACCTGCATATGAAATGCTGACTCACATCATTGCGTAACAGTTTTCTCAGATGAAGTTCTGCTCACTTGTCACCTGACCTGTGTAAACCCCTAAAAAATGTTTGGCTTCAACAGCGACTGAAAGTCAAACACAGCCACAGGGACTGAACAGTGACTGCTGTGTTTACTGCTGTGTTTCCTACACAGGATTCACTTTTGCCAGTTATATTAACAACTGCCAAAGGAAATTTGGCGAGCTATTTTTAAAATGTAATGTTTTCTTTATCAAGAGCATGACTGATGAAAAGACTGAACATCTGTGTCCTGGTCACTCTGTTATTGCATTAAGATAAGATAAGATAAGATAAGATAAGATAAGATAAGATAAGATAAGATAAGATAAGATAAGATAAGATAAGATAAGATAAGATAACCTTTATTAGTCCCACACGTGGGAAATTTGTTTTGTCACAGCAGGAAGTGGACAGTGCAAGAGTTATGACGCAAAAATTAGAATACAATAAGAATAAATACAGTACACAGCTGTACAGAATAGAATAAAATAATATACTATATACAGTAGAATAAAATAGAATAAAAATATACAATAAGATAAAAATAGAATACGAATACTATATACAACTGAGTAAAAATACAACGATGACAGAAAGGATTATTGCACTTAGTATTATTGCATATGTATGGATGTGTGTGCTTGATCAGTTAAAGTCTTTGTTGTGGAGTCTGACAGCAGTGGGGAGGAAAGACCTGCGAAATCTCTCTGTCCCACACCGTGGGTGCCGCAGTCTCCCACTGAAGGAGCTGCTCAGTGCTGTCACAGTCTGCTGCATGGGGTGGGAGACGTTGTCCAACAGGGATGACAGCTTAGCCGCCGTTCTCCTGTCACTCACCACCTCCACTGGGTCCAGAGGGCATCCTAGAACAGAGCTGGCCCTTCGGATCACCCTGTTCAGTCTCTTCCTGTCCCCAGCAGAGATGCTGCCGCCCCAGCAGACCACACCATAAAAGATAGCAGAAGCCACCACAGAGTCATAGAAGGTCTTCAGGAGTGGGCCCTCCACTCCAAACGACCTGAGTCTCCGCAGCAGGTACAGCCTGCTCTGCCTTTCCTGTAGAGGGCGTCTGAGTTATGAGTCCAGTCCAGTCTGTTGTTCAGATGAACACCAAGGTACCTGTAGCTGTCCACAGCCTCAATGTCCATACCTTGGATGTTCAGTGGTTGCAGTGGAGAATGCTTGTGCCTGCGGAAGTCTACCACCAGCTCCTTGGTTTTACTGGCGTTGATCTGGAGGTAGTTCAGCTGGCACCAGTCCACAAAGTCTTGAGTCAGTCCTCTATACTCCTTGTCGTCCCCATCAGTGATGAGGCCGACTATTGCAGAGTCATCAGAGAACTTCTGCAGGAAGCACTGGGTGGAGTTGTGGGAGAAGTCTGCAGTGTAGATGGTGAAGAGGAACGGAGCCAGAACCGTTCCCTGTGGGGCCCCCGTACTGCAGACGACCCTGTCCGACACACAGCCCTGAGTCCTCACATACTGTGGTCGGTCGGTGAGGTAGTCCAAAATCCAGGTAGTGAGGTGATGGTCCACTCCAGAGTTCACCAGCTTGTCCTTCAGAACCGAGGGAAGAATAGTGTTGAAGGCACTGGAGAAATCAAAGAACATGATTCTCACAGTGCTTCCAGCGGTCTCCAGGTGAGCGAGGGAACGATGTAGGAGGTGAATGACGGCATCATCCGCGCCAATGCCAGGCTGGTAGGCAAACTGAAGTGGGTCCAGTGATGAGCTTGTTAGGCGCCGAAGCTGAGCCAGGACCAACCGCTCCAGGGTCTTCATCAGGTGGGATGTCAGAGCCACCGGCCTGTAGCTGTTGAGGTCCTTGGGGCGTGAAGTCTTTGGCACTGGTACAACACAGGAGGTTTTCCAGAGCTGTGGGACTCTTCCCAACCTCAGGCTCAGGTTGAAGAGGTGCTCCATCACCCCACACAGTTGGTCCGCGCAGGACCTGACGACCCTCGAGCTGATGCCATCTGGACCCGCTGCCTTCTTGCCATTAATCCTCCTCAGTTCCCTCCTAACCTGGGTGGTTGAGAGAGACAGGCTGGAGCCTTGTGTTGAGTGTGTATTGGATGCTGTTGTTGGGGGTGGGGGGGAGTGAGCAGGGTGAATAGAGGAGGTGTGAAGTGTCTGAGGTGGAACAGCAGCAGTGGGGGTGGGTGAGTCTGCAGCCGATGTTGTAGACTGTCTCATGGTTGAATCAAATCTGTTGAAGAAATGATTCAGTTCATTTGCCCACCTCACATCCCTCCCAGGCAGAGAGTTCTGCTGTTTGTGGCCTGAGATGGTTCTGAGGCCTCTCCAGACTTCACCAATGTTGTTTTGCTGAAGCTGGTTCTCCATCTTCTGCCTGTAGCTGTCCTTCCCATTCCTTATCAGTCCCCTCAACTCTCTCTGCACCCTGTCTTTGGATTTGAAGGCCCTCCTCTTCTGCTTGAGGACAGCTTTAATTTCTGGGGTAATCCAAGGTTTGTTGTTGGAGAAACACCGTACAGTCCATTAGAAGACATGGACACACTGCTGAGCTCCACTCCAACCAGAATGTCCAGTGTGAGCTCTGAGATCACAGATGCCTCAGAGTGGGATGAGATGCATGCCGGTCATGCAGCTTAATATTTTCTGTTGTTTATTTGTTACAGAGCACTTGCTAATGACAATATTTGCAGGTGAGCAGCATACTTAGGGTATTATTGAAAGCCAGATGTGTGCATTATTATATGAGTAATTATTTATTTTAGGTGCCTAGTATGTGTGGTGCAAACAAGCAGGTGGCAGTGCAAGTAAAACACTTTAATTACTCCAGAAAACTTTAACTGTTTTTGCTCTTTTTTATGTCTCAACTCAGCACCTCAGAACTTCTCCTCCTTTCACTTCAAAGTTATCTGCATATTGTGGCAGAAGCCCCAAAAAGTACTTTTATCATTTAGGAGCTAAACTTCCTTTCAGCTGTGACCTACTCGTGCATGAAATGATCGTGCAGGCTTCTTGGTGGGCAAAATTAGAATGGCTAGATCCCCTGTATTACAGCACCTGACTAATTTCCACTTTAAAAGGTTCATCCTGCAGCCGTAGCTCTCTTAAGAGTACGGAGGGGTAGCCTGTCGGTGACTGATAGAACTTCTAATGCCCGTAGGCCAAGATCACTTTCATGTTATTATCTCTCTCAGAAAATTTCAGAAGTTATACAATTTTAAAGTAGTTCCAAGGTACTACTAATGGGTGCTATTAATAAGCAGATGTTAGCGGCATGTGGACGTTGAATGAATGTGCAAATGAGCACCCACATAGAAGTCATGGGAGAGCAGCACAAGTTTGACATTTGCAGTGTGTATTTCAAGGCATATTTATTAAAAATAAAATGTAACCAAAAAAAGTAACTGTAACAACACACTTGGCCAAAGTGCGGTGATGCTAGTCAAAATGATACAAGATTTATATTTTTAGCTCTGCGTCGCTGTTTAAGTAAGAGGAACTTTGTTCCTCATTGCAGATAAATAAACTCTTGCATATATTTTCAGTGCCTAATTTTAACACATTTTAACTTTGAAACAAATGATGGATGCACTATGTGAAGATCTCCATTTAATTTTCCAAACATTATACATAATACAGCTTGGAGCAGCAAAGGTTTGACTAGCATTCTGACCCTGACCTGATGCTTACAAAGCAGAGCGCCAAGCGGATGAAGCTGAGGCTGTCTAATCTGCTTCCAGCCTTTCTTCACGGTTGTCTCATATGCTCGTGCAGTATTATGATTTTCATTAATAGACTACCTGCCACGTGAAAATGCCATCAGCTGCATTAAACACGGCCGCTGTTGGCAACGTGCAGCCTCTAAAGGTCTGCTAATATCATTTCCTGTGTTGATGGAATGCCGTGTCACCGCGTAATGTGTGAGAGTAAAGATTTGCTGTCCTGATTTAGCCACTTTATTAAGAGAATGGATTGTCAAAATGTGCTATTGTCAAGGATGAAAAACATCAAATGACAAGTGAAATTGGGGACTCGCAGCATCACTTTGGAGATACTGATTTATCTTTTGAAACACAGTGTGATTACCTGAATAAGTCTTTAATAGTCTCATTGTGCTGGGTATTCATTATTGTGTATGTACTGTATATGACAACAGCGGCTAGGATGATAAATTCATCTTGTATAAGTGTGCATTCCTTCAGCTGCCTCTCAGCATTCTTCCCAACAAGTTAAACAACCAGGACTGTTTGTTTGTTTGTGTGTGTGTGTGTGTGTGTGTGTGTGTGTGTGTGTGTGTGTGTGTGTGTGTGTGTGTGTGTGTGTGTGTGTGTGTGTGTGTGTGGGAATGTGTGTGTGACAGTTTGCAATATTTTATAGTAACGGTCAAGGTCTAAATATGCCAGGTCAAATCTGGGAAGATGAACGGTGCCGAGTTAGAAAATTGGCTCCAGCCTCTTTAGAGAAGACGTTTTTATGTGTAAGGTGACCTTGTCCATTCCTGAAATTGTGCAGGAGCTGACCACTGCCAGATCACAAAGTCCGGTCACTGTGAGCCTGTTGAGAGTTGTAGTATTGATCCAGACTGAAAGCCTAATTCCGCACTGTTCCTCTATATTTCCTCTACTTTGTTCCTCTATATTAAATTTAAGTGCAGATTGATGGAGCCTTTTCTGAACGTATAAACTGGACCATCAACAAGGGAAACAAGAAATGAACCCATTGGTTTTAACTGTCATCACTGATGTTTCAGTGTCTTAACTCATGCTGAAAACATCAGTCTGCACGACAGTTTTTATATCAGGTTTATACTTTGGATAAAGTGTGCCAGTAATTTTAAGTAGCACATAACTTTCTTTCTGGCAGCACGGTGGGTAGCACTGTTACCGCACAGCAGGGAGGTCCTGCGTTCAATTCCAACATCAGGCCGGGGTCTTTCTGTGTGGAGTGTGCATGTTCTCCACGTGTGTGGGTGGGTTCTCCCTGGGTACTCCGGCTTCCTCCCACAGTCCAAAGACATGCAGTTAGTGGGGATAGGTTAACTGATCAATCTAAATTGCCCATAGGTGTGAATGTGAGTGGGAATGGTTGTCTGTCTCTGTGTGTTACCCCTGCGACCTGTCCAAGGTGTACCCCACCTCTTGTCCTATAACAGCTGGGATAGGCTCCAGCCACCCTGAAGAAGGATAAGTGGAAGCGAATGGATGGATGTAGATAACTTTCAGGTAATTTAGTAAAAAGAAGATGAAATTTCTTGATCTTCCACTGTAAATACGACATACTTACAGGGGTGCGAGCCATATTATAACCAGCTTTTTTACATTTTTTTATGCATTATGTTGCTGTACATCTGGGATGTTCCACAATTATTCAGTTCATGTAGCGAGAGCTTGAATTGTTACTTGTTTTTTAAGTGCACCTTCTGGTAAATATTTGTATATAAATATAATTACATTGTAATATCAGATGAATTGCATTTAAATGTTATTATAGTCTAGTGGAATTACACCCTTAGGCACAGGCTGTATTATAAAGTGCTACAGATTCAAACTTGACCTTTTACAGCCTCACATGAATTTATCACTGCCTGAAGTGAACGTGGCACATGCTCTGCTTGAGGAGACAGTCTGGGGGAATTGATCACTGCCAAAAGAGCACTCTTCAGAAATAATTTAGGAAGTTATCAATCCAAATCTCAAGTTTAGCTAGCTAGCACATGTAGGAAAAAAAGAATTGGACTGTACAGAGCTGTCCGAGTTCAGATTTGTCACTCAGCATAAAAGATTACTGTCAGGGTTTAAGTATTTGGACTATTTGATTCTGGCTTATTTAATATTCTAAAGTTCAATTGATGTTCCTGATTTTGGTTCTTATTGTTGTGTTTCTGTGTGGTGTCCTATTTGTATATTCTGGTCTTAGTTTAGTCATTTAGTCTTTAGGTTTCTGTTTCCTTCCCTCTATTCCACCTTACATGTTTAGTCACTCTTGTCTTCATGTTCGTTCATCTCTTGTCTCCGTGTTTTATGTTCCCTTCTGTCTCCAGTCTGTTGTGTCACCTTGTCGAGTTAGTCCCAGTGCTAGTGTCAAGTTCATGTGTCTTAGTCTGTGTCTCAGTGTTGCTGTAGTTCCTGTTTTACTTTGATAGTCTCCATCTTGTGTGTATTATGTTCAGTTGTGCTTCCTTTGTGTTTAAATGTTGTCTGCGCTCCCCTCTGTTCTCTGTTGCGTTCTCCCTTATTGTAGTCGTGGTTCTGTCTGTTTTGTTTCCTGTCAGCGAGTCGGTTTATGTTTTATGACTGATTAGTTTGGTCTTTTGCCTTTTGTTTTTGTTTACTTAGATTACATACTTATTCAGCAACAACTTAAGAAAACCGCATATTTTAACTTGTTTTGCTATTAGCAGTTACCTGATATTGACATTAGCTGACTGTTAAGTTATCGTAAAGGTAAGCTACCGTCTTCTGATAAATGATGTGTTAATTCATTCTTACATGTGGCAGACAAGTTAAATTCACACGTCATAAAATTCCTCCTGAATTTTCTCCTTTCGATGCCTCGCAACGTTCCAGCAGAACTCCTTGCTGCCATTATCACCACGGGGGACACATTCACGGTGCACAAACCAATTAATGTTAAAATAAAAATGAGCATTCTCCCACTCTCACTCTTCACCTGACATGTTGCCTTCGGGACATTTTTCCTGAAAAATGCCCAAATCCGAGGTTTCAGAACTCAAGAACCAGCTCTAATTACCAATATTGATCCTCCACATAAAATTCTGGTCATTTTGAAAGGCTGAGTTGAAATTAGAAAGTGTGCGGTAAAAATAATCGGAATAGAGAGTTATCTAAAAATAGCAGTTGTGTTCTCTCTGGACATGGTTGAGAAGATGGCCTTGAACAGAGATCAGCAAAATTTAAATCGAGTGAAGCTTTTGATTTTTGTGGGCCTGTTCTCAGAACTTTTTGATCACACCTCATATGTTGCTTTATCTTCGTGCTGGAAGTGGGAACTGAGCTTCCCGCTGTCTTTTCTTTCTCCCCTCCTGTGAGCAGAAGTGCAAATACACAGTCCCGCTGTTCTATGTAGGCCATCACACAATTACCAATTAGCATTACAGCAGGTGGGTGCAACACTAATCCTGTACAACATTAAACTGAACTGAATGCAATGTTGAATCCACAACGTGAGGTCCTACAGCAACAACTCCCAAGGATGAGTCCCAAACACAGCCCCTCCATTAAACGGAGGGAACAGCTCATCAAGTGGAGCAATATCCTGAAATAAATATCATTCCTTTTATATGCATAAGATATTAAAATGTTTAAAAAGAAAAAAAAGCAGACACTTAGCAAGTAAGTGTAGCTGAATAAACATGCAGTTGAGGTTGCAGGAACAGAAACTAATTCATATATTTATTCAGAATATTGTGAAGCAGGCTTCCAGCTAAACTCGCTGCTTTTAACTTGAAATGTTTCTTTACAAGTTCAAAAGCTAGACTCTAGACTACTTCTCTTTAAAGTACCACCTGATAAATACCATCAAATAAGGTCAGCACACAGCTCCATACCTATGAAGCCACAAAGAACAACCTTGGGCTCAGTGGATAAGAGACACTGGAGAATTTTGAAACACAGTGAGGGTCCTTATCACTGGCCCACAGTGAAATATGGAAGTTTTTTTTTCTTATGGTATAAAGTAATGCTTACAATACACTGAAAACTGAAAATATCCCATTTAATGACAATATGATGGAAGTATTTAGCGAAAGACAAACCAAGACAGAAAGACGTATGACACAATAAAACATAATTGCTTCTACAGGAGTGTTCAGGGGCTCGGTGTATCATGCGTAGATCAAGTATGAAGTTGAACATCTGTCTCAGCAACAGTTATTTCAAAGATCCGGCTACAACATTGTTGTCTGCACACAGCATTCACTCTCTGTCTACCTGCATGCTGACAAAGACTTTTCAATACAATGACAAACACAATCCAGGAAGTGTATCTTGTGCCTTTTCCAAAAGCTTTGCATGCAGATATGTGCTTATACAGATTAGGTGGGACACGCTGCTGAACTTCCACGTGATTGTCATTCTCCGAATTGGGAAAATATGTAGGCCACAGGGGGGAGGGGTAAAGGATGGGAATGGTGGGTGACTTGATGGGATGAGTGCTATTCCATTTACACAAGTAGACAGCTTCTGCAGCAGTAGACCAAACAAGCAGATGTTCAAATTACAAAGAGACATCTCTCCGTTCCCCTTTCTTCTTCTGTTCTTTTGGTGTCTTTGAGTCCTAGTTCCCCCACTGTCACATGATTTTACAGGCTTCCACAGGTAGTGTAAATGTTTTTAATAAGGGGGAAACTGCAGACATTAAAATGTGCCACTTGTGTGTCACACCAGGAACATGAAGTGTGTTCCATAGACCAGTCAGCGACAAAATGAAGGTATCACCAAAATCTAAACACAGTCTATTGTGGACTTCAATAGAATTTATGACTTGACTCTGTCCCTTCCCATTTCTCTTGTGCATATATTTAAAGTTACTCTCAGTATATTAAACAAAATCTGTGAATTCATCAACATTGTACTAGTCATCTGCAGTTGGTTTAAAAAGTCTTTGCTCCATTCCTGATTTCCTAGTTTTTTGCCAGGATGTGATGTGTCACATCATCAAACTAATTTTAATATTGGACAAAGTTGAATAAATACAAAATGCAGTTTTAAAATTATGATTTCATTTATTAAGGAAAAAGACAGAAACCTTTCTGGCCCTGTGCAAAAACCTAAATGCCTAAATCAAAAGACTCATCTCAAAATGATGTCAAATATAACCCATCACGCCATCATCTAAAGAACCCGATGAGAATCAAAGTCGTTAACATCTATCGGTCTGGTGAGAGATATAATTCATAAATGGAGAAAACTTGGAACATTCGAGACCCTTCCCACATCAACGACTCACCCAGGAGGTCAACAACATCATCTAATGCAGCGGTCCCCAACCTTTTTGGCACCACGGACCGGCTTATGCCCGACAATATTTTCACGGACCGGCCTTTAAGGTGTCGCGGATAAATACAACAAAATAAAACTAGTACCGGTACCGAAAAAATTACTCATAACACACGTGAAAAGACCCAGGAAAACTGAGTTAACGATAAAAACGATAACAAAATAACGCTGAAAACCAATAAAAACCCTGAAAACCATACATTTCACACCTGAGCCTCAACTCTCGCGGCCCAGTACTAAACGACCCGAGGCCCGGGGGTTGGGGACCGCTGATCTAAAGCACTGCAGGCCTCACTTGCCTCAGTTAAAGAGTTCACAATTCAATAATAAGAAAGAGACTGAGCAAAAATGTCAATCATGGGAGAGTTCCAAGGTAAAAACTACTGCTGAACAGAAGGCCATCTTACATTTGCCCAAAAAACACCCCAGTCATTTCCCTGTTTAAGTTCATTTGTGTTATTCCTGGTTTAAGTGTTTGTTACTTCCTGTTTTATTTTGATAGTCCCTTGTCTCATGTGCATTATATTCAGGATTGCTTCTCCTGTCTCATTAGTTAGATTATGTTCAGTTTTGTTTCCCAGGTGTCTCCAGTCTGTCCTAATCACTTCCTCCTTTGCAGTACGGTTTCCTCAAAGAAGTTTCCTGGGTTTCATTGTTTTTTGACCTGGATTATGTTATACTTAGTTTAAGTTAACAAATATATATAAGTGTGCATGTATCACGGTGGCACAGTGGTTAGTACTACTGCCTCACTGCAAGAAGGTCCTGAGTTCAAGTCCACCTCTTTCTGTGTGGAGTTTGCATTTTGTTTCTGTGCATGGTTTCTCCCTGGGTACTCTGGCTTCTTCCCACAGTCCAAAGGTGTGGGAATAGGTCTAATGGAAACACTAAATTGCCCATAGGTGTGAATATGAGTGTGAATGGTTGTCTCTGTCTGTGTGTTAGCCCTGCGACAGACTGGTGTACCCTGCCTCTTGCCCTAAGAAAGCTCCTGCAACCCTGAAAAGGATAAATGTGTATTTTAGATGATCAAATATTTAATAATTCCCAATAATTGTTATCTATGTGAATGAAACAGTTCATACATATAAAACGTGGTGTCTGGACATCCAGTCACAGAAGAACCCATATTTGTTTTAGGTCCTGCATGAAAAAATGATAGCTGCAATAACTGGGGAAAGAAATATCCATATGTGATTATTTTATGTTCTTCGATATTAAAACTGCTGTTGTTGCAGGTGTGCACCCATTATACAACGGCTCTATCCTAAAGTTCTTTTGGCAGGACAGCTTACTGTGTGTGGTTCCATCATGACCTGGGAGCTATTGTGTAAAAATGCTGTTAAATACACCAAATTATAATTTCAGCTTTCACTGTGATCAGTTCTTTTTTTATTATTATTTTCAGAAATACTCTCTTCCTTGTATCGAGGCTGAGTTGCTCACCTGGTGATAATTTGTTTGGATCTGTGTGTTTGCCGTAAATGCAATAACATTTAACCTCGCGGGCAGCGTTTATTCTTTCAGCACTTACACTGAGACCAAGCCTTAGTCAGAAAATGAAATGCCCTGGTAAGTAGGGCAGTCTGACATTAATTCAGCAGATGTAGTAGCTGACCCAAGCATGACCGGTCTGGTGACGTCCGTCTTGCTCAGAATGGAGATGTGTGGTCACTTCAAGAGCTGCTGTGGTGGTGCAGTGGTTTCCTCACACAGTTCAGGAATCTAAACTGACTGTCTGTTCCTATGTGATGGCCTAACAATGGTCAGGTGACAGTTCAGGGCTTAGGCATACCAAGCCTTTCATCAGATGTTGTATAGAAGACAAAACCAGTGTAGTTAATGGATGGATAGTAATTAGACTTAAGTATTTGGAAATGTATTAATTTCAAACTATTACTTCATATCACTGCATTTTAAAGTGAAGTAAAATGCATTTGTTCTCAGTTACAGACAGGATGGAAAGTGTGTTATTGTTTTAAATCCACAGACAGATCAGAACATAAGCAGGCAACATGCAGTCCCATCAAGTTATGACAGTTTTATTTGTTTCTGTAGATGTATTTATAATACAGTTTTTACTGGATGTTCTCTCTCTGGGTGTTTTTTGTGAGTCATCATCCATGGACGGATGTGTTGCTGACCCTCTCTGCAGATGTTTCCGCTCTCTGTTGTTGTTGTGCTCCTGCAGTCGGCACCTTGGGGTCCCTTTGAGTCAGCTTGTGGCCGGTCTCTGCAGCCGGAGAAGGAAGGATGAAAGGAGAAGTAAAAAGTATCCAAGGAAAAAAGTATAATACATAAACTTGTGACTAAACTTACATTTGTGACATTACTGTGTTTCTTTTCTTTCTCTTTTGCCTTCAGCTCTTTGGAGGTTTTGTTTAGCTGCTCCTCGGCATCTTTAACTTTTTGTTTTAGCTGCTGTTTGGCCAGTTTTACTGTCTGTTTGAGGAGCTCTTTACCTTCTTTTTTGTGCTTTTGCAGTTCTGTCAGTGCATTTTTACAGTCTTTCTTGATCACCTCAGAGCCTGTCGTTTCTTTCTGGAATCCATTCGCCTCAATTTTCTCCTCTGCAACTGCCTCTTGCACTTTCATCAGTTCCTTCTTGAGATTTTCACTTTCCTGTTTTGCCTCCCATTTTCCATGTTTCTCTTTTTCTAGTCCTTTCTGTGCTTCCAGCAACTTCTTCTTCATGTTTTAGTCTAGCTCTTTGTATCTTCCATTTCTTTTTTTGCTTCCAGTGTTTTAATTTTCTCTTCCTCCAACACTTTTTGAGCTTCCAACAATTCTTTCTTGATATTTTCACCCTCATTTTTAGCCTCATGTTTACCATTTTTCTCCTCTTCGAGTTCTTGCTTCACATACAATAATTCCTTTCTTAGTATTTCAGCTTCAGCCTTTACATTTTCAGCTTCCTTCTTTGCAGTTTGAAATTTCTTTTTTGCCTCTTGTGATGTGGTTTTCTCTTCTTTTAGTGCTTTGTGCACATCCAGCAGCTGCTTTCTGTTTCCAGCTTCCTTTTTTCCTTGTTGTTTTCCCCTTCTCTTCACTTTAGATGCTTTCTGGACTTGTAACACTTTTTCAGTTTCCTCCTTAGGCTCCTCGGATACATTTTCCTCCTCTTTAAGGGCTTTGGGATTTTGACCTTCCATGTTTCCATTTAGCACATCCAGTTTTCTTTGTATGAATCTGCAGCCTTCATACGTTTGTCAATTGTTTCCTTGTTTTCATCCAGACAACTGCATGTTTGCTTGTTCAGATTTTCCACAATCTGTGCAGATGTCTTTGCCTCTTCTTTTCATTTTAAATTTTCAGCCTGTATTACTTCAAATGCTTCTCATAGCTCAGTCAGCTCATAGACTGTGGTGTTTGGTGAAGCGCTCACAATCCTCTAGTCGATATCCCGTTATTCATTTTGGCCTTTTAAACCAAGAAATGAACATGCTGCTCCCATTGCCTAGCAACAACAGCTGTTTACTTTCTGGGGTCTGGTTCATTATTTAATTAAGAAAACGTGTGCAGGTATAACAACCTTGGTGCTGAGGCTCAGCGCATATTCTAGCCTGCTGTGTGGGTGGGCAGCTAGAAATCACTGGTGGGCAACATGAGTGAGGAGAAAACTGGAGAAGCCAAACAAGGAGCTTCAGGTTGCTGGTTTGAGTCTCTGTTCAGATGCTGGTGTCTCCTCTCTCTGAGATGTTTGCAGACAGTTTGCAGATAATAAACAAACATGTGACTAAAATAACAATTATGACACTGATGTGTTTCAGGCCATGTGTAGCAGGATGGCCTCTATACAGCAGTCGCTGCAAGAATCCACATCAGCACACTTATTTTTCTTTAAGCAGGCGTGCTGGGCTCCTCCTAAGTAAGTTTGAACACTTCATTTCCTTCATGCGGGTGAACTTTTCACCAAATGTCATCAAACAGCTCAGATGTTTTTCACCAGGATCTACTCAGGTTCAAAACGTTCTAAATTCCTGTCACACAGATCTAGTTTTTAGGACTTATCTTCATCTCCAGTATGTCACTGAGTCCGACTGAAGACAAGAAGTACAGGCGACACTGTCTTAAACATAGAAACTGTCACACTTGAGAAAAATGTGTGTGTGTGTGTGTGTGTGTGTGTGTGTGTGTGTGTGTGTGTGTGTGTGTGTGTGTGTGTGTGTGTGTGTGTGTGTGTGTGTGTGTGTGTGTGTGCATGTTACAGTGGAGACAACATGTTGCCCTTTTTACAGCCTCACCTTTCTTTCATTCTTAAATGTCACGTGCATGAACCTACATCTTCCTCTGTGGAGGTAAATATAGAGTTTCAGATGTTTATAGAAGTCAAATATTATTTTCACCAGCAGCAGTCAGAGTACGGGAGCATGTACTTCTAAAGATAGGTTACCCCCAGCTGTGCCTGACTGACAAGGTGCCCTGAATTTTGTCGAGAACAGAAATGGGGACATCCAAAGAGACTCCACTAATTCTGTCTGCAGATTATAAATGAAAAGTAGGAGATATTCTAAAATCACTCGGCTTTTTTTTGTGTGTGTGTGTTTTTTTGTTTAGAAGATTTTCTGCTCAAAATCAAATCTCATATTTGTAATCATACTTACTGATACTAAGAATACATGTTTTTATTATTGATTTCTTTTTTGTTTTCACATTACAAATATAAAACACAGAAAGAACAAGAAATAAGAGCTTGGCATTGTTGGTATTTTCGGCCTGCGTGTGTGCATTCTGTTTACGTGCAATTCTAGAATGTGCTGGTCCAGCGCACAGCAGGGCTTCCTGTGGCACAGCGGGAAATAAACAGATCAATAAAAAGCTCATCACAAGATTTCTGGGCTTTCTGCCACGTGCTGCAACACACATTATCAAAACTGCGAGACTCCTGGAAAAGACCATGAATGACACATCACCGCCTGAATCAGACCTTGCTCTACAAATTATTTTCACATGCAACCATTTTTCATTTTCAGAATATATGTGGGGGTAAGTGCAGCATTGAAGAATGTCACCTTGTTACTGAAAAACTATTTGCTGCCAGTGTTTTTCACGATTGCCCTCGGTATCGGTCTATGCTAGGTAGCTGAACGCACCTGTTTAAGTTCATGGAAGGGTCACGAATACATGATTACATGTGATGAATGACCACTGAGCCGCCAGGCCGCAATCATCGAAAGCAGAGGCAGAGTATGATGAAGAACAACTTCTGTTATTTCATTTGCTAAGCATTATGGAGGAGCTATGGAGCACTTGGGGCCTCTGCCAGCAGCAACCACTAACTGAGCAACAGGCAGTGCTTTATATTTTGCTGCTAATGAGTCTCTCATTGCTCGTATCATGCCAGAAATGTTTCACTATTCTACAAAAGTCTATTAAGTCATGTAACAATTTCCATATTTTAAACAATAATAAAAGCTTTCAGCAACACAACACATACATAAGTCCACTCTGGTGGGCTTGTACCCTGTCTTTATTACTCTGTTACTCTTTATTATTCTCAGTCTCACGTTGTCCTCTTCAGACACAGGTGACCCGATCAAACGTAACAATACAAACAGTTTAACATGCCAGAATTAAATCCACTTTCTAATCAGCAATGTTTGGCCTCTGCCATTTAACTGCAATATTTTACATGCAATCATCTTAAATTTCAACAACACAAAATGCTGTCTGTTAAAAAAAAATGATAAATAAATATTCCACTACAGTAGAGTCAGCAGTGGAAACTTTTCCAGTGTGCTTTACTGCAGAGTCTCCCTTTTTTACCCACATCTGAAAAACACCACACGGTGGCCTTTTCAGAGTTGATCAAATAAGACTTTATAGCATCATAAACCAAAGGTTCAAACTTACAAATTATGCAGTAAATGATTTTCAGGTTTTTATTCGGAGTGTGGCTGTTCTTCTCTATCGGACCTTCAGAGCAGCCTCGGCATTTTTAAAAAGCCAACAAATCATGGTCGTAATTTCTTCACTCCATCCCCCACCCATCCATACTCCGTCAGTTCTAATACGTCCCAGTAAAAATAAGTTCCTAATTTAACTGTTGTTTGCACTTTAAGCTGTTATAAAATACAAAGCTAAAAATCCAAATGAGGGGATAAAAATAGTTTAGCAGAGGCAGCGGACCCGCAGGCACCAGCATCAACAATCTCCCCTGGCAAATCTGTCATTAATTCTACTCTGCTGAAAACCTGCAATGCTTCACTAAACTGAAACTGTTTATATAGTTGGCACTAAAGTCACACAATTCAATTTTATTTATATCACAACAACAGTTACCTCTAGGCATTTTATTTTGTTAGGTAAAGACCCGACAATAATACAGAGAAAATCCCAACAATCAGACCACCCACTGTGAGCAAGCACTTGGCAACAGCGGGACGGAAGAACTCCCTTATAACAGTACGAAACCTCCAGCAGAACCAGGCTCAGGGAGGGACAGCCATCTCCTTGGGGTGTGAGGGGAGGAAGACAGGATACAAGGCACGCTGTGGAAGAGAGCCAGAGATTAATTATAACGCTAATCGTCACTCATCTTTTTAGTCTACTCTGATGATCACACACCTTAGAAGAATGACTATCAGCAGGTCCCATATTTAGAGCTGAATCTTTCAAACAGCTAACCTGGTCAGTCAGTTATTCCATATTTTATTTTTTCTGCACAGTGTAAATGTTGTACATGGTGCTGTCTGCTGGCAGCAGGGTGCTTCATTTTAATACCAGCTATTCTTTACCAGCATGATTGGTCCTCTGACTGCAGGAGCATGGCGGGGGATGCAATGAGATGAAATTTTATAGTACAGCTGCAGTAAAAGTTATGTTTCACCAATTCTGATTTTCACTGTTTAATGGTCCTCTCAAATTTGCTGTTGTTTTGTTATTGTTGTTGTCTTACAGTCTGAACCTTGTATGCTTTTAATGTTTGAGTTCATAATTGAGCTTTTACTGTATATCAGGTTACGATGAGAATACTATGAAGATTAGTTTGTGCCATAACTGGGGAATCTCTTTCAGCAAAGTAGAGCCATTTAATTCCAGTCTGTATCTCCAAATGGGTACCTTATAAATATTGTCATTCCAACATCAGGTCTCCTTTTTGTTGCCATATCCTGATCAGCTGAAGTTTCCTGGGTGAAATGGGTTTCAGCAGATTACATCAGGCACACCCAGTGTGAGAGTGGATTTGCATGCACAGTGTTATGCAGATGGTGTGTACATACCCACTGCAGATACTAGAGTTTGAACAGCATGAAATGCACTAATTACACACAACTGTGATCAAGATTTGAGTTGAAAGCTCACATCCTAGTCAAATAATTACCAGAGTGACAGTGATGAAACTCAGTCATCACTACTTTCACAACCTCTCCTCTTTCTGTCTTTGTTTTATAAAATAATTGAAAACAAAAAAATCTACATAAAAGGCTTTCCAGTCAAGATACAGATTACATATACATAAAAAGACACAAAAGGTCAAAAAGGTTTACAAACTGTGCTGCTCAGTGGTCCAGACTCTTCAGATTCTGGACAAATCAAAGTCTTAGAGTCTGGAGGAAGAGTCGAGAAGCACAGAATCCAAGATGCTTGACGCATACGCAGTGTGAAGTTTCAGGCTGGTGTTGCTACTGGCTTGTCCACGGTGTTTTATCAAGTCCAAAGTAAACACAGCATCTACCAGGAGATTTTTACAGCAACTCATGCTTCTTTCTGCTGATAAGCTTTATAGAGATGCCAATTTCCTGTTCCAGAGGGACTCCCACACCTGTTCACAGGGACAAAACCACTACCAAGTGGCTTTCCCTGTTATGACTGTGTTAGATTGGCCACCCACCTTGACTGAAGTGAACCCCACAGAGATTGGGGGTGTATTTTCAGAAGAACTATGAGAAACTCCAGCCCAAAAGCACAGACTAATTAAAGCATCCTAGGCTTCAATATAATCTCAGCAGTGCCACAAGCTGGTTGCCTCCATTTCTGTATTGTTTTTTCACTGATCTTAGACAAAAAAACAAAAACAAAACATAAAGATCATCAGAAATTAAAACAAAAGAGCCTGAAATCATTCACTTTACATGTCATGAATATAAGATCCATGTAAGTTTACCCTTTTGAATGAAACTAAAAAAAAAGGCTTCTCGCTTTAGCATAAAATAATCTGCAGCCTGTACACATTAGGTTTTATTTTGATTGCCAGTTTTGTCTTTTGTGGCACTGAGTTTTATCATTTTTACACCAACATTAATTAGGATGGTGCTGATCTTATAATGGAGCTAACGCCAACCAATTACACACCTGGTTTATAAGACACTTTATCCATTTTACTCTTGTGGTGGTAATCAGCCTCCCTAACTCATGATTTGTTTATTAAGTGTGTTCCAGCTTTCTGACGTCATTCTCTCGTCTCCGTTTCTGGTTTTTCCTGGCATGTGCCACGGATGTATTATGTTTTCATGCAAATTATAGGAATCCTTTGTTCTCTCACTGCCTCAAGTTGAATTTGCCAGCAAACAAAGAACTGCCAATTCCTGATCAATGCGCAAACATCCACCTTCTTGCCCAGGCTCCACCATTTCTGTCCTCCGTAACTGTAGCCTGCCTCTCCCACCTGTGACTCCAAGAAATCCAAGTAAGAACTCAATCAAAATTCTCTGGGCACATTTCAAACCTCGGACTCACTGGAAACACCACTAACCTCTTCTCTCTTATTTGGCACTTCACTGTTCAGCCCCCTTTAATGCAAAATACTTGAGATTACTTACCTGAATCCTGGCTGCTACTTTGCTTGTGTAAATAAAAGAGCTTGCATTGGTCTGTGTGGGTTTGTGGTAGTGAGTCGTTCTTGTGAGTATGACACTTGAAGCCACACTCAGTGTTCTTGCACACAGGGACGTGCAGAGAGGTTTAAAGGGGCGGGTGCTCAAAGTTAAAAAGGGGCACATTGAACCAGGCTGAATAACAACAACACACATTCATCAAGAATCTAATATGGGAAGGGCAGGGCTGTGTTGATCTGAGACTGTAGACATTAAAAAGTCCACAGGAGAGATGGTAGCTGATTAAACAAGTGTCATGAGATAATAACAAAATGCAAAGATTGGTGACAGCGCTTGGAACCATAAGGCAACGAAAAACTGTGACATAAACTCGGCTCTGCCTGTGAATCACTCTTTGCTTCTCTTCTTCCTTCCTTCCCATCATTTCATATATCACTCTCCACTTGCTGTCTATCTGAGAACAAGGCACAACTTGCTATTGCAATAAACTATAATCTAATTATCCACACCTAACAACTCTTGCACTTAATCTAAAATAAAATGATGACAGAAAAATGTTATAGCACTGCCTTTAGTAGCCTCATACGCTCCTACTGTTTCCTCCTCATGTCCTTACCAGCCATGTCTGGACAATGTTATATCATGAGTAATATTTTTTTAAATCCAGCTAAATAAAACACACACATGCACACACAGTGACATTTTAGACCTTCTTCAGAATACTGTATATACTATGGGCATCCTTACATTATTATTTATTACTAGAGCTACAATAATAAAGCAATGAGGAGGGGGAAGTAATAAATATGAAATAATGTATTTATGATGATTCCATTTGTTTCACTATCCACTCTGTGCAGGGCAAAGCTTATTACATTTTTAAACTGTAGAGATACAATCTTTTGTCTTATTTAAAATATAAATCTAATATAATCTGCTTCTTAATGTATGTTCTTTAAAATACAGCGTGTGTTTTTTAATATATTATAATTATTATTATGTGGACATGCATATTAGATCGTTTTTTAGTGAAATATAATCCCTCCAGAAAGGCAGGAAATGCCCAGAAACTTACTTTAAAACTAAATATGTTCCCTAAAACGGTGACAGAGCTACAGACCCATGACAGCCTTACACAGGTAGCCAGCAGCTGTGACCAGCACTACTTGTGCAGTTAATAAAAGGACAGGTAATGTTTGTCGCGCTGTTGCACACACAGCACGCTCGTTTGTTTCAGTTCGTCAGTTGCAACAAGACAGCTTACCAACGTGTACGTAATAAGCTAATACTCCTGGGTGCTACACACTACAGTGTACGCTGTACACCTACTTACTGGTTTTGTCGCATCAGTCTGTGTCTCTGAGTTAACTTGTGTTTCTCCTGCAGCTCCGGACCGCAAAAAATGCGCGTGCTCTTTGTGAGCTCGTTCCCGGCTCGTAACCAGCGCGTTCTGCCGTCGAGGGCGATCATTGGTTAAATGTGATCATGTGACTGATGCAAGCCAGATCCTTTTATTTAGCAAAACTATGATTAATAGTTAAATATTATTGTTGAGGGGCACAGACAGGACTCCGCACGCACACACACACAAAAATAATAATAAATAAATTTAAAAAATTTAAAAGTTGCCTCAACAAAAGGGCACTTTGGGCACTCATCAGGAAAGGGGCGGGTGCTCAAGCCCCTCTAGCCCCCCCCATCTGCACGTCCCTGCTTGCACATGTGTGGTTCTTTGCTTTTTGTCTAAATCATGCCATGCACCTGTGTATGTCTATTTCTTTTTATTGCAACTGCAGTGTTTGGGAGTAAACACTGTGCAGAAGGGGATGCAGACACTGTAGGTCAGTCAGTGAGACTATATCAGTGGTGATAATGTCTTGTCCCCCAGCAACCTGGAGCTCAAACAAAAATAAAACCTCTATCTGCTTTCTCCTCCTTTCCCACTTACTCTTTTCCTTATCACCTGCCCTGATAATCCTTACACTGGCTCCATCTAGTATATTTACCTACTGCCCATGTGTACCTGTGATGATATCTTCATACACGTTCCTTGAATTCTGTGTGACACTTTAATTTATGCACGTCGTCGTGTTAAAAATCTGCACTGCACTGAGCAGCTTTTTTAAACTCCCTCACTTGGCCAATATAACCAAGGAGCATCTGTTGGCTGTTCATCACACCAGTTTAAAAGGTTGGCCGCACATGGCCCTCTGTTTGTCAGGCTCATAAAGATGTGGGTGATAAAACCTGCCCGCACAAAGATTAAACCAGCTTTCTGATGTTTACCTGACAAAAGAAAAAAAAAACAGTTAAAATTAAATGCCCCAAATGTATTGTTTTTAATGCATGACGGACCACACTGGGAGCCATTCACAGGACAAAATACATTAGAAATGAATCACTGCACACTCATTGCTTTCACAGACAGACAGATGACACCATTCCCTGTTGTGCACTTTTCATAATATGACTCATCTACACCTTTAAGTGACACCGGTTCTTTGTGAGACGTCAGGATAAACAGTTATGAAACACCATTAAATCCTCAAGCAATTACTGCGTGAGGCTTTCTGTCGTTTTCACTTTCTGTGAAATAATCACATAACACTGGTGATAGAAACCAGCAGAGAGGCCTGAAAGAACCTTGTATGCCAACTTCATTCACATACAAATTTATACAAGAGTCGTTTTGTTACTAGGAAACCAAATGATCTTTTCAGTGATTTAGGGTTACCCTCTATGACACAGTGAATTTAAAATCTGCAACCTGCAGTGCAGGTAATCTCCTGTCACTGCATAAAGTGACAGAAGCCCAGACAGTGTGAGAAGATATCACAAATAAATAAACTTTTGCTTTGACGAATTGTGACTCCAATAGTAAATGATTAAAGTGCAGAGTTTAAAGACGTCCTGCTCACTCTTGTAGAGTCTAAAGATACTTAAAGACAAAGAGGGCAGTCAGACTTTTAAATGCCTTTCAACAAAATCAATATTTAGAATATAAACTGGATAGCAGTCATAGCAAGAAGGCCCTGTGTTTAAATCAGCTGCCAGTGAATGTTTATCAGTCTCTCTGCGTTACCCCTGCTATAAACTGGCAACCAATGCAGCATGCATCTCATCCACCTCAGAGAGTCTGTACAAAAGCATGAAAGCATTAAAACATCTTAATATACGATGAGTAATAAGAGGCTTTTATTTTGGAAAAAATGAGTGTTAAAGGAATCTTGTGTGATTGGTTGATTCTTTTACCTGTTTGTCTTCCAACAGTCTTGAACCAGCCATCATTTCTTCATATTTTGAAAAATAGGGACATAGATTTAGTAAATTGTATGCAAATATTCATTGAAATACAGCACATAAGGAATTAGTACAAGTCAGTATTTTCTTGTAATTTCATCAAGAGTTCTCCAGGCCTTTTGAAGGACATTCAAAGCTCTTCTGTGGATTTTTGCAGCCTCTTGATCTGCGCTAGTAATTTAGAGATGGGCTCCGGGGAGACCAATCCATGACTGATGGCGTTCTATTGCGTGTTCTTCTATCCAGGTTTGTTTTTACTGCATTATCAGTGTTTGGAATCATTGCAGGACCAAAAAATGAAGCCATTGTTAGTCAGATGCTTTAAAGATGGACGAGATTCATCTCTCATGGCTTGTATAATAACTTCACTGGAATTTCTTCCTACGTCTTATAGTATTTCAGATACTGCTCATCAACTGTAAATTGTTTTTAAGCCTCTTTTTAAGAACTTCCTTTGAAGGACTTTTTTTTATAAGGTTTGGACTGTAAACAAGTTGAAAAGCAGCTAATGTAAAAGAAAACATTGAAAGAGCTCCATAAAGTCTGGAGAATTATTGCACCATATCGCTTAAAGAATTTACAAGAAAGCCTGTCTCCTTGGAAGCCAAATATAACGAAATGAGGGGTGGATCAAAACTTTTCCACAATGTTGTAACTGTTTCACATCAATAAACCGTTATGGTATTCATGCAGTAAATACACATTCATCATTACAACCCTAATTCACATATTCATGTTTATTTTTTTGGTTCGTGCCATGAATTTCCACTCATCAGCTCCCCTTGTGCTGATGTATAAAAATCTGTAGACAGTAAAACAGAACTGTTGAAGCAAACTGTTTCATTTTTTCCCTTTTTCTTCTCAAGAAGAGAAATTTGCACAAAAAAAGACCCAAAACCCAAAAGAACTGTGTCAGCAAGAAACAAGAGAAGAACTAAAGATCAGTCATGGCAAAAGGTGGAGCTTGGATTGAGTAATGCTCCAAGAACAGAAGTTAAGAGGATCAAAGGTTACAGAGAACAAAGCTGAAACATGTGAATGTATGGAGTTACTAATCAGCCACTTTCAGTTGCTGTGTAAAAAGTCAAAAGAAGTGGAAGCGCAGTGAAAAAGATGTTAAAATCCTGTTTTTTTATTTGTCACATCCTCTCAATTCATGCACTAGTTACTGTACATCCAAGAATAGATGCCTCTAGACAGACACGCAACAAAAGCAGAAATGACACATCAGTTTAAACAGAAAATTATGAAGTGGTTACCGACAGAAGCAAAGTGTCAAAATAGTGCTTAGACAGTGACTAATGGGTTTACCCCGAAGTGAGCATGTGGTTTCACCATCAACGAACTAATCACCCTGTGTCTTTAAAGTGTGTGACAGTGCTAAAAGTTCATTTTGGTGGAGTCTTGCTTCCAAACAATGTTTTCATGACTGCATTGTCAGGGATACGTGCTAGCCGGACAGCTTCCTCTGCCATTGTGCTGCCACTGGCGCGTGTTGCTGTGCAGCAAACATGCAGCGCCCTGTGAGTCAGCTGGCATCGAATCAAGCCGGTAACACTGATTACAGCCTCCAAAAGTTTCTTACAGTCACCAGAACGTCCTGGTATCCAGCAGGAGACGAGCACTGAAAGCTAATTTGGATCAGTGCTGCCAAAAATCCTTATGTGATTACACTCAAAGCAGTAGGCCCAGGAAAACATTAGTGTTATTCACTATGCAGACTGGGACCAGAAGCAAGATAAGGAATTAGATAAACCAGATCTCAGGATGTTGTTATTCTATATCTCTGCTGTTGACAAATCGCATGCCTGTGTACCTGATAGAGCTTACTGTCTAAAATAGGGGTTTGTTATTGTACAGAAACATTTAATTGGAAGCCACTCTGTTGCTGTGGGTGTCATTCATAGTGCTTGAATGACTGCTGTAGAGGCAATCAGCAGAGGCATCATTACTTGAGAAATGTTCAGCAAATAAGAATTCACTGAGCAGCATGAATTTAGAAGACACTGAGCGGAGGCCTGAATTCTCATAAATCTGCTATCATCTCCTCGGTCTTTGAGGTGTCCAATGAAGTAGGTTTTGTGAGTCTAGTCACTGAAGGGTATTGAAATTTTATTGGATACACACTTTAATATTTACTTAGTTTATGAGCACTTTCAAAATCCACTGAAGTCAGATCATAAAATTGCATCTGTTACTGCAAATCTATCCCAGAAAATTCCAGGTACAAGATGATCAGATGTGGGATTTTGGAGCTGAAGCGACAGACCTGTTATCCTGTTATCCTTTGGTGGGATTCAGACATTGTAAACATAACATTTGAAACAGGTGTCACAGTTAATGGTTACTGATAATTGATAGCAGTTTACTGACACACACTGACATTATTATCTAAGTATAAATCTACTCTTGAGCAATTTTCCTAGTAAGTGAAAGGTGGGGCTTGTAGTCACAATCATGACTAAACACCAGCTGCTCTCTGTGTCAAGGTTATAGTGAACTATTGAAAGATTTTTAATTGTCTGTTCGCTACTAATCCAATGTCGAGACCTTTAAATTCTGTGCTTTAAATCAGAAATCTGTTACTGTTTGAGTCACAATTCGACAAAGCAAAAGGTCGTTTACTTTCGAGGGTTTGCACGCTCACGCGGTCTGGACTGTATTGATGTGATTTGCTTGGTCTTCAGCACTTTAATATCACCGCGTCATAGAAGGTAACCATCAATCTGAACCTTCTGAGATAAGTGTAGTCACCTTTATATCAATAGAGTTTTATTGGCTGTTCTCTGTTGAGATTTCATTGGATCTTATTGAATAACACTTTAGTGTTTATTTAATTTAAGAGCACTTTCAAGATTTGCTGAAGTTATGTCATAATACTGCATCTATACAAGAAAATTCCAGGGACAAGATAATCCACAGCGGGACTTTGGAACTGGAATAACACAGAGACATATTATCCCAGGGTCTGAACATTGTAAACATTTGAAACAGGTGTCACAAATAATTGTTAGCAGTTTACTAAAAAATACTCATATTATTACCTGAGTATTAATTATTCTAGTCTTGAGCAATTTTCTTAGTAAGTAAACGGTCGTGTTAGTGAGAAATATGACTGAACCACCTACAGCTCTCTCTGTGTCGACGTCAGAAGCACATGCTTCCACAATGTGTTTTCTTTTCAAGATGAACATTTCCTTTTTCTTGGCTTTTCATGTCATTGTCGCAGGTGTCAAATTTCAAAGTTTCGCAAAACATTCATTTTTGGGGGGAAAGTGAGGAACATGATCCTGTTTCTCACATTTCTGTCACTCTAAATCTCTCGGGTTCTTATCAGGTCAGTATCTCCAGTGGCTTGATTGCTTTTAACATCTCTATTATTGGAACTGAGGTTTATAGCAAGAGGAGTCAGGACCTTTTGTTATCTTTGGTTTATCTGCTGCTCTAAACCACTTAAACCAAGCTACTGCTAAGAATACTGCACACACTATGCCTGTGACACACACAGCCAGACACGCACATATCACTTTATCTTAGATTAGGAGTGGATTCTTGGGAACTTGCTGGTCATGTGAACAAGCTTGCTAAAGGCAGCAGGAGAAAAACATCTATATGACACAAAAGCTCAAGGTTTACTGGAAAATACGAGCGAGCACAACAAATAAGAAAGGCCCATACCCAGGAAAACACCTGTATGACTGTGGGTGTGTAAGTGTGCAAATATCACAGAAGACTTGCAGAGGAAAGTTATGTAAATTAGTCAAATGTGAAAATATGGGTAAGAAAGTGTTAAGCAGACCTTAGAAAAGATACAAATTTTCCTGTCAGGTTAACAAAAAAAGATGCTGAGTTAGCTTTACTGCCAACAATATTATTACGCACAGCATCCTGTAACATTAATGGCCCTTTGTGCTGAAACTGATCAAAAACAGCGATCCATTACTGTGTCGTTTCAAACAAAGCTCTCGGGTTCACCACCAGGTTGTTGTCTTTCAGATTTAAACACCTCCAGAGGCCCTTTTCCGGAGCCACCGAGGACACCAGCCAGAGACAGGAGTAGAGCGGGAGTCAGGATCCTCTGCTTTCTTTCTTCTTGCTCTGGGCTGCATCCTGAGGCCACGCAGGCGGCGGCTGGAAATAGCCCAGACATTCAGGCCAAGTCGGTGCAGAGTGCTCATGGTGTCGTCTCCTCTAAGGCTTCCTCAATCAGCAGAGACAGAAGAGGATGCAGGACAGGAGCCAGACACAGATCAAGCTCTTCTGGTTGGGGCAGGCAACAGCCATGTTTGCAAGTGTGTTGGTGTATCTGTGTTTTCATGAATACTTTGTACATGTGAAAACATGCTGAGAGGAGACAAGGGAGTGGAACTTGTCAACTTGGCACAGCTCTTTCCCCGCACCGTAACCCGAGGCATTCACTCAAGCACTGTATTTAAGTACTTAAGGTACTTTACAGTACTGTACAGTAATTTAATATTCTATGTTAGAATATTTTAAAGCTCCATAGATGGATGGATAGATGGATAGATATTATATTGTGGTAATGTCAAACTTCATTAAAGGTACTTGTTACCCTGCACTTTGTTCTTCATAACTGTACCACATTTCAAAATTTAGAGCTGACTCTCTAAAGCAGAGGTCTCCAACTCCCGGCCTCGAGGGCTGCAGGTGTTAGATGTGTCCTTGGTCCAACACAGCTGATTCAAATGGCTAAATGACCTCCTCAACATGTCCTGAAGTTCTCCAGAGGCCTGGTAACAAACTAATCATGTGACTCAGGTGTGTTGACCCACAGTTATATCTAAAACCTGCAGGACACCGGCCCTTGAGGCCTGGAGTTGGAGACCTGCTCTAAAGTAAAGAGGGAAGGAAATACTTGTTTTTACTCCAAGTTAATGTAAGTTTTACTTCCTCTTTTAAAACATGCATTTTCTAAGTAACCAACCATTTTTAATGCATTGGCAGTCATCTACAAAAAACTATTTTTAAACTGTTACTTTCAGCAGGTGACTGTGCTCGTTGAAGTCCATGAAACGAAAGCTTGTTCCTGTTCTGTGACACTTTATTTAACACTTCCTTATTTTGCTGTCTTACCTCCTGAGTTTCAAGATGATTCTGTGATTCTCGAACCTTTTATGAATGTAATTTTTTCCTCTCATGCGTATTTTATAAGCCTTTTAGTGCTGATGTAATTTAGAAATGTGTTTTAGTATACAGTGGCATGGGGGAAATGTGAAGAATGCTGCACACTGTTTGTCAATTAGTTTTACTTTTATCATGTCACGGTCTGGCTAGGGCAGACCGTATGTTGCAGGGAAGGACTCAAGCGCAGACCGAAATGAGATATGAATAACAAAACAAGCCGTTTATTAAGGCAAGAAACGAGGGTACAAAATAATAGGGAATCGATGAAAACTAAACAATGACCTAAACTGGGTGAACTAAAACAAAACATAGAAAACTCTAAACATAACAAACTGACAGGGATACCTGGAGCGGAGACATAGGAAACAACGGACGAGTACAACAGGTGAATACAACGGACGACCTGACAAAGAATGGCTGAGAGCACACAGACTAAATGGACACAGGAGGATAATGAGGGAAGTGGCAGCACCTGGGGAACCCAGCTGACACATGAACATAATTACGTCACAGGGGGAGAGTAACTGAACATGATGAACACAGACACACCAGACCTCTTCACAATAAAACAGGAAACACAGTGAGATATAGACATGACAACCTGAACTGACAACATAAGCCACAGACATGAAATACATGAAAAGCAGGGGAGACTTAACATAGTGGAAACACGAGGGGAAAATAACTAGAAACACCTAGGCATGATTATAATGAACTTAGGAAACCTGAAGGCTACATAAACTAAACACAAAACGCTGGGTCAGCAGACCCAGGATCATGACATATCAGTAGTTAAGTACTGGATTAAAAGAATACTTTTACAGAGTTTCAGGGATAATTCATATAAGGATGGGATTTGTGTCTGAACATATAATGATAATATATCTGCTAACACCAGCATGCCTTCAATTTAACGTAATGGTGTTTTGCACAGACACGTGTTCCTGCTAATTGTGTAACATGTAAATAAAGCAGTGCATTAGACTCCACCAGTGCTACCGCTTGTCACTGATGGTGTTCATGAGTTTTAATGGGCATCATTTCTAAACAAAACCAAGGGGCTGTCACAGGTAGGCAAGAAATAGATTCAAATGCACGATTCCCAGGCAGACTGGCTAAACTGGAAACCAGTCAAATACAGAAGTCCATGACTAAAGAGCAAAATCCATGAATACAAAGAGACTGGGAAATCCAAAACAGCTGTTTTGCACATACAATAGAGATAAATAGATACAAGACAAAGTACAAAGATATGCACAGACATGCTGAGGACTAATCGGGGAGATTGGACAGACCAGAGTAACAAGACACAGCTAATCAAGGTAAATGAGAGGAAGTAAATCTGGTAAAACAGGCCAGATAGACGACTATCAAAACAAAACACAGAGTAACTACCAGGGTAGAGAGGTGGAGGGTGTCTGGTCTCAGGATCACATTTTTTGTTTTGTTATTTTTGACAGTGTGGCTTTATTGTTGACGTTATTGAACGATAACCACAAATTTATATTAGTGTGGTTAGCGGTTAAGTATGAAGCAGCTGGGATGTGATTTACCATCTCAAAGTGAAAGGCTCTGGTTTTCTGGTGCTTTGTGGCTGCTGTACCAGTCTGTTGCAGTCAAACCTGAGTGAGAAGATGAAAACAACCAGTATGAAGGTTGTTTTGTGTCCCTGCTCTCACATATGGCCAATAACTGTGGGTGCAATAAGACTGTGGACACAGGAGAAGCGTTTTTTTCCTCTGAAGGATGAGAGTAATGGCATTATTAAAAAAAATTTTAAAGTGCACATTAAAAACAAAAGATTCACCCTTTGTAGAGTGGTTATGATGGGGGAACATTTGTAGGGTATCTGAGGGGTTTGCAGTTAGGACATACCTGTGGCAAAGATAAAACACAGAACTATGAATCCACAATGAGGAGCTTTACATTTGCAGTGCCTTTTTGGCCTTTTTAAAAAGAAATAAAACTTAATTTTAAAAATAAATAAATAAATAAATGCTTAATGTTTTAAGAATATTACTAATTATCCCAATCTGAAAGCCAGATATAACAGAATTAAGGCAGTTTGTTCTACTGCTGCGTGTTTTGAAGTCACTGTGGATAAGACTGTCCGCTTAGAGTTTTAAAGTAAACAGAGGGGGTCAGTGTTTACAGCTTGTTCACACTTCCCTCGTGGCTGTTTTCCAGGAATCTCTGTTCCCTGTTTCTGCATTTGTGCAAATAGATGAGTTCTTTGCAATAATCCTTAAAACCAGTTAATAATCTCCCAACAGTAATTGTCTTATCTTGTCACATAATATGAGTGGAAGTTTACTTTTTTGTTATTTCCTTTGCTTTTTTTGGATGTTCAGATTCTGAAGAGTACCGCGCCACCTCCAACTGACATTGTAGTCCTCAGTCGGTGTGACCCTCCTGGGGCTGTGAGGTCAAGGCACACAAAAACATGCTTGATGATGCTTGATTCATTATCTACACTTGGTACAGTGATGTGTAAGAGATGATGAATGAGGAGTAATAACGAGACAGAGAGAGAAAGGTGGCAGATATCAGGATAGAGGAAGTTACAGAAACACACACACACAAAACCTCTCTTCTGGTTCCTGTTTACAGTGTCATGATATCTATTTTCGTCCGCTGGTGCGAAGCAGAGCTTTCAACAATAGTGTAAAGACCTGCCGTTTAGACTGAAAACACACAAGACGGTCACACATGTTCTTATCCGTTTTCCTGTTTGTTAGCTCCGAGACTCATTTAATATGTTCACAAACTTGCTTCCTTGTTCAGGCATTCGTTCATCAAGTGTATTGCTTCAAACAAAGACACAGCACTATCCAAAGTTTCACAAAAATTAGTGCGTTAACTTTCTTTCTAGTCGTTAAAGATTTAAGCTCTCTCCTAAAATCTCAAGTAAATGAATAAATCCCTGTCATCTTTGAGCTTTAATTCTATCCTCCCAATAAAAATATTCTGTCCAGTTTTACATTATATGGTACAGCACATATGATACCTTGCTGCACCAGCAGAGGACCGTGTGATAAAATGGAAATCTACTCAGTATCTGTGCATGGACTGGCAGAGGTTCTGTGCTTTCCCTTTCTTTTGTGACAAGCTTTGAAAAAAACAGAAGAAAGGGGAAAAAATGTCCTCACTCTATATTTGGAGGCAGGTCAAAGGTTACGCTGAAGAGTGCAGGTCACTAAATCAAGGAAAACATTTCAGTGCGGTGTTCTGTTCTGGCCCCACTGCTATCCGCCATGACGCTTGTTTATCCATCTCACTTCCTGTCCGTGCATGCTGGAGAGTGTGTGTGTGTGTGCGTATGTGTGTGTGTGCGAATCTTTATATGTTTGTGAGCACATTGCTCTGTCTCCGCCTCTCTCTATTTGTTTTTAATGTTCCCGCCATTCTCAGGCTCTCACAAGCACACAGACACTCATTCCAGCACATAAATCACAGCTCGGTGAAAGTGTCGGTTCAGAGCCGGGAGGCTGCGGCGTTCCAACGTCTCTATTGCATGAAGGGAAGAACTGAGGGGACAAACAATCAGGGACAAAAGGGAAACAAGCACACAGAACATAAACACACACTAGCACAAATTAAGTCACACAGGTAGGCACACATGCAGTTTAAAGTGCATGCTATTATATTGGTAAGTCCATAATTTCTTGGAGAAAAACACTATTTTTGTAATTCCGTCTCTGTGCACCACCGTTTGAAATGCAGACTTTAATTCAAGGGTTTGTTGGGGTTTTAGGAATTACAGCCACTTGTATACACAGTCCCCCATTTTCATAGACTTGAAAGTCATTGGCCAATTGACTGACTGAAGTATATCTATGGTCAGGTGAGGCCTGTTCCCTTGTTAGTCAGAAGAACAGGATGACAAATGACCGATGATTTCGGAGCAGGTCGGCAGTAGTGTGATCCCTGGATGATGCAAGATAGTGTGAGGGTGTGCATGAATGTTAGACAAGGCGTAGAAAACAGCTCTGGTATGCATGTGTGTATGACTAGGTAAACAAGCCGTGAAGAAAAAGGTGCTTAGTTAGAGCAGATATGTACCAGTGGATACAAGACAGTGCAGGGATTCATAAAACTCAAATTAAGACCATTATAATGTGTCACTGTAAGTATTTCCATCTATATATTCGAGCTCTGATTGGCTGTAGGCATTCAGTGTCATGACCTGATCAGAAATCATTTTTGGCCTGTCAGTCACGCCAACTTAAATTTCTCCTGAGTGACAGTCCTCACAGATCCATCCAGCCTTTTTTTCACACGAGGAAATTCTCCATTTTCACAGCCTGAAAGCTCAAATAACAGAATTCCTCAAATATCTCACTTTTGCAGATAATAATGTGACAAATGATGGTTTTCTTATCACCAAAATAAGAAAACTTTTACTTCAGCTGAACTTGGTCATACTGTATCACCTCTGTAAGCTCTGTTTAAACAGTGAACTTATACATAGTGTATAGATCAAAGGACAGAGAAAAGTGTACAGTTATTCACATTTTCACATGGAAGCTGTGGGTGCCAGTGTTTTGAGGCAATCAGCAAATCTGTTGAGTGTTTGTACTAAAAGCATGATTTGCTATAACCTTGGAGAAGCAACAAATCCATCATTTAAACCTCAAAGAAAAGGTTCTGTGGCAGTCGGGTTGTTGCTTTTACACAATGATAACCACTTAAAAAAAAAAATCCCCCTCACACAAATATGCCGTAACTGTCTGCTATGTTCTCTCTCATAAATCTAGCAGTAACCTGCTGGGGCCGGTGCTGTTCGCAAGATTGGATATATTGATTGGTTTGGTGATGTGTCTAAGTCTAAGTGTCCTTGAGCTGAACACCTAGTTGCTCTGGATGCCTTCCATGTTATCTGCAACACCAAACACCAAAAGCTAAAGTAGGAAAGAAGGAAAGAAACCACCATCAAGGTCAATTTTTAATTTTCAGAAAACTGAATATTGGAATTAAAATGCCAAAAAGCTGAAATTAGGAGGTTGATGGAGCAGACTAGAAAGCATATCTGTGTTTCACTTACAACAAATAGTAAGTGAAACACAGATATGTTGCTTGTGTTGAAATCCATGCTTTTTAATCCAATTTCTGCTGTGGCTAAAGACGACGACAGCAGTGCCATTTGTACTTGTACTTTCTGACAGTCTCATTCAAACGGCCACCAGAGGTCACTTTCCTTCAAAACGTATTTGTCATAACTCGTGAAAATTGCGTGTACAAACTATTAATCATTTTTTGTGAGGGGACAGTTTCTGTTTTTGAAGATGAATTATCCCCACTTCCCCTTTCGTGTCGTGGAAGAAGAGGGAGATGCTGATGAAGAAATCACTTACCCCACTACGCTCTGCCAAACCTAAACCCAAACCCTCGCCCCCTCTTTCTCTTCTCACACAGCAGCCAGAGGCAGAAGCTCAGAGGCTGTCTGCTCGCTGCTTCAGAGGCACTGTTGCTATCTATTTTTAACCATGCTGCTTATGTACTGGGCAGAGTCAGCTTCGTGTGTTTTTAGTACTGAGCTTGACTTTTGCTTTAAGCCCGTGTTTCCCACTCTGCCACTGAAATAAGAGAGTCTCTGCTGGGCCTCTGCTTAACGCCAATGAGCCCACCTCAGGCCCTTGATCATTATTTTTACACCAGTGCTGGATATACACACAGAGTTTCGGGTTGTTTGTTTTGTCAGAAACATACAGTACTTGCACTTACACGTGCATGTCATGTCTTTGTCGTTTCATGCTTTAGACCATGAAGTGTTTATTAACGTTATGATAAATGGCTCGCAGCCATATTCAGAAGTGAAAAAAAACCCATTCATTCTCAGGGGAGGGGGCTGAATCTCACATTAGCATGTGGCTTTTTCACTTTCTCATGTACACTGCTGCTGCAGCTGTTTTTAATTGTGTTGCTGCATATGCAACACTTGATATAGATGGGGTTTCTGACCTGCTTTCACCTTCTGTATTGCATTATATTTATCGTCTCTGGCTCCCTCTCAGGTTAGATACAGAGAGAATCGGCCAGGCAGAATACAGGGAATTTGCCAAATGACTGTAGATAATGATGTTCCTTGAAACCTCATCAAAGTTAAGCGTGTTGGTGTTATTCGGCTGTGCTCATTTGCTTGTCAGCAGATGTGTAAAGCAGTAATGGATGGGTAACATCTATAGTACAGTCTGATTCTGTGTGCCTGGTACACCACAGCGCTCTAAATGAGAGCGTTGGTTATGGAGTCTGTTTTTATCTTTTAACTGACTTTTCAAACTCAGTTGTTCCCCATATGTTGTTGTGGGGGGGTTTTTTTTCAATTCGGTTGTTAATTATAGTACTCTCCATCAGCAGGCTAACATCAGATACAACATTTGAAATGCTAAGTCATTAGCTAAACCTGGCAACTATTGAGACCTGTGCCAGGTAATAAATGTAGGGGTTTTTTGCCTGTTACATTGGCATTGTAGTTAGGGAAGGTTACTTCAAGCTGAGATCAGATGACTTATATTTAGGGGAGCAATATGCGGACCAGTGAAGGGTCAAACTGTTGGTAAGAATCCGAGCAGCCAACATGCCGATGCTGCCTTCAACTCCCTTCGTTCGCTTAGAATGACATTTCTAAGTTGCAAGCACCACTTCAACTGCTATGCCAGCCAAGTCCAAGGATGGGTACCGGTATCAATGGCACCGGTTCTGACATAAATGGTAACCAGACCGAAAAGCAGCGCACATTTCGGTGCTTTATTTCGGTGCTTTTTTTTTCCTGCGATGTCATACACTTTGGATTCCAGCCAGTAATTTTACCTTTCCAAGGATAGTAGGCGGGTCCAGGTACGTACGTTCTTTTAGAGCAGAGCTACAGATTAAAAATGCCCAAGGCGAAGCGGTCAAAGTCTGGCTGTACTTCACAGCAAAAGATGCAAACTCAGCAGCAACAAGTGCTTTAAGGTGTTACTGTGCAAAGGAAGTAACACCTCGAATCTGATGAAACACCTGGTGACGCATAGCGTTTTTTTAAAAGCCGAAAAATGCACCGTATTTGATAGCTTGTTGCAAGACGTCACACCGAGCACATCTACTGCGGTGTGGTGCCTGTTATCGGACCTGGAGTTAGCAACATCCCCCAAGAACCCGAAGAGGAAAGTCCTGGTCCCTATCCCTGCCAGTGTAGCAGAAATGATGATGGCAGCAGCAGCCGTTCTTCTCTGCGTGAGTAGCTTAATGTTGTCTGTGTGTAATTTACGTTGAGTAGGCTAACCACGTTATTAAATTAATGCATGTAAGGTGAACTAGCGAACACCGTCGTAATTACATGCGGCTGTCTTCTTGTTTGATGGCAGATGCTCCCTTCACCCTGGCCAAAAAGGCTAAAATGACCAAAGAAAAAGTGGAAAACAGCTAAACATGAGAGGTTTTTGGACAAAGTTTGTGTTTTTTTTCCATTGTTTAAGCACTGCTTCCAGCCAAGAGTGATGCCATATATGCCCCATAGCTGCAGAAAAGGCTAAGATTGTTATCTTTTTACAAAAAAACGGCTAAACATGAGAGGTTTTTGGACAAAGTTTGTGTTCTTCATTCTTTAAGCACCAGTTCGAGCACCATTTAAGCACCGGCACCATTTCCAAAGTACCGGTTTGACACTGGTATCGGATAAAACCTAAATGATACCCATCCCTAGTCCTGACTTCCCTGCTTACCTCTTGCGTTCTCACCACCTTCAGTTTCTGTTGTACCTTTTGCTCTCTTTTGTTCTCCATTCAAACATATATCTCATTTATTTGATCTTTCATCTTTCTTTCTCCCTGGCAACTGGAGGAAAGCCAAATTCTTCAGAGAGGCCAGATATGAGTTACTTTGCATTCCAGTCTTTTTTGAGGTGGACAGTAGGGATGGGTATTGATAAGATTTTAACGATTCCGATTCCATTTTCGATTCTGTTTAACGATTCGATTCCTTATCGATTCTCTTATCGATTCTTTTTTTTAAAAAAGGAGAACACTAAAGTCGATTAGCTTAGAACTGTGTTTTATATCTTCTCTTTGAACAAGATAGAAATTTAGGAGTAACATGGCCTTACAAACCCAACAGTGAGATCTTAAGAGATCTAGCCTACAGCTCTTCAATGGGGTGTCACAGGGTCCCCAGGAAAAAAATGTATATGTAAAATAATAAAATAAATATTCTCCTGTAGCAATAACAAAGTTTAACATAAATTATTCTGTAGCAATTACACAAGAATATCCAGTAATGTCCCTGCCTACAATTAAACACATTCACTTACCAAAGTGAAATCGGGGGCATCTGCTGTGGCAAATGGGTGCAAACCTTTGACCACAAACTTAGACACTGCTGGGTGACATTCGTCTATCCTGGCCTGAAAGGAGACGCTACCGGTAGACTGCAGCGAGAACTGCCAGCATCTGAGCCAGCCAGACTCTGTCTCTCTCATCATGGTTATCTAAATGCAACGCACAGTAATAGCAGGTTTTGTAATAAGGTAAATCGCACTAACATAATA
This sequence comes from Aulonocara stuartgranti, assembly GCF_965226115.1. Lineage (NCBI taxonomy): Eukaryota > Metazoa > Chordata > Actinopteri > Cichliformes > Cichlidae > Aulonocara > Aulonocara stuartgranti. Next base: position 39,450,425 of record NC_138951.1, on the reverse strand, counting down.
TGCAATGCTAATTGATTAGTTACCTGCAGTATTAACGGGAGAGGACGTGGAAACGCTACCGCTGCTGCTGGGTTGAGCTTCGCTAGTCCGGAGCGGATCAAAAACACGACATTCGTTGAAAGCAATCGCGTGTTTTTTGAGCAAATGCTTTTGCATATTCGTAGTGTTTCCTCCCTTTGATGAAATCTCTACTTTGCAAGTATTGCACGTTGCCCTGTTGTCATCCTTTCTCATAAAGTGTAACCAAACTTTTGAGCGTTTGTGCCGCTCAGGCGCCGTGTTTCCTACTGGGTAAAAGACGCTACTCAACGTGATGACGTCATTCGGGGCGACTGGAATCGATAAGGGAATCGTTTTTAAAAGTGGCAAACGATTCCAAGGAATTGAAACAGTGGGAACCGGTTCTCAACAAGAACCGGTTTTCGATACCCATCCCTAGTGGACAGGTGGGTGGAGGCATGTGACTCTTCTGCAGACAGATCGCAACAAGATTTGAGAAAAATTCAAAGAAAACTATCTAAAGATAGTGGGAATTTTTTGAAAAACACCAGAAATAAGCAAAAATGGGACAGAGTGGGGGCTGTATTAACCCCGCCCCTCTTATTTTGGCCTGGAATAGGATGGGTAAGACGTGTCCCGGGGTGACCTATGAACAATAACAAACTTACTCTAATATTTGGTGCTATATATATAATTATATATATATAAACATACATGCATAAACTAGGTCTCATAGCATGCAACAGTAAAATTCTGTCTTTTTTACTATCTTGTTTTACACAAAGACGAACACCAAAAACTGCACCGTGGCATACTTTCACATGTACCCACACACAGAGAACTACAATCCTATTTAATCACAAGAATCCTGACTGGGAGCATTCCTGTCACATGCAGTTAGCACCATTTGCTTATTAGAGCAAACAATGGTACCTGTCAATTTCATTTTCACGAGCTCAGAGATTACAGAGCAATGTGCTTATCCTCTCTATCCAGTTCAGCGCACCGCAGTTTCTCTGCTTTCCCACGTCTAAAGCTGTACGTGAGTTAAGCAAACTGGTTGTCTGACGTTCTGCTGATCTTTCCCACTGAGCGCTGCTGCTACATAAACTTGTCCCTGAAACAACAAAAGAGGTCGTATGTAATCCATCCGCAGAGGACAGTTCTTGTTATTGTTCAGTGGCACTTTGCTTAGCAGCGTCACAACAGGGGGCACTTACTCACATTCATTTATTATTGCTGAGCTATCACAGAGGAGCCTCCATTCTGACCAGCTTTTATAACCCGCTCTACCTGAAAGTCTGCAGGGTTTTTTGCCATTACTAAATATACGCTGACTCAGCTTTGCAAACTCAGTGATCTCACTTGTAAAATGATTAATGACACATAAATGCACAGTATGCTTACGTAAATCAAAAGTTATGTGTAATGTGATTCTAAAACAGTTTGAAAATTTAGTGCAGTTTGCCCGAGCACTGTTTTGAAACTAAAGACACAAATATAAACCCAAAACAAACCGCTTAAAATGTGCTATATATTGTATTTGCATGTCGAGGTGTATCTACGAATATTAATCTGCTGTATATGTAGATCGCCGCTGCAGGGCTGGATTAGAGGGTGCTTACAGCTGTTTCTGTGGAACTCATGCACCTGCATTGTGTTTGTGTGCTTTTGTTTATGTTCAAAAAGCATTTGCATATGTGTGGAGAAAAGGATTGTATGAGCTTGTTTGTGCAGCATCTCAAATTCTTTGTGTGTGTGTGTGTGTGTGCATTTCCAGGTGGAGGAAGGAGGGGGCAGTTTGCAGCAGGAGACCAGAGAAAGAAATGAAGGAAACGGGAAGGAAATGACGAAGGCTTGCTCTCTGAAACAGCTAAGCTGCCACTCTCTCTTTATCATCCTGTATGGAAACCTGGAAAAACACACAAACACATAGGGTGTTGTTGTTGACTGCCATACAAAACACAGGATCTCAGGCACAGGATGATAAACAAAGAACATGGAGAGCAAATAGAATTGAAGAGGACACAATCAGAGAGACAACAGGAAAAAAACACTGTTGTGCCGATGGATAACAAGTGGGAAAGAGTCACAAAGAAGGAAGGTAAACAAGAAGTGGTAAATAACTGTTTTGATACTTGTGTTTTCTACACACAACAACCACAACAGCTGATCACTTCAATAATTTCTCCTTTCTTTTATTCAGAACTCATTTTGTCAAAGTCTGCATCTCATTTTTCAAACAGCTGTCACCTCCTTCTGCAAGTAAGCTCTTGAGCATCAAGAAATTGCCGAATGGGAGGTTATGCACACACACACACAGAGAGAGAAAAAGAATTGCAAATTTCATAGCTGATCACATGCCAAGGAAATTATTTCTGCGCATTCACTTAGGCAACCGTAGGAAGCCAGTTATTCCACACTGATAACCCGGAGGGCAGCGAGCAGGACTGGCGACATAAATATGGCTGTCGCCGTCAAAACACGACAGGCTGGGATCAAACAGCACCCGGAGATGTTTCCTATTGTTGGCCCGAACAGGCCTATAGCCCGAGATCAACAGTTAGAATTTCTCGTTGACCTTCGTGATCGAGAGAAGGATGATTCATCTGCAGAAGCCGACACAAAAACAAGACAGGAATGCCACAGGAAGGGCAAAGGTCACTGCAAGAATGCCACTGGCTTGTTTGTTATCATACTTTTGCATAAATGTGCTTTACACAACGTTTCTTAAGCAAACACACACACTTGACGGTTTCTGAAATCTGAATAATCTCATTACTTTGTATGTGTTTAAGGTGTGTTAGATCCTGTGCATAAAATGTTGAAATGTTACCCAAGGGTTTATAAAGCCTTTCAGCTTAATGAGTGCTTTAACATACTTAGCAGGAGTGTAAAGTGCCTGTAGCACCTACGACAACTGAGGAAGTTCAGGGTCTCTCCAGTGATCCTCAGGACTTTCTATACAGGCGCTGTGGACAGCATCCTCACACAGAACATCACATCCTGGTATGGAAACAGCTGTGTCAAGGATAAAAAAAGCTATTCAGAGAGTGATCTGTATGGCAGAACGCTGCTGCAGGACTGTTCTCCCTTCCCTACAGGACATTTACGTCAAGAGATGCTGGACTAGAGCAACTCAGATTTTGAAGGACCCGTCCCATCCCAGCCAGAGAGGCTCAAGAGGAGTTTTTATCCTCAGGCCATTCGTGTGTTGAATCAGTGTGCAGTTAACCAAACAGCAGTTGCGTTATGCGTAGCTGCATTCAGTGTACTCCAAAATAAATAGGTCCAGTTCCTGATGCCATTCAGTAGCCATGCAAAGTTTAAACTATAAAAATGTGCACGGGTGACTCAACGGAGACTGACTTGTCTTTCTAGCCAGCTTTAAGCCACCTGCATTTTTTTCCCGGCTTGCTTGTCTGGTTTGCATGTTTGCATCCTTCAGTCAGGCTGTGTTTTTGTCCTAGGACACAATTATCCTTTTAATCTTCATCTGGGTGTGGCACCAGCTAAACATAGTACATTTTATTCTGTGCTATAATAGCAGTACATTTTCTGCCGCGTGAATTTTTTGGCACACAATAAAAGCCTTTGAATGATAAACTGTAGAGAACAACAAGCATTTTAAATGAGCCCACAGATAAATTGACACCCTATAATGGTATGCGCTGGTTGTCTAATAGTTTTAAAGTGAAAATCTGCTCTCTTCTACCAGTTAATAAAAGACAAAGTTCAACCTTTTCAGAAAGAAAACTTGCTGGTCTAAGCACACAATGTGAGGTTGCTCTTTCACATGAAAAATCCCCTGATGAAGAGGAAGTGATGGAGTTTTGTGTTCTTGGCAGCTACAACAGGTGATAAAATGAAGAAAAAACGTATTCATGGGATGATGAATTACAACCCTGGCTGCCCTTCAGTGTTTCAACAGTAATACTGAAACTGTAGTTATAAAAAACCGTAAAATTTGCATTTACTGGCAACGTACCCAAGTCAAAGCTCACATTCACGTATTGCGGCTTTAAGGTTTACCTTCAGGCTGGCCAAGCCAAGTGACAAACTGGACATAGCAACAGGCAAGGGCACTGTGCGTTTCCTAGACTGTGTGTGGCTCGTGAGACCTGACGACATGCTAATTCCATGGAGACAGCGTTGTAGGGAGGGGGTGGTGAGATTACCGTCTAGCCATCGAAGTCCAGAAAGGTTGCTCTGCTGTTTCCTGCAGCTCATGGGCTGTCTTAAGAGGTTTTAAGAGGCTTGGAAGAGATGAGCTGCCATCTGGCTAAATCTTGAACGGCTAACCACACGTGGTTGGTTAGGAATATGTCGACACTGCTGATGTGCCGTGATGCAGCAAAGGACTGCTGCTGACTCAAAACGAGGTTTCTTTTACCTGCTAGAAGAATGGAGTCTTCTGAACTAGAATCTAAACAATATATAAAATGTATGAGTTCATATGATGGCTCTTTATTTTTGTTTCCTTCCTATTTATAATAATAGCTGTTCAAAAAAATAAACCAGCTATAAGTACATAGGTAAGCACACTGGTGTTTTGATGATGGTGGAGAGCAATAAGCATACATAATCTCCCAAAGCTGTTAGTTTTAGTAGAGATCTCGAGACTTCAAACACCATACCATATGATTCACATGGATTTCATACACATTTAGTCACTTCCATTTAGTGGCATCTCTTATCCGATGGATCTGGGCATTATTTGTCAGCTTGAAAGAGACTGGTGGGACAGATGGTTTCAAACTATGCCAGAAAATGCCCCCCACAGCTCAGCATAGCTACTACATCCCCTCGCTGTAGGGGTCATGTACACAGTATGAGTTATTTGTAACAAGTAGTCCCTGGAAAGCAGTGCTAATGGGTGTATCTGTGTGATATGAACCACATAATCTGACATCACTCTTTTCTAATGAGCTTTTAATTATGAAAAATAAATAGAAAAGTTAAATTAGTTGTAGTTGACATTACATTGAAGAAATCAATCAATAGAAACTGTGAACCACAAACAGGGAATTTTACTGACAGTGCTGCCAGGTTGCATCATCAGGTTTGTAGGGTTGTGTCTGTTTACAGTTTCACATGTCACATCACTGTCAAGCATGGTCCAAGCCCTGCAGGGAGAGAGAAAGTGAAGGCACGCAGCCTTCACCCTACCAGTCTGCTCACATCTCTCAAAGAACTACGCAGTTTGCAATCACTTCATTTTGTCTTTGCTAAGCTGTTTATTCTGGTTAACAGGTGAAATGATAATATTACTAGGAAAGCTACACCCACACTCTCAGTCAATTTCCTGCCACCAAGGAAAGCAGACTATGAGTCAATTACAGCAATGAGCGCTTTTCTGATGGCTCGATATGTGAAGTCCAAAATCCGTGTGACATTCTGACATCAGCCTTTACAAACCAGCACAGCACAGTTTACAATATCACCTGACTGTTTTGTGGCTTTATGTTGCATTCGACTTGTTTTTATTTCAGTGCAATATTAAGCCAGGCCTGGGCAATTAATTTTCTCAAGACGCTCAAAGAGAAACTGGGACTATTTTGGAGAGCTCAATTTAATGATGTGGCCCTCTATACTAGTCCCAGTTTCTCATGTGACTGGTTTCTAGTCAAAGTGACAACAGAGACTCATTGCTGGAGTTTCTGTGAACAAAAGACTCAGTTTTCTGCACTTCCTTCTTGCAGACACATGGTTTGGGCAGTGTGCCCACAGCAGAGATACTTAATGACGCTCTATTCATGAGGTATCTTCTGACCTCTTGATCATGAGAATGGGGTGAAGAGGTTAGTGATTACAAACGGACTCAACCCCATAAACTTGTGGCATCAAACTGATGCATGTAGGTGAAAGGCAGTTACTTGGAATGTGCTTGTGAGCAAGGCGTTCCTTCCCCCGGTCCCAAGATTGATACTAATGATGACAGTTTACTATATGATGCCAAGAAGTGAAAGTGTGTCTAATATTTTGTCTATAGTCAGTGATGTAAATTGAGTATGCATATATTACCCCTATGCATCAGGTCCTTTATTTATGACACCTTTATCTTGACAGACAATAAACCCATTAGACCTGTGAGCACGCCCAGGCTGTGTATTGATCAGCTTTGAGCTGTCTATAGGATCCTTTTGGATGTCAAATGAAGAGGCAATGATCCCATCTGACAGCCCTTCCCTGTCGATACCTGGTGGCAGCATGCCTTAACACAATGCACTGCAAAGAATTGATCTAAACACAGAGCTCAGGATCTATTAGTGGTGATGGGTATTTACAGATCACATGTAATCAGTTTTGAATGATCAGATTACAAAACATGAGTAACTATACGGGCTAACCATGACACTGAAACTACCTGCCTGTTGCCACTGTACTTTTAAAACAGCTCTAATCCTTCGCACAGGACCAGAGGTGTGTCCTGTGGTATCATGAACAAAGATGCTCCAGCAGATCCTTTGGTTCCTCATGGTGGATAGCAGAACTCCGTGGATCTGGACAACAATCTGCAACACTGCATTGTAAAAAGATGCTGTTATTGTATTTGTCAGGGGCGTAATCATCAGGGTAACTATGTGCTGAACATTGGGGGGGTCAAGACCTCTGTCTAAATAAATAAATAAATCTGGGCAAATTCCCAGATGATTAAACATGCAACTATTTTGCTGGCAATACCTGAAATGAGTAAAGAAAATCAACAGCCTATTTATGCAAGATAATTCATAATTTTATTGGGGGGGGGGGGGGGGGTATTTTGGTTGGGTCCGATTATTGGGGGGGTCATGACCCCCCTAACCCCCCCTGGAAATTACGCCCCTGGGCTTAATTACCCCAAGATGTGTAACTGGATTTTATTAGCATTAGCAAGAACTAGCTAATTTAATCTGAAGATACTGATATTAGAATAATTTTTTAAACTCAATGGATTGCATCAATAATTACAAATAAATCCCATGTACTGTTTATTCCGACAGGGAGACTTTTTAGAATCTTTTATGTGCAGCTTAAAGAACGAACACCTCAGCACAAAGGGGGCTGGAGCTTTCATAATGAAATGTCAGGTTTTGAGATAACAGGTATTCATAAATATCCAGCTAGGGCTCAGACCTTTACGCTTTGAGGTGAGCGTGAAACATATAAATACATTTATGCACTGTCTTCCACTGATATGGCACTGGTGCCTGAAGAGTTCCTGTCAGCAGATAAAAGCCGAAAAACTCACAGGTGCATGCATCCACACAAAAACACATGTGCGTCCTATGGGACAAAACCTGAGAACTGATATTTTGGACACTGCACCTGTTTCCTGCTTGGATCTGAAACAGGAAAACTACCCATGTGGATTTCACCATAGTTTCCTCATATTTGGAGAGACCTGAAAAATCATCTGCAGTATCTGGTGAATAAAGTTTTGCAAAACCTACTCACCATCCTCTTTGTTCAGTGAACATAAAAGAAGAGGAAAGCAAGAGTTCAGTGGGGGGTAGATGTACCTCCCTCCACACAAACCACACTGATGTGTATCTCATTAAAACACCCAAAACACTCACAAATCTCATACTGGATTCTGATTTTCTGCTCTGACAGCGCGCCTGTCTGAGGGTCACCCCGTGATTTTTTTTCTCCCTGTCCTCTGTTATTATTCCATTTCCTCCCTGTGAACGGAAAGACCAAAATAACCCTGCTGAAATCTGTGGCTCTCCAGGGGCAGAGCCTTTGTGTTGGAGCAAGTGGAAAACAAGAGCAGCGGTGGCTGAATGGGACACTGCGAGATCTAGAGTTTCAAGGCCTCCTGGGGCTCGGTGCATAGATACAGACACGGGTCATTACATGATCAGACTGTATGGAGACCAACTGGGAAGTGTCATGCGAGACACTGAGCATGTACAATTCACAGAGGAAACTGTAAGCTGGAATCTTATCTGAGGCTGAATGACAGGGTGCAGATGAAATAATAGTACCTGCAGCAGTGCATGTGGTGAGCAAAGGATGGAGCGGTTAAGATCGTTTCTCAGAGAAATAAATGAGTCACGCAAAATCTTTTCTCCCGTGCAAACAGTGTTTACCACCAAGTATCCGACTATACAACTGAGATCACCATTCCTACACAGTGTTTCACAAATATGACAACAATACCCACACCAAGATTCCCGCCATCCTCAAATGCCCTTTCTGCCTGCAAGCTGGATTTATTGGACATATCAGCATTTCCACTGTGCCAAAGTATTGGCTTGCAGCCTCTGGTTTGCACTAAACTCTAAGTTCAGTCATTGACTTCAGTCAAAAGAAGATTCTTTCCATTTGTGATGCTGGTATGGGTTTGATTTGGTAATTTGCACATGAATATCTAACAAGTTTAAGCTGGGGAGAAAAGCAGCAAGACCCCTGTGCAGAACAGAGCAGCTATTTAAGACTACAATCAAGTCAGGCAGTGTGTAAAGGAGGAGCTGCAGTGGACGTGGGTTGCAAAGCAGCTTGCCGAGACAGTAACTGTAGGTAGGCTAAGGATCTTAAACAGCACAGCTATCAAGTTAATCTCAGATAATCGGATATTTGCATATTTTGCTGAGCATTCAGCTGATGTGGAATGATCTTGAGATCAGCTGTTATCTGCAGCTGGATGAGCTTTAGTGTAAGTGCTTCATCTTGGGCTATATAATCCAAACACACTATAATGCATCCAGGTTCTCAAATATTTATTAAAGCATATCTGTCTTTGCCCCTTCTACACTAAGTCAAAACATAAAGCATTTGTAAATTGGGCAAAGACCAAAAAGTGCTAACTCACTGGGTTAACTTGCATGCATAGGCACACACATCTAAACAGCTCCTGGAGGGTTGCTATCAGAGTCAAACTAATGAGATATGACAATATCATGACAGTAGATTTCTTTCTCTGTTGTTGTCTATCTGTGTCTACCTTTCTAACACACTCAGCCATCATCCTGCACATGCCATGGATGCAAATGGACACTGACTCTATCTGACATTGTCTACCTGTAAATACGGCAGTCAAAACACATCTTGTCCAAAAACAGACCAACAAAGTTTGCCACAACTCTGCCTCAGTGCCCACTGCACCTAATTTTATGTTGTGCTCATCCTGACCTTCAGTAGTGGTTGCTGTAATTGAAGAGTGTGATAATTATACACCCTTGTACTACAAATAGTAATCTCATGCATCCAGATCCCTGTCTCTTGCCTGCAGTTCTTAGATACAGTCTACATGCAACAGCTAAAAATGAGCTGTGGGCACGACGGCTCATGTTCCTCCCTGCCGCAAAAACTTGAGATGTCGTTCATGTGTTTCCACCAGCAAGCAAAGGTCAGCATGGCTCTGCGCTCTGATTCAACCCGTCTGACGTCTCTCACGCCGCTGGTGTAATCAGATCCAGGCCCACTATCTAACAGCGCTGATGCTTTTCCAGCTCTTCTCATGCATTATAGATGAATGGATTTTGTAGCGTGGTTCAAAATTAAGCCGTGTGGCGGTCTGGCATCGGTGGTGATCTGGTACAGGGATGGCCTGCGGTGCCATTCAAATAGCAGATAATTGGGAAGCTCTGCTCTTCTGTGTGTGTTTCAATGCAGACCCAAACTGCCAGGTCCATTTATTATTTGTCTGCGAGTAGCTGGGGGTAAAGGTATAAACATTAAATTATATTATACACGCACTGCATTATCCCAGTAAATTATAGAGTGATCAATTTTGATGAAGGGCTTTCATGTGCTGACTCTACCGCTGCAGAGAGCAATACATGTCATGCACCCACTGAACCCTGTGAGTCACTTCTGGATACAGTGCTGGAAAACAACTTTAGTCAGATATTTGGAGGTTTTGTGCTACTTTGTGGTTCTGCTGTCAGAAATAATGATGTGCTTTTCACTGTGCTACATGGCATTGCATTTACTTTATGCACAAAACTAAATCTGGGTTTATAAAATAAGATTAAACCACCTAACAATGCATAGTATAGCTACGAATAGCTCCACAGCTTCACATCAGTGATAATAATTGTATAAACTGTGTATAATTTACAGTAATATAACACATGTAAGGTTCCCTCTTGTGGGATGCATTCTTGTCTTTTATACTAAAAATCATCTGTTAATTGTTTCATACTTTTACTCAAATTATACTCTGATGCAGACTTGCAAAAAACTGATATTATAATGAGGAAATCTGATTTCACTTGAGTAAATAAGATGAATACTTCAGACAATAAATTGTTGATAAGTCTATTATTCAAACAGTTGATTGACAAAAAAAATTATTTAGATTATTGGAACTATTTAAATTACAATGACCTTGTACTTCTAATAATTTAACTTTCTTTGTTTTGTGTGATAATAAATGGGATGTTTTTCTATTTTGTACCATTCACCATTCAAATCAAACAATTTGATTACTTTTGGGGTATTTGTAACTAATATTCCAGTATCCTATTACACTTACTGAGATAATGATTGCAGGCTGCAGCCTTAAAAAGGCTCTTTTTTTTTGGTCATTTTGGTCGCAGATATGAGTGGTTAACACTGGTCCCCCACAGAGAGTTTGGGGATTGACCGCAGGCAGGCTGTATGTTTGCATGGTCTCTATCTGCTTGTGCTGGTTTCCACTGAGAATCCTGCTTCCCCCACTATCGAAGGGCATGTCAGGTTCATGCTGCTTATCTTGAGGACACCCAGGATTCAAGAGAGGTGCTCTATCTCTACTTTCTGATTAGAAGGCAGCTAATTTCGGCTGCTCTGTTATTCACACAGGGTCAACACAGCAGGTAGCTCTACACATTTGATTTGTTCAAGATTTGTTTTATCCCTGGTGCATTCCCAAAGAGATTTATATCTCCTCCCGGGCTCAAACCAGGGATCTTTTCCTTGTTAGGCAAATGCGTTAACCTCCCCGCTATTAATTCTTGGTTAAACAAAAATGAATCAGTGAATTGAGATAGTTATGTTAAACTGTCTTTAACTGCCTGAGACAGAGTAATGACATTTCAATTATTATAATCATCTGTCCAAAAAAGAACATCAGTCCATGCCTCCATTTTCTTCTGTTTATACTATTATAATAAAATCTGCACATTACAGTATACATGTTTGCATATTGTAACGTGTGAAAAGAACAGCAGCCATTAATCTACTGAGACCCTGCATCCTCATATGTGGACATCACATTTACTCTCAGCATCTCATAATAACGATAATAATAATAATAGTTGGTAGGTCAAACACCTGAGTGCTTGTTCAAAGGAAAAAAGTGGCAAGTGAACATGAAGAAGACTTTTTTGCTAGCTCTCCTCTAAACAATCAGAAGCTCAGCTTTCTCCCTTGGCAGTGTGAAACGTGTCCTACAACCTCTTGCTGTGAACAAAGACTCTCAAGCCTTTAATTGTGCGGAAGGGCTGGCTTCACAAGTGGCTGATTTCCAGGTAACCTGGGAGATTCGGGGAGCACAACTGCTATAAGAGAGATGGAACACAAGAATGGTTGTGTGAGAATGTAGGTCAGAGAGAAACATCCAGACATCCATAAGCAGACTAAGCAGCTGCAAAAGGCAGGAGCGTCAGACAAATGGCCTTTTGCTCCGTCTCGTGTGTTTCTGTGGTCACAACGCTGCGTCTTCTCTAATTACATGACGCTGGGCACATGATGTCATTGTGTCTTTGCAGAGTAACAGGTGATTTCCATGAGAGTGCAGCTGGTGCAAGCAGCCCATCAGATTGCATGAGGAAGAGAAACTAACTATATGGGTTTCTGTACTCTGTTCCTATTTCACCGTTTCACAGACCACAAATAAAGCACCCACAGTCTCAATTTAGTGTGTGTGTGTATTTGTGTCCCCTGAAAGCACATCAATTTATAATGAGACACTGGAAAGCTTGTTTTATGACTCACCAACCACTGACGGAAATACACGAAGCAGTTCTCTCTTTCTTCCTTTATTTGTTTTTCATCTGTATGTTCCTATCCTGCAGTACAGTGCAGCCAGATCTCAGTTGAAAAGAGGCATCAGAGAGGCCAAGGCAGCGTACAAGAGAAGGATCGAAGACCACTTCACCACCAACAACTCACGACAGGTATGGCAGGGAGTTCAGCACTTAACCAACTACAAACCTGGCAATACCACGTTGACTGAGGGTAACGCGGAGCTTGCAGAGGAGCTGAACCACTTCTTCGCACGCTTTGAGGTGAAGGGACCAGAGGCAGCAGCAGCAAAAACATCGGACAGCAGCAGCCCAAGCCTCATAGTGCAGGAATATGAGGTGAGGCGCACACTGAGGGCAGTGAACCCCAGGAAGGCCACCGGACCAGATGGGGTAACCGCAAAGGTCCTAAAAGAGTGTGCAGACCAGCTGGCTGGGGTCTTCACTAAGATCTTCAACACTTCACTGTCCCAGTCCTGCATCCCGCCGTGCCTAAAGTCAGCCACAATTGTCCCACTGCCAAAGCGTACTAACATTAGCAGCCTCAACGACTACCGACCAGTTGCTCTAACACCTGTTATAATGAAGTGCTTTGAGAAACTGGTCCGACGTCACATCATGTCCTGCCTGCCACCCACACTCGACCCGCTCCAGTTTGCATACAGAGCTAACAGATCAACTGAAGATGCCATTGCTACAACGCTCCACACCACCATCTCTCACCTGGAAGTGCAGGGCCGTTACGCCAGGCTGCTCTTTGTTGACTTTAGCTCTGCTTTCAATACGATACTCCCGGACAGACTAATAGATAAACTGCTGGAAATTGGACTTCCTTCCACCACCTGCCGCTGGATCAGAGACTTCCTCTCAGACCGTGTACAGAGAGTTAGAGTGGGGCCTCATCTTTCCTCAGCCCTCAGCCTCAACACCGGCTCTCCACAAGGCTGTGTACTGAGTCCCCTACTGTACACTCTGTACACACATGACTGTGTTAGTTCCCACCCAGACAACACAGTCATCAAGTTTGCAGATGATACCACTGTGGTGGGGCTCATCTCAGGGGGAGATGAGACTGCATACAGAGCTGAAGTTCAGAGGCTGTCAGATTGGTGTGCAGACAACAACCTGGACCTCAATACCACCAAAACAAAAGAACTGGTAGTTGACTTCAGAAGGAGGAAGTCCGAGCTGCAGCCTGTCAGCATCAACGGGGAGTGCGTGGAAAGGGTCTCCAGTTTCAAGTTTCTGGGTGTGCACATAGACACAGACCTCCAATGGAGCTCTAACACCTCTGCGGTCTTAAAGAAGGCCCAACAGCGTCTCCACTTTCTGAGAATCCTCAGAAAAATGGACCTGAAGAAGGAGCTGCTGACCGTCTTCTACCGCTGCTCCATTGAAAGTGTGCTGACATATTGCATCGGTGTGTGGTTCTCCAGCTGCACCACAGCACACAGAAAGGCACTCCAGAGGGTCATCAACATGGCCCAAAAAATCATTGGACATCCTCTTCCCTCCCTGAAGGACCTGTACAGCACTCGCTGTCTCAAGAGGGCACGCAGCATCCTACGGGACTGCACACACCCAGGACACCGGGTGTTTAAGCTGCTGCCGTCTGGCAGGAGGTTCAGGCTGCTGAGGTCCCGAACAAATAGACTCAAGGACAGCTTTTACAACAGGGCAATAGCCCTGATCAATGTAAATAGCTGACCTGACTGGATACCTCCCTGGACTTTTTAGGGGGAGGTAACAATGTTTAAAACGATAACAATAATATTTATATTTATAACAAGGTGCAATAATAATTAATGTGCAATAATAACAGTGTGCAATACACATACACTTATTCTTCTTTTTTATACTAAGTTAATATACTGTGTTGTGTTGTTTGTTACGTTGTGATGTGTCATATCGTGTCGTGTTGTGTTATATGTAGTGCCGACGTAGGACAGTTTTTCCAATTTCATTGTACTACTGTACTATGTATGACTGTGCAATGACAATAAAGAGTTATCTTATCTTATCTTATCTTATCTGTCCATATGACAATCGACCACCTCTATACCACGGAGAGCTTGGGTTTTTGCTCCTCGTGTCTCACTCTGTCCCGTTTGCGTTCGCTAACAGTACCAGTGTCATTAGTGAGAATGGAGAGCTGTTCCTCCAGAGCATGCTCCATGGGACTAGAGTGTTCACCCTCACATGCAGGCCCTCAATACCGATGGCATCCGTGCATCAGTATCTGTGCTTCTGAGTTTATATGCCGATCTGGCTAACACTGGGAAGAGCTGTGTGGCATCAGCGTGGGCCTGCTGCTGTCTCTAAAATGAAAGTGACGGTGATATTTAGTAACACATCTTCCACATTTAGAACTGCTGGCCCAGTCATATCCTTCGCTGACCACAGATCACATCAGGTGATTTTGTGTCTTTGCTTCTGTGAGTGTTACATGTTAGGCTGAGTGCTGTGCCTTTAAGAAAAAGATGTGACTCCATCTTTTTATCAGTCACACTTTGATTTAGGTGACACTTTAGCAACACACCAAAGGAACAATGTAGATTATCTGATTTTAGTGAGCTGAGCAAATATGAATGAAATGAACCGGGTGACTCAAACGCATGAGTCTATATACCCGTCACATATTGCAGCATATAAATCTGTAATGCTCTGAATTCTATCTGTTGTCGCTCAATAAAGGCAAACTGATGTAAAAGTAAATACCAGCTAGAATATGCTGCTGAAGAACTTCTGGTGCTACTTCTGCCATGTGATGTTCTCACAGCTTGTGCTACCGGTGACGTCTGTATGTGTGGCCTGCCTTCCCTGAGGCCAGCTACAATGAATGGGCCTTCAGTACCTTAACTAAATAACTTCAACAGCCTGAAAGCAATTTGGGAAAAAAGAAAAAAAAAAAAAAAGGTGGTGGTGGTCGGGGATAAAGATCAATTCAAGGCTATTAAATGAAATACCCATTTACAGTCACACCAATAGCTTGGTGGTAACAGATAATATTGATGTGAAGTTTAGGGTTGTGCTTTTTAAGCCTCCATGTGACTTTTATTCAGCAGTGCAAATCTGACCTCATTTTGAGCCTCCCAAGGTAAACCCGCTCATATCAGACAGTGCTGAAAGAAAAGATGTCCTACTTGTATTTCAGCATTAATTCACATAAAACATTCATTTAATTCCTTTTTTATTGCTAATTCTTTGAATTTCACATAACAAACCACGTATATATTTATATTTTAAAAAATAACATATTTATACTTAAAACATCTTACTTTACATCTTAATACATAAAAGGTATATTTTTCTTTTGCACAGCAAAGATAAGACACTTATGTTTCAGACAACATACCAGCAAACGTATGTACATGGTAGTCAAAATAATACTTCAATGAAGTCGCAACAGTGCAGAAATAAAAAGGTGACGAGCAGGCGCCCTGATGGGGATTGTAAAGGAAGCCTGATGGAAAACAAATCTGCTTTTGTAAATGCTTTTTAAGGAATGTTTGGGAGCTTCTGGATCTTGATGATTGGAGCATGTTACAGAAGAAACATGACATTTTCAAGTGAGGAAAAAAAACGTCAAGTAAACAAGCTCGATGCTACAGCAAATCCTCTTAAACAAAAGAGATGGAATTAGTGCCGTGCGCCCTGAGGCGCGCTGGGAATTTGCCATTAAAGTTGTCTCTCAAATGGGTATGCCTTTTTTTTTCTTTGTTTACACAATCTTTTAACTTAGTTCAGTAGCCTAACTGTCTGTCTGTTTTGCCCCCAAATTACGTTTATGTCTTCTCAATTATTAGTCTCAGTGGCACATGTCAAACAAGCACTTTGTAACTGTTTCTCAAGGAGACATTGTGGCTCAACAGAACGGTGCGCTACAGGTGCCCAGAAATGCGCAAAGTTTTTTAGGCAGTTTCTTGCACCTTTACCTCATCAAAGCCATTGATTAGTGGTGGCGGCTCCTGGTTGCTTTCTATAGAGGATTCGCTCCCTGTGCTCTCACCAGAGAGGAGTCTGGTGACTCTGAGGTCAGCTTTCAGCGTCTGCACGTCGTTTCCTATGCTCATCTCTCCCAAGTCATTAATAATTTGAGTCAACTCTTGTTTGCCATTGGCAACACAATCATTGTCCGTGTCCAGAATGTCCTCACACTCAAAGTGCATTGCTTTCTCCTCCTCTTCCTCCCCCACCAAGTCCTCCGTGATAGAGCCCAATTTTGGTGCACTCCGGCTGCGCTCCACCGGGGGTTTGTAGTAGCACTGTCCGTTCAGCAGCTTCCTGAGAGGCACCAAGGGGATGGTTTGTTCCCCTATGAGCTGCTGCTGCTGGTGCCTGGCATCGTCCCTCCGCTTTAGTCTTTTAAACTCAGCCAGGGCTGTTGCCGAGGTCTGGTACAGCAGCAGCGCCATGGCTTTTGCCTTCTCCGGCTTGGACACCAGCACTGCGTGGCAGCGCAGCATTACGGCCTTGTGCTTCATCTCGTGCCTGTAAATCCAAGCGAAAATCTTGGGTAGCCGCGGGTCCGCGACGCAGTAGGTTATCCGGTGCAGCAAGTACAAGTGTCCCGGTCTCCTGGCCTTGTCATCCACATGCACCATGCGGATGCCCTGGGAGCTGATGGTCAGCCTCATCTTAGTGCCGTTCTTGCCCATCTCGCTTTTGCCCCAGATCTTGCTCACCGCTACGTCCGTGCAGCCGTCTCCTTTGGACTGGATCGTGGTAGCGTTCCCCAGGTAAAGCACCGTGTACGTGGGATCTTCGCTGGTGATCTTCAGCTTTTTCCTCTTTGACTTGAACATGCTGCCCACCCTGTTGAGTGCGCTCTCGGGGCAGGACTTGGCGAAGGAGGTGAGCGCCGAGTAGTTGAGACTCACCGCATAGCCCTTCTGCTTGGACTGCTTGTCTTCCTCAATCAGGTCGAACTTATTCTTCTTCCAAGGCAGCATCTTACTGCTGTTTCCAGTCAACAGCAGCACTGAGAGAGAAAGGAGAACAACTTTTTTTTAATTACTACTAAATCCTAGAAGCGTTCTACTGCCTGTCAGCTCATGTGTGAGCTACTCTACGTGAACTAAACGCAAAGACACCGTACTTCATCTGTCCATCCTCTGAAGTGCTCCTGTCCATCGCAGCATTCCTGTTTTATGTCATTGTAGTGCTGAGCACAATCTGCTGTGACAGCACGAGATTCACCGTTTATATGCAAGGACAAACCATTTCAGCATGACTGTAGGGGGGACTGAACCAAGTGAAAAGATACAGTTCCTGTTAGTGTAAACTGTTCTTCTTTTCTCGTGGTTTCTTGGTTTCTTGTGCTAAAACACGAATGATTATAAATAAGCGCAAACATCTATAGATATCTAAGTTATACTCAACAATTATGCAACATTTAATAACAGAGCTCTATAAAACTCGGTTTAAGAGTCGTCTGTTAGTATAAACTACAGCTTCATTTTTGCATTAAAGAAGAGTGAAAAGCATTCCTGGAAACTATATTCCTGGAGGAATATATGAATGTAAAGTGAAGATATAAATACATTGTTCTGTTATAAAATGTCAACTGAATGGAAAGAAACAAATCCGCATATTATTTATTGTCCCGTGACTTGTTTTTTTTTTTCTTTCTGGAATTTCTTAAGTTTAAAAAACCTGTTCCTCAACTTTTGAATTTGTTTGCAATGTATGTTTAAATTGATGGATTAACCCATAATTAAGAGTCTCATAGAGGACAGCGGCGTTTAGGATTTGTCAGGTCCAGGTTAGTTTGAGTCACATCAAGTCTCTTTAAAACGTCTGTTACATGCTGCCCCCTTTTGGCTCTGTTCGGAAGTGCGATTTGTTTTTTGGTGTATGGAAGGAGATTTATGTTTTACTTTTATTCATGTATTTTGCTATTTTGTAAAACATAGCACAAATACACACTGACGTTTTTGCTCTTCTTCTTCTTTCATCTGCTCACCTCAGTCAATGGCATGATACAAAGTGATGGCGAAACCTAAAAGACGGTGTCATGTCTGCTCCCTGAAGCAATCTCATAACAGTTTCAATCTATTTCAAGCCAGTTAGCACATTTCTGTTATGAAGTGCAATCATTTTTTGGCAGTAAACTTAAATTCTTTTACTATGAATATCACATTCTCAGATGTTCAAGAGAGACCAGACCAATAGGACAGCAGAAATCACAAAAATAAATAAATAAATAACAGTTTTATAAAGATTAAAACAGTAAAAAAAATAAAGACTGGAATGATTATGATGTATAACACAGAATATGTACAATAACAGAGTTATAAACACACCTAGAACACACGTGATACTTTTATTTCATCTATAACCTCTGTGCAAATTTTGTTGACTGCAAAGTGTTTATGAATATGTTTTTAAAAGCTGGTTATATGACTGTCAGTTAATAGCAATTAAAAAGAAAGCTGATTTTTATTTAAAAACCTTGAAAACATCACACCTCTGAAGTAACACATTGTGATTCATGTACAAACAACACACAATTATTGTAGATTCTTCAAAGCCTCCTTATATTCAACACTTGGGTAGGTGGTGTTACACATGCCCTCACAGCACCGGCACATCAATCCTCCTGTTTTCACCTTGTCACCTTCATTAAGCTGCTCTCTTACTACAGAAGGCCCACCGCATGCATGGGGGGGAGAGGGGGGGGATACCGTGGGCCAGGGCTGTGGCATCTAATGTCTGGTTGTCAGTGTCCTTTGGAAAAGCAAGTGATTGTCCTCAAATCAGATGTCCCAGCAGACTGATCTAGTTTGCCATGCTGGCAAAAGACCAATACACCAAGACAAACAGCCATTTATGCTTTTTACACAGACGGCCCATTTTTTTTCTATTTAACTAGAAGAATTGTTGTACCACACATTAAAGTTTCAAATCAGTGAAAAAGCAATCGTGCCAAAGAAATGTCATGTGTTTGTTTAAGATGACTGCAATTATGGTATTAACAGAAAACACACATCTCTGTCTCTTTTCTTTTCAGTTTAGTGTTTCACTTACCTTCTAAACTCAACAAGTACTTGCACAATCCTGAGGTTTTTAGAAAAGAACATCTCAGATTAAATAAGGAGATACAGACATTAAAACTAACCTTTATTACTATGATACAAAACAATATTAATGAAGTTGTTAAAAGTGGTACTTCTTACACACACACACACACACACACACACACAGCTCATTACAAGTGTTTAAAAGTTTGAGTTGTCTGAAAAACTAAAGAAAGAAAAAGACAAAAATGTTACAATACAAAAGTTGGAACTTTATTAACACACAGAAATACAAACTGATGGGTTGATAAATATCAAGAAGACAGTACATTTCACATAAAGACTGTGCATCATTTTAAGATGAAAAAATGCAATATGGGGTCAGCCAGAGGATTAATAATCAAAACTAAGGGATTCTGATATTAATACTGCACCGCCTCCAATCTCACTATAAGTTACATCTGTTGAACTGACTTCTTGCTAGCATTTCCAAGGAAGTCAAGATGAAAAAAATAAAACCTAAAAACAGAGGGTCCAATACATTTAACAGGAATTTGTCAAAAAGAACAACAAAAGTACTGACTGTTAATTTTTTATTTTTGACCCTGTAACTCAGTTATTAGTTTGAAAATAAACGTTTGTATGTCTTCAAAAAATACTGTAAAGCTGTTGACTCTTAGGGAGTCAGGAGCTACATGACAGATGTTATTTTGAATGACTTGGATATTTGCTGTTTACCAACCGTAAGTCTGCACAACAGAAATATTGTTCTGAAACACATTAAAATACACAAGTGAAAGATGATATCTGTAATTAGAGCTGCCACGATTAGTCGAAGACTCACGATTACGTTGACTATCAAAATCGTCGACGACTGATTTAATAGTCGACGCATCGTTTGAAGCTTTGTAAGATCACAAAAGACGCAGGAATAAGTAGCAGGATTTAAGAGTGTAATAACGGACTGAAACAGAAGATGGCAGCACTGCATGTACAAGGATGCCAGCTGCCGTTAAACCCCGAAGAAGAAGAAGTAGCTGTGTCCCAGAATTCATAGCGCAGCCCAGCTCAGTTTCCAACAATGGCGGCAGCTAGTTAGTTTTAATATTACTCTTATTATTCTTTATGGGTCACAAAATAAACGTTTCACATATTTTCAGGCGAGACTGTAACTGTGTAAACCTCAAATATCTGCTCAGTTTATCAAGACACCACATATTTTCAAAAGCGCTCCGACGTTTTCGGAGACGTCTGTTACCCACTAGCTCGATAGCGAGCCGGGGGCTAGGCTCACTAGAGCTGTGAGAACACCGGACTCCTGGCAAATCGTTTTCAAACCCACCGCAGTCTTTCGCTACTCAGGTTAAACATATATAGGTCACTTAGATAACTTAAAAATGTTATCGTTTGGCTTTTTTTTAGTATTTTATTTGTTCCTGAGTAAATCGGTTTGGCTGAGATTAAAGTTATAGTTTCTGTAAGCAAAGCAAAACTGTTTATGTGAAAAACTGTAAAATATAATTTCAGTGTTCTGTAAAATATAATTTCAGTGTTCTTTTTACATTTCATAAGAGTAAAATCCTTGTAGGAGTAAATGTATCCAAGCTTCTGACAGATGTGACAGATAGGGTTGCCAACCGTCCCTTAAAAAACGGAATCGTCCGGTGTTTAGAAACAAAAGTACACGTCCCGTATTGAGCTAATAAGGGACGCACTTTGTCCCGTAATACAGTGAGAATCAAAAGTAGTCTATAAATGTTTATGGAATTAACGCTTTGTTTGAAAACATAATTCCCAGCCCCTCTTCTGCTTTGTGACCAATGAGCTGACAGCACACTTATGACAATTCGAGTATGACAATTCAGATTACCGCTCATCTCATTGGTCGAGGAAAGGTCGCTTACGGAGAAAATACCGGAAGACAACAGATGACCACAACAACAAGCATGGCCAACAGGGAAACAAACGCCGACACTGCGGTGCAAGTCTCGGACGACAGTACACCTAAAGCTGGGCAGACACTGTGCGATTTTTTCAGTCACGTTATTCAGCTCTTGCTCAAACTGTACGGTTGACTCGCAGGGGTTAGAAGTTCATAAGTCACGATGCAGGGTCTCACACTATACGACCCGATGCTCCGATGCGACCTGAGTGCTCACACTGTGCCTCCATAAAATGAAGGTTATAACAGAAATTCTGTCGCTCGCTCTCTCTGTCTGTCTTTCACTCACACAGACACACCACCACCATCAACTTTGTTAAATTGCTAATGAAAAACATGATCAGCTGTGATTGAGCAGCATGTAGATCCAACTATTTTCACGGTTGTTGTGGTCGTGATAATTTTGTGATGCCACATCGAAAAGGCTCGGATGAGCTTTCCAAAGTTCTACAAGTTGTGCCTCCATCACTTGTGTCCAGATCACACGCTGCACAGCCGTGCTGCGCCGTCTTTTTCACCGATGTTTACGTGTTTGCGCATGAGCAGTGTGAGCAGCTGTGGTGACACCCTCACGAGCGATTGATGATCGGGAGCTGGTCGTGAGATGTTAATCGCTTCTCGTTACCCCACGTATACTACACGATGCACGATGAAGGCCAAAATCGGGCCGATCACCAAATCGGTCGCATGACTCAAAAATCATCTCAAAATGGGCCAAAAATAGCACAGTGTAAGCCCAGCATTAGAGCAGCAATGTTTTTTCGCTCAGAGAAAGAAAAAAAAACAAGGCTGCAAAAGTACTGGGAGGACTGGGAAAAACACCTGGCTGGGAAAATGCACGATAACACCTTTAAAGCGCACTGCACTGTGTGCCGGCGCACTTTAACCATAGGCATGCTTCTAATGGTGGGCACATGAAGAACATGAGGGGCGTGAAAGCTCGGGGAACCCTTAACCAATTTTTTGTCCACCAGGCCACGGCAGAAGCAGATATGGTATGTAAACACTGGTTTGTTTGTTTTTAAATCCTCTGGTTAAGGTTAATATGGGCATGTGCAGTGAATATCAGCGCTATGTGGCCAGAAGTGTAATAATATAATTTATTTTGTGTAATAAACAACTACAAGGATAGATGATTACAACAAATAGATCACTATTACATAAAAGTAATACATTGATGAGTAATGATGCGTAATCATGGGAACAAGCGGGTTTACAAACAGGAGCAGCTGATTAGCATTAGAAAAGCTGAAATAATACCTCAACTGAAGCCAATTGTACTAAATGCACTATATGTGCACAGTCACAAGAATATTTTTCGTTCTATTGTTTTCTATTAATTTATATAATTTTAAGTTAAGCAGGACAGAGTGCTTTTTGTCACGGCGGGGTGCGCCGATGTGTGTGGAAACAGGACCCAAAAGCAGATGATGACGAGGAATTGTAATGATTAACAGAAAGGTGAACCTTTAATGCGATGACGGCAGGGAAATGAACCAAGAGACCAAAAACAGGCAAAACACTAAGAAACAAAATACTAAATGGTACTGAGACCAAAACCTAAACTATGACTGTGGTGGAAAAATAATAAACAAAGACCATGACTAAGACTAATAATACATAACAGATGAAAACTAGAACTATGACTGAGGTGAGGTAAACAGGCTAAGACCATGACTAAAACTGTGACCCTGGTGAGATAAACAGACGAACCGACAATGGCATGAAGAAAACAAAAGGCTTAAATACAGACATGAGGTGATCAGGGGAAGTGGGGACACATGGGGGAACAGCTGACAGACATAAACCTAATGACAGGACCAGGAGAGAAAGCTAAATACAATGAACACATGACATTGTCAAAATAAAACAGAAAATACTAACAACTAAACATGACAACACAACAGACCCAACACGTGATGAATAAATACCAAACCCCAAAACATAGAAAACCCAGGAACAATAACCAATAACTGCCTAAACTAAAGGCAAAATAGGAAATAACACAAACTAATAACATATCAAAAAATACAAAGAAAACTCAGAGTGCTGGGTCGGAGACCCAGCCTGTGACAGAGCCCCCCCCTCAAGGGCGGATTCCAGACGCCCGAAAACACCCAGAAAACAAAACCACAACAACCCACCAAGGGCGGGCGGCGGGGGCCCAGGACGGAGGGCCAGAAACAAGGCCACAAAAAACAAAGAAACGAAAACACACAGAGCAAACACAACAATGGCACAAAAAGTCCGAGACCCGACTTCAGGAGGGCGACCATGAACCCGGCAGAACAGGAGCGAATGGCGAAGTGGTTCAGGTGGCCGCCCCGGAGGCCGACAACAAAACAAAAGACAGTCCAAAAGTTCAGGAGGCCGACCAGGAGGCCAACGGTCCAGCAGTCCAAAATCCATGAGCTCAGGGGGCCGACCCGGAGGCCAACGGTCCAAGAGCCCAGAAAACAGTTCAGGAGGCCGGCCAGGTAGAAGGCACCGGTGGCGACGGAGCAGATCAGGAGGCCGACCGGGCGGGAGGCAGCGACGGCAACCGAGCAGGTCAGGAGGCCGGCCGGGCGGGAGGCACTGGTGGCGTAGCAGTTCAGGGGGCCGTCCATGACGGCGGCGTAGTTCAGAGGGCTGTCCACGACGGCAACGACGTCCAGTCATCGGCCGGACAGAACGTGCAGGACGAGCAGGCCGGACAGGATGTGCAGACCGGACCGGACGTGCAGGACGAGCAGGCCGGACAGGACGTGCAGGCCGGACAGGACGAGCAGGACGTGCAGGACGAGCAGGACGAGCAGGCCGGACGGGACGAGCAGGCCGGACGGGAAGTGCAGGAGCAGACGAAGCTGAACACTCGGAGGCCGGACCAGGCGGAGCTGCAGAGGCTGAGGCCGGACCCGACGAGGATGAAGACTCGGACGAAGCTGGACCAGACGAGGATGAAGACTCGGACGAAGCTGGACCAGACGACGATGAAGACTCTGACGAAGCTGGACCAGACGAGGATGAAGACTCTGACGAAGCTGGACCAGACGAGGATGAAGACTCGGATGAAGCTGGACCAGGTGACGACGAGGCGGCCGCAGGTGGCGGCTGAACGGTCCCCTCGGACCCTCCAGCTGACGAGGCATGAGGCTGGACGGGCTCCTCGGGCCCTCCAGCTGACGAGGCAGGTTGCTTTTCAAGTTGCAGCAACACACAGTCTATAGTGGGTGAAATGAGTTCGTATGAGTTCTCAGACTGAGGTGTGGCAGAACCAGGTGAGGCGTCGTCCTCAGGCTGAGGCGTAGAAGCAGCAAGCAGTAGCGCAGCAGGTGGTGGTCCTGCAGGCGGCGGCACGGGAGCCGCAGGAGGTGGCGCTGCAGCCACAGGTGGTGAAGCAGAAGGTGGCCAGACGGGCTCCTCAGGCCCTCCAGCTGACGAGGCGTGAGGCTGGACGGGCTCCTCGGGCCCGCCAGCTGACGAGGCGTGAGGCTGGACGGGCTCCTTGGGCCCGCCAGCTGACGAGGCGTGAGGCTGGACGGGCTCCTCGGGCCCGCCAGCTGACGTGGCGTGAGGCTGGACGGGCTCCTCGGGCCCCCCAGCTGACGAGGCATGAGGCTGGACGGGCTCCTCGGGCCCCCCAGCAGACGAAACATGAGGCTGGCTGGGTTCTCCTGAACCTCCAGCAGACGAAACATGAGGCTGGCTGGGTTCTCCTGAACCTCCAGCAGACGAAACATGAGGCTGGCTGGGTTCTCCTGAACCTCCAGCAGACGAAACATGAGGCTGGCTGGGTTCTCCTGAACCTCCAGCAGACGAAACATGAAGCTGGCTGGGTTTTCCTGAACCTCCAGCAGACGAAACATGAAGCTGGCTGGGTTTTCCTGAACCTCCAGCAGACGAAACATGAGGCTGGCTGGGTTCTCCTGAACCTCCAGCAGACGAAACATGAGGCTGGCTGGGTTCTCCTGAACCTCCAGCAGACGAAACATGAAGCTGGCTGGGTTCTCCTGAACCTCCAGCAAACGAAACATGAGGCCGGACGGGCTCCCCGGGCCCTCCGACTGACACTGAAATTGGCTGCACCAGCTGTACCTCCGTCTCCAAACCGGCCTGGATAGCAGTCCCACAGCAGCTTAGCTGAGCCTGATGGCTAGCTTTTCCAGGGCAAACAGTCTCTGTATAGCCGGGCTCATTAACCGGAAAAGTAGTGTCAGTTTCCATAACCTCCGGAGAAAAAACATGAGGTGCCAAGATATAGTCACTCACTTGTGTTTGTGTAATGGAGCGTCGGCGGCGCGCACGCCGCTTTTTCTTAGGAGTGGAAGACGGCGGTGAAATAGGTGGAAGTCCCTGGTAACTCCGAGGTCCCCCGAGAGCCAGTCGAGTTCCCCGGAAAGAGTGCTCGTGCTCCGGAATGAGCCACGGCTTCCACCGGAGCTCCTCCTCCAATAGAGCGCAGTATATCGACTGACGCTCGTCGTGATCTAAATCAACGGTGTCCAGCACTTCCTCGCGCTGGACCGTGGCAGGAGTATGGCGAGACTGTGATGAGGGCGTGGAAACTGGTGAGCTGAGAGGTGGTGACGCTGTGGCGAATCTCAGCGAACCGACACGAACACACTCAGGTTCCGGAGGCAGCAATGGAGATGACTGATTGTGGGGTTGTTGTGACTGGTGGGTGCTGGAAGCCATTTCCTGACTCGACAGTGCCTGGGCCTGCAGCATCTCCTTTATCCTGGTAAAGGCAGCAACTATGGCAGGTGAGTCCGGGAGCTGGAGAAGGCGGGGATCCCTCTCCATAATAGCTTCAGCAAAGTTAACCATTACCTGCTTGCTCTTTAAATCGGGCGCTGTAAAGATGCGGTCGAGGATCACTTGGATCCGAGCAGTCTCCTCCAGACACTCGGTGAGAGCAGCATCTGCTGGGTCCATACTGGTCGGTTCGTTCTGTCACGGCGGGGTGCGCCGATGTGTGTGGAAACAGGACCCAAAAGCAGATGATGACGAGGAATTGTAATGATTAACAGAAAGGTGAACCTTTAATGCGATGACGGCAGGGAAATGAACCAAGAGACCAAAAACAGGCAAAACACTAAGAAACAAAATACTAAATGGTACTGAGACCAAAACCTAAACTATGACTGTGGTGGAAAAATAATAAACAAAGACCATGACTAAGACTAATAATACATAACAGATGAAAACTAGAACTATGACTGAGGTGAGGTAAACAGGCTAAGACCATGACTAAAACTGTGACCCTGGTGAGATAAACAGACGAACCGACAATGGCATGAAGAAAACAAAAGGCTTAAATACAGACATGAGGTGATCAGGGGAAGTGGGGACACATGGGGGAACAGCTGACAGACATAAACCTAATGACAGGACCAGGAGAGAAAGCTAAATACAATGAACACATGACATTGTCAAAATAAAACAGAAAATACTAACAACTAAACATGACAACACAACAGACCCAACACGTGATGAATAAATACCAAACCCCAAAACATAGAAAACCCAGGAACAATAACCAATAACTGCCTAAACTAAAGGCAAAATAGGAAATAACACAAACTAATAACATATCAAAAAATACAAAGAAAACTCAGAGTGCTGGGTCGGAGACCCAGCCTGTGACAGCTTTTAAAGAAAGGTTTACTTATATTCTCAAAAGTTAAGCATGACAGGCTTCTGTTTAAGAAAGAGACCTGTTTTACTGTGTTAATGTTGTCATTTTGAGCTAAAAATAAATGGCTAAATGATCATTTGTTTCCCATATGGTCATATCACAAAGAATATGAATGAATGAATGAATGAATGTCTTTTATTCGAGCAACCAAATAATAAAGTTATTGTAATGTACAATTACACAAAAAAAGAAAAAACAAGTTTAGCTCGAAAAGGAGTGGGATGAAGACAAGCTTTTTAACTCCCACCCCTACAATCTTATCTGAGTTTTAAATTTTGTAGTTGCGCAGTACATTTAAATATTTGTGACATACAATTACGGTTATAAAATTATCGCATTGTCATAATTACAACATACAGTAGTGTAAATATTTAGCATCAATAATACAGTCTTTGTTACCACCGCTGAATATCACAGTCATCACCATCATGGTCATTACATCCTCTCCGTATATTATTTATATTTTAGCTATGAAAATATCAATGAAGTTTGCTTCCATTGTATAGTTGTAACTTCATCAATTTTACTTTTAAGAATTAATTCTGGTCTACTGTTTCCTAATAATGGAGATAACAGTAATAACAACAGCGTAAGACAATATCAACAGTGTCCATTTCAACTCTACAAAATAATTGTTTATATAAGTATTTGTTGTTAACATTCTATATATAAACAAAGAAAAAAGAAAGAAATAATACAAAGAATATATTATTATTTACTATCATGGATAAACAATCACACACTCGATTCCTCTTTGTACCTTGACAATATACATTTTTTGTACCTCGATTTAAACAGATGAATATTTGGACATTGCTTGAGCTCTACATCCATTCTGTTCCAAAGTTTCACTCCACACACAGACACACACAAACCTTTCCTGGTAGTTCTAACTATCTGCCTTTTAAAGTTACTACATCCCCTCAAATTGTAACCTCCTTCTTTATGTGTAAAGAGCTTTTGGATATTTTCTGGCAGTATACCCTTATTTGCCTTATATAGGAGTTGAGCAGTTGAGAATTCAACTAGATCAATCAATTTTAATAGTTTTGACTGCAAAAACAAAATATTAGTGTGACTATAATATCCTACCTTATACATTATTCTTATAGCACATTTTTGTAGTATAGCCAGGTGATGCAGAGAACTTTTGTAATTATTGCCCCACACCTCTACACAATAAGTCAAGTATGGTAGGGCTAGTACACAGTATAACAAAAACATTGCATGGCAGTTTAAGAAGAACTTGGCTCTATTTATGATTGAGATACTTTTGGACACTTTATTTTGTATATGTCTGATGTGTGATTTCCAGCATAATTTGCTATCAATCATTACTCCCAAGAATTTTATTTCTGATACTACATCTATGACTACACCATCTATTTTTATCACAGTATCTTCATTTACATTGTAATTCCCAAAGAACATTACCTTGGTTTTGCTCAAATTTATAGATAATTTGTTAACATCCATCCATATTTTTAATTTCCTTAACTCATTGTTAATGTTAAGTACTAGGTCACTATGGTCGTCGTTAGAATAAAAAATATTGGTGTCGTCAGCAAATATAACTAATTTTAATAACTTTGATACATTAAATATGTCGTTTATATAAAGATTAAATAGAGTTGGTCCCAGAACTGATCCTTGTGGCACTCCACAGCTAATGCCCAAATACCCCGATTCAAATTCGCCCATCTTCACATACTGCTGTCTCTCAGTCAAATAACTTTGGATCCATTTCAAGGCCACTCCCCTAATACCATATCTGTCTAATTTTTTAAATAATCTGCTATGATTAATCGTATCAAATGCTTTCTTCAAGTCAATAAATATCCCTGCTGCATGTCTTTTTCTATCCAGACTGTTGGTTATCTCTTCTATTGCATCAATGAGAGCCATTGAAGTTGACCTCCCTGTCCTAAATCCGTACTGACTTTCATTGATTAGTTTATGTTTGTCAATAAATTTACCTAGTCTATTATTATAAAGTTTTTCTAATATTTTAGAAAACTGTGGGAGCAGGGACACTGGTCGATAGTTAGTGAAGATGTGTTTGTTTCCACTTTTATATATGGGTATAACTTTAGCTATTTTCATTTTCTTTGGGCATTTCCCCGTTTGAAATGATAAATTACATATATAAGCTAGAGGTCTGGCAATGCTATGTATGATTCGTTAAACTAATGTCATATCTATACCAAAACAATCAGTAGAGGTCTTGTTCTTACAGTTGTTAACTACATCTAAAATATCTAATTCAGTAACTCCCGACAAGAACATAGTCTTTGAATTTATTTCTATCAGTGACATTTCGCTGTGATTACTTTTTGGAATTGTTGTAGCCAGCTCCGGTCCCACATTTACAAAAAAGCTGTTAAAGCACTCCACCATCTCGTTTAGATTGTAATTGTCACTGTTATTATTAGTGAAATAATCTGGATATGAGCACTTTTTTGTGTTACCTTTAATAATAGTGTTAAGTATTCCCCATATCTCTTTAGTGTTGTTTTTATTTTTATGTATTAAATTAGTATAGTATAATTTCTTACTAGTTCTTAATATTTCCGTTAGTTTATTTTTATATTTTTTATATCTATACTCTGCTTCTTCAGTTCTTAACTTAGTGAATTGTCTGTATAAAGAATTTTTCTTCTTACAGGCCTTGTGTAATCCTTTTGTTAACCACGGGCATTTAATATGCATCTGCTTAAATCAAATTCAAGTCAAATGGTTAAAAAATAATTTCACACACAAAAAAAAGAGCTACAAAATTCACCACACTGGGAAGGGTGAACTGGGTTGCCCGGCCCTGGCCACGAGGTGTCCCTTATTTATTTTTCAGGGAGTTGGCAACCCTAGTGACAGATGTTTAACTTATTGTTGTTTACTTGTAGTGTACAATAAATAACCAAAAACACAGGATTATTCTGCAATGCTTCATTACTCACTAATGTTACAAATGTTGAAAGGTAAAAGTGTTCAATAAAATCCTAAATATTGCAAAATGCTGTAAGAACTCTTCTTTCGCTGCTTTAGGACACATCCCATTATATTGACTACTGTACACACACTACTTAATATTTAAGATACAAAAAATACTGGTTTCTGTGCATGCATCTGCAGTGAAGGTGCGTGTTTTGCCATGCAGCTTTTACTTACTTAGCACTCTTCTTCATTTTGACTACCATGAAGTTAAGCCAAAAAAACAAGAAAAGAAAAACGATTTTTCTGGTATCTGAACTATAACAGTTCCCTGAACTACCTCTGATAGTGTCCTCATCATGATAATATTCCCTTTATTTATGATTAGTTATCTTTATCTTCAGAGGTCTGGGTGACAGTTTTAGTGTTTGCTTTAAAAAACAAAAAACAACAAAAACTTGAAATATATATATATTCTATATACATATATAGAGATGCTCACTCCTGATTGGACACTGAGCTGCACCACCTTCTCCTTCACTCCTCCACCTTGCTGTCCTCTGTGCTCTCTCTCCTCCATCTCCAGGGAACAAATCAGAGTCTGAGCACCAAACCTGTGGACTGTTAATCTGCAGATAAGAAGGAAAACACACAGAATTCTCATGTTTGCCATTTTTCATACCGTATTACTATAGTATATTAGTTTACCAGTCCAACAGATTTATTTTCCCAAATGGATCATTACAGCTTTTGCCACACTGGTCCACTTGATTGTCAAAGTGTATTAGCTCTTTATTATTTCTTTCTTTTCTTTACCTTGAAATTATTACAATCAGAACGGACAGGACTGGGGATGGGAAAGAGAAAGATGAAGAAAAGAGAAGTTGGGAAGATGCTCAACAGAAGGAGATGGAAAGCAAAAAAATAGGAGAAGAGAGACACAGAGAGAGAAGACACTAAAAATCTGTTTGATCACCTGCTGGAAAAATAAAAACAAGCAAAAAGAGAAAAACACAGTAGCGAAACCACAGCAAAAACCAACATAAGCACAAGTTATAGTAAATAATAAATATCTCCACATCCCGGAAGGGCCTGATCGAGCCACAGGGGCCATAAACTGACAGTTTATTTATAACTAGAAATAATAAAGCAGTTGACGTGTTTCAGGCTGTGACTTTTAGTATCTGTTGGTACTTCATCACTTTGAATAAGTGTAAGTCAACACCAGGCCGCACTTTCAGTCTTTCCATTAAACAAATGACCAACAATCCATTGTTTTCACCATTAAACAATAAAATATGCTTCTTGACTCCTTGATGCAGGTGCCCACCTACGACCTGGTTTATTAATACTAAGCTAAAGAGGAAAGCAACTCACTGTAGTTCTCACAGCTCAGGACAAGCAGACACCTGATGTTGAGTGACTGAATGGAACTAAAACAAGAATTCATAATTATGTTTGTCTGCCATGAACACGTGATGATAAAACTCTGCATATGCAGTCAGGAGACTGATGACCTGTGAAATGAGCTGTTAGAAATGTGCAGATATGTGTAAACATTGATCAGCATTTAACATCCAGGATGGAGCAAAACTTCTGACCTGCATGTATGAGAACCTTTAATCACATCATCTTTGTAGTGAAATAGCTGATGACTCATTAAACGTTTCCATGTAATTTATCCACAGTGAAAAATATTCACTTTGCTGGATCTGAAAATCACGTGTTCATTTCATTAGACACTAGCAATACCATTAAACTGGACCTTATCATTATCATAGAGCACTAAATGTGAAACTGTGTCATATAACAATCTATATATGTAATATGTGTTTGCCTGAATCTTCCAGCACAAACAGAAAGACGAGCTGTTGTCTGAGTATCAACACAAGTACACACCAGAAATCGTTCAGTAAAGACAAATTTAATAAATGAAAGCTGGTGAGAGGGCCTTTGATGTTTCTCTTTGGATCATCCTGTTGTTTGTCTCCCAGTGTCGTTACTGCTCCTCTCCTTTCAAAGACAAACACCAAATAACACCAAATGAGAGTGAATCCCTTCAGAAACACTCCTGGTTATTGTGAGCAAACGTCATAACATGATGAATGTATTTACCATTTTACTGAGGGAAAATCTTCTGTGTGGAGTTTCTTCTCATCTTGGCTCTTTTTCCTGACATTTAGAAACAAGAGGCAGAAAAGAAAGAATAAAAGTTAAAACCTCAACAATTTTTTTAATGTTTGGGATATTTTAGAAACAACCTTAAACACTATTTACTACTTACCACTTTGTTCATTCTTGCTGACGTTCACTCTCCTCATCTTCTCTCTAAAGGACAAATGACAGAAAAGAGGGAATCATTTTAGTAACTTTATCAACCAGGTGAGCAGAATTTTAGATATTTATCAATATTCTGATTAAAAGCAGAGTGAATACTTATCTTTTTACGAGAAAGGGTTCAATCCGTCCTGTCTTAGGTCTTAATGTCACCTTGGCTCCTCTGTTTTCTCTGAAAAACAAAAGACAAATGGGAAGAAAAAAATTAGTAAATGATTTCAGCAACTAGAGGAAGTGTTCACTGAGGAGGAGCTGTCATAATAATATAAAATCAATATATACTTATCTTTTTTTTAATGACAGTTTACAGAGCACGCTGGCTTCGCTCCTCCCTCCGCTCCTCTCTGAAAGTTAACTGGATAAAGGATAATAACAATTAATAACATCATCAAAACAGACAAACCTGAAAGAATTGCTGATCAGAGCTGTGACAGAGTCACAGATTAGTTGGATGTATACTTATCTTTCACAATGAGAGCGTTTGCATAGACGTCTCTTCAGGTCTTTTTATTGTTTTCTTTCTGGAGAGGAAAGTGATGAGACTGATGAGGAAATACCAAATACAAAGACTGACAAAGGGAACTGAAAAAGTCTAACCAAAACCTATACTGGGGGAAAACTGTAGGAAACAGAACTACTGAGGCAAGGAAACACGAGGGGACGGAGACTAACACTCTGACAAGGGACAAAGGGAGACTGACACTATATTTACACACAGGAGGCTGATTATGGGAACTAAGGACACATAGAAACACAGCTGAACCGAATAAGAAATGAACAACAAGTCGAAACAAACTCTAATGACAGTTCAACCAGTTTCTAAACACAACAAATAACTTTCAGGATGTTTCAACAATGTGTAAAATGAGTTCTTATCTTTTTTTGTGAGAGGGCCTTCAATGTTTCTCTTTGGATCATCCTTCCATCCATTTCTTCTGCTTAACCATTGGAGCCATCCCAGCTGTTATGGGGCCAGAGGCGGGGGTATAACCTGGACAGGTCAGTCTAACACAGAGAAACAGACAACCATTCACACTCACATTCAACCTAACTGCATCTCTCTGGACTGTGGGATGAAGCTGGAGTACCTGGAGGGAACCACAAAGGCGCCAGGACTGTCTTGCTCTCAGATGACGCCCGTTCACGCTGCTCTGAAGACCCTCAGTTGTCTTTGGATCAAATAACACCAAATGAGAGTGAATCACTTCAGAAACACTCCTGGTTATTGTGAGCAAACGTCATAACAAGATGAATATATTCACCATTTTACTGAGGGAAAATCTTCTGTGTGGTGTTTCTTTGCAGCGTGACTCTTTTGCCTGACTTTTAGAAACAAGAGGCAGAAAAGAAAGAATAAAAGTTAAAACCTCGACGATTTTCAAATATTTTAGGACATTCTTTTAGAAACAACCTTAAGCACTATTTACTACTTACCACTTTGTTCAGGCTTGCTGACGTTCGACATGCTTCACTGTATATTATAATCTCAAGCGCTTCCTTGCTTGAGTCGGGCTCCGGATGCTGCTCTCTTCCTCCGCCTTCCTCTTAGCACGCTTTGCCGACATATTTAGAAAACGGCAGAGCACCGAAGTGAGAACTCTGCCGTCCGCGCTGTAGTCTGTTACTCTCCAGCGGTTCTTCATCTCAGTGTCCTCTGTTTGGTAAACAGTGGAGATGACTCTGGTGACGGGGAGGCCGTCGACAGTCAGGGTGCGGACACAGTTCCTCCGATCTGCCTTCAGCACAGCAAGATCTGCTTTCTCTGGAAGAACTGGAGTCAGGAAGCGTGGATGAGAGCTGGAGCCCGCAGGCGGCAGCATCATGCCAGCTGGTGAGTCCGTAGGAGGAGAAGGAGTGGTGTTCTCTCTCTGGCTCTGCCTCACATTGACAAATGGTGTCGTCACCAGGTCCCGGTGGAACCATCCTTTAAAAGGTATGCAAGGAAAGTCCTTGGACCCAGTCACCAGGTTATGGTAAAGAGTGAGGACCAGGTGAGGCATGGAGTTCAGATGCCTCCTGCTCAGTTCACGGTTCCTCAAGTTAGTGACGACCATCTGAGGTGCAGTGACTGGACTCACCAGATCAGCTACGAGAAAGCAAAGCGTGCGTCTACGTTAATCATGTGATCACACAAATTAAAGCCTGAATTTAAATTGTCCAGACATGGCTTTACATCATCATAAGCTCTTCCACACAAACAGTAAGAAGCTCCCAGCAGAACTCATTGTTTATGAAAGCCTTCACATTTTTCACCTGGTAAAAGTTTTCATGTGTGTAAGGCTGGTGGATTTTCACTGAGGTTTTAATACGCATTCACATTAAGGAGTAATATCTTCATATTAGTTGAGCATCGATATTTTGAGGATAAAGCAGCTACATTTAGGTGAGAAACCTCCCACCTCCTTATTGCAGGCACACACTGTTTCAATCTCAAACTCATCCTGCGACTCTGTGAACTTTTAAA
Organism: Aulonocara stuartgranti; assembly: GCF_965226115.1. Lineage (NCBI taxonomy): Eukaryota > Metazoa > Chordata > Actinopteri > Cichliformes > Cichlidae > Aulonocara > Aulonocara stuartgranti. Next base: position 39,416,119 of record NC_138951.1, on the reverse strand, counting down.
ACTCCAGCTTCTCCAGCTTTACACATTCACAATCTATGAAACGTTCACGTATAACTCAGCGCCAGCGGCCCAAACATGTCAACTCAAACCCTCTACATGCAAAAACGGCCGCGCGCTGACGTCAGCGTCCTCCAACGCCTTAAGTCGTTAGCAATTAAAAAAAAACATGGCGCCATCTTTATAGCGTACTGGCACATGTTAAAATTGATGTTACTCAAGTATGAAACATCTCATCCTAAATGTTAACACTCATGAAGTCCTACTTCCAAACAATAAAAGACAAAAATCGAAGTTGTATTTGTTTGCTAGCACTCTGACATATTAGCCTGCTGTACTCACCATAGCGTTGATCTAACACCTCCTCAATGAAAAGGGAGAGCAGGTGCATCTCGCGACTCAAGTTTGAAGAAGTCATTTTGCAAATCCTTCTTGAAGATTTTCAAACGTTAGCTGTAGTTTGAAAAATCCGAGTTTTCACAGCACTAGTGGGAAAAAGCTCCTGTTTGCGCTCAAACGTGAAACCCGAATTCCACTTTTGCCTCCTGCTTTTATACCTGCACTCAAACACGTCATCATCACCATGACACCCAGGGTCACCGAAAATCAATTTTATTTATTTAAAATAAAGTTCGTCTAATTATCATAGTTTTTAAAATATATATATATTTCTCATTTTATTTTACTGCTTTATTCATCCTTTTTAAAAAATATATTGCCAAACTTTGTCGTTTTAATTCTTTAAAAAATCATTAATTCACCAGTTTACAAAAATGAAGATCGATATCTGAAATTTAAATTAATAAATAAATAATTACAATTGATAATGGGTTTTTAGCATTAAAGAATGGTTTTTCAGTGCGCTTTAAATGTTATCAGAGCCGATGTTGTGCCAAAAAGTGATCGCAGTCCAAAAAGTGATTTACGGTATTGAAACGTTTGTTTGTGTCATGACATTTGTAAACAGTTGATGTTTAAGGTGCAGTTCATGTGGAAGCCAGAGGAGGGTGGTGTTGTGCGCATAATACAAAGTGATGGCGAAACCTAAAAGACGGTGTCATGTCTGCTCCCTGAAGCAATCTCATAACAGTTTCAATCTATTTCAAGCCAGTTAGCACATTTCTGTTATGAAGTGCAATCATTTTTTGGCAGTAAACTTAAATCCTTTTATTATGAATATCACATTCTCAGATTTTCAAGAGAGACCAGACCAATAGGGCAGCAGAAATCACAAAAATAAATAAATAAATAACAGTTTTATAAAGATTAAAACAGTTAAAAAATGACTGGAATGATTATGATGTATAACACAGAATATGTACAATAACAGAGTTATAAACACACCTAGAACACACGTGATACTTTTATTTCATCTATAACCTCTGTGCAAATTTTGTTGACTGCAAAGTGTTTATGAATATGTTTTTAAAAGCTGGTTATCTGACTGTCAGTTAATAGCAATTAAAAAGAAAGCTGATTTTTATTTAAAAAACCCTGAAAACATCACACCTCTGAAGTAACACATTGTGATTCATGTACAAACAACACACAATTATTGTAGATTCTTCAAAGCCTCCTTATATTCATCACTTGGGTAGGTGGTGTTATACATGCCCTCACAGCACCGGCACATCAATCCTCCTGTTTTCACCTTGTCACCTTCATTAAGCTGCTCTCTTACTACAGAAGGCCCACCGCATGCATGGGGGGGAGGGGGGGGGGGATACCGTGGGCCAGGGCTGTGGCATCTAATGTCTGGTTGTCAGTGTCCTTTGGAAAAGCAAGTGATTGTCCTCAAATCAGATGTCCCAGCAGATTGATCTAGTTTGCCATGCTGGCAAAAGACCAATACACCAAGACAAACAGCCATTTATGCTTTTTACACAGACAGCCCATTTTTTTTCTATTTAACTAGAAGAATTGTTGTACCACACATTAAAGTTTCAAATCAGTGAAAAAGCAATCGTGCCAAAGAAATGTCATGTGTTTGTTTAAGATGACTGCAATTATGGTATTAACAGAAAACACACATCTCTGTCTCTTTTCTTTTCTGTTTAGTGTTCCACTTACCTTCTAAACTCAACAAGTACTTGCACAATCCTGAGGTTTTTAGAAAAGAACATCTCAGATTAAATAAGGAGGAGATACAGACGTTAAAACTAACCTTTATTACTATGATACAAAACAATATTAATGAAGTTGTTAAAAGTGGTACTTCTTACACACACACACACACACACACACACACACACACACACACACACACTCGGCTCATTACAAGTGTTTAAAAGTTTGAGTTGTCTGAAAAACTAAAGAAAGAAAAAGACAAAAATGTTACAATACAAAAGTTGGAACTTTATTAACACACAGAAATACAAACTGATGGGTTGATAAATATCAAGAAGACAGTACATTTCACATAAAGACTGTGCATCATTTTAAGATGAAAAAATGCAATATGGGGTCAGCCAGAGGATTAATAATCAAAACTAAGGGATTCTGATATTAATACTGCACCGCCTCCAATCTCACTATAAGTTACATCTGTTGAACTGACTTCTTGCTAGCATTTCCAAGGAAGTCAAGATGAAAAAAATAAAACCTAAAAACAGAGGGTCCAATACATTTAACAGGAATTTGTCAAAAAGAACAACAAAAGTACTGACTGTTAATTTTTTATTTTTGACCCTGTAACTCAGTTATTAGTTTGAAAATAAACGTTTGTATGTCTTCAAAAAATACTGTAAAGCTTTTGACTCTTAGGGAGTCAGGAGCTACATGACAGATGTTATTTTGAATGACTTGGATATTTGCTGTTTACCAACCGTAAGTCTGCACAACAGAAATATTGTTCTGAAACACATTAAAATACACAAGTGAAAGATGATATCTGTAATTAGAGCTGCCACGATTAGTCGAAGACTCACGATTTGTTATTTTTATTTTTTTTAACTTTATTTATCACATTTTAAACATACAGTCAAGTAAAACAGGGATCACATAAAAGATGACATTGTGGTAGTACAATGAGGAACAGAAAGAGTGACAAGGACAGTGAGACAAAAGTGAGTACAAAAAATAAAATAAATTAAGGGGAACATAAATAAACAAAAGTTTGCAAGAGCCAAAATCAAGTTAGCAGTTTCAATCGGATATAGATGTTAACAGTCTTGAGAGCCTTAGTGTTTTTTGATGAGGAGATTGTCCTTATATATTGTGCAAGTTCCATTTTTAATCCAAGAAGTTCAGGCTTTCTGCCGAGGACTTTGCTTTTGTGTATATGAAATTTTGCCAAAAATAAAACCAAATTTATAAAGAAGAAAGCATCATTGTCCTTGTCTTTAAAATTATAATAGCCAAAGATAACATCCTTATAGTATAGTTGAAGATTAGGGAGAACAGAGTCAGTAATAAACTTGTGGAAATCCTTCCAGAATTTACACGTAAATTTACATGACCAAAACAGATGAGAAACTGTTTCAGGTTGCTCTTGACAGAAGGTACAATGTACATTTATTTCAGCCATAAATTTGGACAAATATTGTTTGGTAGGGTAAAACTTATGAATCGACTTAAAGGAAATCTCTTTAATTTTGTTTGTTAAGAAAAACCTTTGTGGTCAAGTCCAAACTTTTTTCCATTCAATATCTGTTACAAAATTGGCCCAATAAAATATGGCTGATGGAACAGAGACCATTGCATCCTGAAAGAGAGATCTTATTTTGGTATTTATAGACTTATGAGAGGAAAAGCAAACATTGCCAAGAGAAGAATGTAACACATCCGGGGGAGTGACCTGTAGTGGAGCACTGTGGGAGCATCTGTGTAACATGGACAGACCAGATGGGATGGCATCGAACACTATTGAGAATTCTTTAGGCGTTATCGGTACATCTCCTGAGGAACTCAGAGTAATTATATAAGAGTCCATCTTCTCTATATAACTGACTAACCAAGATTATTCCATTATTAAACCAGTTATTTAAAAAAAAAGTTTTATTTTTATAAATAATATTGCAGTTATTCCAAATAAAACAGTTTTGTGGAGAGAAATTGTGTTTGTAAATCAGCGCCCATGCCAAAAGAATCTGTTGATGAAAGTGAGAAAGTTTCAGTGGTATTTTTGGAATACTGTAATTGCAGAGCAGTAGGAAGTTAAGGCCGCCTAAATTAGAGAACACATGATGTGAGATAAAGTTCCAGATAGAAGTGGGATTTCTTAAATACTTTTTAATCCAGTTTATTTTAAAGGTGTTGTTAAGAGCACCGAAATCAATAAAATTTATACCTCCTTTATCATATGAATTTAAAGCTACTGATTTACGCAAGTAGTGAGTTTTATTTTTCCATAAAAAATTGTATAATAATTTGTTAATTGACTTACAGGTTGTATTATCAACATGTAGTGACTGGGCAGCATAGGTTAGACGGGAGATACCTTCAGCCTTCGATAGCAGAACTCTACCCTTCAATGACAGGTCTCGCTGTAGCCAATGATTAAAGATTTTTTGGGATTTATCTATAATAGGAATGAAGTTTGTGGAGCATCTGGATTGCTCATTTTTTATTATTTGAATTCCAAGGTATCTTACAGAGTTTCTTACAGGTATTCCATGAATTGAAGTTGCTAAACAACTTTTAACTGGTAAAAGTTCACATTTATGCAGGTTGAGTGAAAGTCCGGAGGCTTTAGAGAATGGCTGTATATTGTTAATGGCCACTGAAACTTGCGAGGCGTCTCTGAGGAAGAGAGCTGTATCGTCTGCCAGCTGACTTATGAGTATTTCTCTGTTAGCAATGACCAGGCCTTTTAAAGAACTGAGTTTAATGTGTGAATTAAGGAGTTGCACAGAAAGAAGGAATAAATATACGGATAGGGGGCAACCCTGCCTCACTCCACGCTTTAGAGAGAATCTTGGGGAAGTACCAGTGGCAAGCTTTATGGAGCTGTTACTATTGGAATACAGTGTCCGAACGGCATTACAGAAGGACTGACCAAACCCAAATTTATTTAAAGCAGTAAAAATAAACTCATGCTCTAAGGAGTCGAACGCCTTGTAGAAATCTAAAAAAAGAATAAGACTATCATCCTGTACAAGTTCTGGGTAATCTATTATGTCTAAAATTAATCTTATGTTGTTTGAGATATGACGATTCTGCATGAAACCAGACTGACTCTCATCAATAACTTGATCTAATACAGGTTTCATTCTATTAGCCAGAATTTGTGCCAATATCTTATAATCATTATTCAGTAATGAGATTGGTCGCCAATTGTCTAAGAGCAAAGGATCCTTTCCTGGTTTTGGAATGAGGGTGATCAAACCTTGACATAAAGTGGGAGGGAGTGCACCTCTATCCATACTTTCCTTAAAAACTTCTAAAAGAAACGGGGCTAAACTGTCAGCGAACTGTTTGTAAAACTCGGCAGTAAGGCCGTCAGTTCCAGGTGATTTGTTAATCTTTAGATGTTTTATAGCATCTGCAACCTCAATCAAAGAAATTGATCTGTCGCAAAGCTGACTATCCTCCTCATTCAGCTGAGTAATTTTGTCTAAAGAATTTTAAAAAAAGTCAGACAAGCTTCAGGGCAATAACTAGAAGAATAAAGTTTGCAATAAAAGTTTGAACAATATTTTGCTATGTGCTATTTGCTATGCTCATCTAACCTGTGCTGCAGGTCAACCAGTTCTATCTTATCAGATTCACTGAGGGTGTCTATTGGTTTGGAAGTAAGGCATATGATCTTTTGTATCACTTGCGTCTCATCAGATCTTCTTTTTTTTTGCTAAATCACTGCTATATTTTCTAAAGAATTTTCCAATTTCATATTTCAAAAGTTCCCAGTTACTACAAAATGTATTATTTGTGAGAGCTTTACTCCAATAAAGTTTAATGAATCTCTGAACTTCACAAATCACTTCTTTATGCTCAAGAATGGTACTATTTAACTTCCAGTAAGAGGTTTTAGTGATTAGGGAGGATGACAACGGGATCGATAAGCTAACCATTTTGTGGTCTGAGAGTGGTGTAGGATAAATATCCGTTTTAACTTTTTCTAAATCTTATAAGATAAGCCAAAAATCGATACGTGAGTGTCTGGTTTGAGTCTTATTACACCATGTATAAGCTATCTGAGACGAATGAGAATCCCTCCAAGAATCGACTAAGTTGAATCTTTGTGCAAACAGTCTTATGAATGAGTTAGAGTCTAAACTTCTAGAAGGCCATCTGTCCAAATAGCTGTTAAACACTGTATTAAAGTCTCCACCAAAAATAATAAAAGAATTGGGATATTTCGATAACCAGCGCAGTAGGCGCTCCTCCAACCTATCAAAATATAGTTTATTCTCCCTCTGACAGTTAAAACCATACACATTGACTAAAATATAGATAGAGTGTGCAGCCTCAACTATTAGAAAAATGTAATGACCATCTTTATCTATGTCAGAATTCAAGATTTTACCATTAAATCTTCCTTTAAGTATGCAGACACCAGCAGCATGCTCTGTACCATGGGACATCCACAGATCATCTCCCCATTGCGATCTCCAAAATGTTTTTTCTTGTTCTGTTGAGTGAGACTCTTGTATAAAACAGAAATCTGAATTGAACTGCTTGCAAAACAAAAAAAATAGCCTTACGTTTAACATTGTTTCTTAAACCTCTTGCATTTAAAGAAATAACAGACAGAGACATAATGATAGTAACAAAAATTAAAAGTGACAAATAAGAAAAAGCTTAGACCAAGTAAATGAAGAACAGTTGAATTGGGAACCTGGTCACTTAAGAGAGTCCTATATAAGATGAGAACTGCAACCCCTGAGTAAGGAAATTGTGAACTTGAATAATAATAGGAATACAATAGCCTAAAACAATAAAACCAATGTGGTAAAAATAAATAAATAAATAAATAAATAAATAAATAAAATAAATAAACGCTTCACATATGAGCATTGAAAGGGAGCTTAATAGAAATTTTCTTGCTCCATTTAAATAACTAATTATTCAAAAAAAGAATAAAAATAAAAAAAAATAAAAAGAAGCTTATCCAGCTTGCTCATAACATTTTCAGTAAAAATATTGCAGCCAAACTGAAGACCAATAAACTTATAACAAATAAACTGCATCAGTTTAACTCTGATCGTTTTATGAGTCCAACAACAAAAACAAACAAACAAAAAAAGAACGGCAGTGAAACCAAGTTAATCTTAAGATACTTCAGTTTTCACCTCAAAATACCTTGGATCAAATTATAGGGCTGGAAAAATCTCTTTTCCCTCCACGAACGCACGACCTCCTACGAAGAACGCCAGCTTGTTTTCTTTGCGCGCAGCTTCCACAGACGGCCAGAGTCTGTTTCTTCGGGCGCGGTCGTCAGGGGACAGATCCTCAGCCAGCTTTAGGTTGTTACGTTTCAGGTAGGTGGACTTCTTAGCAGCGCGCCAGACAGCATCGCGGTAGATCCTGGATGTAAACTGAATGATGATTCCCCTGGGTTGGTTGTTGTTGGACCTCTTGGGACCGATGCGGTGGACGGTGTCAACGACGTCGGGGAATTTATCTTGCATCTCCGGTATGACTGATCTACAGACTTTGATTACCTCCTGCCGCACGTCCTGCTTGTCCCTCTCGGTCAGACCGTAGAGCTTCAGATTCCAACGCCGTGAATAGCTCTCCAGGTGAGAGATGCGCTTTTCCTGTGCTTCAGCGATTGCTTTATATTTTTCGAGCTGTGCCTCAACACTGACAACTCTGCTCTTCATATCATTTAACTCAGCACAGACAGCATCAAATGACTCCTTAACAGCTGTGATATGTTCAGTGTTCTCTTGGACAGCTTTTTTCATCTCGGAGATGGCTATGGAGTTGTCACTCACCATTTTTTCAAGTGTCTGAACTCGAGTTAATCAACATGGTAAGTGATGAGAGCTGGGAGAGAACCGTAGATGTCTCCGTATCCGCAACTTTTCTTAGCTTACCAGCGGGAGAGGCACATGGAGTGATAGGGAGAGGGCGAAACTCTTCTTCCATCCGTGAATACTGAAGCGGTTCGGAAACTGCCTCCAAATAGTCGTGCATGGAGTCGATGAGAGTATTTTTAGTGTCGGCGGGCATCTCAGTAGCGAGAGAAGACTGAGCAGCTTGGCTAACATTAGCAAGCTTGCTAACGGAGCCACTGTTAGCATGCAACTTCTTAGATTCGGTCTTTCTCTTCTCGGGTTTGCTCATTTTGGTTCACAAATAGATACCAAAATGAGACGTAAAAGATGACTATTGCGTAGGCGTAAATAAAGTCTCTGTTCACTGTGTGTAATATATATTTTAAAAAAGGCCAGGTTCGCAGAGCTCAGCGATACGTGACTGCTCAGAGCGCCATCTCTCGAAGAGTCACGATTGCGTTGACTATCAAAAGTCGACGCGTCGTTTGAAGCTTTGTAAGATCCCAAAAGACGCAGGAATAAGTAGTAGGATTTAAGAGTGTAATAACGGACTGAAACAGAAGATGGCAGCACTGCATGTACAAGGATGCCAGCTGCCGTTAAACCCCGAAGAAGAAGAAGTAGCTGTGTCCCAGAATTCATAGCGCAGCCCAGCTCAGTTTCCAACAATGGCGGCAGCTAGTTAGTTTTAGTATTACTCTTATTATTCTTTATAGGTCACAAAATAAACGTTTCACATATTTTCAGGCGAGACTGTAACTGTGTAAACCTCAAATATCTGCTCAGTTTATCAAGACACCACATATTTTCAAAAGCGCTCCGACGTTTTCAGAGACGTCTGTTACCCACTAGCTCGATAGCGAGCCGGGGGCTAGGCTAACTAGAGCCATGAGAACACCGGACTCCTGGCAAATCGTTTTCAAACCCACCGCAGTCTTTCGCTACTTTCGCTATCCAAGCTTCTGACAGATGTGACAGATGTTTAACTTATTGTTGTTTACTTGTAGTGTACAATAAATAATCAAAAACACAGGATTATTCTGCAATGCTTCATTACTCACTAATGTTACAAATGTTGAAAGGTAAAAGTGTTCAATAAAATCCTAAATATTGCAAAATGCTGTAAGAACTCTTCTTTCGCTGCTTTAGGACACATCCCATTATATTGACTACTGTACACACACTACTTAATATTTAAGATACAAAAAATACTGGTTTCTGTGCATGCATCTGCAGTGAAGGTGTGTGTTTTGCCATGCAGCTTTTACTTACTTAGCACTCTTCTTCATTTTGACTACCATGAAGTTAAGCCAAAAAAACAAGAAAAGAAAAACGATTTTTCTGGTATCTGAAGTATAACAGTTCCCTGAACTACCTCTGATAGTGTCCTCATCATGATAATATTCCCTTTATTTATGATTAGTTATCTTTATCTTCAGAGGTGTGGGTGACAGTTTTAGTGTTTGCTTTAAAAAACAAAAAACAACAAAAACTTGAAATATATATATATTCTATATACATATATAGAGATGCTCACTCCTGATTGGACACTGAGCTGCACCACCTTCTCCTTCACTCCTCCACCTTGCTGTCCTCTGTGCTCTCTCTCCTCCATCTCCAGGGAACAAATCAGAGTCTGAGCACCAAACCTGTGGACTGTTAGTCTGGAGATAAGAAGGAAAACACACAGAATTCTCATGTTTGCCATTTTTCATACCGTATTACTATAGTATATTAGTTTACCAGTCCAACAGATTTATTTTCCCAAATGGATCATTACAGCTTTTGCCACACTGGTCCACTTGATTGTCAAAGTGTATTAGCTCTTTATTATTTCTTTCTTTTCTTTACCTTGAAATTATTACAATCAGAACGGACAGGACTGGGGATGGGAAAGAGAAAGATGAAGAAAAGAGAAGTTGGGAAGATGCTCAACAGAAGGAGATGGAAAGCAAAAAGATAGGAGAAGAGAGACACAGAGAGAGAAGACACTAAAAATCTGTTTGATCACCTGCTGGAAAAATAAAAACAAGCAAAAAGAGAAAAACACAGTAGCGAAACCACAGCAAAAACCAACATAAGCACAAGTTATAGTAAATAATAAATATCTCCACATCCCGGAAGGGCCTGATCGAGCCACAGGGGCCATAAACTGACAGTTTATTTATAACTAGAAATAATAAAGCAGTTGACGTGTTTCAGGCTGTGACTTTTAGTATCTGTTGGTACTTCATCACTTTGAATAAGTGTAAGTCAACACCAGGCCGCACTTTCAGTCTTTCCATTAAACAAATGAACAACAATCCATTGTTTTCACCATTAAACAATAAAATATGCTTCTTGACTCCTTGATGCAGGTGCCCACCTACGACCTGGTTTATTAATACTAAGCTAAAGAGGAAAGCAACTCACTGTAGTTCTCACAGCTCAGGACAAGCAGACACCTGATGTTGAGTGACTGAATGGAACTAAAACAAGAATTCATAATTATGTTTGTCTGCCATGAACACGTGATGATAAAACTCTGCATATGCAGTCAGGAGACTGATGACCTGTGAAATGAGCTGTTAGAAATGTGCAGATATGTGTAAACATTGATCAGCATTTAACATCCAGGATGGAGCAAAACTTCTGACCTGCATGTATGAGAACCTTTAATCACATCATCTTTGTAGTGAAATAGCTGATGACTCATTAAACGTTTCCATGTAATTTATCCACAGTGAAAAATATTCACTTTGCTGGATCTGAAAATCACGTGTTCATTTCATTAGACACTAGCAATACCATTAAACTGGACCTTATCATTATCATATAGCACTAAATGTGAAACTGTGTCATATAACAATCATATATATGTAATATGTGTTTGCCTGAATCTTCCAGCACAAACAGAAAGACGAGCTGTTGTCTGAGTATCAACACAAGTACACACCAGAAATCGTTCAGTAAAGACAAATTTAATAAATGAAAGCTGGTGAGAGGGCCTTTGATGTTTCTCTTTGGATCATCCTGTTGTTTGTCTCCCAGTGTCGTTACTGCTCCTCTCCTTTCAAAGACAAACACCAAATAACACCAAATGAGAGTGAATCACTTCAGAAACACTCCTGGTTATTGTGAGCAAACGTCATAACATGATGAATGTATTTACCATTTTACTGAGGGAAAATCTTCTGTGTGGAGTTTCTTCTCATCTTGGCTCTTTTTCCTGACTTTTAGAAACAAGAGGCAGAAAAGAAAGAATAAAAGTTAAAACCTCAACAAGTTTTTTAATGTTTGGGATGTTTTAGAAACAACCTTAAACACTATTTACTACTTACCACTTTGTTCATTCTTGCTGACGTTCACTCTCCTCATCTTCTCTCTAAAGGACAAATGACAGAAAAGAGGGAATCATTTTAGTAACTTTATCAACCAGGTGAGCAGAATTTTAGATATTTATCAATATTCTGATTAAAAGCAGAGTGAATACTTATCTTTTTACGAGAAAGGGTTCAATCCGTCCTGTCTTAGGTCTTAATGTCACCTTGGCTCCTCTGTTTTCTCTGAAAAACAAAAGACAAATGGGAAGAAAAAAATTAGTAAATGATTTCAGCAACTAGAGGAAGTGTTCACTGAGGAGGAGCTGTCATAATAATATAAAATCAATATATACTTATCTTTTTTTTAATGACAGTTTACAGAGCACGCTGGCTTCGCTCCTCCCTCCGCTCCTCTCTGAAAGTTAACTGGATAAAGGATAATAACAATTAATAACATCATCAAAACAGACAAACCTGAAAGAATTGCTGATCAGAGCTGTGACAGAGTCACAGATTAGTTGGATGTATACTTATCTTTCACAATGAGAGCGTTTGCATAGACGTCTCTTCAGGTCTTTTTATTGTTTTCTCTCTGGAGAGGAAAGTGATGAGACTGATGAGGAAATACCAAATACAAAGACTGACAAAGGGAACTGAAAAAGTCTAACCAAAACCTATACTGGGGGAAAACTGTAGGAAACAGAACTACTGAGGCAAGGAAACACGAGGGGACGGAGACTAACACTCTGACAAGGGACAAAGGGAGACTGACACTATATTTACACACAGGAGGCTGATTATGGGAACTAAGGACACATAGAAACACAGCTGAACCGAATAAGAAATGAACAACAAGTCGAAACAAACTCTAATGACAGTTCAACCAGTTTCTAAACACAACAAATAACTTTCAGGATGTTTCAACAATGTGTAAAATGAGTTCTTATCTTTTTTTGTGAGAGGGCCTTCAATGTTTCTCTTTGGATCATCCTTCCATCCATTTCTTCTGCTTAACCATTGGAGCCATCCCAGCTGTTATGGGGCCAGAGGCGGGGGTATAACCTGGACAGGTCAGTCTAACACAGAGAAACAGACAACCATTCACACTCACATTCAACCTAACTGCATCTCTCTGGACTGTGGGATGAAGCTGGAGTACCTGGAGGGAACCACAAAGGCGCCAGGACTGTCTTGCTCTCAGATGACGCCCGTTCACGCTGCTCTGAAGACCCTCAGTTGTCTTTGGATCAAATAACACCAAATGAGAGTGAATCACTTCAGAAACACTCCTGGTTATTGTGAGCAAACGTCATAACAAGATGAATATATTCACCATTTTACTGAGGGAAAATCTTCTGTGTGGTGTTTCTTCGCAGCGTGACTCTTTTGCCTGACTTTTAGAAACAAGAGGCAGAAAAGAAAGAATAAAAGTTAAAACCTCGACGATTTTCAAATATTTTAGGACATTCTTTTAGAAACAACCTTAAGCACTATTTACTACTTACCACTTTGTTCAGGCTTGCTGACGTTCGACATGCTTCACTGTATATTATAATCTCAAGCGCTTCCTTGCTTGAGTCGGGCTCCGGATGCTGCTCTCTTCCTCCGCCTTCCTCTTAGCACGCTTTGCCGACATATTTAGAAAACGGCAGAGCACCGAAGTGAGAACTCTGCCGTCCGCGCTGTAGTCTGTTACTCTCCAGCGGTTCTTCATCTCAGTGTCCTCTGTTTGGTAAACAGTGGAGATGACTCTGGTGACGGGGAGGCCGTCGACAGTCAGGGTGCGGACACAGTTCCTCCGATCTGCCTTCAGCACAGCAAGATCTGCTTTCTCTGGAAGAACTGGAGTCAGGAAGCGTGGATGAGAGCTGGAGCCCGCAGGCGGCAGCATCATGCCAGCTGGTGAGTCCGTAGGAGGAGAAGGAGTGGTGTTCTCTCTCTGGCTCTGCCTCACATTGACAAATGGTGTCGTCACCAGGTCCCGGTGGAACCATCCTTTAAAAGGTATGCTAGGAAAGTCCTTGGACCCAGTCACCAGGTTATGGTAAAGAGTGAGGACCAGGTGAGGCATGGAGTTCAGATGCCTCCTGCTCAGTTCACGGTTCCTCAAGTTAGTGACGACCATCTGAGGTGCAGTGACTGGACTCACCAGATCAGCTACGAGAAAGCAAAGCGTGCGTCTACGTTAATCATGTGATCACACAAATTAAAGCCTGAATTTAAATTGTCCAGACATGGCTTTACATCATCATAAGCTCTTCCACACACAAACAGTAAGAAGCGCCCAGCAGAACTCATTGTTTATGAAAGCCTTCACATTTTTCACCTGGTAAAAGTTTTCATGTGTGTAAGGCTGCGTGGATTTTCACTGAGGTTTTAATACGCATTCACATTAAGGAGTAATATCTTCATATTAGTTGAGCATCGATATTTTGAGGATAAAGCAGCTACATTTAGGTGAGAAACCTCCCACCTCCTTATTGCAGGCACACACTGTTTCAATCTCAAACTCATCCTGCGACTCTGTGAACTTTTAAAACTCCAGCTTCTCCAGCTTTACACATTCACAATCTATGAAACGTTCACGTATAACTCAGCGCCAGCGGCCCAAACATGTCAACTCAAACCCTCTACATGCAAAAACGGCCGCGCGCTGACGTCAGCGTCCTCCAACGCCTTAAGTCGTTAGCAATTAAAAAAAAACATGGCGCCATCTTTATAGCGTACTGGCACATGTTAAAATTGATGTTACTCAAGTATGAAACATCTCATCCTAAATGTTAACACTCATGAAGTCCTACTTCCAAACAATAAAAGACAAAAATCGAAGTTGTATTTGTTTGCTAGCACTCTGACATATTAGCCTGCTGTACTCACCATAGCGTTGATCTAACACCTCCTCAATGAAAAGGGAGAGCAGGTGCATCTCGCGACTCAAGTTTGAAGAAGTCATTTTGCAAATCCTTCTTGAAGATTTTCAAACGTTAGCTGTAGCTTGAAAAATCCGAGTTTTCACAGCACTAGTGGGAAAAAGCTCCTGTTTGCGCTCAAACGTGAAACCCGAATTCCACTTTTGCCTCCTGCTTTTATACCTGCACTCAAACACGTCATCATCACCATGACACCCAGGGTCACCGAAAATCAATTTTATTTATTTAAAATAAAGTTCGTCTAATTATCATAGTTTTTAAAATATATATATATTTCTCATTTTATTTTACTGCTTTATTCATCCTTTTTAAAAAATATATTGCCAAACTTTGTCGTTTTAATTCTTTAAAAAATCATTAATTCACCAGTTTACAAAAATGAAGATCGATATCTGAAATTTAAATTAATAAATAAATAATTACAATTGATAATGGGTTTTTAGCATTAAAGAATAGTTTTTCAGTGCGCTTTAAATGTTATCAGAGCCGATGTTGTGCCAAAAAGTGATCGCAGTCCAAAAAGTGATTTACGGTATTGAAACGTTTGTTTGTGTCATGACATTTGTAAACAGTTGATGTTTAAGGTGCAGTTCATGTGGAAGCCAGAGGAGGGTGGTGTTGTGCGCATAATACAAAGTGATGGCGAAACCTAAAAGACGGTGTCATGTCTGCTCCCTGAAGCAATCTCATAACAGTTTCAATCTATTTCAAGCCAGTTAGCACATTTCTGTTATGAAGTGCAATCATTTTTTGGCAGTAAACTTAAATCCTTTTATTATGAATATCACATTCTCAGATTTTCAAGAGAGACCAGACCAATAGGACAGCAGAAATCACAAAAATATATAAATAACAGTTTTATAAAGATTAAAACAGTAAAAAAAAAATAAAGACTGGAATGATTATGATGTATAACACAGAATATGTACAATAACAGAGTTATAAACACACCTAGAACACACGTGATACTTTTATTTCATCTATAACCTCTGTGCAAATTTTGTTGACTGCAAAGTGTTTATGAATATGTTTTTAAAAGCTGGTTATCTGACTGTCAGTTAATAGCAATTAAAAAGAAAGCTGATTTTTATTTAAAAAACCCTGAAAACATCACACCTCTGAAGTAACACATTGTGATTCATGTACAAACAATACACAATTATTGTAGATTCTTCAAAGCCTCCTTATATTCAACACTTGGATAGGTGGTGTTATACATGCCCTCACAGCACCGGCACATCAGTCCTCCTGTTTTCACCTTGTCACCTTCATTAAGCTGCTCTCTTTCTACAGAAGGCCCACCGCATGCATGGGGGGGAGGGGGGGGGGGGGGGATACCGTGGGCCAGGGCTGTGGCATCTAATGTCTGGTTGTCAGTGTCCTTTGGAAAAGCAAGTGATTGTCCTCAAATCAGATGTCCCAGCAGATTGATCTAGTTTGCCATGCTGGCAAAAGACCAATACACCAAGACAAACAGCCATTTATGCTTTTTACACAGACAGCCCATTTTTTTTTTCTATTTAACTAGAAGAATTGTTGTACCACACATTAAAGTTTCAAATCAGTGAAAAAGCAATCGTGCCAAAGAAATGTCATGTGTTTGTTTAAGATGACTGCAATTATGGTATTAACAGAAAACACACATCTCTGTCTCTTTTCTTTTCTGTTTAGTGTTCCACTTACCTTCTAAACTCAACAAGTACTTGCACAATCCTGAGGTTTTTAGAAAAGAACATCTCAGATTAAATAAGGAGGGGATACAGACGTTAAAACTAACCTTTATTACTATGATACAAAACAATATTAATGAAGTTGTTAAAAGTGGTACTTCTTACACACACACACACACACACACACACACACTCGGCTCATTACAAGTGTTTAAAAGTTTGAGTTGTCTGAAAAACTAAAGAAAGAAAAACACAAAAATGTTACAATACAAAAGTTGGAACTTTATTAACACACAGAAATACAAACTGATGGGTTGATAAATATCAAGAAGACAGTGCATTTCACATAAAGACTGTGCATCATTTTAAGATGAAAAAATGCAATATGGGGTCAGCCAGAGGATTAATAATCAAAACTAAGGGATTCTGATATTAATACTGCACCGCCTCCAATCTCACTATAAGTTACATCTGTTGAACTGACTTCTTGCTAGCATTTCCAATGAAGTCAAGATGAAAAAAATAAAACCTAAAAACAGAGGGTCCAATACATTTAACAGGAATTTGTCAAAAAGAACAACAAAAGTACTGACTGTTAATTTTTTATTTTTGACCCTGTAACTCAGTTATTAGTTTGAAAATAAACGTTTGTATGTCTTCAAAAAATACTGTAAAGCTTTTGACTCTTAGGGAGTCAGGAGCTACATGACAGATGTTATTTTGAATGACTTGGATATTTGCTGTTTACCAACCGTAAGTCTGCACAACAGAAATATTGTTCTGAAACACATTAAAATACACAAGTGAAAGATGATATCTGTAATTAGAGCTGCCACGATTAGTCGAAGACTCACGATTTTTTATTTTATTTTTTTTTTAACTTTATTTATCACATTTTAAACATACAGTCAAGTAAAACAGGGATCACATAAAAGATGCCATTGTGGTAGTACAATGAGGAACAGAAAGAGTGACAAGGACAGTGAGACAAAAGTGAGTACAAAAAATAAAATAAATTAAGGGGAACATAAATAAACAAAAGTTTGCAAGAGCCAAAATCAAGTTAGCAGTTTCAATCGGATATAGATGTTAACAGTCTTGAGAGCCTTAGTGTTTTTTGATGAGGAGATTGTCCTTATATATTGTGCAAGTTCCATTTTTAATACAAGAAGTTCAGGCTTTCTGCCGAGGACTTTGCTTTTGTGTATATGAAATTTTGCCAAAAATAAAACCAAATTTATAAAGAAGAAAGCATCATTGTCCTTGTCTTTAAAATTATAATAGCCAAAGATAACATCCTTATAGTATAGTTGAAGATTAGGGAGAACAGAGTCAGTAATAAACTTGTGGAAATCCTTCCAGAATTTACACGTAAATTTACATGACCAAAACAGATGAGAAACTGTTTCAGGTTGCTCTTGACAGAAGGTACAATTTACATTTATTTCAGCCATAAATTTGGACAAATATTGTTTGGTAGGGTAAAACTTATGAATCGACTTAAAGGAAATCTCTTTAATTTTGTTTGTTAAGAAAAACCTTTGTGGTCAAGTCCAAACTTTTTTCCATTCAATATCTGTTACAAAATTGGCCCAATAAAATATGGCTGATGGAACAGAGACCATTGCATCCTGAAAGAGAGATCTTATTTTGGTATTTATAGACTTATGAGAGGAAAAGCAAACATTGCCAAGAGAAGAATGTAACACATCCGGGGGAGTGACCTGTAGTGGAGCACTGTGGGAGCATCTGTGTAACATGGACAGACCAGATGGGATGGCATCGAACACTATTGAGAATTCTTTAGGCGTTATCGGTACATCTCCTGAGGAACTCAGAGTAATTATATAAGAGTCCATCTTCTCTATATAACTGACTAACCAAGATTATTCCATTATTAAACCAGTTATTTTAAAAAAAGAGTTTTATTTTTATAAATAATATTGCAGTTATTCCAAATAAAACAGTTTTGTGGAGAGAAATTGTGTTTGTAAATCAGCGCCCATGCCAAAAGAATTTGTTGATGAAAGTGAGAAAGTTTCAGTGGTATTTTTGGAATACTGTAATTGCAGAGCAGTAGGAAGTTAAGGCCGCCTAAATTAGAGAACACATGATGTGAGATAAAGTTCCAGATAGAAGTGGGATTTCTTAAATACTTTTTAATCCAGTTTATTTTAAAGGTGTTGTTAAGAGCACCGAAATCAATAAAATTTATACCTCCTTTATCATATGAATTTAAAGCTACTGATTTACGCAAGTAGTGAGTTTTATTTTTCCATAAAAAATTGTATAATAATTTGTTAATTGACTTACAGGTTGTATTATCAACATGTAGTGACTGGGCAGCATAGGTTAGACGGGAGATACCTTCAGCCTTCGATAGCAGAACTCTACCCTTCAATGACAGGTCTCGCTGTAGCCAAT
This sequence comes from Aulonocara stuartgranti, assembly GCF_965226115.1. NCBI lineage: Eukaryota > Metazoa > Chordata > Actinopteri > Cichliformes > Cichlidae > Aulonocara > Aulonocara stuartgranti. The sequence goes on along the minus strand of NC_138951.1, from coordinate 39,397,853 downwards.
GATTAAAGATTTTTTGGGATTTATCTATAATAGGAATGAAGTTTGTGGAGCATCTGGATTGCTCATTTTTTATTATTTGAATTCCAAGGTATCTTACAGAGTTTCTTACAGGTATTCCATGAATTGAAGTTGCTAAACAACTTTTAACTGGTAAAAGTTCACATTTATGCAGGTTGAGTGAAAGTCCGGAGGCTTTAGAGAATGGCTGTATATTGTTAATGGCCACTGAAACTTGCGAGGCGTCTCTGAGGAAGAGAGCTGTATCGTCTGCCAGCTGACTTATGAGTATTTCTCTGTTAGCAATGACCAGGCCTTTTAAAGAACTGAGTTTAATGTGTGAATTAAGGAGTTGCACAGAAAGAAGGAATAAATATACGGATAGGGGGCAACCCTGCCTCACTCCACGCTTTAGAGAGAATCTTGGGGAAATACCAGTGGCAAGCTTTATGGAGCTGTTACTATTGGAATACAGTGTCCGAACGGCATTACAGAAGGACTGACCAAACCCAAATTTATTTAAAGCAGTAAAAATAAACTCATGCTCTAAGGAGTCGAACGCCTTGTAGAAATCTAAAAAAAGAATAAGACTATCATCCTGTACAAGTTCTGGGTAATCTATTATGTCTAAAATTAATCTTATGTTGTTTGAGATATGACGATTCTGCATGAAACCAGACTGACTCTCATCAATAACTTTATCTAATGCAGGTTTCATTCTATTAGCCAGAATTTGTGCCAATATCTTATAATCATTATTCAGTAATGAGATTGGTCGCCAATTGTCTAAGAGCAAAGGATCCTTTCCTGGTTTTGGAATGAGGGTGATCAAACCTTGACCAACGATGACCAACAGCCTTCGGTGGAGGCACAGTCATCAGCCATGGTTGGTCGATGTACTGAAAAGGCTTCCAAAACAGATCGATCCTGAAACTCAGAAGAAAATTCTCGTTCTGGTGAGTTCAGTTGGCCTCCTGATGAACCGGGATTTCGTATCTTTTGAGAAAATCAAGGATCTGCTACTCGAGCTAAAGGTCAGTCAAACGGACCTTCAGAAATGTAAGATTCTGTCTACATCTCCATGTCAGCGTACGTTTGGATTCACCCTGTACAAACTGTACTACGACATCCCATATCGTATGGTGATCCAGCCAGTGCATCCAAAGAAGAAGCCTCCAACACTGCAACTGGAGCTTGATCACGTGGAACTTCCCGTCCTGCTGGAGGATGAAGAGCCTCAGGTTGTGAGCACAAGCGCAGTGTTCATCCCTGCCAATGTCATCAGGCGTTGGTCAGACATAGAGATAGGCTTTGTGAACACGGACCCTTCAGTCAGGGTAAAGAATGCATATGCACAGTATGTGCGGGATTGCAAGGCTGCAGGCTTGTCTGCCCGGTCTTACCAGGCATTTGTCAAGAAAAGACTGCACTCGGTGTCAAAGTTGGACAAATAAAGAATTGGTGTTACAGAATTCACCAATCCAGTGCTTTTTCAAGTTATGATGTGATGAAAAACTTATTGTCTTTTTTTTTTAAACTAAGTTTTGATTTTTTTCCCATGTTACACGAGTGTGATGCCATGTTACGGTTGTAAACATGTTTCCAAAATTGTTAATTTTACCTTGTTTGCTTTGAAAACTTAATTCTTGTAATCAAACAATAAATGTTCGCTTTGTAAATATATCTGATAATTCTGTTTTTGACATCATGTTCTGTTAAAAAAATCATTGTTGAGATGAAAATAATATATGTTATTTTTGTAAACATTTGTGAGAGAAAACGAAAAAAAAAAAAAGTTAAATTTTCCAAAATCCTACCCCCCCCCCCCCCCCCCAAAAAAAAACAAACAAACAAAAAAAAAAAACATACCCTCACATGGACTCTGCCTTGACGTGGCGTGAGGGCTTATGTGTCCCTGGGGAACACAACCAAAGAGTCCGGAAGGGCTAGGGAAAACAAGGGGTTAGGGTAAATCAAATTTGGGAGCACGGACCCCGAAGGTCAGGGTTAGGGGTTAGGTTAGGGTTATGGGGAAAAAGCCAGGAGAGGATGGGACAAAAGTGGAATAACTGAAAAAGTAAGAGGTGTAGAGGGACAGCAGAACCAGGCCTTTGGAGCACTGCATCATCTCCTGGTCCACACATGCCTTCAGGATGCACTGTACAAGGGGAGAGCAACGAGTCGTCTGTTGCCACAAACAGTCCAATCGCCTTCTGCGTCTGTCATTGTCTTTCATTTGTTTTTTAAATACACAGCAAGTGTCACTCTCTCTCTCTCTGTCTGTCTCTCTGTCACACACACACACACACTTAACTTATTTCTGCACAAACTCGCCTCACCTGGGAGACATGAAAAATATTATCCATCTTCACCTTAATAGGCAGAACCAGCTGAATGGTAACAGGATTTAACTTTGCTTCCGCTGGGAAAGGACCAATAAATCGAGAATATAAACCCTTCATGCTCCTTTCAAGCTCCCCTACCCTGATACTATGTACATTTAAGATAAAGCTTTTTTTGTTTTCAGTATATGTAAAAGTATGGCTTTGTTATTCTATGTAATAATTTCTGAAAAACCTTTAGGTATTTATTTTATAAAGTCCATTTTTTATAATTTCAAGTAACATACTAACAGCTTCACTGTTCACCTTTCGCTCTTATAATCTAGCCAACCTTTATGTACTTGAGTAAGAAAACGGTATCTCACTGTACGGTAACTGATCAGCCAGTATGGTTTTAGGAAATTTTGAATTAGGCAGAATGACATTTTCATTATTGTTTTTATTTTTTATTTATTTATTTATGTATTCATCTTTGCTTTACCACCCTTCTGAAATCTCAGCTGAAAACCATATTCTCCATGGTAATCTGTTGTTACTGGGACAGTGGAGGCTTGGGATGTAATGCCATCTTTGTACAAACTGTCATTTGGTATCTCTCCCTTAATTGCTGGTCATTGATGAGCAACACATCGATGCAGCTATCTGTCCTCCATATGTACAATTACAGAAACATACAGACACACAGACACCTTTTAAGCCCTTGTCCTCTGATCAGGTGTCCATGTAGCATTTACCTGGACCACTGTCACCAAACCATCTGTTTCATAATACATATAATGTTTAATCTGCACTGGTCACTCCACGTTATTGTCATTGATATTTATATTTAAAAGTGCAATACTGTAATTTTCTGCTGCTCATTCCTGTGCAATATCCCATCTGCCCTCCCGTCATATTTCTTTTCAAGATTTTCTTATTTAATCACTAGTGTACATATATTTATATTTATAGATAAATATATATTTAGTCATCTTTTCTCTTTTACCATGTCTCTCTAATATTTTGCTCCTTACTATTTTTATTTTTTCTTATTATTTTATTTTCTTATATTTTCTCCTACTGTATCATGCTGCTGAGTGACTGCTGCTCGTCAAACACATTTCATTGCAATGTTGACCCTGTGCTAACTTGCATATGACAAATAAAACTGAAAACTGAAAACATGTAAGCTAATGGTCCCAACGTGCTTAAAATACATTTTTTAATTATCTGTGTAATTTCTGTTCATATTTAAATTAAGAGGGGGTGGCAGTAAAAACTCTGTAACAGAAATGTCATCAAGTACACTTTCAAACGATTGCGCTGTACGGACTCGCGTACTTGACTACTGAGAAATGACTTTCACGTCAGACTTAGCGGCTTTTATTTATCCAAAGTGCGACACCTGAGCGCAGACCCGGGCTGTTAAACAAATATGAGCAAATGCAGATGTCAGACAGACTGTCTAAAGAATTTTAAAAAGTCAAACAACCTTCAGGGCAATAACTAGAAGAATAAAGTTTGCAATAAAAGTTTGAACAATATTTTGCTATGTGCTATTTGCTATGCTCATCTAACCTGTGCTGCAGGTCAACCAGTTCTATCTTATCAGATTCACTGAGGGTGTCTATTGGTTTGGAAGTAAGGCATATGATCTTTTGTATCACTTGCGTCTCATCAGATCTTTTTTTTTGCTAAATCACTGCTATATTTTCTAAAGAATTTTCCAATTTCATATTTCAAAAGTTCCCAGTTACTACAAAATGTATTATTTGTGAGAGCTTTACTCCAATAAAGTTTAATGAATCTCTGAACTTCACAAATCACTTCTTTATGCTCAAGAATGGTACTATTTAACTTCCAGTAAGAGGTTTTAGTGATTAGGGAGGATGACAACGGGATCGATAAGCTAACCATTTTGTGGTCTGAGAGTGGTGTAGGATAAATATCAGTTTTAACTTTTTCTAAATCTTATAAGATAAGCCAAAAATCGATACGTGAGTGTCTGGTTTGAGTCTTATTACACCATGTATAAGCTATCTGAGACGAATGAGAATCCCTCCAAGAATCGACTAAGTTGAATCTTTGTGCAAACAGTCTTATGAATGAGTTAGAGTCTAAACTTCTAGAAGGCCATCTGTCCAAATAGCTGTTAAACACTGTATTAAAGTCTCCACCAAAAATAATAAAAGAATTGGGATATTTCGATAACCAGCACAGTAGGCGCTCCTCCAACCTATCAAAATATAGCTTATTCTCCCTCTGACAGTTAAAACCATACACATTGACTAAAATATAGATAGAGTGTGCAGCCTCAACTATTAGAAAAATGTAATGACCATCTTTATCTATGTCAGAATTCAAGATTTTACCATTAAATCTTCCTTTAAGTATGCAGACACCAGCAGCATGCTCTGTACCATGGGACATCCACAGATCATCTCCCCATTGCGATCTCCAAAATGTTTTTTCTTGTTCTGTTGAGTGAGACTCTTGTATAAAACAGAAATCTGAATTGAACTGCTTGCAAAACAAAAAAATAGCCTTACGTTTAACATTGTTTCTTAAACCTCTTGCATTTAAAGAAATAACAGACAGAGACATAATGATAGTAACAAAAATTAAAAGTGACAAATAAGAAAAAGCTTAGACCAAGTAAATGAAGAACAGTTGAATTGGGAACCTGGTCACTTAAGAGAGTCCTATATAAGATGAGAACTGCAACCCCTGAGTAAGGAAATTGTGAACTTGAATAATAATAGGAATACAATAGCCTAAAACAATAAAACCAATGTGGTAAAAATAAATAAATAAATAAATAAATAAACGCTTCACATATGAGCATTGAAAGGGAGCTTAATAGAAATTTTCTTGCTCCATTTAAATAACTAATTATTCAAAAAAAGAATAAAAATAAAAAAAAATAAAAAGAAGCTTATCCAGCTTGCTCATAACATTTTCAGTAAAAATATTGCAGCCAAACTGAAGACCAATAAACTTATAACAAATAAACTGCATCAGTTTAACTCTGATCGTTTTATGAGTCCAACAACAAAAACAAACAAACAAAAAAAGAACGGCAGTGAAACCAAGTTAATCTTAAGATACTTCAGTTTTCACCTCAAAATACCTTGGATCAAATTATAGGGCTGGAAAAATCTCTTTTCCCTCCACGAACGCACGACCTCCTACGAAGAACGCCAGCTTGTTTTCTTTGCGCGCAGCTTCCACAGACGGCCAGAGTCTGTTTCTTCGGGCGCGGTCGTCAGGGGACAGATCCTCAGCCAGCTTTAGGTTGTTACGTTTCAGGTAGGTGGACTTCTTAGCAGCGCGCCAGACAGCATCGCGGTAGATCCTGGATGTAAACTGAATGATGATTCCCCTGGGTTGGTTGTTGTTGGACCTCTTGGGACCGATGCGGTGGACGGTGTCAACGACGTCGGGGGATTTATCTTGCATCTCCGGTATGACTGATCTACAGACTTTGATTACCTCCTGCCGCACGTCCTGCTTGTCCCTCTCGGTCAGACCGTAGAGCTTCAGATTCCAACGCGGTGAATAGCTCTCCAGGTGAGAGATGCGCTTTTCCTGTGCTTCAGCGATTGCTTTATATTTTTCGAGCTGTGCCTCAACACTGACAACTCAGCACAGACAGCATCAAATGACTCCTTAACAGCTGTGATATGTTCAGTGTTCTCTTGGACAGCTTTTTTCATCTCGGAGATGGCTATGGAGTTGTCACTCACCATTTTTTCAAGTGTCTGAACTCGAGTTAATCAACATGGTAAGTGATGAGAGCTGGGAGAGAACCGTAGATGTCTCCGTATCCGCAACTTTTCTTAGCTTACCAGCGGGAGAGGCACATGGAGTGATAGGGAGAGGGGGAAACTCTTCTTCCATCCGTGAATACTGAAGCGGTTCGGAAACTGCCTCCAAATAGTCGTGCATGGAGTCGATGAGAGTATTTTTAGTGTCGGCGGGCATCTCAGTAGCGAGAGAAGACTGAGCAGCTTGGCTAACATTAGCAAGCTTGCTAACGGAGCCGCTGTTAACATGCAACTTCTTAGATTCGGTCTTTCTCTTCTCGGGTTTGCTCATTTTGGTTCACAAATAGATACCAAAATGAGACGTAAAAGATGACTATTGCGTAGGCGTAAATAAAGTCTCTGTTCACTGTGTGTAATATATATTTTTAAAAAGGCCAGGTTCGCAGAGCTCAGCGATACGTGACTGCTCAGAGCGCCATCTTGGGCTCCCCCCCCCCTCGAAGAGTCACGATTACATTGACTATCAAAAGTCGACGCGTTGTTTGAAGCTTTGTAAGATCCCAAAAGACGCAGGAATAAGTAGTAGGATTTAAGAGTGTAATAACGGACTGAAACAGAAGATGGCAGCACTGCATGTACAAGGATGCCAGCTGCCGTTAAACCCCGAAGAAGAAGAAGCAGCTGTGTCCCAGAATTCATAGCGCAGCCCAGCTCAGTTTCCAACAATGGCGGCAGCTAGTTAGGGCCCGAGCACTGACAGTGCGAAGGCCCTATTGTAATTGCTCTGTTTATTATTAGGGCCCGAGCACTGAGAGTGCGAAGGCCCTATTGTATCTGCTCCGTTTCTTATTAGGGCCCGAGCACTGAGAGTGCGAAGGCCCTATTGTATCTGCTCCGTTTCTTATTAGGGCCCGAGCACTGACAGTGCGAAGGCCCTATTGTAATTGCTCTGTTTATTATTATTATTATTATTATTATTAGGGCCCGAGCACTGAGAGTGCGAAGGCCCTATTGTATCTGCTCCGTTTCTTATTATTATTATTATTATTATTATTATTATTATTATTATTATTATTAGGGCCCGAGCACTGACAGTGCGAAGGCCCTATTGTAATTGCTCTGTTTATTATTATTATTATTATTATTATTATTATTTCGGCAAATGAATTGGCCGTTTGAGGGCCTAAACATGCTCGAAAACTCATGAAATTTTGCACACGCGTCAGGTCTCGTGAAAATTTACGTATTTTAATGTTCTCAGACATGGCCAGGGAAAATTAGCTCAGTAGCGCCACCTAGAAAAATGAAAAACGCGAGCCCCCGGTATGGGTATGACCTACATGTTTGAAAGTCGGTACACCTATATAATGTTCAGAGTCGAACAAAAAAGTCTATTATGGCAATGTCCTAAACCCAACAGGAAGTCCGCCATTTTGGATTGAAGGTGACATTTTGGCTCTGATTTTACCATTTCCATGCCTCGAACTTTGACGAACTCCTCCTTGGGGTTTGATTTCATAACCTTCATATTTGGTCAGTGCCAACTACACCCTTATGCCATGTTAAATTGCGGAGCTTTTGAGTTTTCACAATACCATGAGGCCGTGGCGCCATGGCGAATTTCGATGACTCGCCATGAAAATCTTATTGCCTCTCATTCTGTCATAGATTTTCTGACCTTGACCAAAGTGAACACATATGATAAGGCTCCATCCCTGAACATATTTCAACTGCCATATTTTACATCAGGGACAGCGCCACCTAGTGGGAACAGGAAATGTCATGTTTTACACTTTGGGGTACAGTATTGTGATGGGTGACATCTGCAGCCTCAAATTTCTCCAGGAAAGCCTTAAGGAGTTGGTCTTGGGTTACAGTGAAAACTGTGAGTTTTCGCAAAAGGGTGTGACACCAGCGGCATGGCGAACTTTGATGTCACGCCATGAAGAAACAAATTAGTATAACTCAATGAAATCCAGTCTGATCAGTACCAGACTTTACAGGCATGATGTCAGACCCGCCCTGAACAGATTGATGTGCCCATTGTCGGGAATACGGACAGCGCCACCTAGTGGCAACAGGAAATGTCATGGATTTAATTTTGTTGTACTGATTTTCACAGGTTCATCGTGGCCACCTCAAAAGCGGAGAATATCACCGTCAGTCCCTCATGATGCTTCAGTGCAAAAATTGTGACTTTAAACTGAACGGCGCACCCTGGTGGCAACGCGGTCCACCATGAAAGATGAAGTGGCTTTTGAGGGGCTTGGAAAGTTTATAGAGGCTTGAAATTTGGCACACACCTCCAATGTGATGAAGGCTTTGTGGTTATGTGATCATTTTCATTGAATAGCGCGAAATGGCTCCACAGCGCCCCCTACAATATTTCAAAATATCAGCCCCTGCTCTGTGTTTTATGTATGATTCTGAAACCTGGTAAGCTTATAGGAGATATCAAGATGTACAAAAAAGTCTCTTGGAGCAATATCCCAAATCCAACAGGAAGTCAGCCATTTTAAAATTAATGTGCAATTTTGGCAACATTTTCCCCTCTTTTCAGGCACCCTTCTTTGACGAACTCCTCCAAGGGATTTCATCAGATTGGACCGATCTGCAGTTTGTGGAATCTAAAGACCTTTGTGATGTTAAATTGCGAAGCTTTTTACGTCCAGGGAAACGGGGTGGTTATGGCGGCACTTAGAGTTTGAATCACTCGCCAAGAAGCAGTAATCTGCTGTCACTCAAAAACACAATGTCCAATCTCTCCCAAACGTCTCAGGTGTGATGAGACTCGAGCTTGGAAGTGTTTGTTATGCCATTTGTACATAATGGTTAGAGCGCCACCTAGTGGAACAACTAACTAATCATGAATGAATGAGTTGAAATGTTAGCTGGTGGTTAAATGCATGAATTCCATCAATGTGACATCAGATCGGACGTGCTGGTTTTAGGTGTTGGGCGTGGCTCGACGCGCCGGGGGTGCGAGGGCCCTCATAACGCTGCTTGCAGCTTTAATTAGGGCCCGAGCACCGAGAGTGCGAAGGCCCTATTGTATCTGCTCCGTTTCTTCTTATTATTATTATTATTATTATTATTATTATTATTCACCCCAAACAAGGGCCTTTTTGAGGGCCTAAACATGCTCAAAAACTCATGAAATTTTGCACACATGCCAGGTCTGGTGAAAAATTTTGTATTTTAATGGTTTTACATATGAGCACTGGGAAATGGCTCTACAGCGCCACCTATGCCTTGTTAAATGCAGCCCTACGACCACATCGTTTGAGCTACATGTATGAAATTTGGCACACATGTGTATCATGCCAAGACGAACAAAAAAGTCTGTGGGCCCATTGACGCAAACCCAACAGGAAGTCCGCCATTTGGAAGAGAAGGTGACATTTTGGCTCTAATTTTGCCATTTCCATGCCTCGAACTTTTGCGAACTCCTCCTTGGGGTTTCATTTCATAACCTTCAAATTTGGACAGTGTCAACTACACCCTTGTGCCATGTTAAATTGCGGAGCTTTTGAGTTTTCACAATACTATGAGGCCGTGGCGCCATGGCGAATTTCGATGACTCGCCATGAAAATCTTATTGCCTCTCATTCTGTCATACATGTTCCGATCTGGACCAAAGAGCACACATATGATAAGGCTCCACGCCTGAACATATTTCAACTGCCATATTTGACACCAGGGACAGCGCCACCTAGTGGGAACAGGAAATGTCATGTTTTACACTTTGGGGTACAGTATTGTGATGGGTGACATCTGCAGCCTCAAATTTCTCCAGGAAAGCCTTAAGGAGTTGGTCTTGGGTTACAGTGAAAACTGTGACTTTTCGCAAAAGGGTGTGACCCCAGCAGCATGGCGAACTTTGATGTCACGCCATGAAGAAACAAATTAGTATAACTCAATGAAATCCAGTCTGATCAGTACCAGACTTTACAGGCATGATGTCACACCCGCCCTGAACAGATTGATGTGCCCATTGTCGGAAATACGGACAGCGCCACCTAGTGGCAACAGGAAATGTCATGGCTTTAACTTTGTTGTACTGATTTTCACAGGTTGATCGTGGCCACCTCAAAAGCGGTGAATATCACCATCAGTCCCTCGTGATGCTTCAGTGCAAAAATTGTGACTTTAAACTGAACGGCGCACCCTGGTGGCAACGCGGTTCATCATGAAAGATGAAGTGGCTTTTGAGGGGCTTGGAAAGTTTATAGAGGCTTTAAATTTGGCACACACCTCCAAATGGATGAAGGCATTGTTGTTATGTAACCATTTTCCTTGAATAGCGCAAAATGGCTCCACAGCGCCCCCTACAATATTTCAAAACATCAGCCCCTGCTCTGTGTTTCATCTATGAGTCTGACACTTGGTAAGCTTGTGTAAGATATCAAGATGTACAAAAAAGTCTCTTGGAGCAATATCCCAAATCCAACAGGAAGTCAGCCATTTTAAAATTAATGTGTAATTTTGATGACATTTTCCCCCCTTTTCAGGCCTCATACTTTGACGAACTCCTCCAAGGGATTTCATCATATTGAAGCATTCTTCAGTGTGTAGAATCTAAAGACCTTTGTGATGTTAAATTGCGAAGCTTTTTCCGTTCAGGGAAACGGGGTGGTCATGGCGGCACGTAGAGTTCCAATCACTCGCAAAAAGCAGTAATCTGCTGTCACTAAAAAACACAATGTCCAATCTCTCCCAAAGGTCGCAGGTGTGATGAGACTCGAGCTTGGAAATGTTTGTTATGCTATTTGTCAATAATGGTTAGAGCGCCACCTAGTGGCATGACTATAATCCTGGTTGAATAAGATGAAATGTTAGCTGGTGATTAAAAGCATGAAATCCATCAATGTGACATCACATCGGACGTGCCGGTTTGAGGTGTTGGCAGTGGCTCGACGTGCCGGGGGTGCGAGGGCCCTCATAACGCTGCTTGCAGCTTTAATTATTATTATTATTATTATTCAGGCGAAACAAGGGCCTTTTTGAGGGCCTAAACATGCTCAAAAACTCATGAAATTTTGCACACATGCCAGGTCTGGTGAAAAATTTTGTATTTTAATGGTTTTACATATGAGCACTGGGAAATGGCTCTAGAGCGCCACCTATGCCTTGTTAAATGCAGCCCTACGACCACATCGTTTGAGCTACATGTATGAAATTTGGCACACATGTGTATCATGCCAAGACGAACAAAAAAGTCAGTGGGCCCATTGACGCAAACCCAACAGGAAGTCCGCCATTTGGAAGAGAAGGTGACATTTTGGCTCTAATTTTGCCATTTCCATGCCTCGAACTTTTGCGAACTCCTCCTTGGGGTTTCATTTCATAACCTTCATATTTGGTCAGTGTCAACTACACCCTTGTGCCATGTTAAATTGCGGAGCTTTTGAGTTTTCACAATACTATGAGGCCGTGGCGCCATGGCGAATTTTGATGACTCGCCATGAAAATCTTATTGCCTCTCATTTTGTCATACATTTTCTGACCTTGACCAAAGTGAACACATATGATAAGGCTCCACCCCTGAACATATTTCAACTGCCATATTTGACATCAAGGCCAGCGCCACCTAGTGGGAACAGGAAATGTCATGTTTTACACTTTGGGGTACAGTATAGTGATGGGTGACATCTGCAGTCTCAAATTTCTCCAGAAAAGCCTTAAGGAGTTGGTCTTGGGTTACAGTGAAAACTGTGACTTTTCGCAAAAGGGTGTGACCCCAGCAGCATGGCGAACTTTGATGTCACGCCATGAAGAAACAAATTAGTATAACTCAATGAAATCCAGTCTGATCAGTACCAGACTTTACAGGCATGATGACAGACCCGCCTTGAACAGATTGATGTGCCCATTGTCGGGAATACGGACAGCGCCACCTAGTGGCAACAGGAAATGTCATGGCTTTAATTTTGTTGTACTGATTTTCACAGGTTCATCGTGGCCACCTCAAAAGCGGTGAATATCACCATCAGTCCCTTGTGATGCTTCAGTGCAAAAATTGTGACTTTAAACTGAACGGCGCACCCTGGTGGCAACGTGGTTCACCATGAAAGATGAAGTGGCTTTTGAGGGGCTTGGAAAGTTTAAAAAGTCTTGAAATTTGGCGCACACCTCCAATGTGTTTAAGGCTTTGTTGTTATCTGATCATTTTCATTGAATATCCCAAAATGGCTCCACAGCGCCCCCTACAAAATTTCAAAATCACAGCCCCTGCTCTGTGTTTTATGTATGAGTCTGAAACCTGGTAAGCTTATAGGAGATATCAAGATGTACAAAAAAGTCTCTTGGAGCAATATCCCAAATCCAACAGGAAGTCAGCCATTTTAAAATTAATGTGCAATTTTGGCAACATTTTCCCCTCTTTTCAGGCATCGTTCTTTGACGAACTCCTCCAAGGGATTTCATCAGATTGGACCGATCTGCAGTTTGTGGAATCTAAAGACCTTTGTGATGTTAAATTGCGAAGCTTTTTACGTCCAGGGAAACGGGGTGGTTATGGCGGCACGTGGAGTTTCAATCACTCGCCAAAAAGCAGTAATCTGCTGTCACTCAAAAACACAATGTCCAATCTCTCCCAAACGTCTCAGGTGTGATGAGACTCGAGCTTGGAAGTGTTTGTTATGCCATTTGTACATAATGGTTAGAGCGCCACCTAGTGGAACGACTAACTAATCATGAATGAATGAGTTGAAATGTTAGCTGGTGGTTAAATGCATGAATTCCATCAATGTGACATCAGATCGGACGTGCTGGTTTTAGGTGTTGGGCGTGGCTTGACGCGCCGGGGGTGCGAGGGCCCTCATAACGCTGCTTGCAGCTTTAATTATTATTATTTCGGCAAATGAATCGGCCTTTTGAGGACCTAAACATGCTCGAAAACTCATGAAATTTTGCACACGCGTCAGGTCTGGTGAAAATTTACGTATTTTAATGTTCTCAGACATGGCCAGGGAAAATTAGCTCAGTAGCGCCACCTAGAAAAATGAAAAACGCGAGCCCCCGGTATGGGTATCACCTACATGTTTGAAAGTCGGTACACCTATATAACGTTCAGAGTCGAACAAAAAAGTCTATTATGGCAATGTCCTAAACCCAACAGGAAGTCCGCCATTTTGGATTGAATGTGACATTTTGGCTCTGATTTTACCGTTTCCATGCCTCGAACTTTAACGAACTCCTCCTTGGGGTTTGATTTCATAACCTTCATATTTGGTCAGTGCCAACTACACCCTTATGCCATGTTAAATTGCGGAGCTTTTGAGTTTTCACAATACTATGAGGCCGTGGCGCCATGGCGAATTTCGATGACTCGCCATGAAAATCTTATTGCCTCTCATTCTGTCATACATTTTCTGACCTTGACCAAAGTGAACACATATGATAAGGCTCCACCCCTGAACATATTACAACTGCCATATTTAACATCAGGGACAGCGCCACCTAGTGGGAACAGGAAATGTCATGTTTTACACTTTGGGGTACAGTATAGTGATGGGTGACATCTGCAGCCTCAAATTTCTCCAGGAAAGCCTTAAGGAGTTGGTCTTGGGTTACAGTGAAAACTGTGACTTTTCGCAAAAGGGTGTGACCCCAGCGGCATGGCGAACTTTGATGTCACGCCATGAAGAAACAAATTAGTATAACTCAATGAAATCCAGTCTGATCAGTACCAGACTTTACAGGCATGATGTCAGACCCGCCCTGAACAGATTGATGTGCCCATTGTCGGGAATACGGACAGCGCCACCTAGTGGCAACAGGAAATGTCATGGCTTTAATTTTGTTGTACTGATTTTCACAGGTTCATCTTGGCCACCTCAAAAGCGGTGAATATCAACATCAGTCCCTCGTGATGCTTCAGTGCCAAAATTGTGACTTTAAACTGAACGGCGCACCCTGGTGGCAACGCCGTCCACCATGAAAGATGAAGTGGCTTTTGAGGGGCTTGGAAAGTTTATAGAGGCTTTAAATTTAGCACACACCTCCAAATGGATCAAGGCTTTGTTGTCATGTGACCATTTTCCTGGAATAGCGCAAAATGGCTCCACGGCGCCCCCTACAATATTCCAAAATATCAGCCCCTGCTCTGTGTTTTATCTATGAGTCTGAAACTTGGTAAGCTTATAGGAGATATCAAGATCTACAAAAAAGTCTCTTGGAGCAATATCCCAAATCCAACAGGAAGTCAGTCGTTTTAAAATTAATGTGTAATTTTGGCGACATTTTCTCCTCTTTTCAGGCCTCATACTTTCACGAACTCCTCCAAGGGATTTCATCAGATTGAACTATTCTTCAGTGTGTCGAATCCAAAGACCTTTGTGTTGTTAAATTGCGAAGCTTTTTACGTCCAGGGAAACGGGGTGGTTATGGCGGCACGTGGAGTCTCAATCACTCGCCAAAACGCAGTAATCTGCTGTCACTCAAAAAAACAATGTCCAATCTCTCCCAAAGGTCGCAGGCGTGATGAGACTCGAGCTCGGAAATGTTTGTTATGCCATTTGTACATAATGGTTTGAGTGCCACCTAGTGGAACGACTAACTAATCACGAATGAATGAGTTGAAATGTTAGCTGGTGGTTAAATGCATGAATTCCATCAATGTGACATCAGATCAGAGGTGCTGGTTTTAGGTGTTGGGCGTAGCCTGGTTTTAGGTGTTGGGCGTAGCTCGACGCGATGGGGTGCGAGGGCCCTCAAAACGCTGCTTGCAGCTTTAATTATTATTATTATTATTCAGGCGAAACAAGGGCCTTTTTGAGGGCCTAAACATGCTCAAAAACTCATGAAATTTTGCACACATGCCAGGTCTGGTGAAAAATTTTGTATTTTAATGGTTTTACATATGAGCACTGGGAAATGGCTCTAGAGCGCCACCTATGCCTTGTTAAATGCAGCCCTACGACCACATCGTTTGAGCTACATGTATGAAATTTGGCACACATATGTATCATGCCAAGACGAACAAAAAAGTCTGTGGGCCCATTGACGCAAACCCAACAGGAAGTCCGCCATTTGGAAGAGAAGGTGACATTTTGGCTCTAATTTTGCCATTTCCATGCCTCGAACTTTTGCGAACTCCTCCTTGGGGTTTGATTTCATAACCTTCATATTTGTTCAGTGTCAACTACACCCTTGTGCCATGTTAAATTGCGGAGCTTTTGAGTTTTCACAATACTATGAGGCCGTGGCGCCATGGCGAATTTCGATGACTCGCCATGAAAATCTTATTGCCTCTCATTTTGTCATACATTTTCTGACCTTGACCAAAGTGAACACATATGATAAGGCTCCACCCCTGAACATATTTCAACTGCCATATTTGACACCAGGTACAGCGCCACCTAGTGGGAACAGGAAATGTCATGTTTTACACTTTGGGGTACAGTATAGTGATGGGTGACATCTGCAGCCTCAAATTTCTCCAGGAAAGCCTTAAGGAGTTGGTCTTGGGTTACAGTGAAAACTGTGAGTTTTCGCGAAAGGGTGTGACCCCAGCAGCATGGCGAACTTTGATGTCACGCCATGAAGAAACAAATTAGTATAACTCAATGAAATCCAGTCTGATCAGTACCAGACTTTACAGGCATGATGTCAGACCCGCCCTGAACAGATTGATGTGCCCATTGTCGGAAATACGGACAGCGCCACCTAGTGGCAACAGGAAATGTCATGGCTTTAATTTTGTTGTACTGATTTTCACAGGTTCATCGTGGCCACCTCAAAAGCGGTGAATATCAACATCAGTCCCTCGTGATGCTTCAGTGCAAAAATTGTGACTTTAAACTGAACGGCGCACCCTGGTGGTAACGCGGTTCACCATGAAAGATGAAGTGGCTTTTGAGGGGCTTGGAAAGTTTATAGAGGCTTGAAATTTGGCACACACCTCCAAATGGATGAACGCTTTGTTGGCATGTGATCATTTTCATTGAATAGCGCAAAATGGCTCCACAGCGCCCCCTACAATATTTCAAAACATCAGCCCCTGCTCTGTGTTTCATCTATGAGTCTGACACTTGGTAAGCTTGTGTAAGATATCAAGATGTACAAAAAAGTCTCTTGGAGCAATATCCCAAATCCAACAGGAAGTCAGCCATTTTAAAATTAATGTGTAATTTTGATGACATTTTCCCCCCTTTTCAGGCCTCATACTTTGACGAACTCCTCCAAGGGATTTCATCATATTGAAGCATTCTTCAGTGTGTAGAATCTAAAGACCTTTGTGATGTTAAATTGCGAAGCTTTTTCCGTTCAGGGAAACGGGGTGGTCATGGCGGCACGTAGAGTTTCAATCACTCGCAAAAAGCAGTAATCTGCTGTCACTAAAAAACACCATGTCCAATTTCTCCCAAAGGTCGCAGGTGTGATGAGACTCGAGCTTGGAAATGTTTGTTATGCTATTTGTCAATAATAGTTAGAGCACCACCTAGTGGCATGACTATAATCCTGGTTGAATAAGATGAAATGTTAGCTGGTGATTAAAAGCATGAAATCCATCAATGTGACATCACATCGGACGTGCCGGTTTGAGGTGTTGGCAGTGGCTCGACGTGCCGGGGGTGCGAGGGCCCTCATAACGCTGCTTGCAGCTTTAATTATTAGGGCCCGAGCACTGAGAGTGCGAAGGCCCTATTGTATCTGCTCCGTTTCTTATTATTATTATTATTATTATTATTATTCACCCCAAACAAGGGCCTTTTTGAGGGCCTAAACATGCTCAAAAACTCATGAAATTTTGCACACATGCCAGGTCTGGTGAAAAATTTTGTATTTTAATGGTTTTACATATGAGCACTGGGAAATGGCTCTACAGCGCCACCTATGCCTTGTTAAATGCAGCCCTACGACCACATCGTTTGAGCTACATGTATGAAATTTGGCACACATGTGTATCATGCCAAGACGAACAAAAAAGTCTGTGGGCCCATTGACGCAAACCCAACAGGAAGTCCGCCATTTGGAAGAGAAGGTGACATTTTGGCTCTAATTTTGCCATTTCCATGCCTCGAACTTTTGCGAACTCCTCCTTGGGGTTTCATTTCATAACCTTCAAATTTGGACAGTGTCAACTACACCCTTGTGCCATGTTAAATTGCGGAGCTTTTGAGTTTTCACAATACTATGAGGCCGTGGCGCCATGGCGAATTTCGATGACTCGCCATGAAAATCTTATTGCCTCTCATTTTGTCATACATTTTCTGACCTTGACCAAAGTGAACACATATGATAAGGCTCCACCCCTGAACATATTTCAACTGCCATATTTGACACCAGGGACAGCGCCACCTAGTGGGAACAGGAAATGTCATGTTTTACACTTTGGGGTACAGTATAGTGATGGGTGACATCTGCAGCCTCAAATTTCTCCAGGAAAGCCTTAAGGAGTTGGTCTTGGGTTACAGTGAAAACTGTGAGTTTTCGCGAAAGGGTGTGACCCCAGCAGCATGGCGAACTTTGATGTCACGCCATGAAGAAACAAATTAGTATAACTCAATGAAATCCAGTCTGATCAGTACCAGACTTTACAGGCATGATGTCAGACCCGCCCTGAACAGATTGATGTGCCCATTGTCGGAAATACGGACAGCGCCACCTAGTGGCAACAGGAAATGTCATGGCTTTAACTTTGTTGTACTGATTTTCACAGGTTGATCGTGGCCACCTCAAAAGCGGTGAATATCACCATCAGTCCCTCGTGATGCTTCAGTGCAAAAATTGTGACTTTAAACTGAACGGCGCACCCTGGTGGCAACGCGGTTCATCATGAAAGATGAAGTGGCTTTTGAGGGGCTTGGAAAGTTTATAGAGGCTTGAAATTTGGCACACACCTCTAAATGGATGAAGGCATTGTTGTTATGTAACCATTTTCCTTGAATAGCGCAAAATGGCTCCACAGCGCCCCCTACAATATTTCAAAACATCAGCCCCTGCTCTGTGTTTCATCTATGAGTCTGACACTTGGTAAGCTTGTGTAAGATATCAAGATGTACAAAAAAGTCTCTTGGAGCAATATCCCAAATCCAACAGGAAGTCAGCCATTTTAAAATTAATGTGCAATTTTGATGACATTTTCCCCTCTTTTCAGGCCTCATACTTTGACGAACTCCTCCAAGGGATTTCATCATATTGAAGCATTCTTCAGTGTGTGGAATCCAAAGACCTTTGTGTTGTTAAATTGCGAAGCTTTTTACGTCCAGGGAAACGGGGTGGTTATGGCGGCACTTAGAGTTTGAATCACTCGCCAAAAAGCAGTAATCTGCTGTCACTCAAAAACACAATGTCCAATCTCTCCCAAACGTCTCAGGTGTGATGAGACTCGAGCTCGGAAGTGTTTGTTATGCCATTTGTACATAATGGTTAGAGCGCCACCTAGTGGAACGACTAACTAATCATGAATGAATGAGTTGAAATGTTAGCTGGTGGTTAAATGCATGAATTCCATCAATGTGACATCAGATCGGACGTGCTGGTTTTAGGTGTTGGGTGTGGCTCGACGTGCCGGGGGTGCGAGGGCCCTCATAACGCTGCTTGCAGCTTTAATTATTATTATTATTATTATTATTATTTCGGCAAATGAATTGGCCGTTTGAGGGCCTAAACATGCTCGAAAACTCATGAAATTTTGCACACGCGTCCGGTCTGGTGAAAATTTACGTATTTTAATGTTCTCAGACATGGCCAGGGAAAATTAGCTCAGTAGCGCCACCTAGAAAATTGAAAAACGCGAGCCCCCGGTATGGGTATGGCCTACAAGTTTGAAAGTCGGTACACCGTTATAACGTTCAGAGTCGAACAAAAAAGTCTATTATGGCAATGTCTTAAACCCAACAGGAAGTCCGCCATTTTGGATTGAAGGTGACATTTTGGCTCTGATTTTACCGTTTCCATGCCTTGTACTTTAACGAACTCCTCCTTGGGATTTGGTCCTATATACTTCAAATTTGGACAGTGTCAACTACACCCTTGTGCCATGTTAAATTGCGGAGCTTTTGAGTTTTCACAATACTATGAGGCCGTGGCGCCATGGCGAATTTTGATGACTCGCCATGAAAATCTTATTGCCTCTCATTCTGTCATACATGTTCCGATCTGGACCAAAGAGCACACATATGATAAGGCTCCACCCCTGAACATATTTCAACTGCCATATTTAACATCAAGGACAGCGCCACCTAGTGGGAACAGGAAATGTCATGTTTTACACTTTGGGGTACAGTATTGTGATGGGTGACACCTGCAGCCTCAAATTTCTCCAGGAAAGCCTTAAGGAGTTGGTCTTGGGTTACAGTGAAAACTGTGACTTTTCGCAAAAGGGTGTGACCCCAGCAGCATGGCGAACTTTGATGTCACGCCATGAAGAAACAAATTAGTATAACTCAATGAAATCCAGTCTGTTCAGTACCAGACTTTACAGGCATGATGTCAGACCCACCCTGAACAGATTGTTGTGCCCATTGTCGGGAATACGTACAGCGCCACCTAGTGGCAACAGGAAATGTCATGGCTTTAATTTTGTTGTACTGATTTTCACAGGTTCATCGTGGCCACCTCAAAAGCGGTGAATATCAACATCAGTCCCTCGTGATGCTTCAGTGCAAAAATTGTGACTTTAAACTGAACGGCGCACCCTGGTGGCAACGCCGTCCACCATGAAAGATGAAGTGGCTTTTGAGGGTCTTGGAAAGTATATAGAGGCTTTAAATTAAGCACACCCCTCCAAATGGATGAAGGCTTTCTTGTTATGTGATCATTTTCATTGAATATCCCAAAATGGCTCCACAGCGCCCCCTACAAAATTTCAAAACCACAGCCCCAGCTCTGTGTTTTATGTATGAGTCTGAAACCTGGTAAGCTTATAGGAGATATCAAGATGTACAAAAAGGTCTCTTGGAGCAATATCCAAAATCCAAAAGGAAGTCAGCCATTTTAAAATTAATGTGCAATTTTGGCAACATTTTCCCCTCTTTCCAGGCACCGTTCTTTGACGAACTCCTCCAAGGGATTTCATCAGATTGAACCAATCTCCAGTGTGTGGAATCTAAAGACCTTTGTGATGTTAAATTGCGAAGCTTTTTACGTTCAGGGAAACGGGGTTGTCATGGCGGCACGTGGAGTTTCAATCATTCGCCAAAAAGCAGTAATCTGCTGTCACTCAAAATCAAAATGTCCAAACTCTCCCAAAGGTCTCCCAAAGGTAGCAGGCGTGACGAGACTCGAGCTCGGAAATGTTTGTTATGCCATTTGTCAGTAATGGTTAGAGCGCCACCTAGTGGGACGACTATAATGATGATTGAATGAGATGAAATGTTAGCTGGTGGTTAAATGCATGAATTCCATCAATGTGACATCAGATCGGAGGTGCTGGTTGTAGGTGTTGGGCGTGGCTCGACGCGATGGGGTGCGAGGGCCCTCATAACGCTGCTTGCAGCTTTAATTAGGGCCCGAGCACCGAGAGTGCGAAGGCCCTATTGTATCTGCTCCGTTTCTTATTATTAGGGCCCGAGCACTGACTGTGCGAAGGCCCTATTGTATCTGCTCCGTTTCTTATTATTAGGGCCCGAGCACCGAGAGTGCGAAGGCCCTATTGTATCTGCTCCGTTTCTTATTATTATTATTATTATTATTATTATTATTATTATTCACCCCAAACAAGGGCCTTTTTGAGGGCCTAAACATGCTCAAAAACTCATGAAATTTTGCACACATGCCAGGTCTGGTGAAAAATTTTGTATTTTAATGGTTTTACATATGAGCACTGGGAAATGGCTCTACAGCGCCACCTATGCCTTGTTAAATGCAGCCCTACGACCACATCGTTTGAGCTACATGTATGAAATTTGGCACACATGTGTATCATGCCAAGACGAACAAAAAAGTCTGTGGGCCCATTGATGCAAACCCAACAGGAAGTCCGCCATTTGGAAGAGAAGGTGACATTTTGGCTCTAATTTTGCCATTTCCATGCCTCGAACTTTTGCGAACTCCTCCTTGGGATTTGGTTGTATAAGCTTCATCTTTGGTCAGTGTCAACTACACACCTGGGCCATGTTAAATTGCGGAGCTTTTGAGTTTTCACAATACTATGAGGCCGTGGCGCCATGGCGAATTTCGATGACTCGCCATGAAAATCTTATTGCCTCTCATTTTGTCATACATTTTCTGACCTTGACCAAAGTGAACACATATGATAAGGCTCCACCCCTGAACATATTTCAACTGCCATATTTGACACCAGGGACAGCGCCACCTAGTGGGAACAGGAAATGTCATGTTTTACACTTTGGGGTACAGTATAGTGATGGGTGACATCTGCAGCCTCAAATTTCTCCAGGAAAGCCTTAAGGAGTTGGTCTTGGGTTACAGTGAAAACTGTGACTTTTCGCAAAAGGGTGTGACCCCAGCAGCATGGCGAACTTTGATGTCACGCCATGAAGAAACAAATTAGTATAACTCAATGAAATCCAGTCTGATCAGTACCAGACTTTACAGGCATGATGTCAGACCCGCCCTGAACAGATTGATGTGCCCATTGTCAGGAATATGAAGAGCGCCACCTAGTGGGAACAGGAAATGTTATGTCTTACACTTTGTTGTACTGATTTTCACAGGTTCATTGTGGCCACCTCAAAAGCGATGAATATCACCATCAGTCCTTCTTGATGCTGCAGTGCGAAAATTGTGACTTTAAACTGAACGGCGCACCCTGGTGGCAACGCTGTTCACCATGAAAAATGAAGTGGCTTTTGAGGGGCTTGGAAAGTTTAAAAAGTCTTGAAATTTGGCGCACACCTCCAATGTGCATAAGGCTTTGTTGTTATGTGATCATTTTCATTGAATAGCGCAAAATGGCTCCACAGCGCCCCCTACAAAATTTCAAAACATCAGCCCCAGCTCTGTGTTTTATGTATGAGTCTGAAACCTGGTAAGCTTATAGGAGATATCAAGATGTACAAAAAAGTCTCCTGGAGCAATATCCCAAATCCAACAGGAAGTCAGCCATTTTAAAATGAATGTGTAATTTTGGCGACATTTTCCCCTCTTTCCAGGCATTGTTCTTTGACGAACTCCTCCAAGGGATTTCATCATATTGAACCAATCTCCAGTGTGTGGAATCTAAAGACCTTTGTGATGTTAAATTGCGAAGGTTTTTACGTTCAGGGAAACGGGGTGGTCATGGCGGCACGTGGAGTTTCAATCACTCTCCAAAAAGCAGTAATCTGCTGTCACTCAAAAACACAATGTCCAATCTCTCCCAAACGTCTCAGGTGTGATGAGACTCGAGCTCGGAAATGTTTGGTATGCCATTTGTCGGTAATAGTTAGAGCGCCACCTATTGGGACGACTATAATCATGGTTCAATGAGATGAAATGTTAGCTGGTGGTTAAATGCATGAATTCCATCAATGTGACATGAGATCGGACGTGCTGGTTTTAGGTGTTGGGCGTGGCTCGACGCGCCGGGGGTGCGAGGGCCCTCATAACGCTGCTTGCAGCTTTAATTATTATTATTATTCAGGCAAAACAAGGGCCTTTTTGAGGGCCTAAACATGCTCAAAAACTCATGAAATTTTGCACACATGCCAGGTCTGGTGAAAAATTTTGTATTTTAATGGTTTTACATATGAGCACTGGGAAATGGCTCTACAGCGCCACCTATGCCTTGTTAAATGCAGCCCTACGACCACATCGTTTGAGCTACATGTATGAAATTTGGCACACATGTGTATCATGCCAAGACGAACAAAAAAGTCAGTGGGCCCATTGACGCAAACCCAACAGGAAGTCCGCCATTTGGAAGAGAAGGTGACATTTTGGCTCTAATTTTGCCATTTCCATGCCTCGAACTTTTGCGAACTCCTCCTTGGGGTTTCATTTCATAACCTTCATATTTGGTCAGTGTCAACTACACCCTTGTGCCATGTTAAATTGCGGAGCTTTTGAGTTTTCACAATAGTATGAGGCCGTGGCGCCATGGCGAATTATGATGACTCGCCATGAAAATCTTATTGCCTCTCATTTTGTCATACATGTTCCGATCTGGACCAAAGAGCACACATATGATAAGGCTCCACCCCTGAACATATTTCAACTGCCATATTTGACATCAAGGACAGCGCCACCTAGTGGGAACAGGAAATGTCATGTTTTACACTTTGGGGTACAGTATAGTGATGGGTGACATCTGCAGCCTCAAATTTCTCCAGGAAAGCCTTAAGGAGTTGGTCTTGGGTTACAGTGAAAACTGTGACTTTTCGCAAAAGGGTGTGACCCCAGCGGCGTGGCGAACTTTGATGTCACGCCATGAAGAAACAAATTAGTATAACTCAATGAAATCCAGTCTGATCAGTACCAGACTTTACAGGCATGATGTCAGACCCGCCCTGAACAGATTGACGTGCCCATTGTCGGAAATACGGACAGCGCCACCTAGTGGCCACAGGAAATGTCATGGCTTTAATTTTGTTGTACTGATTTTCACAGGTTCATCGTGGCCACCTCAAAAGCGGTGAATGTCTCCATCAGTCCCTCGTGATGCTTCAGTGCAAAAATTGTAACTTTACACTGAACGGCGCACCCTGGTGGCAACGCGGTTCAACATGAAAGATGAAGTGGCTTTTGAGGGGCTTGGAAAGTTTATAGAGGCTTGAAATTTGGCACACACCCCCAAATGGATGAAGGCTTTGTTGTCATGTGATCATTTTCATTGAATAGCTCAAAATTGCTCCACAGCGCCCCCTACAAAATTTCAAAATATCAGCCCCTGCTCTGTGTTTTATCTATGAGTCTGAAACTTGGTAAGCTCATGGAAGATATTAAGATGTACAAAAAAGTCTCTTGGAGCAATTTCCCAAATCCAACAGGAAGTCAGCCATTTTAAAATTCATGTGTAATTTTGGCGACATTTTCCCCTCTTTTCAGGCTTCATACTTTGACGAACTCCTCCAAGGGATTTCATCAGATTGGACCGATCTGAAGTTTGTGGAATCTAAAGACCTTTGTAATGTTAAATTGCGAAGCTTTTTACGTTCAGGGAAACGGGGTGGTCATGGCGGCACTTAGAGTTTCAATCACTCGCCAAAAAGCAGTAATCTGCTGTCACTCAAAAACACAATATCCAATCTCTCCCAAACGTCGCAGGTGTGATGAGACTCGAGCTCGGAAATGTTTGTTATGCCATTTGTCAGTAATAGTTAGAGCGCCACCTAGTGGGACGACTATAATCATGGTTCAATGAGATGAAATGTTAGCTGGTGGTTAAATGCATGAATTCCATCAATGTGACATCACATTGGACGTGCTGGTTTTAGGTGTTGGGCGTGGCTCGACACGCCAGGGTGCGAGGGCCCTCATAACGCTGCTTGCAGCTTTAATTAGGGCCCGAGCACTGAGAGTGCGAAGGCCCTATTGTATCTGCTCCGTTTCTTATTATTATTAGGGCCCGAGCACTGAGAGTGCGAAGGCCCTATTGTATCTGCTCCGTTTCTTATTATTATTATTATTATTATTATTATTATTATTATTATTATTATTATTATTATTATTATTCACCCCAAACAAGGGCCTTTTTGAGGGCCTAAACATGCTCAAAAACTCATGAAATTTTGCACACATGCCAGGTCTGGTGAAAAATTTTGTATTTTAATGGTTTTACTTATGAGCACTGGGAAATGGCTCTAGAGCGCCACCTATGCCTTGTTAAATGCAGCCCTACGACCACATCGTTTGAGCTACATGTATGAAATTTGGCACACATGTGTATCATTCGAAGACGAACAAAAAAGTCTGTGGGCCCATTGACGCAAACCCAACAGGAAGTCCGCCATTTGGAAGAGAAGGTGACATTTTGGCTCTAATTTTGCCATTTCCATGCCTCGAACTTTAACGAACTCCTCCTTGGGATTTGGTCGTATAAGCTTCAAATTTGGACAGTGTCAACTACACCCTTGTGCCATGTTAAATTGCGGAGCTTTTGAGTTTTCACAATACTATGAGGCCGTGGCGCCATGGCGAATTTCGATGACTCACCATGAAAATCTTATTGCCTCTCATTTTGTCATACATTTTCTGACCTTGACCAAAGAGCACACATATGATAAGGCTCCACCCCTGAACATATTTCAACTGCCATATTTGACATCAAGGACAGCGCCACCTAGTGGGAACAGGAAATGTCATGTTTTACACTTTGGGGTACAGTATAGTGATGGGTGACATCTGCAGCCTCAAATTTCTCCAGGAAAGCCTTAAGGAGTTGGTCTTGGGTTACAGTGAAAACTGTGAGTTTTCGCGAAAGGGTGTGACCCCAGCAGCATGGCGAACTTTGATGTCACGCCATGAAGAAAGAAATTAGTATAACTCAATGAAATCCAGTCTGATCAGTACCAGACTTTACAGGCATGATGTCAGACCCGCCCTGAACAGATTGATGTGCCCATTGTCGGAAATACGGACAGCGCCACCTAGTGGCAACAGGAAATGTCATGGCTTTAATTTTGTTGTACTGATTTTCACAGGTTCATCTTGGCCACCTCAAAAGCGGTGAATATCACCATCAGTCCCTCGTGATGCTTCAGTGCAAAAATTGTGAGTTTAAACTGAACGGCGCACCCTGGTGGCAATGCTGTTCAACATGAAAGATGAAGTGGCTTTTGAGGGTCTTGGCAAGTTTATAGAGGCTTGAAATTTGGCACACACCTCCAAATGGATGAAGGCTTTGTTGGCATGTGATCATTTTCATTAAACAGCGCGAAATTGCTCCACAGCGCCCCCTACAAAATTTCAAAACCACAGCCCCTGCTCTGTGTTCTATGTATGATTCTGAAACCTGGTAAGCTTATAGGAGATATCAAGATGTACAAAAAAGTCTCTTGGTGCAATATCCCAAATCCAACAGGAAGTCAGCCATTTTAAAATGAATGTGTAATTTTGGCAACATTTTCCCCTCTTTCCAGGCACCGTTCTTTGACGAACTCCTCCAAGGGATTTCATCATATTGAACCAATCTCCAGTGTGTGGAATCTAAAGACCTTTGTGATGTTAAATTGCGAAGCTTTTTACGTTCAGTGAAACGGGGTGGTTATGGTGGCACTTAGAGTTTGAATCACTCGCCAAAAAGCAGTAATCTGCTGTCACTCAAAAACACAATGTCCAATCTCTCCCAAAGCTCATAGGCGTGATGAGACTCGAGCTCGGAAATGTTTGTTATGCCATTTGTACATAATGGTTAGAGCGCCACCTAGTGGGACGACTATACTCATGGTTGAAGCAAATGAAATGTTAACTGGTGGTTAAATGCATGAATTCCATCAATGTGACATCAGATCGGACGTGCTGGTTTCAGGTGTTGGGCATGGCTCGACACGCCGGGTGTGCGAGGGCCCTCATAACGCTGCTTGCAGCTTTAATTATTATTATTATTCACCCCAAACAAGGGCCTTTTTGAGGGCCTAAACATGCTCAAAAACTCATGAAATTTTGCACACATGCCAGGTCTGGTGAAAAATTTTGTATTTTAATGGTTTTACATATGAGCACTGGGAAATGGCTCTACAGCGCCACCTATGCCTTGTTAAATGCAGCCCTACGACCACATCGTTTGAGCTACATGTATGAAATTTGGCACACATGTGTATCATGCCAAGACGAACAAAAAAGTCTGTGGGCCCATTGACGCAAACCCAACAGGAAGTCCGCCATTTGGAAGAGAAGGTGACATTTTGGCTCTAATTTTGCCATTTCCATGCCTCGAACTTTTTCGAACTCCTCCTTGGGATTTGGGCGTATAAGCTTCAAATTTGGACAGTGTCAACTACACCCTTGTGCCATGTTAAATTGCGGAGCTTTTGAGTTTTCACAATACTATGAGGCCGTGGCGCCATGGCGAATTTCGATGACTCGCCATGAAAATCTTATTGCCTCTCATTTTGTCATACATTTTCTGACCTTGACCAAAGTGAACACATATGATAAGGCTCCACCCCTGAACATATTTCAACTGCCATATTTGACACCAGGGACAGCGCCACCTAGTGGGAACAGGAAATGTCATGTTTTACACTTTGGGGTACAGTATTGTGATGGGTGACATCTGCAGCCTCAAATTTCTCCAGGAAAGCCTTAAGGAGTTGGTCTTGGGTTACAGTGAAAACTGTGACTTTTCACGAAAGGGTGTGACCCCAGCAGCATGGCGAACTTTGATGTCACGCCATGAAGAAACAAATTAGTATAACTCAATGAAATCCAGTCTGATCAGTACCAGACTTTACAGGCATGATGTCAGACCCGCCCTGAACAGATTGATATGCCCATTGTCGGAAATACGGACAGCGCCACCTAGTGCCAACAGGAAATGTCATGGCTTTAACTTTGTTGTACTGATTTTCACAGGTTGATCGTGGCCACCTCAAAAGCGGTGAATATCACCATCAGTCCCTCGTGATGCTTCAGTGCAAAAATTGTGACTTTAAACTGAACGGCGCACCCTGGTGGCAACGCGGTTCATCATGAAAGATGAAGTGGCTTTTGAGGGGCTTGGAAAGTTTATAGAGGCTTGAAATTTGGCACACACCTCCAAATGGATGAAGGCATTGTTGTTATGTAACCATTTTCCTTGAATAGCGCAAAATGGCTCCACAGCGCCCCCTACAATATTTCAAAACATCAGCCCCTGCTCTGTGTTTCATCTATGAGTCTGACACTTGGTAAGCTTGTGTAAGATATCAAGATGTACAAAAAAGTCTCTTGGAGCAATATCCCAAATCCAACAGGAAGTCAGCCATTTTAAAATTAATGTGTAATTTTGATGACATTTTCCCCCCTTTTCAGGCCTCATACTTTGACGAACTCCTCCAAGGGATTTCATCATATTGAAGCATTCTTCAGTGTGTAGAATCTAAAGACCTTTGTGATGTTAAATTGCGAAGCTTTTTCCGTTCAGGGAAACGGGGTGGTCATGGCGGCACGTAGAGTTTCAATCACTCGCAAAAAGCAGTAATCTGTTGTCACTAAAAAACACAATGTCCAATCTCTCCCAAAGGTCGCAGGTGTGATGAGACTCGAGCTTGGAAATGTTTGTTATGCTATTTGTCAATAATGGTTAGAGCGCCACCTAGTGGCATGACTATAATCCTGGTTGAATAAGATGAAATGTTAGCTGGTGATTAAAAGCATGAAATCCATCAATGTGACATCACATCGGACGTGCCGGTTTGAGGTGTTGGCAGTGGCTCGACGTGCCGGGGGTGCGAGGGCCCTCATAACGCTGCTTGCAGCTTTAATTATTAGGGCCCGAGCACTGAGAGTGCGAAGGCCCTATTGTATCTGCTCCGTTTCTTATTATTATTATTATTATTATTATTATTATTATTCACCCCAAACAAGGGCCTTTTTGAGGGCCTAAACATGCTCAAAAACTCATGAAATTTTGCACACATGCCAGGTCTGGTGAAAAATTTTGTATTTTAATGGTTTTACATATGAGCACTGGGAAATGGCTCTACAGCGCCACCTATGCCTTGTTAAATGCAGCCCTACGACCACATCGTTTGAGCTACATGTATGAAATTTGGCACACATGTGTATCATGCCAAGACGAACAAAAAAGTCTGTGGGCCCATTGACGCAAACCCAACAGGAAGTCCGCCATTTGGAAGAGAAGGTGACATTTTGGCTCTAATTTTGCCATTTCCATGCCTCGAACTTTTGCGAACTCCTCCTTGGGGTTCCATTTCATAACCTTCAAATTTGGACAGTGTCAACTACACCCTTGTGCCATGTTAAATTGCGGAGCTTTTGAGTTTTCACAATACTATGAGGCCGTGGCGCCATGGCGAATTTCGATGACTCGCCATGAAAATCTTATTGCCTCTCATTTTGTCATACATTTTCTGACCTTGACCAAAGTGAACACATATGATAAGGCTCCACCCCTGAACATATTTCAACTGCCATATTTGACATCAAGGACAGCGCCACCTAGTGGGAACAGGAAATGTCATGTTTTACACTTTGGGGTACAGTATAGTGATGGGTGACATCTGCAGCCTCAAATTTCTCCAGGAAAGCCTTAAGGAGTTGGTCTTGGGTTACAGTGAAAACTGTGACTTTTCGCAAAAGGGTGTGACCCCAGCAGCATGGCGAACTTTGATGTCACGCCATGAAGAAACAAATTAGTATAACTCCACGAAATCCAGTCTGATTAGTACCAGACTTTACAGGCATGATATCAGACCCGCCCTGAACAGATTGATGTGCCCATTGTCAGGAATATGAAGAGCGCCACCTAGTGGGAACAGGAAATGTCATGTCTTACACTTTGTTGTACTGATTTTCACAGGTTCATTGTGGATACCTCAAAAGCGGTGAATGTCACCGTCAGTCCTTCATGATGCTGCAGTGTGAAAATTGTGACTTTATACTGAACGGTGCACCCTGGTGGCAACGCTGTTCACCATGAAAAATGAAGTGGTTTTTGAGGGGCTTGGAAAGTTTATAGAGGCTTGAAATTTGGCCCACACCT
The DNA here is from genome assembly GCF_965226115.1 of Aulonocara stuartgranti. Classification (NCBI taxonomy): domain Eukaryota; kingdom Metazoa; phylum Chordata; class Actinopteri; order Cichliformes; family Cichlidae; genus Aulonocara; species Aulonocara stuartgranti. Next base: position 39,368,232 of record NC_138951.1, on the reverse strand, counting down.
CCAATGTGGTTACGGCTTTGTTGTTATGTGATCATTTTCATTGAATATCCCAAAATGGCTCCACAGCGCCCCCTACAAAATTTCAAAACCACAGCCCCAGCTCTGTGTTTTATGTATGAGTCTGAAACCTGGTAAGCTTATAGGAGATATCAAGATGTACAAAAAAGTCTCTTGGAGCAATATCCCAAATCCAACAGGAAGTCAGCCATTTTAAAATTAATGTGCAATTTTGGCAACATTTTCCAATCTTTTCAGGCACCGTACTTTGACGAACTCCTCCAAGGGATTTCATCATATTGAACCAATCTCCAGTGTGTGGAATCTAAAGACCTTTGTGATGTTAAATTGCGAAGCTTTTTACGTTCAGGGAAACGGGGTTGTCATGGCGGCACGTGGAGTTTCAATCACTCGCCAAAAAGCAGTAATCTGCTGTCACTCAAAATCAAAATGTCCAAACTCTCCCAAAGGTCGCAGGCGTGATGAGACTCGAGCTAGGAAATGTTTGTTATGCCATTTGTCAGTAATGGTTAGAGCGCCACCTAGTGGGACGACTATAATGATGATTGAATGAGATGAAATGTTAGCTGGTGGTTAAATGCATGAATTCCATCAATGTGACATCAGATCGGAGGTGCTGGTTGTAGGTGTTGGGCGTGGCTCGACGCGATGGGGTGCGAGGGCCCTCATAACGCTGCTTGCAGCTTTAATTATTATTATTATTCAGGCGAAACAAGGGCCTTTTTGAGGGCCTAAACATGCTCAAAAACTCATGAAATTTTGCACACATGCCAGGTCTGGTGAAAAATTTTGTATTTTAATGGTTTTACATATGAGCACTGGGAAATGGCTCTACAGCGCCACCTATGCCTTGTTAAATGCAGCCCTACGACCACATCGTTTGAGCTACATGTATGAAATTTGGCACACATGTGTATCATGCCAAGACGAACAAAAAAGTCAGTGGGCCCATTGACGCAAACCCAACAGGAAGTCCGCCATTTGGAAGAGAAGGTGACATTTTGGCTCTAATTTGGCCATTTCCATGCCTCGAACTTTTGCGAACTCCTCCTTGGGGTTTCATTTCATAACCTTCATATTTGGTCAGTGTCAACTACACCCTTGTGCCATGTTAAATTGCGGAGCTTTTGAGTTTTCACAATACTATGAGGCCGTGGCGCCATGGCGAATTTCGATGACTCGCCATGAAAATCTTATTGCCTCTCATTTTGTCATACATTTTCTGACCTTGACCAAAGTGAACACATATGATAAGGCTCCAGCCCTGAACATATTTCAACTGCCATATTTGACACCAGGGACAGCGCCACCTAGTGGGAACAGGAAATGTCATGTTTCACACTTTGGGGTACAGTATTGTGATGGGTGACATCTGCAGCCTCAAATTTCTCCAGGAAAGCCTTAAGGAGTTGGTCTTGGGTTACAGTGAAAACTGTGACTTTTCACGAAAGGGTGTGACCCCAGCAGCATGGCGAACTTTGATGTCACGCCATGAAGAAACAAATTAGTATAACTCAATGAAATCCAGTCTGATCAGTACCAGACTTTACAGGCATGATGTCAGACCCGCCCTGAACAAATTGATATGCCCATTGTCGGAAATACGGACAGCGCCACCTAGTGGCAACAGGAAATGTCATGGCTTTAACTTTGTTGTACTGATTTTCACAGGTTGATCGTGGCCACCTCAAAAGCGGTGAATATCACCATCAGTCCCTCGTGATGCTTCAGTGCAAAAATTGTGACTTTAAACTGAACGGCGCACCCTGGTGGCAACGCAGTTCATCATGAAAGATGAAGTGGCTTTTGAGGGGCTTGGAAAGTTTATAGAGGCTTGAAATTTGGCACACACCTCCAAATGGATGAAAGCATTGTTGTTATGTAACCATTTTCCTTGAATAGCGCAAAATGGCTCCACAGCGCCCCCTACAATATTTCAAAACATCAGCCCCTGCTCTGTGTTTCATCTATGAGTCTGAAACCTGGTAAGCTTGTGTAAGATATCAAGATGTACAAAAAAGTCTCTTGGAGCAATATCCCAAATCCAACAGGAAGTCAGCCATTTTAAAATTAATGTGTAATTTTGATGACATTTTCCCCTCTTTTCAGGCTTCATACTTTGACGAACTCCTCCAAGGGATTTCATCATATTGAAGCATTCTTCAGTGTGTAGAATCTAAAGACCTTTGTGATGTTAAATTGCGAAGCTTTTTCCGTTCAGGGAAACGGGGTGGTCATGGCGGCACGTAGAGTTTCAATCACTCGCAAAAAGCAGTAATCTGCTGTCACTAAAAAACACAATGTCCAATCTCTCCCAAAGGTCGCAGGTGTGATGAGACTCGAGCTTGGAAATGTTTGTTATGCTATTTGTCAATAATGGTTAGAGCGCCACCTAGTGGCATGACTATAATCCTGGTTGAATAAGATGAAATGTTAGCTGGTGATTAAAAGCATGAAATCCATCAATGTGACATCACATCGGACGTGCCGGTTTGAGGTGTTGGCAGTGGCTCGACGTGCCGGGGGTGCGAGGGCCCTCATAACGCTGCTTGCAGCTTTAATTATTAGGGCCCGAGCACCGAGAGTGCGAAGGCCCTATTGTATCTGCTCCGTTTCTTATTATTATTATTATTATTATTATTATTATTATTATTATTATTATTATTATTATTATTCACCCCAAACAAGGGCCTTTTTGAGGGCCTAAACATGCTCAAAAACTCATGAAATTTTGCACACATGCCAGGTCTGGTGAAAAATTTTGTATTTTAATGGTTTTACATATGAGCACTGGGAAATGGCTCTACAGCGCCACCTATGCCTTGTTAAATGCAGCCCTACGACCACATCGTTTCAGCTACATGTATGAAATTTGGCACACATGTGTATCATGCCGAGTCGAACAAAAAAGTCTGTGGGCCCATTGATGCAAACCCAACAGGAAGTCCGCCATTTGGAAGAGAAGGTGACATTTTGGCTCTAATTTTGCCATTTCCATGCCTCGAACTTTTGCGAACTCCTCCTTGGGATTTGGTTGTATAAGCTTCATCTTTGGTCAGTGTCAACTACACACCTGGGCCATGTTAAATTGCGGAGCTTTTGAGTTTTCACAATACTATGAGGCCGTGGCGCCATGGCGAATTTCGATGACTCGCCATGAAAATCTTATTGCCTCTCATTTTGTCATACATTTTCTGACCTTGACCAAAGTGAAGACATATGATAAGGCTCCACCCCTGAACATATTTCAACTGCCATATTTGACACCAGGGACAGCGCCACCTAGTGGGAACAGGAAATGTCATGTTTTACACTTTGGGGTACAGTATAGTGATGGGTGACACCTGCAGCCTCAAATTTCTCCAGGAAAGCCTTAAGGAGTTGGTCTTGGGTTACAGTGAAAACTGTGACTTTTCGCAAAAGGGTGTGACCCCAGCAGCATGGCGAACTTTGATGTCACGCCATGAAGAAACAAATTAGTATAACTCAATGAAATCCAGTCTGATCAGTACCAAACTTTACAGGCATGATGTCAGACCCGCCCTGAACAGATTGACGTGCCCATTGTCGGAAATACGGACAGCGCCACCTAGTGGCCACAGGAAATGTCATGGCTTTAATTTTGTTGTACTGATTTTCACAGGTTCATCGTGGCCACCTCAAAAGCGGTGAATATCACCATCAGTCCCTCGTGATGCTTCAGTGCAAAAATTGTGACTTTACACTGAACGGCGCACCCTGGTGGCAACGCGGTTCAACATGAAAGATGAAGTGGCTTTTGAGGGGCTTGGAAAGTTTATAGAGGCTTGAAATTTGGCACACACCCCCAAATGGATGAAGGCTTTGTTGGCATGTGATCATTTTCATTGAATAGCGCGAAATTGCTCCACAGCGCCCCCTACAAAATTTCAAAACCACAGCCCCTGCTCTGTGTTTTATGTATGAGTCTGAAACTTGGTATGCTTATGGAAGATCTTAAGATGTACAAAAAAGTCTCTTGGAGCAATATCCCAAATCCAACAGGAAGTCAGCCATTTTAAAATTCATGTGTAATTTTGGCGACATTTTCCCCTCTTTTCAGGCTTCATACTTTGACGAACTCCTCCAAGGGATTTCATCAGATTGGACCGATCTGAAGTTTGTGGAATCTAAAGACCTTTGTGATGTTAAATTGCGAAGCTTTTTACGTTCAGGGAAACGGGGTGGTCATGGCGGCACTTAGAGTTTCAATCACTCGCCAAAAAGCAGTAATCTGCTGTCACTCAAAAACACAATGTCCAATCTCTCCCAAACGTCGCAGGTGTGATGAGACTCGAGCTCGGAAATGTTTGTTATGCCATTTGTCAGTAATAGTTAGAGCGCCACCTAGTGGGACGACTAACTAATCATGAATGAATGAGTTGAAATGTTAGCTGGTGGTTAAATGCATGAATTCCATCAATGTGACATCAGATCGGACGTGCTGGTTTTAGGTGTTGGGCGTGGCTCGACGTGCCGGGGGTGCGAGGGCCCTCATAACGCTGCTTGCAGCTTTAATTATTATTATTATTATTATTATTATTATTATTATTCAGGCGAAACAAGGGCCTTTTTGAGGGCCTAAACATGCTCAAAAACTCATGAAATTTTGCACACATGCCAGGTCTGGTGAAAAATTTTGTATTTTAATGGTTTTACATATGAGCACTGGGAAATGGCTCTACAGCGCCACCTATGCCTTGTTAAATGCAGCCCTACGACCACATCGTTTGAGCTACATGTATGAAATTTGGCACACATGTGTATCATGCCAAGACGAACAAAAAAGTCTGTGGGCCCATTGACGCAAACCCAAGAGGAAGTCCACCATTTGGAAGAGAAGGTGACATTTTGGCTCTAATTTTGCCATTTCCATGCCTCGAACTTTTGCGAACTCCTCCTTGGGGTTTCATTTCATAACCTTCAAATTTGGACAGTGTCAACTACACCCTTGTGCCATGTTAAATTGCGGAGCTTTTGAGTTTTCACAATACTATGAGGCCGTGGCGCCATGGCGAATTTCGATGACTCGCCATGAAAATCTTATTGCCTCTCATTTTGTCATACATTTTCTGACCTTGACCAAAGTGAACACATATGATAAGGCTCCACCCCTGAACATATTTCAACTGCCATATTTGACCTCAAGGACAGCGCCACCTAGTGGGAACAGGAAATGTCATGTTTTACACTTTGGGGTACAGTATAGTGATGGGTGACATCTGCAGCCTCAAATTTCTCAAGAAAAGCCTTAAGGAGTTGGTCTTGGGTTACAGTGAAAACTGTGAGTTTTCGCGAAAGGGTGTGACCCCAGCAGCATGGCGAACTTTGATGTCACGCCATGAAGAAACAAATTAGTATAACTCAATGAAATCCAGTCTGATCAGTACCAGACTTTACAGGCATGATGTCAGACCCGCCCTGAACAGATTGATGTGCCCATTGTCGGAAATACGGACAGCGCCACCTAGTGGCAACAGGAAATGTCATGGCTTTAATTTTGTTGTACTGATTTTCACAGGTTGATCGTGGCCACCTCAAAAGCGGTGAATATCACCATCAGTCCCTCGTGATGCTTCAGTGCAAAAATTGTGACTTTAAACTGAACGGCGCACCCTGGTGGCAACGCGGTTCATCATGAAAGATGAAGTGGCTTTTGAGGGGCTTGGAAAGTTTATAGAGGCTTGAAATTTGGCACACACCTCCAAATGGATGAAGGCATTGTTGTTATGTAACCATTTTCCTTGAATAGCGCAAAATGGCTCCACAGCGCCCCCTACAATATTTCAAAACATCAGCCCCTGCTCTGTGTTTCATCTATGAGTCTGACACTTGGTAAGCTTGTGTAAGATATCAAGATGTACAAAAAAGTCTCTTGGAGCAATATCCCAAATCCAACAGGAAGTCAGCCATTTTAAAATTAATGTGTAATTTTGATGACATTTTCCCCCCTTTTCAGGCCTCATACTTTGACGAACTCCTCCAAGGGATTTCATCATATTGAAGCATTCTTCAGTGTGTAGAATCTAAAGACCTTTGTGATGTTAAATTGCGAAGCTTTTTCCGTTCAGGGAAACGGGGTGGTCATGGCGGCACGTAGAGTTTCAATCACTCGCAAAAAGCAGTAATCTGCTGTCACTAAAAAACACAATGTCCAATCTCTCCCAAAGGTCGCAGGTGTGATGAGACTCGAGCTTGGAAATGTTTGTTATGCTATTTGTCAATAATGGTTAGAGCGCCACCTAGTGGAACGACTAACTAATCATAAATGAATGAGTTGAAATGTTAGCTGGTGGTTAAATGCATGAATTCCATCAATGTGACATCAGATCGGAGGTGCTGGTTTTAGGTGTTGGGCGTGGCTCGACGCGCCGGGGGTGCGAGGGCCCTCATAACGCTGCTTGCAGCTTTAATTAGGGCCCGAGCACCGAGAGTGCGAAGGCCCTATTGTATCTGCTCCGTTTCTTATTATTATTATTATTATTATTATTATTAGGGCCCGAGCACTGAGAGTGCGAAGGCCCTATTGTATCTGCTCCGTTTCTTATTATTATTATTATTATTATTATTATTATTATTCACCCCAAACAAGGGCCTTTTTGAGGGCCTAAACATGCTCAAAAACTCATGAAATTTTGCACACATGCCAGGTCTGGTGAAAAATTTTGTATTTTAATGGTTTTACTTATGAGCACTGGGAAATGGCTCTAGAGCGCCACCTATGCCTTGTTAAATGCAGCCCTACGACCACATGGTTTGAGCTACATGTATGAAATTTGGCACACATGTGTATCATTCCAAGACGAACAAAAAAGTCTGTGGGCCCATTGACGCAAACCCAACAGGAAGTCCGCCATTTGGAAGAGAAGGTGACATTTTGGCTCTAATTTTGCCATTTCCATGCCTCGAACTTTAACGAACTCCTCCTTGGGATTTGGTCCTATAAACTTCAAATTTGGACAGTGTCAACTACACCCTTGTGCCATGTTAAATTGCGGAGCTTTTGAGTTTTCACAATACTATGAGGCCGTGGCGCCATGGCGAATTTCGATGACTCGCCATGAAAATCTTATTGTCTCTCATTCTGTCATACATGTTCCGATCTGGACCAAAGAGCACACATATGATAAGGCTCCACCCCTGAACATATTTCAACTGCCATATTTGACATCAAGGACAGCGCCACCTAGTGGGAACAGGAAATGTCATGTTTTACACTTTGGGGTACAGTATAGTGATGGGTGACATCTGCAGCCTCAGATTTCTCCAGGAAAGCCTTAAGGAGTTGGTCTTGGGTTACAGTGAAAACTGTGAGTTTTCGCAAAAGGGTGTGACCCCAGCAGCATGGCGAACTTTGATGTCACGCCATGAAGAAACAAATTAGTATAACTCAATGAAATCCAGTCTGATCAGTACCAGACTTTACAGGCATGATGTCAGACCCGCCCTGAACAGATTGATGTGCCCATTGTCGGAAATACGGACAGCGCCACCTAGTGGCCACAGGAAATGTCATGGCTTTAATTTTGTTGTACTGATTTTCACAGGTTCATCGTGGCCACCTCAAAAGCGGTGAATATCAACATCAGTCCCTCGTGATGCTTCAGTGCAAAAATTGTGACTTTAAACTGAACGGCGCACCCTGGTGGCAACGCTGTTCACCATGAAAGATGAAGTGGCTTTTGAGGGGCTTGGAAAGTTTATAGAGGCTTGAAATTTGGCACACACCTCCAAATGGATGTAGGCTTTGTTGTCATGTGATCATTTTCATTGAATAGCGCGAAATTGCTCCACAGCGCCCCCTACAATATTTCAAAACATCAGCCCCAGCTCTGTGTTTTATGTATGAGTCTGAAACCTGGTAAGCTTATAGGAGATATCAAGATGTACAAAAAAGTCTCTTGGAGCAATATCCCAAATCCAACAGGAAGTCAGCCATTTTAAAATTAATGTGTAATTTTGGCGACATTTTCCCCTCTTTTCAGGCTTCATACTTTGACGAACTCCTCCAAGGGATTTCATCATATTGAACCATTCTCCAGTGTGTGGAATCTAAAGACCTTTGTGATGTTAAATTGCGAAGCTTTTTACGTTCAAGGAAACGGGGTGGTCATGGCGGCACGTGGAGTTTCAATCACTCGCCAAAAAGCAGTAATCTGCTGTCACTCAAAGACACAAAGTCCAATCTCTCCCAAAGGTCGCAGGCGTGATGAGACTCGAGCTCGGAAATGTTTGTTATGCCCTTTGTCTATAATGGTTAGAGCGCCACCTAGTGGAACGACTAACTAATCATGAATGAATGAGTTGAAATGTTAGCTGGTGGTTAAATGCATGAATTCCATCAATGTGACATCAGATCGGACGTGCTGGTTTCAGGTGTTGGGCATGGCTCGACACGCCGGGGGTGCGAGGGCCCTCATAACGCTGCTTGCAGCTTTAATTATTATTATTATTAGGGCCCGAGCACTGATAGTGCGAAGGCCCTATTGTAATTGCTCTGTTTATTATTATTATTATTATTATTATTATTATTATTATTATTATTATTATTATTATTATTCCGGCAAATGAATTGGCCGTTTGAGGGCCTAAACATGCTCGAAAACTCATGAAATTTTGCACACGCGTCAGGTCTGGTGAAAATTTACGTATTTTAATGTTCTCAGACATGGCCAGGGAAAATTAGCTCAGTAGCGCCACCTAGAAAAATGAAAAACGGGAGCCCCCGGTATGGGTATGACCTACATGTTTGAAAGTCGGTACACCTATATAACGTTCAGAGTCGAACAAAAAAGTCTATTATGGCAATGTCCTAAACCCAACAGGAAGTCCGCCATTTTGGATTGAAGGTGACATTTTGGCTCTGATTTTACCATTTCCATGCCTCGAACTTTAACGAACTCCTCCTTGGGGTTTGATTTCATAACCTTCATATTTGGTCAGTGCCAACTACACCCTTGTGCCATGTTAAATTGCGGAGCTTTTGAGTTTTCACAATACTATGAGGCCGTGGCGCCATGGCGAATTTCGATGACTCGCCATGAAAATCTTATTGCCTCTCATTTTGTCATACATTTTCTGACCTTGACCAAAGTGAACACATATGATAAGGCTCCACCCCTGAACATATTTCAACTGCCATATTTGACATCAGCGACAGCGCCACCTAGTGGGAACAGGAAATGTCATGTTTTACACTTTGGGGTACAGTATTGTGATGGGTGACATCTGCAGCCTCAAATTTCTCCAGGAAAGCCTTAAGGAGTTGGTCTTGGGGTACAGTGAAAACTGTGACTTTTCACGAAAGGGTGTGACCTCAGCAGCATGGCGAACTTTGATATCTTGCCATGAAGAAACAAATTAGTATAACTCAATGAAATCCAGGCTGATCAGTACCAGACTTTACAGGCATGATGTCAGACCCGCCCTGAACAGATTGATGTGCCCATTGTCGGAAATACGGACAGCGCCACCTAGTAGCAACAGGAAATGTCATGGCTTTAACTTTGTTGTACTGATTTTCACAGGTTGATCGTGGCCACCTCAAAAGCGGTGAATATCACCATCAGTCCCTCGTGATGCTTCAGTGCAAAAATTGTGACTTTAAACTGAACGGCGCACCCTGGTGGCAACGCGGTTCATCATGAAAGATGAAGTGGCTTTTGAGGGGCTTGGCAAGTTTATAGAGGCTTGAAATTTGGCACACACCTCCAAATGGATGAAGGCATCGTTGTTATGTAAACATTTTCCTTGAATAGCGCAAAATGGCTCCACAGCGCCCCCTACAATATTTCAAAACATCAGCCCCTGCTCTGTGTTTCATCTATGAGTCTGACACTTGGTAAGCTTGTGGAAGATATCAAGATGTACAAAAAAGTCTCTTGGAGCAATATCCCAAATCCAACAGGAAGTCAGCCATTTTAAAATTAATGTGTAATTTTGATGACATTTTCCCCCCTTTTTAGGCCTCATACTTTGACGAACTCCTCCAAGGGATTTCATCATATTGAAGCATTCTTCAGTGTGTAGAATCTAAAGACCTTTGTGATGTTAAATTGCGAAGCTTTTTCCGTTCAGGGAAACGGGGTGGTCATGGCGGCACATAGAGTTTCAATCACTCGCAAAAAGCAGTAATCTGCTGTCACTAAAAAACACAATGTCCAATCTCTCCCAAAGGTCGCAGGTGTGATGAGACTCGAGCTTGGAAATGTTTGTTATGCTATTTGTCAATAATGGTTAGAGCGCCACCTAGTGGCATGACTATAATCCTGGTTGAATAAGATGAAATGTTAGCTGGTGATTAAAAGCATGAAATCCATCAATGTGACATCACATCGGACGTGCCGGTTTGAGGTGTTGGCAGTGGCTCGACGTGCCGGGGGTGCGAGGGCCCTCATAACGCTGCTTGCAGCTTTAATTATTATTATTATTATTATTATTCACCCCAAACAAGGGCCTTTTTGAGGGCCTAAACATGCTCAAAAACTCATGAAATTTTGCACACATGCCAGGTCTGGTGAAAAATTTTGTATTTTAATGGTTTTACATATGAGCACTGGGAAATGGCTCTACAGCGCCACCTATGCCTTGTTAAATGCAGCCCTACGACCACATCGTTTGAGCTACATGTATGAAATTTGGCACACATGTGTATCATGCCAAGACGAACAAAAAAGTCTGTGGGCCCATTGACGCAAACCCAACAGGAAGTCCGCCATTTGGAAGAGAAGGTGACATTTTGGCTCTAATTTTGCCATTTCCATGCCTCGAACTTTTGCGAACTCCTCCTTGGGGTTTCATTTCATAACCTTCAAATTTGGACAGTGTCAACTACACCCTTGTGCCATGTTAAATTGCGGAGCTTTTGAGTTTTCACAATACTATGAGGCCGTGGCGCCATGGCGAATTTCGATGACTCGCCATGAAAATCTTATTGCCTCTCATTTTGTCATACATTTTCTGACCTTGACCAAAGTGAACACATATGATAAGGCTCCACCCCTGAACATATTTCAACTGCCATATTTGACACCAGGGACAGCGCCACCTAGTGGGAACAGGAAATGTCATGTTTTACACTTTGGGGTACAGTATAGTGATGGGTGACACCTGCAGCCTCAAATTTCTCCAGGAAAGCCTTAAGGAGTTGGTCTTGGGTTACAGTGAAAACTGTGACTTTTCGCAAAAGGGTGTGACCCCAGCAGCATGGCGAACTTTGATGTCACGCCATGAAGAAACAAATTAGTATAACTCAATGAAATCCAGTCTGATCAGTACCAGACTTTACAGGCATGATGTCAGACCCGCCCTGAACAGATTGACGTGCCCATTGTCGGAAATACGGACAGCGCCACCTAGTGGCCACAGGAAATGTCATGGCTTTAATTTTGTTGTACTGATTTTCCCAGGTTCATCGTGGCCACCTCAAAAGCGGTGAATATCACCATCAGTCCCTCGTGATGCTTCAGTGCAAAAATTGTGACTTTACACTGAACGGCGCACCCTGGTGGCAACGCGGTTCAACATGAAAGATGAAGTGGCTTTTGAGGGGCTTGGAAAGTTTATAGAGGCTTTAAATTTGGCACACACCCCCAAATGGATGAAGGCTTTGTTGTCATGTGATCATTTTCATTGAATAGCGCGAAATTGCTCCACAGCGCCCCCTACAAAGTTTCAAAATATCAGCCCCTGCTCTGTGTTTTATCTATGAGTCTGAAACTTGGTAAGCTCATGGAAGATATTAAGATGTACAAAAAAGTCTCTTGGAGCAATATCCCAAATCCAACAGGAAGTCAGCCATTTTAAAATTAATGTGTAATTTTGGCGACATTTTCCCCTCTTTTCAGGCTTCATACTTTGACGAACTCCTCCAAGGGATTTCATCAGATTGGACCGATCTGAAGTTTGTGGAATCTAAAGACCTTTGTGATGTTAAATTGCGAAGCTTTTTACGTTCAGGGAAACGGGGTGGTCATGGCGGCACTTAGAGTTTCAATCACTCGCCAAAAAGCAGTAATCTGCTGTCACTCAAAAACACAATATCCAATCTCTCCCAAACGTCGCAGGTGTGATGAGACTCGAGCTCGGAAATGTTTGTTATGCCATTTGTCAGTAATAGTTAGAGCGCCACCTAGTGGGACGACTATAATCATGGTTCAATGAGATGAAATGTTAGCTGGTGGTTAAATGCATGATTTCCATCAATGTGACATCACATTGGACGTGCTGGTTTTAGGTGTTGGGCGTGGCTCGACACGCCAGGGTGCGAGGGCCCTCATAACGCTGCTTGCAGCTTTAATTAGGGCCCGAGCACTGAGAGTGCGAAGGCCCTATTGTATCTGCTCCGTTTCTTATTAGGGCCCGAGCACCGAGAGTGCGAAGGCCCTATTGTATCTGCTCCGTTTCTTATTATTATTATTATTATTATTATTATTATTATTATTATTATTATTATTATTCAGGCGAAACAAGGGCCTTTTTGAGGGCCTAAACATGCTCAAAAACTCATGAAATTTTGCACACATGCCAGGTCTGGTGAAAAATTTTGTATTTTAATGGTTTTACATATGAGCACTGGGAAATGGCTCTAGAGCGCCACCTATGCCTTGTTAAATGCAGCCCTACGACCACATCGTTTGAACTACATGTATGAAATTTGGCACACATGTGTATCATGCCAAGACGAACAAAAAAGTCAGTGGGCCCATTGACGCAAACCCAACAGGAAGTCCGCCATTTGGAAGAGAAGGTGACATTTTGGCTCTAATTTTGCCATTTCCATGCCTCGAACTTTTGCGAACTCCTCCTTGGGGTTTGATTTCATAACCTTCATATTTGGTCAGTGTCAACTACACCCTTGTGCCATGTTAAATTGCGGAGCTTTTGAGTTTTCACAATACGGTGAGGCCGTGGCGCCATGGCGAATTTCGATGACTCGCCATGAAAATCTTATTGCCTCTCATTTTGTCATACATTTTCTGACCTTGACCAAAGTGAACACATATGATAAGGCTCCACCCCTGAACATATTTCAACTGCCATATTTGACACCAGGGACAGCGCCACCTAGTGGGAACAGGAAATGTCATGTTTTACACTTTGGGGTACAGTATTGTGATGGGTGACATCTGCAGCCTCAAATTTCTCCAGGAAAGCCTTAAGGAGTTGGTCTTGGGTTACAGTGAAAACTGTGACTTTTCACGAAAGGGTGTGACCCCAGCAGCATGGCGAACTTTGATGTCACGCCATGAAGAAACAAATTAGTATAACTCAATGAAATCCAGTCTGATCAGTACCAGACTTTACAGGCATGATGTCAGACCCGCCCTGAACAAATTGATATGCCCATTGTCGGAAATACGGACAGCGCCACCTAGTGGCAACAGGAAATGTCATGGCTTTAACTTTGTTGTACTGATTTTCACAGGTTGATCGTGGCCACCTCAAAAGCGGTGAATATCACCATCAGTCCCTCGTGATGCTTCAGTGCAAAAATTGTGACTTTAAACTGAACGGCGCACCCTGGTGGCAACGCAGTTCATCATGAAAGATGAAGTGGCTTTTGAGGGGCTTGGAAAGTTTATAGAGGCTTGAAATTTGGCACACACCTCCAAATGGATGAAAGCATTGTTGTTATGTAACCATTTTCCTTGAATAGCGCAAAATGGCTCCACAGCGCCCCCTTCAATATTTCAAAACATCAGCCCCTGCTCTGTGTTTCATCTATGAGTCTGACACTTGGTAAGCTTGTGTAAGATATCAAGATGTACAAAAAAGTCTCTTGGAGCAATATCCCAAATCCAACAGGAAGTCAGCCATTTTAAAATTAATGTGTAATTTTGATGACATTTTCCCCTCTTTTCAGGCTTCATACTTTGACGAACTCCTCCAAGGGATTTCATCATATTGAAGCATTCTTCAGTGTGTAGAATCTAAAGACCTTTGTGATGTTAAATTGCGAAGCTTTTTCCGTTCAGGGAAACGGGGTGGTCATGGCGGCACGTAGAGTTTCAATCACTCGCAAAAAGCAGTAATCTGCTGTCACTAAAAAACACAATGTCCAATCTCTCCCAAAGGTCGCAGGTGTGATGAGACTCGAGCTTGGAAATGTTTGTTATGCTATTTGTAAATAATGGTTAGAGCGCCACCTAGTGGCATGACTATAATCCTGGTTGAATAAGATGAAATGTTAGCTGGTGATTAAAAGCATGAAATCCATCAATGTGACATCACATCGGACGTGCCGGTTTGAGGTGTTGGCAGTGGCTCGACGTGCCGGGGGTGCGAGGGCCCTCATAACGCTGCTTGCAGCTTTAATTATTATTATTATTATTATTATTATTATTATTCACCCCAAACAAGGGCCTTTTTGAGGGCCTAAACATGCTCAAAAACTCATGAAATTTTGCACACATGCCAGGTCTGGTGAAAAATTTTGTATTTTAATGGTTTTACATATGAGTACTGGGAAATGGCTCTACAGCGCCACCTATGCCTTGTTAAATGCAGCCCTACGACCACATCGTTTGGGCTACATGTATGAAATTTGGCACACATGTGTATCATGCCAAGACGAACAAAAAAGTCAGTGGGCCCATTGACGCAAACCCAACAGGAAGTCCGCCATTTTGGATTGAAGGTGACATTTTGGCTCTGATTTTACCGTTTCCATGCCTTGTACTTTAACGAACTCCTCCTTGGGATTTGGTCCTATAAACTTCAGATTTGGACAGTGTCAACTACACCCTTGTGCCATGTTAAATTGCGGAGCTTTTGAGTTTTCACAATACTATGAGGCCGTGACGCCATGGCGAATTTCGATGACTCGCCATGAAAATCTTATTGCCTCTCATTTTGTCATACATTTTCTGACCTTGACCAAAGTGAACACATATGATAAGGCTCCACCCCTGAACATATTTCAACTGCCATATTTGACATCAAGGACAGCGCCACCTAGTGGGAACAGGAAATGTCATGTTTTACACTTTGGGGTACAGTATAGTGATGGGTGACATCTGCAGCCTCAAATTTCTCCAGGAAAGCCTTAAGGAGTTGGTCTTGGGTTACAGTGAAAACTGTGAGTTTTCGCGAAAGGGTGTGACCCCAGCAGCATGGCGAACTTTGATGTCACGCCATGAAGAAACAAATTAGTATAACTCAATGAAATCCAGTCTGATCAGTACCAGACTTTACAGGCATGATGTCAGACCCGCCCTGAACAGATTGATGTGCCCATTGTCGGAAATACGGACAGCGCCACCTAGTGGCAACAGGAAATGTCATGGCTTTAACTTTGTTGTACTGATTTTCACAGGTTGATCGTGGCCACCTCAAAAGCGGTGAATATCACCATCAGTCCCTCGTGATGCTTCAGTGCAAAAATTGTGACTTTAAACTGAACGGCGCACCCTGGTGGCAACGCGGTTCATCATGAAAGATGAAGTGGCTTTTGAGGGGCTTGGAAAGTTTATAGAGGCTTGAAATTTGGCACACACCTCCAAATGGATGAAGGCATTGTTGTTATGTAACCATTTTCCTTGAATAGCGCAAAATGGCTCCACAGCGCCCCCTACAATATTTCAAAACATCAGCCCCTGCTCTGTGTTTCATCTATGAGTCTGACACTTGGTAAGCTTGTGTAAGATATCAAGATGTACAAAAAAGTCTCTTGGAGCAATATCCCAAATCCAACAGGAAGTCAGCCATTTTAAAATTAATGTGTAATTTTGATGACATTTTCCCCCCTTTTCAGGCCTCATACTTTGACGAACTCCTCCAAGGGATTTCATCATATTGAAGCATTCTTCAGTGTGTAGAATCTAAAGACCTTTGTGATGTTAAATTGCGAAGCTTTTTCCGTTCAGGGAAACGGGGTGGTCATGGCGGCACGTAGAGTTTCAATCACTCGCAAAAAGCAGTAATCTGCTGTCACTAAAAACACAATGTCCAATCTCTCCCAAAGGTCGCAGGTGTGATGAGACTCGAGCTTGGAAATGTTTGTTATGCTATTTGTCAATAATGGTTAGAGCGCCACCTAGTGGCATGACTATAATCCTGGTTGAATAAGATGAAATGTTAGCTGGTGATTAAAAGCATGAAATCCATCAATGTGACATCACATCGGACGTGCCGGTTTGAGGTGTTGGCAGTGGCTCGACGTGCCGGGGGTGCGAGGGCCCTCATAACGCTGCTTGCAGCTTTAATTAGGGCCCGAGCACTGACAGTGCGAAGGCCCTATTGTAATTGCTCTGTTTATTATTATTATTATTATTATTATTATTATTTCGGCAAATGAATTGGCCGTTTGAGGGCCTAAACATGCTCGAAAACTCATGAAATTTTGCACACGCGTCAGGTCTGGTGAAAATTTACGTATTTTAATGTTCTCAGACATGGCCAGGGAAAATTAGCTCAGTAGCGCCACCTAGAAAAATGAAAAACGCGAGCCCCCGGTATGGGTATGACCTACATGTTTGAAAGTTGGTACACCTATATAACGTTCAGAGTCGAACAAAAAAGTCTATAATGGCAATGTCCTAAACCCAACAGGAAGTCAGCCATTTTGGATTGAAGGTGACATTTTGGGTCTGATTTTACCGTTTCCATGCCTTGTACTTTAACGAACTCCTCCTTGGGATTTGGTCCTATAAACTTCAAATTTGGACAGTGTCAACTACACCCTTGTGCCATGTTAAATTGCGGAGCTTTTGAGTTTTCACAATACTATGAGGCCGTGGCGCCATGGCGAATTTTGATGACTCACCATGAAAATCTTATTGCCTCTCATTCTGTCATACATGTTCCGATCTGGACCAAAGAGCACACATATGATAAGGCTCCACCCCTGAACATATTTCAACTGCCATATTTGACATCAAGGACAGCGCCACCTAGTGGGAACAGGAAATGTCATGTTTTACACTTTGGGGTACAGTATAGTGATGGGTGACATCTGCAGCCTCAAATTTCTCCAGGAAAGCCTTAAGGAGTTGGTCTTGGGTTACAGTGAAAACTGTGACTTTTCGCAAAAGGGTGTGACCCCAGCAGCATGGCGAACTTTGATGTCACGCCATGAAGAAACAAATTAGTATAACTCAATGAAATCCAGTCTGATCAGTACCAGACTTTACAGGCATGATGTCAGACCCGCCCTGAACAGATTGATGTGCCCATTGTCGGGAATACGGACAGCGCCACCTAGTGGCAACAGGAAATGTCATGGCTTTAATTTTGTTGTACTGATTTTCACAGGTTCATCGTGGCCACCTCAAAAGCGGTGAATATCACCATCAGTCCCTCGTGATGCTTCAGTGCAAAAATTGTGAGTTTAAACTGAACGGCGCACCCTGGTGGCAACGCTGTTCACCATGAAAGATGAAGTGGCTTTTGAGGGTCTTGGCAAGTTTATAGAGGCTTGAAATTTGGCACACACCTCCAAATGGATGAAGGCTTTGTTGGCATGTGATCATTTTCATTGAATAGCGCGAAATGGCTCCACAGCGCCCCCTACAAAATTTCAAAACCACAGCCCCTGCTCTGTGTTCTATGTATGATTCTGAAACCTGGTAAGCTTATAGGAGATATCAAGATGTACAAAAAAGTCTCTTGGTGCAATATCCCAAATCCAACAGGAAGTCAGCCATTTTAAAATGAATGTGCAATTTTGGCAACATCTTCCCCTCTTTCCAGGCACCGTTCTTTGACGAACTCCTCCAAGGGATTTCATTATATTGAACCAATCTCCAGTGTGTGGAATCTAAAGACCTTTGTGATGTTAAATTGCGAACGTTTTTACGTTCAGGGAAACGGGTGGTCATGGCGGCACGTGGAGTTTCAGTCACTCGCCAAAAAGCAGTAATCTGCTGTCACTCAAAATCAAAATGTCCAATCTCTCCCAAAGGTCGCAGGCGTGATGAGACTCGAGCTGGGAAATGTTTGTTATGCCATTTGTCAGTAATGGTTAGAGCGCCACCTAGTGGGACGACTATAATCATGATTGAATGAGATGAAATGTTAGCTGGTGGTTGAATGCATGAATTTCATCAATGTGACATCAGATCGGACGTGCTGGTTGTAGGTGTTGGGCGTAGCTCGACGCGATGGGGTGCGAGGGCCCTCATAACGCTGCTTGCAGCTTTAATTATTAGGGCCCGAGCACCGAGAGTGCGAAGGCCCTATTGTATCTGCTCCGTTTCTTATTATTATTATTATTATTATTCACCCCAAACAAGGGCCTTTTTGAGGGCCTAAACATGCTCAAAAACTCATGAAATTTTGCACACATGCCAGGTCTGGTGAAAAATTTTGTATTTTAATGGTTTTACATATGAGCACTGGGAAATGGCTCTACAGCGCCACCTATGCCTTGTTAAATGCAGCCCTACGACCACATGGTTTGAGCTACATGTATGAAATTTGGCACACATGTGTATCATGCCAAGACGAACAAAAAAGTCAGTGGGCCCATTGACGCAAACCCAACAGGAAGTCCGCCATTTGGAAGAGAAGGTGACATTTTGGCTCTAATTTTGCCATTTCCATGCCTCGAACTTTTGCGAACTCCTCCTTGGGGTTTCATTTCATAACCTTCAAATTTGGACAGTGTCAACTACACCCTTGTGCCATGTTAAATTGCGGAGCTTTTGAGTTTTCACAATACTATGAGGCCGTGGCGCCATGGCGAATTTCGATGACTCGCCATGAAAATCTTATTGCCTCTCATTCTGTCATACATGTTCCGATCTGGACCAAAGAGCACACATATGATAAGGCTCCACCCCTGAACCTATTTCAACTGCCATATTTGACATCAAGGACAGCGCCACCTAGTGGGAACAGGAAATGTCATGTTTTACACTTTGGGGTACAGTATAGTGATGGGTGACATCTGCAGCCTCAAATTTCTCCAGGAAAGCCTTAAGGAGTTGGTCTTGGGTTACAGTGAAAACTGTGAGTTTTCGCGAAAGGGTGTGACCCCAGCAGCATGGCGAACTTTGATGTCACGCCATGAAGAAACAAATTAGTATAACTCAATGAAATCCAGTCTGATCAGTACCAGACTTTACAGGCATGATGTCAGACCCGCCCTGAACAGATTGATGTGCCCATTGTCGGAAATACGGACAGCGCCACCTAGTGGCAACAGGAAATGTCATGGCTTTAATTTTGTTGTACTGATTTTCACAGGTTCATCTTGGCCACCTCAAAAGCGGTGAATATCACCATCAGTCCCTCGTGATGCTTCAGTGCAAAAATTGTGAGTTTAAACTGAACGGCGCACCCTGGTGGCAACGCTGTTCAACATGAAAGATGAAGTGGCTTTTGAGGGTCTTGGCAAGTTTATAGAGGCTTGAAATTTGGCACACAACTCCAAATGGATGAACGCTTTGTTGTCATGTGATCATTTTCATTGAATAGCGCGAAATGGCTCCACAGCGCCCCCTACAAAATTTCAAAACCACAGCCCCAGCTCTGTGTTTTATGTATGAATCTGAAACCTGGTAGGCTTATAGGAGATATCAAGATGTACAAAAAAGTCTCTTGGAGCAATATCCCAAATCTAACAGGAAGTCAGCCATTTTAAAATTAATGTGCAATTTTGGCAACATTGTCCCCTCTTTTCAGGCATCGTTCTTTGACGAACTCCTCCAAGGGATTTCATCAGATTGCACTATTCTTCAGTGTGTGGAATCCAAAGACGTTTGTGTTGTTAAATTGCGAAGCTTTTTACGTTCAGGGAAACGGGGTGGTTATGGCGGCACGTAGACTCTCAATCACTCGCCAAAACGCAGTAATCTGCTGTTACTCAAAAACACATTGTCCAATCTCACCCAAAGGTCGCAGGCATAATGAGACTCGAGTTCGGAAATGTTTGTTATGCCATTTGTACATAATGGTTAGAGTGCCACCTAGTGGAACGACTAGCTAATCATGAATGAATGAGTTGAAATGTTAGCTGGTGGTTAAATGCATGAATTCCATCAATGTGACATCGATCGGACGTGCTGGTTTTAGGTGTTGGGCGTGGCTCGACGTGCCGGGGGTGCGAGGGCCCTCATAACGCTGCTTGCAGCTTTAATTATTATTATTATTATTATTCACCCCAAACAAGGGCCTTTTTGAGGGCCTAAACATGCTCAAAAACTCATGAAATTTTGCACACATGCCAGGTCTGGTGAAAAATTTTGTATTTTAATGGTTTTACATATGAGCACTGGGAAATGGCTCTACAGCGCCACCTATGCCTTGTTAAATGCAGCCCTACGACCACATCGTTTGAGCTACATGTATGAAATTTGGCACACATGTGTATCATGCCAAGACGAACAAAAAAGTCAGTGGGCCCATTGACGCAAACCCAACAGGAAGTCCGCCATTTGGAAGAGAAGGTGACATTTTGGCTCTAATTTTGCCATTTCCATGCCTCGAACTTTAACGAACTCCTCCTTGGGATTTGGTCCTATAAGCTTCAAATTTGGACAGTGTCAACTACACCCTTGTGCCATGTTAAATTGCGGAGCTTTTGAGTTTTCACAATACTATGAGGCCGTGGCGCCATGGCGAATTTCGATGACTCGCCATGAAAATCTTATTGCCTCTCATTCTGTCATACATGTTCCGATCTGGACCAAAGAGCACACATATGATAAGGCTCCACCCCTGAACATATTTCAACTGCCATATTTGACATCAAGGACAGCGCCACCTAGTGGGAACAGGAAATGTCATGTTTTACACTTTGGGGTACAGTATAGTGAAGGGTGACATCTGCAGCCTCAAATTTCTCCAGGAAAGCCTTAAGGAGTTGGTCTTGGGTTACAGTGAAAACTGTGACTTTTCGCCAAAGGGTGTGACCCCAGCAGCATGGCGAACTTTGATGTCACGCCATGAAGAAACAAATTAGTATAACTCAATGAAATCCAGTCTGATCAGTACCAGACTTTACAGGCATGATGTCAGACCCGCCCTGAACAGATTGATGTGCCCATTGTCGGAAATACGGACAGCGCCACCTAGTGGCAACAGGAAATGTCATGGCTTTAATTTTGTTGTACTGATTTTCACAGGTTCATCGTGGCCACCTCAAAAGCGGTGAATATCACCATCAGTCCCTCGTGATGCTTCAGTGCAAAAATTGTGACTTTAAACTGAACGGCGCACCCTGGTGGCAACGCTGTTCAACATGAAAGATGAAGTGGCTTTTGAGGGTCTTGGCAAGTTTATAGAGGCTTGAAATTTGGCACACACCTCCAAATGGATGAAGGCTTTGTTGGCATGTGATCATTTTCATTGAATAGCGCGAAATTGCTCCACAGCGCCCCCTACAAAATTTCAAAACCACAGCCCCTGCTCTGTGTTCTATGTATGATTCTGAAACCTGGTAAGCTTATAGGAGATATCAAGATGTACAAAAAAGTCTCTTGGTGCAATATCCCAAATCCAACAGGAAGTCAGCCATTTTAATATTAATGTGTAATTTTGGCAACATTTTCCCCTCTTTCCAGGCACCGTTCTTTGACGAACTCCTCCAAGGGATTTCATCATATTGAACCAATCTCCAGTGTGTGGAATCTAAAGACCTTTGTGATGTTAAATTGCGAAGCTTTTTACGTTCAGTGAAACGGGGTGGTTATGGCGGCACTTAGAGTTTGAATCACTCGCCAAAAAGCAGTAATCTGCTGTCACTCAAAAACACAATGTCCAATCTCTCCCAAACATCTCAGGTGTGATGAGACTCGAGCTCGGAAATGTTTGTTATGCCATTTGTCAGTAATGGTTAGAGCTCCACCTAGTGGGACGACTAACTAATCATGAATGAATGAGATGAATTGTTAGCTGGTGGTTAAATGCATGAATTCCATCAATGTGACATCAGATCGGAGGTGCTGGTTTTAGGTGTTAGGCGTGGCTCGACGCGCCGGGGGTGCGAGGGCCCTCATAACGCTGCTTGCAGCTTTAATTATTATTATTATTATTATTATTATTATTTCGGCAAATGAATTGGCCGTTTGAGGGCCTAAACATGCTCGAAAACTCATGAAATTTTGCACACGCGTCAGGTCTGGTGAAAATTTACGTATTTTAATGTTCTCAGACATGGCCAGGGAAAATTAGCTCAGTAGCGCCACCTAGAAAAATGAAAAACGCGAGCCCCCGGTATGGGTATGACCTACATGTTTGAAAGTTGGTACACCTATATAACGTTCAGAGTCGAACAAAAAAGTCTATTATGGCAATGTCCTAAACCCAACAGGAAGTCCGCCATTTTGGATTGAAGGTGACATTTTGGGTCTGATTTTACCGTTTCCATGCCTTGTACTTTAACGAACTCCTCCTTGGGATTTGGTCCTATAAACTTCAAATTTGGACAGTGTCAACTACACCCTTGTGCCATGTTAAATTGCGGAGCTTTTGAGTTTTCACAATACTATGAGGCCGTGGCGCCATGGCGAATTTCGATGACTCGCCATGAAAATCTTATTGCCTCTCATTCTGTCATACATGTTCCGATATGGACCAAACAACACACATATGATAAGGCTCCACCCCTGAACATATTTCAACTACCATATTTGACATCAAGGACAGCGCCACCTAGTGGGAACAGGAAATGTCATGTTTTACACTTTGGGGTACAGTATAGTGATGGGTGACATCTGCAGCCTCAAATTTCTCCAGGAAAGCCTTAAGGAGTTGGTCTTGGGTTACAGTGAAAACTGTGACTTTTCGCAAAAGGGTGTGACCCCAGCGGCGTGGCGAACTTTGATGTCACGCCATGAAGAAACAAATTAGTATAACTCAATGAAATCCAGTCTGATCAGTACCAGACTTTACAGGCATGATGTCAGACCCGCCCTGAACAGATTGATGTGCCCATTGTTGGAAATACGGACAGCGCCACCTAGTGGGAACAGGAAATGTCATGGCTTTAATTTTGTTGTACTGATTTTCACAGGTTCATCGTGGCCACCTCAAAAGCGGTGAATATCACCATCAGTCCCTTGTGATGCTTCAGTGCAAAAATTGTGACTTTAAACTGAACGGCGCACCCTGGTGGCAACGCTTTTCACCATGAAAGATGAAGTGGCTTTTGAGGGTCTTGGAAAGTTTATAGAGGCTTGAAATTTGGCACACACCTCCAAATGGATGTAGGCTTTGTTGTCATGTGATCATTTTCATTGAATAGCGCGAAATGGCTCCACAGCGCCCCCTACAAAATTTCAAAACCACAGCCCCTGCTCTGTGTTCTATGTATGATTCTGAAACCTGGTAAGCTTATAGGATATATAAAGATGTACAAAAAAGTCTCTTGGTGCAATATCCCAAATCCAACAGGAAGTCAGCCATTTTAATATTAATGTGTAATTTTGGCGACATTTTCCCCTCTTTCCAGGCACCGTTCTTTGACGAACTCCTCCAAGGGATTTCATCATATTGAACTAATCTCCAGTGTGTGGAATCTAAAGACCTTTGTGATGTTAAATTGCGAAGCTTTTTACGTTCAGTGAAACGGGGTGGTTATGGTGGCACTTAGAGTTTGAATCACTCGCCAAAAAGCAGTAATCTGCTGTCACTCAAAAACACAATGTCCAATCTCTCCCAAACGTCTCAGGTGTGATGAGACTCGAGCTCGGAAGTGTTTGTTATGCCATTTGTACATAATGGTTAGAGCGCCACCTAGTGGAAGGACTAACTAATCATGAATGAATGAGTTGAAATGTTAGCTGGTGGTTAAATGCATGAATTCCATCAATGTGACATCAGATCGGAGGTGCTGGTTTTAGGTGTTGGGCGTGACTCGACGCGCCGGGGGTGCGAGGGCCCTCATAACGCTGCTTGCAGCTTTAATTAGTTTTAGTATTACTCTTATTATTCTTTATAGGTCACAAAATAAACGTTTCACATATTTTCAGGCGAGACTGTAGCTGTGTAAACCTCAAATATCTGCTCAGTTTATCAAGACACCACATATTTTCAAAAGCGCTCCGACGTTTTCAGAGACGTCTGTTACCCACTAGCTCGATAGCAATCCGGGGGCTAGGCTCACTAGAGCTGTGAGAACACCGGACTCCCGGCAAATCGTTTTCAAACCCACCGCAGTCTTTCGCTACTTTCGCTATCCAAGCTTCTGACAGATGTGACAGATGTTTAACTTATTGTTGTTTACTTGTAGTGTACAATAAATAATCAAAAACACAGGATTATTCTGCAATGCTTCATTACTCACTAATGTTACAAATGTTGAAAGGTAAAAGTGTTCAATAAAATCCTAAATATTGCAAAATGCTGTAAGAACTCTTCTTTCGCTGCTTTAGGACACATCCCATTATATTGACTACTGTACACACACTACTTAATATTTAAGATACAAAAAATACTGGTTTCTGTGCATGCATCTGCAGTGAAGGTGTGTGTTTTGCCATGCAGCTTTTACTTGCTTAGCACTCTTCTTCATTTTGCCTACCATGAAGTTAAGCCAAAAAAACAAGAAAAGAAAAACGATTTTTCTGGTATCTGAACTATAACAGTTCCCTGAACTACCTCTGATAGTGTCCTCATCATGATAATATTCCCTTTATTTATGATTAGTTATCTTTATCTTCAGAGGTCTGGGTGACAGTTTTAGTGTTTGCTTTAAAAAACAAAAAACAACAAAAACTTGAAATATATATATTCTATATACATATATAGAGATGCTCACTCCTGATTGGACACTGAGCTGCACCACCTTCTCCTTCACTCCTCCACCTTGCTGTCCTCTGTGCTCTCTCTCCTCCATCTCCAGGGAACAAATCAGAGTCTGAGCACCAAACCTGTGGACTGTTAGTCTGCAGATAAGAAGGAAAACACACAGAATTCTCATGTTTGCCATTTTTCATACCGTATTATTATAGTATATTAGTTTACCAGTCCAACAGATTTATTTTCCCAAATGGATCATTACAGCTTTTGCCACACTGGTCCACTTGATTGTCAAAGTGTATTAGCTCTTTATTATTTCTTTCTTTTCTTTACCTTGAAATTATTACAATCAGAACGGACAGGACTGGGGATGGGAAAGAGAAAGATGAAGAAAAGAGAAGTTGGGAAGATGCTCAACAGAAGGAGATGGAAAGCAAAAAGATAGGAGAAGAGAGACACAGAGAGAGAAGACACTAAAAATCTGTTTGATCACCTGCTGGAAAAATAAAAACAAGCAAAAAGAGAAAAACACAGTAGCGAAACCACAGCAAAAACCAACATAAGCACAAGTTATAGTAAATGATAAATATCTCCACATCCCGGAAGGGCCTGATCGAGCCACAGGGGCCATAAACTGACAGTTTATTTATAACTAGAAATAATAAAGCAGTTGACGTGTTTCAGGCTGTGACTTTTAGTATCTGTTGGTACTTCATCACTTTGAATAAGTGTAAGTCAACACCAGGCCGCACTTTCAGTCTTTCCATTAAACAAATGACCAACAATCCATTGTTTTCACCATTAAACAATAAAATATGCTTCTTGACTCCTTGATGCAGGTGCCCACCTACGACCTGGTTTATTAATACTAAGCTAAAGAGGAAAGCAACTCACTGTAGTTCTCACAGCTCAGGACAAGCAGACACCTGATGTTGAGTGACTGAATGGAACTAAAACAAGAATTCATAATTATGTTTGTCTGCCATGAACACGTGATGATAAAACTCTGCATATGCAGTCAGGAGACTGATGACCTGTGAAATGAGCTGTTAGAAATGTGCAGATATGTGTAAACATTGATCAGCATTTAACATCCAGGATGGAGCAAAACTTCTGACCTGCATGTATGAGAACCTTTAATCACATCATCTTTGTAGTGAAATAGCTGATGACTCATTAAACGTTTCCATGTAATTTATCCACAGTGAAAAATATTCACTTTGCTGGATCTGAAAATCACGTGTTCATTTCATTAGACACTAGCAATACCATTAAACTGGACCTTATCATTATCATATAGCACTAAATGTGAAACTGTGTCATATAACAATCTATATATGTAATATGTGTTTGCCTGAATCTTCCAGCACAAACAGAAAGACGAGCTGTTGTCTGAGTATCAACACAAGTACACACCAGAAATCGTTCAGTAAAGACAAATTTAATAAATGAAAGCTGGTGAGAGGGCCTTTGATGTTTCTCTTTGGATCATCCTGTTGTTTGTCTCCCAGTGTCGTTACTGCTCCTCTCCTTTCAAAGACAAACACCAAATAACACCAAATGAGAGTGAATCCCTTCAGAAACACTCCTGGTTATTGTGAGCAAACGTCATAACATGATGAATGTATTTACCATTTTACTGAGGGAAAATCTTCTGTGTGGAGTTTCTTCTCATCTTGGCTCTTTTTCCTGACATTTAGAAACAAGAGGCAGAAAAGAAAGAATAAAAGTTAAAACCTCAACAAGTTTTTTAATGTTTGGGATATTTTAGAAACAACCTTAAACACTATTTACTACTTACCACTTTGTTCATTCTTGCTGACGTTCACTCTCCTCATCTTCTCTCTAAAGGACAAATGACAGAAAAGAGGGAATCAATTTAGTAACTTTATCAACCAGGTGAGCAGAATTTTAGATATTTATCAATATTCTGATTAAAAGCAGAGTGAATACTTATCTTTTTACGAGAAAGGGTTCAATCCGTCCTGTCTTAGGTCTTAATGTCACCTTGGCTCCTCTGTTTTCTCTGAAAAACAAAAGACAAATGGGAAGAAAAAAATTAGTAAATGATTTCAGCAACTAGAGGAAGTGTTCACTGAGGAGGAGCTGTCATAATAATATAAAATCAATATATACTTATCTTTTTTTTAATGACAGTTTACAGAGCACGCTGGCTTCGCTCCTCCCTCCGCTCCTCTCTGAAAGTTAACTGGATAAAGGATAATAACAATTAATAACATCATCAAAACAGACAAACCTGAAAGAATTGCTGATCAGAGCTGTGACAGAGTCACAGATTAGTTGGATGTATACTTATCTTTCACAATGAGAGCGTTTGCATAGACGTCTCTTCAGGTCTTTTTATTGTTTTCTTTCTGGAGAGGAAAGTGATGAGACTGATGAGGAAATACCAAATACAAAGACTGACAAAGGGAACTGAAAAAGTCTAACCAAAACCTATACTGGGGGAAAACTGTAGGAAACAGAACTACTGAGGCAAGGAAACACGAGGGGACGGAGACTAACACTCTGACAAGGGACAAAGGGAGACTGACACAATATTTACACACAGGAGGCTGATTATGGGAACTAAGGACACATAGAAACACAGCTGAACCGAATAAGAAATGAACAACAAGTCGAAACAAACTCTAATGACAGTTCAACCAGATTCTAAACACAACAAATAACTTTCAGGATGTTTCAACAATGTGTAAAATGAGTTCTTATCTTTTTTTGTGAGAGGGCCTTCAATGTTTCTCTTTGGATCATCCTTCCATCCATTTCTTCTGCTTAACCATTGGAGCCATCCCAGCTGTTATGGGGCCAGAGGCGGGGGTATAACCTGGACAGGTCAGTCTAACACAGAGAAACAGACAACCATTCACACTCACATTCAACCTAACTGCATCTCTCTGGACTGTGGGATGAAGCTGGAGTACCTGGAGGGAACCACAAAGGCGCCAGGACTGTCTTGCTCTCAGATGACGCCCGTTCACGCTGCTCTGAAGACCCTCAGTTGTCTTTGGATCAAATAACACCAAATGAGAGTGAATCACTTCAGAAACACTCCTGGTTATTGTGAGCAAACGTCATAACAAGATGAATATATTCACCATTTTACTGAGGGAAAATCTTCTGTGTGGTGTTTCTTTGCAGCGTGACTCTTTTGCCTGACTTTTAGAAACAAGAGGCAGAAAAGAAAGAATAAAAGTTAAAACCTTGACGATTTTCAAATATTTTAGGACATTCTTTTAGAAACAACCTTAAGCACTATTTACTACTTACCACTTTGTTCAGGCTTGCTGACGTTCGACATGCTTCACTGTATATTATAATCTCAAGCGCTTCCTTGCTTGAGTCGGGCTCCGGATGCTGCTCTCTTCCTCCGCCTTCCTCTTAGCACGCTTTGCCGACATATTTAGAAAACGGCAGAGCACCGAAGTGAGAACTCTGCCGTCCGCGCTGTAGTCTGTTACTCTCCAGCGGTTCTTCATCTCAGTGTCCTCTGTTTGGTAAACAGTGGAGATGACTCTGGTGACGGGGAGGCCGTCGACAGTCAGGGTGCGGACACAGTTCCTCCGATCTGCCTTCAGCACAGCAAGATCTGCTTTCTCTGGAAGAACTGGAGTCAGGAAGCGTGGATGAGAGCTGGAGCCCGCAGGCGGCAGCATCATGCCAGCTGGTGAGTCCGTAGGAGGAGAAGGAGTGGTGTTCTCTCTCTGGCTCTGCCTCACATTGACAAATGGTGTCGTCACCAGGTCCCGGTGGAACCATCCTTTAAAAGGTATGCAAGGAAAGTCCTTGGACCCAGTCACCAGGTTATGGTAAAGAGTGAGGACCAGGTGAGGCATGGAGTTCAGATGCCTCCTGCTCAGTTCACGGTTCCTCAAGTTAGTGACGACCATCTGAGGTGCAGTGACTGGACTCACCAGATCAGCTACGAGAAAGCAAAGCGTGCGTCTACGTTAATCATGTGATCACACAAATTAAAGCCTGAATTTAAATTGTCCAGACATGGCTTTACATCATCATAAGCTCTTCCACACAAACAGTAAGAAGCTCCCAGCAGAACTCATTGTTTATGAAAGCCTTCACATTTTTCACCTGGTAAAAGTTTTCATGTGGTGTAAGGCTGCGTGGATTTTCACTGAGGTTTTAATACGCATTCACATTAAGGAGTAATATCTTCATATTAGTTGAGCATCGATATTTTGAGGATAAAGCAGCTACATTTAGGTGAGAAACCTCCCACCTCCTTATTGCAGGCACACACTGTTTCAATCTCAAACTCATCCTGCGACTCTGTGAACTTTTAAAACTCCAGCTTCTCCAGCTTTACACATTCACAATCTATGAAACGTTCACGTATAACTCAGCGCCAGCGGCCCAAACATGTCAACTCAAACCCTCTACATGCAAAAACGGCCGCGCGCTGACGTCAGCGTCCTCCAACGCCTTAAGTCGTTAGCAATTAAAAAAAAACATGGCGCCATCTTTATAGCGTACTGGCACATGTTAAAATTGATGTTACTCAAGTATGAAACATCTCATCCTAAATGTTAACACTCATGAAGTCCTACTTCCAAACAATAAAAGACAAAAATCGAAGTTGTATTTGTTTGCTAGCACTCTGACATATTAGCCTGCTGTACTCACCATAGCGTTGATCTAACACCTCCTCAATGAAAAGGGAGAGCAGGTGCATCTCGCGACTCAAGTTTGAAGAAGTCATTTTGCAAATCCTTCTTGAAGATTTTCAAACGTTAGCTGTAGTTTGAAAAATCCGAGTTTTCACAGCACTAGTGGGAAAAAGCTCCTGTTTGCGCTCAAACGTGAAACCCGAATTCCACTTTTGCCTCCTGCTTTTATACCTGCACTCAAACACGTCATCATCACCATGACACCCAGGGTCACCGAAAATCAATTTTATTTATTTAAAATAAAGTTCGTCTAATTATCATAGTTTTTAAAATATATATATATTTCTCATTTTATTTTACTGCTTTATTCATCCTTTTTAAAAAAATATATTGCCAAACTTTGTCGTTTTAATTCTTTAAAAAATCATTAATTCACCAGTTTACAAAAATGAAGATCGATATCTGAAATTTAAATTAATAAATAAATAATTACAATTGATAATGGATTTTTAGCATTAAAGAATAGTTTTTCAGTGCGCTTTAAATGTTATCAGAGCCGATGTTGTGCCAAAAAGTGATCGCAGTCCAAAAAGTGATTTACGGTATTGAAACGTTTGTTTGTGTCATGACATTTGTAAACAGTTGATGTTTAAGGTGCAGTTCATGTGGAAGCCAGAGGAGGGTGGTGTTGTGCGCATAATACAAAGTGATGGCGAAACCTAAAAGACGGTGTCATGTCTGCTCCCTGAAGCAATCTCATAACAGTTTCAATCTATTTCAAGCCAGTTAGCACATTTCTGTTATGAAGTGCAATCATTTTTTGGCAGTAAACTTAAATCCTTTTATTATGAATATCACATTCTCAGATTTTCAAGAGAGACCAGACCAATAGGGCAGCAGAAATCACAAAAATAAATAAATAAATAACAGTTTTATAAAGATTAAAACAGTTAAAAAATGACTGGAATGATTATGATGTATAACACAGAATATGTACAATAACAGAGTTATAAACACACCTAGAACACACGTGATACTTTTATTTCATCTATAACCTCTGTGCAAATTTTGTTGACTGCAAAGTGTTTATGAATATGTTTTTAAAAGCTGGTTATCTGACTGTCAGTTAATAGCAATTAAAAAGAAAGCTGATTTTTATTTTAAAAAACCCTGAAAACATCACACATGTACAAACAACACACAATTATTGTAGATTCTTCAAAGCCTCCTTATATTCAACACTTGGGTAGGTGGTGTTATACATGCCCTCACAGCACCGGCACATCAATCCTCCTGTTTTCACCTTGTCACCTTCATTAAGCTGCTCTCTTACTACAGAAGGCCCACCGCATGCATGGGGGGGAGGGGGGGGGGATACCGTGGGCCAGGGCTGTGGCATCTAATGTCTGGTTGTCAGTGTCCTTTGGAAAAGCAAGTGATTGTCCTCAAATCAGATGTCCCAGCAGATTGATCTAGTTTGCCATGCTGGCAAAAGACCAATACACCAAGACAAACAGCCATTTATGCTTTTTACACAGACAGCCCATTTTTTTTCTATTTAACTAGAAGAATTGTTGTACCACACATTAAAGTTTCAAATCAGTGAAAAAGCAATCGTGCCAAAGAAATGTCATGTGTTTGTTTAAGATGACTGCAATTATGGTATTAACAGAAAACACACATCTCTGTCTCTTTTCTTTTCTGTTTAGTGTTCCACTTACCTTCTAAACTCACCAAGTACTTGCACAATCCTGAGGTTTTTAGAAAAGAACATCTCAGATTAAATAAGGAGGAGATACAGACGTTAAAACTAACCTTTATTACTATGATACAAAACAATATTAATGAAGTTGTTAAAAGTGGTACTTCTTACACACACACACACACACACACACACACACACACACACACACACACACACACACACACACACACACACACACACAAACAGCTCATTACAAGTGTTTAAAAGTTTGAGTTGTCTGAAAAACTAAAGAAAGAAAAACACAAAAATGTTACAATACAAAAGTTGGAACTTTATTAACACACAGAAATACAAACTGATGGGTTGATAAATATCAAGAAGACAGTACATTTCACATAAAGACTGTGCATCATTTTAAGATGAAAAAATGCAATATGGGGTCAGCCAGAGGATTAATAATCAAAACTAAGGGATTCTGATATTAATACTGCACCGCCTCCAATCTCACTATAAGTTACATCTGTTGAACTGACTTCTTGCTAGCATTTCCAAGGAAGTCAAGATGAAAAAAATAAAACCTAAAAACAGAGGGTCCAATACATTTAACAGGAATTTGTCAAAAAGAACAACAAAAGTACTGACTGTTAATTTTTTATTTTTGACCCTGTAACTCAGTTATTAGTTTGAAAATAAACGTTTGTATGTCTTCAAAAAATACTGTAAAGCTGTTGACTCTTAGGGAGTCAGGAGCTACATGACAGATGTTATTTTGAATGACTTGGATATTTGCTGTTTACCAACCGTAAGTCTGCACAACAGAAATATTGTTCTGAAACACATTAAAATACACAAGTGAAAGATGATATCTGTAATTAGAGCTGCCACGATTAGTCGAAGACTCACGATTTTTTTTTTTAAACTTTATTTATCACATTTTAAACATACAGTCAAGTAAAACAGGGATCACATAAAAGATGACATTGTGGTAGTACAATGAGGAACAGAAAGAGTGACAAGGACAGTGAGACAAAAGTGAGTACAAAAAATAAAATAAATTAAGGGGAACATAAATAAACAAAAGTTTGCAAGAGCCAAAATCAAGTTAGCAGTTTCAATCGGATATAGATGTTAACAGTCTTGAGAGCCTTAGTGTTTTTTGATGAGGAGATTGTCCTTATATATTGTGCAAGTTCCATTTTTAATCCAAGAAGTTCAGGCTTTCTGCCGAGGACTTTGCTTTTGTGTATATGAAATTTTGCCAAAAATAAAACCTAATTTATAAAGAAGAAAGCATCATTGTCCTTGTCTTTAAAATTATAATAGCCAAAGATAACATCCTTATAGTATAGTTGAAGATTAGGGAGAACAAAGTCAGTAATAAACTTGTGGAAATCCTTCCAGAATTTACACGTAAATTTACATGACCAAAACAGATGAGAAACTGTTTCAGGTTGCTCTTGACAGAAGGTACAATGTACATTTATTTCAGCCATAAATTTGGACAAATATTGTTTGGTAGGGTAAAACTTATGAATCGACTTAAAGGAAATCTCTTTAATTTTGTTTGTTAAGAAAAACCTTTGTGGTCAAGTCCAAACTTTTTTCCATTCAATATCTGTTACAAAATTGGCCCAATAAAATATGGCTGATGGAACAGAGACCATTGCATCCTGAAAGAGAGATCTTATTTTGGTATTTATAGACTTATGAGAGGAAGAGCAAACATTGCCAAGAGAAGAATGTAACACATCCGGGGGAGTGACCTGTAGTGGAGCACTGTGGGAGCATCTGTGTAACATGGACAGACCAGATGGGATGGCATCAAACACTATTGAGAATTCTTTAGGCGTTATCGGTACATCTCCTGAGGAACTCAGAGTAATTATATAAGAGTCCATCTTCTCTATATAACTGACTAACCAAGATTATTCCATTATTAAACCAGTTATTTTAAAAAAAGAGTTTTATTTTTATAAATAATATTGCAGTTATTCCAAATAAAACAGTTTTGTGGAGAGAAATTGTGTTTGTAAATCAGCGCCCATGCCAAAAGAATTTGTTGATGAAAGTGAGAAAGTTTCAGTGGTATTTTTGGAATACTGTAATTGCAGAGCAGTAGGAAGTTAAGGCCGCCTAAATTAGAGAACACATGATGTGAGATAAAGTTCCAGATAGAAGTGGGATTTCTTAAATACTTTTTAATCCAGTTTATTTTAAAGGTGTTGTTAAGAGCACCGAAATCAATAAAATTTATACCTCCTTTATCATATGAATTTAAAGCTACTGATTTACGCAAGCAGTGAGTTTTATTTTTCCATAAAAAATTGTATAATAATTTGTTAATTGACTTACAGGTTGTATTATCAACATGTAGTGACTGGGCAGCATAGGTTAGACGGGAGATACCTTCAGCCTTCGATAGCAGAACTCTACCCTTCAATGACAGGTCTCGCTGTAGCCAATGATTAAAGATTTTTTGGGATTTATCTATAATAGGAATGAAGTTTGTGGAGCATCTGGATTGCTCATTTTTTATTATTTGAATTCCAAGGTATCTTACAGAGTTTCTTACAGGTATTCCATGAATTGAAGTTGCTAAACAACTTTTAACTGGTAAAAGTTCACATTTATGCAGGTTGAGTGAAAGTCCGGAGGCTTTAGAGAATGGCTGTATATTGTTAATGGCCACTGAAACTTGCGAGGCGTCTCTGAGGAAGAGAGCTGTATCGTCTGCCAGCTGACTTATGAGTATTTCTCTGTTAGCAATGACCAGGCCTTTTAAAGAACTGAGTTTAATGTGTGAATTAAGGAGTTGCACAGAAAGAAGGAATAAATATACGGATAGGGGGCAACCCTGCCTCACTCCACGCTTTAGAGAGAATCTTGGGGAAATACCAGTGGCAAGCTTTATGGAGCTCTTACTATTGGAATACAGTGTCCGAACGGCATTACAGAAGGACTGACCAAACCCAAATTTATTTAAAGCAGTAAAAATAAACTCATGCTCTAAGGAGTCGAACGCCTTGTAGAAATCTAAAAAAAGAATAAGACTATCATCCTGTACAAGTTCTGGGTAATCTATTATGTCTAAAATTAATCTTATGTTGTTTGAGATATGACGATTCTGCATGAAACCAGACTGACTCTCATCAATAACTTTATCTAATGCAGGTTTCATTCTATTAACCAGAATTTGTGCCAATATCTTATAATCATTATTCGGTAAAGAGATTGGTCGCCAATTGTCTAAGAGCAAAGGATCCTTTCCTGGTTTTGGAATGAGGGTGATCAAACCTTGACATAAAGTGGGAGGGAGTGCACCTCTATCCATACTTTCCTTAAAAACTTCTAAAAGAAACGGGGCTAAACTGTCAGCGAACTGTTTGTAAAACTCGGCAGTAAGGCCGTCAGTTCCAGGTGATTTGTTAATCTTTAGATGTTTTATAGCATCTGCAACCTCAATCAAAGAAATTGATCTGTCGCAAAGCTGACTATCCTCCTCATTCAGCTGAGTAATTTTGTCTAAAGAATTTTAAAAAAAAGTCAGACAAGCTTCAGGGCAATAACTAGAAGAATAAAGTTTGCAATAAAAGTTTGAACAATATTTTGCTATGTGCTATTTGCTATGCTCATCTAACCTGTGCTGCAGGTCAACCAGTTCTATCTTATCAGATTCACTGAGGGTGTCTATTGGTTTGGAAGTAAGGCATATGATCTTTTGTATCACTTGCGTCTCATCAGATCTTCTTTTTTTTGCTAAATCACTGCTATATTTTCTAAAGAATTTTCCAATTTCATATTTCAAAAGTTCCCAGTTACTACAAAATGTATTATTTGTGAGAGCTTTACTCCAATAAAGTTTAATGAATCTCTGAACTTCACAAATCACTTCTTTATGCTCAAGAATGGTACTATTTAACTTCCAGTAAGAGGTTTTAGTGATTAGGGAGGATGACAACGGGATCGATAAGCTAACCATTTTGTGGTCTGAGAGTGGTGTAGGATAAATATCCGTTTTAACTTTTTCTAAATCTTATAAGATAAGCCAAAAATCGATACGTGAGTGTCTGGTTTGAGTCTTATTACACCATGTATAAGCTATCTGAGACGAATGAGAATCCCTCCAAGAATCGACTAAGTTGAATCTTTGTGCAAACAGTCTTATGAATGAGTTAGAGTCTGAACTTCTAGAAGGCCATCTGTCCAAATAGCTGTTAAACACTGTATTAAAGTCTCCACCAAAAACAATAAAAGAATTGGGATATTTCGATAACCAGCGCAGTAGGCGCTCCTCCAACCTATCAAAATATAGCTTATTCTCCCTCTGACAGTTAAAACCATACACACTGACTAAAATATAGATAGAGTGTGCAGCCTCAACTATTAGAAAAATGTAATGACCATCTTTATCTATGTCAGAATTCAAGATTTGACCATTAAATCTTCCTTTAAGTATGCAGACACCAGCAGCATGCTCTGTACCATGGGACATCCACAGATCATCTCCCCATTGCGATCTCCAAAATGTTTTTTCTTGTTCTGTTGAGTGAGACTCTTGTATAAAACAGAAATCTGAATTGAACTGCTTGCAAAACAAAAAAATAGCCTTACGTTTAACATTGTTTCTTAAACCTCTTGCATTTAAAGAAATAACAGACAGAGAAATAATGATAGTAACAAAAATTAAAAGTGACAAATAAGAAAAAGCTTAAACCAAGTAAATGAAGAACAGTTGAACCTGGTCACTTAAGAGAGTCCTACATAAGATGAGAACTGCAACCCCTGAGTTATGGAACGCCAGGACTGCCATAATGAATTAATTAAATACACCATTAAATAATTAATTAAATGTGGCAATAATTAATTAAAATTGGAATTAATTAATTAAATAAATAGTTATGACACATGTAATTAATTAATTATTGACACATTTAATTAATTATTTATGTATTTCACATTTTAATTAATTATTGACACATTTAATTAATTATTTATGTATTTCACATTTTAATTAATTATTGACAATTTAATTAATTATTTATGTATTTCACATTTTAATTAATTATTGACAATTTAATTAATTATTTATGTATTTCACATTTTAATTAATTATTGCCACATTTAATTAATTAATTATTGCCACATTTAATTAATTATTTAATGGTGTATTTAATTAATTCATTATGGCAGTGCTGGCGTTCCATACTGAGTAAGGAAATTGTGAACTTGAATAATACTCGGCAGCTCGTGTGCTGACGAAGACCAGAGGGCGGGCTCACATTACACCGGTTTTAGAATCGCTGCACTGGCTCCCCGTGTGTTTCAGGATCGATTTTAAAGTTCTTTTATTGGTTTTTAAATGTCTTAATGGTCTTGGGCCTTCTTATCTCTCAGATCTGCTTTTACCATACGAACCCTCGCGGACCCTGAGGTCCTCTGGCACTGGCCTTTTGATTGTCCCTAAAGTCAGGACACATACTCACGGAGAGGCAGCTTTTCAGTGGTATGGTCCTCGTCTGTGGAACAGCCTGCCGGAGGAGCTCAGGGGCGCAGAGAACGTACATGTTTTTAAGAACAGGCTCAAGACCCACCTTTTTAATTTAGCTTTCACCTAACGTTTATTTATTTTATGCTTATTTATTCTATCCTGTTATTTTATTATTAATTCAGGTTTTACCTAATATTTATTGATTTTATTCTTATCCATTTTTTAATCTTCTTACTCTATTTATATTTATATTGTAACCCGTTCTTATTTATTTTATCATTTTACCCTGTATATAGCCTATTGTGGCATATCTCCAGTGTTTCCTCGGAGGGGGCTCTCTGCACCGGGGCTGTTATTGACCGTGACTGCTGGGTCTCTGGGGTCCTCTCAGCCTGGTTGGGGGGCTCCTTTGCCTCCCTCCGGCTGTGTGCCCAGCCCGGAGGCTGCGGTCTGTGACCGGCTCCCGGTGCAGACGGCTCTCTGTTATAATGTTTCCTCACTTGGCTCATGCGAGCCCAGCCCAATTTTTACTCTTTAAGTGTGCGCGTGTGTGTATGTGTATGTGGGTGGGGGTGGGGGGATATATGTGTATTGAGAGTGTGGGGAGTGAGTTGGAGGGTGGGGTGGGCTGCTTTTAACTATGTAAAGCACTTTGTGCTACATTTTTTCTGTATGAAAAGTGCTTTATAAATAAAGATTGATTGATTGAATAATAGGAATACAATAGCCTAAAACAATAAAACCAATGTGGTAAAAATAAATAAATAAAATAAATAAACGCTTCACATATGAGCATTGAAAGGGAGCTTAATAGAAATTTTCTTGCTCCATTTAAATAACTAATTATTCAAAAAAGAATAAAAGTAAAAAATAAAAAGAAGCTTATCCAGCTTGCTCATAACATTTTCAGTAAAAAATATTGCAGCCAAACTGAAGACCAATAAACTTATAACAAATAAACTGCATCAGTTTAACTCTGATCGTTTTATGAGTCCAACAACAAAAACAAACAAACAAAAAAAGAACGGCAGTGAAACCAAGTTAATCTTAAGATACTTCAGTTTTCACCTCAAAATACCTTGGATCAAATTATAGGGCTGGAAAAATCTCTTTTCCCTCCACGAACGCACGACCTCCTACGAAGAACGCCAGCTTGTTTTCGTTGCGCGCAGCTTCCACAGACGGCCAGAGTCTGTTTCTTCGGGCGCGGTCGTCAGGGGACAGATCCTCAGCCAGCTTTAGGTTGTTACCTTTCAGTAGGGTTGCCAACTCCCTGAAAAAAAAATAAGGGACACCTAGTGGCCAGGGCCGGGCGACCCAATTGTCTTCACCCTTCCCTGTGTGGTGAATTTTTTTAGCTCTTTTTTTTGAGTGTGAATTTTTTTTTTTTTAACCATTTGACTTGAAGTTGATTTAAGTAGATGCATATTCTTTGTGATATGAACACATGGGAAACAAATGATCATTTATCCATTTATTTTTAACGCAAAATGACAACATTAACACAATAAAATAGGTCTCTTTCCTAAACGAAAGACTGGTACGCTTCACTTTTTGTGCAAAATGACAAAATTAACACAAAGAACTCTGTCCTGCTTAACCTAAAATTATATAAATTAATAGAAAACAATAGAAAGAAAAACATTCTTGTAACAGTGCACATTTAGTGCAATTAGAAAAGTGCAAAAAAAGTCTGTGGAACACCTGTAAACACAACATTTCTGCCTCAAAGGTATGGAACGCCAGGACTGCCATAATGAATTAATTAAATACACCATTAAATAATTAATTAAATGAGGCAATAATTAATTAAAATTGGAATTAATTAATTAAATAAATAGTTATGACACATGTACTTAATTAATTATTGACACATTTAATTAATTATTTATGTATTTCACATTTTAATTAATTATTGACACATTTAATTAATTAATTATTGACACATTTAATTAATTATTTATGTATTTCACATTTTAATTAATTATTGACACATTTAATTAATTATTGACACATTTAATTAATTATTTAATGATATATTTATTTATTTAATTTTGGCAGTCCTGACGCCTGGCTCTCATCATGAAATAATTTTATCTGTCAGCCTCACCCATCAAACTCAGGGGGCGGGGTTAACGCTGATCGAGTCAAAACCATTGCTTTGGCCTGGTGGCCATTGTTTCTAGCACACAACAACCTGCATGTGGAAGCTAACAGAACTGAACTTTGAAAAACCCTGTTTGTGTGTCACCAAATACCGTTTTAATATTTTTTTAGCCGAGAATGTAGTGGTTTAATCTTCATGTGTCTGGTCGGTTTGTCAAGATACAGCCTCTTTGCAAAAGTGCTTCGATGATTTCGGAGATGTCTGCCCAGTCTCACGGCAAAGCGTGGGATAGACCCGCTCGCCTCGCAAGCAATCCCACCGACAAAGCGCAGGCCCCGGTACACAGCTGTAGTAACCCCCGCTGACTTCTTTCACTGAGGTTATATTTATCGGTGTTTTATTTCCTGATGTTCTTATGTGTCCTACGTGTTTCAGTCGCCAATTCTGAATTATAACTAACATTAAAAACATGTTTAAGGAGGCGAGAGAGCAAATCTGATCTGATCTGATCATCTGATCTTTGGGTTTTTGTTCAGTAATCAGCGTGACCTGTGTATAAACGCATAAAAGAGATAACGTTGGTGTTTCCGTCATGTAGTAACTGCTGGCTTTAACTGTACAAAGGTTGTTCGACACTATGAAACACATACAGACTTCATGATGTTCGGCTAATATTTTTATTGTGAATATTAATCATGCTGACCTCGCTCTGTACACCACGCAGCGAGGTCAGCATATCCACGATATCCTCAGCTCCATGAGTTAACACAAAGTTTCCCAGCTGACTATCTAACTGCCAACTATTCCAGAGACGTGAAAATATACAGCATAAAGAAAAGTGTAAGAGACTCAGCAGCAGATTAGAATAACAGTTATACATTTAATAAATCACCAAATGAATCCAAGAAACGAGCAAACCTGTTCCGACAATTTGAGTTTGTATTCCCTCAGCTGCAGACTCGCTGCTGTTTAAATGTTTGAAAAGGAAGATTAGATATAAAAAACGTCAAACATAGACTCAGTCTGCCTTCACATTTGATATGAGGCCAGCACGTATAGTGGCTGTGTCCTGTTTTAAGATCATACATGTAAAATTGTTGTCTGACCTCCGTCGATCCAGCCGCTCAGAGTCCGTGGTTACCATGGTTACTGCATAAGCAGCTATAATGTAAACAGCT
Source organism: Aulonocara stuartgranti (assembly GCF_965226115.1). Classification (NCBI taxonomy): domain Eukaryota; kingdom Metazoa; phylum Chordata; class Actinopteri; order Cichliformes; family Cichlidae; genus Aulonocara; species Aulonocara stuartgranti. Next base: position 39,328,391 of record NC_138951.1, on the reverse strand, counting down.
GGCACTGAGGAAACCTCCCGGCAGCATATGGGTGTTTATGTTTTTCACTGCAAAAGAACTGTCTGAATGGTTAACTGAAGTTAACTTGGATAAATTATAGTTAAGGAGTATCACAGATAACGCCTACGTGAGCTGTGCGACTGTTCACCACTACACTGAAATCAGCAGGCTATTACTGAAATACACGTGCTATATCATAAGCTATGATATAAATAGGGAGGTCCTATTAACATGTTTAGTTTTAAAGGACACCTTCCTGCCTTTAGTCTCATTCATGAGCAGTATTAGTTTTCTTCTAACATCCAGAAGTCTGCACCATGTGTTTCATGTTGTTTCATGTGTTTGTAACAAGCCTTTGATAGGTAAACATCACATGACCGAAAAAGCAAAAAAAAAAAAAAAAAAGAAAGAAAGAAAAAAAGAGAGAGAGAGAGTGTTGACATAATGTTACGGCTGTGGCCATGAGGACCCTGTGTGGGCTGTTTTCTTTCTGTGTTTCTGTACTGTGCTTAAGACTCTTTCCAGGTCCCTCCCCTAATGAAGAGTAGTGAGCGGCTGATTGGACCATGGAGCGGGTGACTACCTTCAAAAAGCCGCTCTGACAGATCTACAGGGAGAGGGAGAGAGAGTGGAGCGAGCGAGCGAGTAGCTTGACAGCCGACGCGGCCCTGACCCTGACTTTCCCAGCCTGTATTTTTATTGTGTATTTGTGTGAGCGTGAATTGTGAAAGCTGCTCCTAGTGCATTAGCTGAGAGCGTAGGCACTCTTGGGCTGAAGCGGAAGGGGTGAGCCGCCTTTTCTTTTGGAACCGTTTTCTCCTGTTTTCCGGGTAGGGAGCGAGGGATAGCTCTGTCATTTGTTTATTCTGTTTCTTTCCTAGGGTTTAGTTAGTTTTTCTCTGGTGGGACTTAGTTGGTTTTGTTTATTATTTTGGCCTGGGCTCACCCTGGAGCTATGCTTCTTTTCCTTAAATAAAATCACCTTTTTACTCACAACTGGTTTGGATGTTTGGCTTGGGAACCAGGGCGGGGATTTGTCTCTCTCTCTCCTCCAACCTTATGTGCGTCCCTACACGCCTAGACTAGGGGGCGTAACAATAAGAAGAGAAAATACTCTCAATTATGGAGACAGGCAAATGGTTCATTTATGTTTGATGTGTGTTTATTCCTCCCTAAATATCGTCGGTGAAGTTCGCCATGCACGTCAGATTTTTCTGCGCATTTTTATACCTCTGCCAACAGAGAGAGAGAAAAAAATCACATTCTAACAGACAGCTGGTGCTTAGAATACAGTTGAATAACTATTAAAAAACAGATGATATTTAGATGATAGTTCAGTCTAACACATGTGCCAGTGAACCATTAAACGTCTGTGAAACTATGCAGTTATGAAACGTAACTTTAACCTCAGCCAAACCGATTTGCTCAGTTGTAAATAAAACAGCGAAGTAAACGTGACCCAACAGACAGAACCTGAGTGAATGAAGTCCAGCGTTTAACCACTGAGAGTTAAAACTCAGCTGAGGTTTCAAAGCTGTGTGCCGGTGATTGGACATCAGCCGCTGATGAAGCTGTTCGCCTAGAAAGTGCTCTGTAAGGAAACAAGCTCCAGCAGCTCTGCGCTCGGGGAAAACACTATATTTACTTATCTTGTGCAGAAAAATGCGCTGACATTGCGTTATATCGAGCACCGGCTGCCCAGTTAAACTGTGACTATCACCAGGTAACGTAGGCGTGTTTCTTGAATTAGCAGCAGGTGTTAAACAGCTGACAGATGAGGAGGAGGATGCATGCAGGTAAACTGAGGGTCTGTTGAGCTGATCGCTGGTTTCGTGAGAAAAATGTCAGCTCGTTCTTTATGTTACAGAAGCACAGAGACACAAGACCAGGCGGAAAGAGACGATCGTTCGGTGAAAATGAGAATCTGCGAATGCAACATGTGGAACACGGAGAGTGGAATATGTAAACAAACCGGTTAACGTAACCCCCTCGGTGCACTCTGCATGCTAATTGTTAGCAGAGCTAGTGAAATCTCTGAAAACATCTGAGCACTTTTGCAAACATGTTCTATGTTGACAACCTGACCAGACATACGGCGCGACATTCGCGGCTAAAACACTGTTAAAAGTGTAGCTGGTGACAGAAAAACTACACCACCACCATTGCTGCCTGTGATTTGATCTGCATTCTGGGATACCTGGCTGCCCCAAGTCTACACAAGCAATCGATTATCTAGGATCGACCTGTTTTGACTTACTTTGCACGGCAACCAATCAAATGTTAGAGAAGCTGCATGGCAGCGTTAACCCCGCCCCCTGAGTTTGACGGGTGAGGCTGACAGATAAAATTATTTCATGATGAGAGCCAGGCGCCAGGACTGCCAAAATGAAATAAATAAATATATCATTAAAGAATTAATTAAATGTGTCAATAATTAATTAAAATGTGAAATACATAATTAATTAAATGTGTCAATAATTAATTAATTACATGTGTCAATAATTAATTAAAATGTGAAATACATAAATAATTAATTAAATACACCATTAAATAATTAATTAAATGTGTCAATAATTAATTAATTACATGTGTCATAACTATTTATTTAATTAATTAATTCCAATTTTAATTAATTATTGACACATTTAATTAATTATTTAATGGTGTATTTAATTAATTCATTATGGCAGTCCTGGCGTTCCATACAAAGGCCTTGACTGTAGCTGAAAGTTGAAGTTAAAAAAAAACAACAAACTCATGAACTCAAGCTCAATGCTACATTATGTGGAAACAGACTACTTTTTCCATTTGTATTTTTTTGAGCTCTTGCTGCAGTTAGGAGTTGTTTGTCTTTCAGTACTGCAGAGTAAAACTCTGAGCAAGACATATCATAATTTAGACTGACAATGAGCTCACTTCTAATTAATTCAGTAGAACATTTGTTCCGCACATCAGTCCACTTATTCTTCATAAGAGAGAAAATCCTCTCCTCAAACCCAGTGGAAGATGGGATGCTGAGTACAAAGGATACAACAGCCTGCATATTGGGGAGGTCAGCTGCCTGAAGAATTTCCATCCACTTCTCTGCTGTTCCCTTGGACTGCCACTTTTCCTTCTCCTGATGTTCTTTGGTGAGGTGCTTCAGAAGACTGGTTGCAGTGACACACTCTTCATAACGCTCATCCATAGAGATGTTTAACCTGCCAATAGAGATGAGAAGTTGACCTAAATCCTAAGTGGTACATAGAACATTTACAGTGGTAAATAAATGGAAAAAATGTATTGTATATGTTTATAACGTTGTATAGCATTTAAACAATACAATAAGTATAGTTTATTTATTATGTATTTATCCATCCTTATATTAAGTATATGAACTCCTTCAATTTGTAAAATAGTGTATAAAAGATTGCATGCGTGTGTATATACACTCCAAACAAAGTTAATGATTATGGTTTTATTTATATATGTTATCTATCAATTGTATTTGTTTATTTTTAACCATCAATACTATTAAAACATGGTTTATCATTTCACTGCTAAATGTTTTATTCTTACCTGCCAGCCAGGTGAAGCCGTTCAATGATCTTCTCCATGTCATCAAAGGAAATCTTCCCAGATGCTAGAGAGAGGGGCTGCAGGTGGAAAAGCCAGTTTTCTTCTGAAAAGTCAAACCACTTCCAGACATAACTGATGGCAGTGTCTAGGAAGGCTGTAAACTCCTGCCTGGCACCATCAGCATCAGATGGCGAGAGATGCTGGAGCTTTTGTCTTGTTAGGTACCTGTAGAACCCATCATCTCTTCTCTGAATAAGTCTTGTCAGGAAACACTCCATGATGGAATAGAGGTCAACAGACGTGGTTACATTCTTCTCCAGTTTTTTCACCACTTCTTTAAACAGACACATGACATTATTACAGAAGAGGAGGTAGACTTCCACAATGTCTGCCTCTCCCTCAACTCCAGCAGCATCTTCTGTCAACTTCAGCAATTCCTTCAGGCGCCTTGGACATTCCTCACCAATGCTGATGAGATATGACTTCAGCGGGTCCCAGTTCTGCAGCAGGCGGGTGATTGCAGGGTTGAGTGACAGCCATCTCGTCACAACATGGCGCAGGATATCATGGAATTCAACGTCACAAAATTCACAGAACTCTTTCAGGGACTCTCTCCTTTTGGCAGAGGTGGAAAAGAAGCTGTATATCTTCAGGACAATATTTTCCACATCTACTGAGAGCTTGTCCAGGGCTTTTTTCACAGTGTTATGAACAATATGTGCATGGCAGTTGCCACGAAGGATCTCACTGTTGGTCTCTTTCAATTTTGTGAAGACTGAGTTGTGGATGCCATAATTTACATTTGCATTGTCAGCACTGAATGCAGAAACCTGATCTAAGGATAGCCCCACGTTTTCAAGAGAGCTTTGTATTATTTTTACTATTCCCTCTGCAGACTCATCTGGATTTTCAACAAAATCCAACATCTTGTTGACAACTCCAGCCTCTGGTGTAAAAAACTGCAAGGCCAAGGGAAACATCTTCCGATTTCCCTTGTTTGAAGCATCAGTGTGAAGAGAGAATGGGAGTGGAGTTGCACCACTTTTCAATTTTTTGATCACCTCTTCTATTGCCTTTGGAGACAGGACATCTGTGACAACTGCTTCAGCTTTCGTCCTCCCACAGGACATCTTTTTGGCAATACTGGAGTCATTCAGCATTCGTACAGTCAGTTTGAGTGCACAGTCACCCGAGTTATAACTTAAACCGTGCTTTACAGTGTGGTAGACATGGGTCACCTCTGCAGCAGTCACCTATAAAATAGAAATATATATATATATATATATATATTACAGTATATCTGTATAGTTTGTGTAGTTTATCAACTGACTTTAAAGTATAAATTACGCATGCAACTTGTAAGAAATGGGTATGGTCATATATATGTATGTTTTCAATATAATGTGTATTCTTTATATATATTCAATTCAGTAATACTTTATTAATCCCAGAGGGAAATTAGGTGTTGTTGCAGCTCAGACTAATCAAGTCTTCAAAGAGTTGTTGAAGACCACAATCACTGTGGGAAGGAAGGATCTCTGCCTTGCCTTGAAACGGAAGTCTCTTCTGTGTCAATTTATTCGGGCTTTGTGGCTTCAGTTGAGGTATTATTTCAGCTTTTCTAATGCTAATCAGCTGCTCCAGTTTGTAAACCCACTTGTTCCCATGATTACGCATCATAACTCATCATCATTATTCATCTATGTATTACTTTTATGTATTAGTCATCTATTCGTTGTAATCATCTATCCTTGTTTATTACACAAAACAAATTATATTATCAAACTTCTGGCCACACAGTGCTGATATTCATTGCACATGCCCATATTAACCTTAACCAGAGGGTTTAAAAAAACAACAATGTTTACATACCATATCTGCTTCTGCCGTGGCCTGGTGGACAACAAATTGGTCAAGGGTTCCTCTTTCTTTCACGCCCCTCATATTCATCATGTGCCCACAAGTAGAAGCATGCTGCTTAACGTCAGCCAGTCCACCATGGCAAATGGAAAAAGTGCGCCGGCACAATGTGCAGTGCGCTTTATACGTGTTATCGCGCACTTTTCCCAGCCAGTTGTTTTCATTTTCCCATTCCTCCCTGTATTTTTGCAACCTTTTTTTTTCCTTTCTAGGAGGGGAACAAGCACTGTTGTTCAAAGGTGTACTGTCGTCCCAGAGTCGCGCCGCAGTGTCAGTGTTTGTCTCTCTGTTGGCCATGCTGATCATCTGTTGTCTTCCGGTATCTTCTCCCCACGCGACCTTTCCTCGACCAATTAGATAAGCGGTAATCTGAATTGTTATACTCGTGCTAAGTGTGCTGTCAGCTCATTGGTATCAGAGCAGGAGAGGGGCTGGGAATTATGTTTTCAAACAAAGCGTTAAATCCATTAACATTTATAGACTTTTTGTGATTCTCACTGTATTACGGGACAAAGTGCGTCCCTTATTAGCTCAATACGGGACGATTCCGTATTTTAAGGGACGGTTGGCAACCCTACCTTTCAGGTAGGTGGACTTCTTAGCAGCGCGCCAGACAGCATCGCGGTAGATCCTGGATGTAAACTGAATGATGATTCCCCTGGGTTGGTTGTTGTTGGACCTCTTGGGACCGATACGGTGGACGGTGTCAACGACGTCGGGGGATTTATCTTGCATCTCCGGTATGACTGATCTACAGACTTTGATTACCTCCTGCCGCACGTCCTGCTTGTCCCTCTCGGTCAGACCGTAGAGCTTCAGATTCCAACGCGGTGAATAGCTCTCCAGGTGAGAGATGCGCTTTTCCTGTGCTTCAGCGATTGCTTTATATTTTTCGAGCTGTGCCTCAACACTGACAACTGTGCTCTTCATATCATTTAACTCAGCACAGACAGCATCAAATGACTCCTTAACAGCTGTGATATGTTCAGTGTTCTCTTGGACAGCTTTTTTCATCTCGGAGATGGCTATGGAGTTGTCACTCACCATTTTTTCAAGTGTCTGAACTCGAGTTAATCAACATGGTAAGTGATGAGAGCTGGGAGAGAACCGTAGATGTCTCCGTATCCGCAACTTTTCTTAGCTTACCCGCGGGAGAGGCACGTGAAGTGATAGGGAGAGGGGGAAACTCTTCTTCCATCCGTGAATACTGAAGCGGTTCGGAAACTGCCTCCAAATAGTCGTGCATGGAGTCGATGAGAGTATTTTTAGTGTCGGCGGGCATCTCAGTAGCGAGAGAAGACTGAGCAGCTTGGCTAACATTAGCAAGCTTGCTAACGGAGCCGCTGTTAGCATGCAACTTCTTAGATTCGGTCTTTCTCTTCTCGGGTTTGCTCATTTTGGTTCACAAATAGATACCAAAACGAGAAGTAAAAGATGACTATTGCGTAGGCGTAAATAAAGTCTCTGTTCACTGTGTGTAATATATATTTTAAAAAAGGCCAGGTTCGCAGAGCTCAGCGATATGTGACTGCTCAGAGCGCCATCTTGGGCTCCCCCCCTCGAAGAGTCACGATTACATTGACTATCAAAAGTCGACGCGTTGTTTGAAGCTTTGTAAGATCCCAAAAGACGCAGGAATAAGTAGTAGGATTTAAGAGTGTAATAACGGACTGAAACAGAAGATGGCAGCACTGCATGTACAAGGATGCCAGCTGCCGTTAAACCCCGAAGAAGAAGTAGCTGTGTCCCAGAATTCATAGCGCAGCCCAGCTCAGTTTCCAACAATGGCGGCAGCTAGTTAGTTTTAATATTACTCTTATTATTCTTTATGGGTCACAAAATAAACGTTTCACATATTTTCAGGCGAGACTGTAGCTGTGTAAACCTCAAATATCTGCTCAGTTTATCAAGACACCACATATTTTCAAAAGCGCTCCGACGTTTTCGGAGACGTCTGTTACCCACTAGCTCGATATCGAGCCGGGGGCTAGGCTAACTAGAGCCGTGAGAACACCGGACTCCCGGCAAATCGTTTTCAAACCCACCGCAGTCTTTCGCTACTCAGGTTAAACATATATAGGTCACTTAGATAACTTAAAAATGTTATCGTTTGGCTTTTTTTTAGTATTTTATTTGTTCCTGAGTAAATCGGTTTGGCTGAGATTAAAGTTATAGTTTCTGTAAGCAAAGCAAAACTGTTTATGTGAAAAACTGTAAAATATAATTTCCGTGTTCTGTAAAATATAATTTCCGTGTTCTGTAAAATATAATTTCAGTGTTCTTTTTACATTTCATAAGAGTAAAATCCTTGTAGGAGTAAATGTATCCAAGCTTCTGACAGATGTGACAGATGTTTAACTTATTGTTGTTTACTTGTAGTGTACAATAAATAATCAAAAACACAGGATTATTGTGCAATGCTTCATTACTCATTAATCTTACAAATGTTGAAAGGTAAAAGTGTTCAATAAAATCCTAAATATTGCAAAATGCTGTAAGAACTCTTCTTTTGCTGCTTTAGGACACATCCCATTATATTGACTACTGTACACACACTAGTTAATATTTAAGATACAAAAAATACTGGTTTCTGTGCATGCATCTGCAGTGAAGGTGTGTGTTGTTTTGCCATGCAGCTTTTACTTGCTTAGGCGCAGTCAAGCACTCTTCTTCATTTTGCCTACCATGAAGTCAAGCCAAAAAACAAGAAAAGAAAAACGATTTTTCTGGTATCTGAACTATAACAGTTCCCTGAACTACCTCTGATAGTGTCCTCATCATGATAATATTCCCTTTATTTATGATTAGTTATCTTTATCTTCAGAGGTGTGGGTGACAGTTTTAGTGTTTGCTTTAAATAACAAAAAACAACAAAAACTCAAAACAAAAACTTGAAATATATATATATATTCTATATACATATATAGAGATGCTCACTCCTGATTGGACACTGAGCTGCACCACCTTCTCCACTCCTCCACCTTGCTGTCCTCTGTGCTCTCTCTCCTCCATCTCCAGGGAACAAATCAGAGTCTGAGCACCAAACCTGTGGACTGTTAGTCTGCAGATAAGAAGGAAAACACACAGAATTCTCATGTTTGCCATTTTTCATACCGTATTACTATAGTATATTAGTTTACCAGTCCAACAGATTTATTTTCCCAAATGGATCATTACAGCTTTTGCCACACTGGTCCACTTGATTGTCAAAGTGTATTAGCTCTTTATTATTTCTTTCTTTTCTTTACTTTGAAATTATTACAATCAGAACGGACAGGACTGGGGATGGGAAAGAGAAAGATGAAGAAAAGAGAAGTTGGGAAGATGCTCAACAGAAGGAGATGGAAAGCAAAAAGATAGGAGAAGAGAGACACAGAGAGAGAAGACACTAAAAATCTGTTTGATCACCTGCTGGAAAAATAAAAACAAGCAAAAAGAGAAAAACACAGTAGCGAAACCACAGCAAAAACCAACATAAGCACAAGTTATAGTAAATGATAAATATCTCCACATCCCGGAAGGGCCTGATCGAGCCACAGGGGCCATAAACTGACAGTTTATTTATAACTAGAAATAATAAAGCAGTTGACGTGTTTCAGGCTGTGACTTTTAGTATCTGTTGGTACTTCATCACTTTGAATAAGTGTAAGTCAACACCAGGCCGCACTTTCAGTCTTTCCATTAAACAAATGACCAACAATCCATTGTTTTCACCATTAAACAATAAAATATGCTTCTTGACTCCTTGATGCAGGTGCCCACCTACGACCTGGTTTATTAATACTAAGCTAAAGAGGAAAGCAACTCACTGTAGTTCTCACAGCTCAGGACAAGCAGACACCTGATGTTGAGTGACTGAATGGAACTAAAACAAGAATTCATAATTATGTTTGTCTGCCATGAACACGTGATGATAAAACTCTGCATATGCAGTCAGGAGACTGATGACCTGTGAAATGAGCTGTTAGAAATGTGCAGATATGTGTAAACATTGATCAGCATTTAACATCCAGGATGGAGCAAAACTTCTGACCTGCATGTATGAGAACCTTTAATCACATCATCTTTGTAGTGAAATAGCTGATGACTCATTAAACGTTTCCATGTAATTTATCCACAGTGAAAAATATTCACTTTGCTGGATCTGAAAATCACGTGTTCATTTCATTAGACACTAGCAATACCATTAAACTGGACCTTATCATTATCATATAGCACTAAATGTGAGACTGTGTCATATAACAATCTATATATGTAATATGTGTTTGCCTGAATCTTCCAGCACAAACAGAAAGACGAGCTGTTGTCTGAGTATCAACACAAGTACACACCAGAAATCGTTCAGTAAAGACAAATTTAATAAATGAAAGCTGGTGAGAGGGCCTTTGATGTTTCTCTTTGGATCATCCTGTTGTTTGTCTCCCAGTGTCGTTACTGCTCCTCTCCTTTCAAAGACAAACACCAAATAACACCAAATGAGAGTGAATCACTTCAGAAACACTCCTGGTTATTGTGAGCAAACGTCATAACATGATGAATGTATTTACCATTTTACTGAGGGAAAATCTTCTGTGTGGAGTTTCTTCTCATCTTGGCTCTTTTTCCTGACTTTTAGAAACAAGAGGCAGAAAAGAAAGAATAAAAGTTAAAACCTCAACAAGTTTTTTAATGTTTGGGATGTTTTACAAACAACCTTAAACACTATTTACTACTTACCACTTTGTTCATTCTTGCTGACGTTCACTCTCCTCATCTTCTCTCTAAAGGACAAATGACAGAAAAGAGGGAATCATTTTAGTAACTTTATCAACCAGGTGAGCAGAATTTTAGATATTTATCAATATTCTGATTAAAAGCAGAGTGAATACTTATCTTTTTACGAGAAAGGGTTCAATCCGTCCTGTCTTAGGTCTTAATGTCACCTTGGCTCCTCTGTTTTCTCTGAAAAACAAAAGACAAATGGGAAGAAAAAAATTAGTAAATGATTTCAGCAACTAGAGGAAGTGTTCACTGAGGAGGAGCTGTCATAATAATATAAAATCAATATATACTTATCTTTTTTTTAATGACAGTTTACAGAGCACGCTGGCTTCGCTCCTCCCTCCGCTCCTCTCTGAAAGTTAACTGGATAAAGGATAATAACAATTAATAACATCATCAAAACAGACAAACCTGAAAGAATTGCTGATCAGAGCTGTGACAGAGTCACAGATTAGTTGGATGTATACTTATCTTTCACAATGAGAGCGTTTGCATAGACGTCTCTTCAGGTCTTTTTATTGTTTTCTTTCTGGAGAGGAAAGTGATGAGACTGATGAGGAAATACCAAATACAAAGACTGACAAAGGGAACTGAAAAAGTCTAACCAAAACCTATACTGGGGGAAAACTGTAGGAAACAGAACTACTGAGGCAAGGAAACACGAGGGGACGGAGACTAACACTCTGACAAGGGACAAAGGGAGACTGACACTATATTTACACACAGGAGGCTGATTATGGGAACTAAGGACACATAGAAACACAGCTGAACCGAATAAGAAATGAACAACAAGTCGAAACAAACTCTAATGACAGTTCAACCAGATTCTAAACACAACAAATAACTTTCAGGATGTTTCAACAATGTGTAAAATGAGTTCTTATCTTTTTTTGTGAGAGGGCCTTCAATGTTTCTCTTTGGATCATCCTTCCATCCATTTCTTCTGCTTAACCATTGGAGCCATCCCAGCTGTTATGGGGCCAGAGGCGGGGGTATAACCTGGACAGGTCAGTCTAACACAGAGAAACAGACAACCATTCACACTCACATTCAACCTAACTGCATCTCTCTGGACTGTGGGATGAAGCTGGAGTACCTGGAGGGAACCACAAAGGCGCCAGGACTGTCTTGCTCTCAGATGACGCCCGTTCACGCTGCTCTGAAGACCCTCAGTTGTCTTTGGATCAAATAACACCAAATGAGAGTGAATCACTTCAGAAACACTCCTGGTTATTGTGAGCAAACGTCATAACAAGATGAATATATTCACCATTTTACTGAGGGAAAATCTTCTGTGTGGTGTTTCTTTGCAGCGTGACTCTTTTGCCTGACTTTTAGAAACAAGAGGCAGAAAAGAAAGAATAAAAGTTAAAACCTCGACGATTTTCAAATATTTTAGGACATTCTTTTAGAAACAACCTTAAGCACTGTTTACTACTTACCACTTTGTTCAGGCTTGCTGACGTTCGACATGCTTCACTGTATATTATAATCTCAAGCGCTTCCTTGCTTGAGTCGGGCTCCGGATGCTGCTCTCTTCCTCCGCCTTCCTCTTAGCACGCTTTGCCGACATATTTAGAAAACGGCAGAGCACCGAAGTGAGAACTCTGCCGTCCGCGCTGTAGTCTGTTACTCTCCAGCGGTTCTTCATCTCAGTGTCCTCTGTTTGGTAAACAGTGGAGATGACTCTGGTGACGGGGAGGCCGTCGACAGTCAGGGTGCGGACACAGTTCCTCCGATCTGCCTTCAGCACAGCAAGATCTGCTTTCTCTGGAAGAACTGGAGTCAGGAAGCGTGGATGAGAGCTGGAGCCCGCAGGCGGCAGCATCATGCCAGCTGGTGAGTCCGTAGGAGGAGAAGGAGTGGTGTTCTCTCTCTGGCTCTGCCTCACATTGACAAATGGTGTCGTCACCAGGTCCCGGTGGAACCATCCTTTAAAAGGTATGCAAGGAAAGTCCTTGGACCCAGTCACCAGGCTATGGTAAAGAGTGAGGACCAGGTGAGACATGGAGTTCAGATGCCTCCTGCTCAGTTCACGGTTCCTCAAGTTAGTGACGACCATCTGAGGTGCAGTGACTGGACTCACCAGATCAGCTACGAGAAAGCAAAGCGTGCGTCTACGTTAATCATGTGATCACACAAATTAAAGCCTGAATTTAAATTGTCCAGACATGGCTTTACATCATCATAAGCTCTTCCACACACAAACAGTAAGAAGCTCCCAGCAGAACTCATTGTTTATGAAAGCCTTCACATTTTTCACCTGGTAAAAGTTTTCATGTGTGTAAGGCTGCGTGGATTTTCACTGAGGTTTTAATACGCATTCACATTAAGGAGTAATATCTTCATATTAGTTGAGCATCGATATTTTGAGGATAAAGCAGCTACATTTAGGTGAGAAACCTCCCACCTCCTTATTGCAGGCACACACTGTTTCAATCTCAAACTCATCCTGCGACTCTGTGAACTTTTAAAACTCCAGCTTCTCCAGCTTTACACATTCACAATCTATGAAACGTTCACGTATAACTCAGCGCCAGCAGCCCAAACATGTCAACTCAAACCCTCTACATGCAAAAACGGCCGCGCGCTGACGTCAGCGTCCTCCAACGCCTTAAGTCGTTAGCAATTAAAAAAAAACATGGCGCCATCTTTATAGCGTACTGGCACATGTTAAAATTGATGTTACTCAAGTATGAAACATCTCATCCTAAATGTTAACACTCATGAAGTCCTACTTCCAAACAATAAAAGACAAAAATCGAAGTTGTATTTGTTTGCTAGCACTCTGACATATTAGCCTGCTGTACTCACCATAGCGCTGATCTAACACCTCCTCAATGAAAAGGGAGAGCAGGTGCATCTCGCGACTCAAGTCTGAAGAAGTCATTTTGCAAATCCTTCTTGAAGATTTTCAAACGTTAGCTGTAGTTTGAAAAATCCGAGTTTTCACAGCACTAGTGGGAAAAAGCTCCTGTTTGCGCTCAAACGTGAAACCCGAATTCCACTTTTGCCTCCTGCTTTTATACCTGCACTCAAACACGTCATCATCACCATGACACCCAGGGTCACCGAAAATCAATTTTATTTATTTAAAATAAAGTTCGTCTAATTATCATAGTTTTTAAAATATATATATATATTTCTCATTTTATTTTACTGCTTTATTCATCCTTTTTAAAAAAATATATTGCCAAACTTTGTCGTTTTAATTCTTTAAAAAATCATTAATTCACCAGTTTACAAAAATGAAGATCGATATCTGAAATTTAAATTAATAAATAAATAATTACAATTGATAATGGGTTTTTAGCATTAAAGAATGGTTTTTCAGTGCGCTTTAAATGTTATCAGAGCCGATGTTGTGCCAAAAAGTGATCGCAGTCCAAAAAGTGATTTACGGTATTGAAACGTTTGTTTGTGTCATGACATTTGTAAACAGTTGATGTTTAAGGTGCAGTTCATGTGGAAGCCAGAGGAGGGTGGTGTTGTGCGCATAATACAAAGTGATGGCGAAACCTAAAAGACGGTGTCATGTCTGCTCCCTGAAGCAATCTCATAACAGTTTCAATCTATTTCAAGCCAGTTAGCACATTTCTGTTATGAAGTGCAATCATTTTTTGGCAGTAAACTTAAATCCTTTTATTATGAATATCACATTCTCAGATTTTCAAGAGAGACCAGACCAATAGGGCAGCAGAAATCACAAAAATAAATAAATAAATAACAGTTTTATAAAGATTAAAACAGTAAAAAAATGACTGGAATGATTATGATGTATAACACAGAATATGTACAATAACAGAGTTATAAACACACCTAGAACACACGTGATACTTTTATTTCATCTATAACCTCTGTGCAAATTTTGTTGACTGCAAAGTGTTTATGAATATGTTTTTAAAAGCTGGTTATCTGACTGTCAGTTAATAGCAATTAAAAAGAAAGCTGATTTTTATTTTAAAAAACCCTGAAAACATCACACCTCTGAAGTAACACATTGTGATTCATGTACAAACAACACACAATTATTGTAGATTCTTCAAAGCCTCCTTATATTCAACACTTGGGTAGGTGGTGTTATACATGCCCTCACAGCACCGGCACATCAATCCTCCTGTTTTCACCTTGTCACCTTCATTAAGCTGCTCTCTTTCTACAGAAGGCCCACCGCATGCATGGGGGGATACCGTGGGCCAGGGCTGTGGCATCTAATGTCTGGTTGTCAGTGTCCTTTGGAAAAGCAAGTGATTGTCCTCAAATCAGATGTCCCAGCAGATTGATCTAGTTTGCCATGCCGGCAAAAGACCAATACACCAAGACAAACAGCCATTTATGCTTTTTACACAGACAGCCCATTTAACCAGGGAACTTGACACAATGTATTTTTTTTTCTATTTAACTAGAAGAATTGTTGTACCACACATTAAAGTTTCAAATCAGTGAAAAAGCAATCGTGCCAAAGAAATGTCATGTGTTTGTTTAAGATGACTGCAATTATGGTATTAACAGAAAACACACATCTCTGTCTCTTTTCTTTTCTGTTTAGTGTTTCACTTACCTTCTAAACTCACCAAGTACTTGCACAATCCTGAGGTTTTTAGAAAAGAACATCTCAGATTAAATAAGGAGGGGATACAGACATTAAAACTAACCTTTATTACTATGATACAAAACAATATTAATGAAGTTGTTAAAAGTGGTACTTCTTACACACACACACACACACACACACACACACACACACACACACACACACACACACACACACACACACACACACACACACACACACACACACTCGGCTCATTACAAGTGTTTAAAAGTTTGAGTTGTCTGAAAAACTAAAGAAAGAAAAACACAAAAATGTTACAATACAAAAGTTGGAACTTTATTAACACACAGAAATACAAACTGATGGGTTGATAAATATCAAGAAGACAGTACATTTCACATAAAGACTGTGCATCATTTTAAGATGAAAAAATGCAATATGGGGTCAGCCAGAGGATTAATAATCAAAACTAAGGGATTCTGATATTAATACTGCACCGCCTCCAATCTCACTATAAGTTACATCTGTTGAACTGACTTCTTGCTAGCATTTCCAAGGAAGTCAAGATGAAAAAAATAAAACCTAAAAACAGAGGGTCCAATACATTTAACAGGAATTTGTCAAAAAGAACAACAAAAGTACTGACTGTTAATTTTTTATTTTTGACCCTGTAACTCAGTTATTAGTTTGAAAATAAACGTTTGTATGTCTTCAAAAAATACTGTAAAGCTTTTGACTCTTAGGGAGTCAGGAGCTACATGACAGATGTTATTTTGAATGACTTGGATATTTGCTGTTTACCAACCGTAAGTCTGCACAACAGAAATATTGTTCTGAAACACATTAAAATACACAAGTGAAAGATGATATCTGTAATTAGAGCTGCCACGATTAGTTGAAGAGTCACGATTTTTTTTTTTAAACTTTATTTATCACATTTTAAACATACAGTCAAGTAAAACAGGGATCACATAAAAGATGACATTGTGGTAGTACAATGAGGAACAGAAAGAGTGACAAGGACAGTGAGACAAAAGTGAGTACAAAAAATAAAATAAATTAAGAGGAACATAAATAAACAAAAGTTTGCAAGAGCCAAAATCAAGTTAGCAGTTTCAATCGGTTATAGATGTTAACAGTCTTGAGAGCCTTAGTGTTTTTTGATGAGGAGATTGTCCTTATATATTGTGCAAGTTCCATTTTTAATCCAAGAAGTTCAGGCTTTCTGCCGAGGACTTTGCTTTTGTGTATATGAAATTTTGCCAAAAATAAAACCAAATTTATAAAGAAGAAAGCATCATTGTCCTTGTCTTTAAAATTATAATAGCCAAAGATAACATCCTTATAGTATAGTTGAAGATTAGGGAGAACAAAGTCAGTAATAAACTTGTGGAAATCCTTCCAGAATTTACACGTAAATTTACATGACCAAAACAGATGAGAAACTGTTTCAGGTTGCTCTTGACAGAAGGTACAATGTACATTTATTTCAGCCATAAATTTGGACAAATATTGTTTGGTAGGGTAAAACTTATGAATCGACTTAAAGGAAATCTCTTTAATTTTGTTTGTTAAGAAAAACCTTTGTGGTCAAGTCCAAACTTTTTTCCATTCAATATCTGTTACAAAATTGGCCCAATAAAATATGGCTGATGGAACAGAGACCATTGCATCCTGAAAGAGAGATCTTATTTTGGTATTTATAGACTTATGAGAGGAAGAGCAAACATTGCCAAGAGAAGAATGTAACACATCCGGGGGAGTGACCTGTAGTGGAGCACTGTGGGAGCATCTGTGTAACATGGACAGACCAGATGGGATGGCATCGAACACTATTGAGAATTCTTTAGGCGTTATCGGTACATCTCCTGAGGAACTCAGAGTAATTATATAAGAGTCCATCTTCTCTATATAACTGACTAACCAAGATTATTCCATTATTAAACCAGTTATTTAAAAAAAAAGTTTTATTTTTATAAATAATATTGCAGTTATTCCAAATAAAACAGTTTTGTGGAGAGAAATTGTGTTTGTAAATCAGCGCCCATGCCAAAAGAATTTGTTGATGAAAGTGAGAAAGTTTCAGTGGTATTTTTGGAATACTGTAATTGCAGAGCAGTAGGAAGTTAAGGCCGCCTAAATGAGAGAACACATGATGTGAGATAAAGTTCCAGATAGAAGTGGGATTTCTTAAATACTTTTTAATCCAGTTTATTTTAAAGGTGTTGTTAAGAGCACCGAAATCAATAAAATTTATACCTCCTTTATCATATGAATTTAAAGCTACTGATTTACGCAAGTAGTGAGTTTTATTTTTCCATAAAAAATTGTATAATAATTTGTTAATTGACTTACAGGTTGTATTATCAACATGTAGTGACTGGGCAGCATAGGTTAGACGGGAGATACCTTCAGCCTTCGATAGCAGAACTCTACCCTTCAATGACAGGTCTCGCTGTAGCCAATGATTAAAGATTTTTTGGGATTTATCTATAATAGGAATGAAGTTTGTGGAGCATCTGGATTGCTCATTTTTTATTATTTGAATTCCAAGGTATCTTACAGAATTTCTTACAGGTATTCCATGAATTGAAGTTGCTAAACAACTTTTAACTGGTAAAAGTTCACATTTATGCAGGTTGAGTGAAAGTCCGGAGGCTTTAGAGAATGGCTGTATATTGTTAATGGCCACTGAAACTTGCGAGGCGTCTCTGAGGAAGAGAGCTGTATCGTCTGCCAGCTGACTTATGAGTATTTCTCTGTTAGCAATGACCAGGCCTTTTAAAGAACTGAGTTTAATGTGTGAATTAAGGAGTTGCACAGAAAGAAGGAATAAATATACGGATAGGGGGCAACCCTGCCTCACTCCACGCTTTAGAGAGAATCTTGGGGAAGTACCAGTGGCAAGCTTTATGGAGCTGTTACTATTGGAATACAGTGTCCGAACGGCATTACAGAAGGACTGACCAAACCCAAATTTATTTAAAGCAGTAAAAATAAACTCATGCTCTAAGGAGTCGAACGCCTTGTAGAAATCTAAAAAAAGAATAAGACTATCATCCTGTACAAGTTCTGGGTAATCTATTATGTCTAAAATTAATCTTATGTTGTTTGAGATATGACGATTCTGCATGAAACCAGACTGACTCTCATCAATAACTTGATCTAATACAGGTTTCATTCTATTAGCCAGAATTTGTGCCAATATCTTATAATCATTATTCAGTAAAGAGATTGGTCGCCAATTGTCTAAGAGCAAAGGATCCTTTCCTGGTTTTGGAATGAGGGTGATCAAACCTTGACATAAAGTGGGAGGGAGTGCACCTCTATCCATACTTTCCTTAAAAACTTCTAAAAGAAACGGGGCTAAACTGTCAGCGAACTGTTTGTAAAACTCGGCAGTAAGGCCGTCAGTTCCAGGTGATTTGTTAATCTTTAGATGTTTTATAGCATCTGCAACCTCAATCAAAGAAATTGATCTGTCGCAAAGCTGACTATCCTCCTCATTCAGCTGAGTAATTTTGTCTAAAGAATTTTAAAAAAAGTCAGACAAGCTTCAGGGCAATAACTAGAAGAATAAAGTTTGCAATAAAAGTTTGAACAATATTTTGCTATGTGCTATTTGCTATGCTCATCTAACCTGTGCTGCAGGTCAACCAGTTCTATCTTATCAGATTCACTGAGGGTGTCTATTGGTTTGGAAGTAAGGCATGTGATCTTTTGTATCACTTGCGTCTCATCAGATCTTCTTTTTTTTGCTAAATCACTGCTATATTTTCTAAAGAATTTTCCAATTTCATATTTCAAAAGTTCCCAGTTACTACAAAATGTATTATTTGTGAGAGCTTTACTCCAATAAAGTTTAATGAATCTCTGAACTTCACAAATCACTTCTTTATGCTCAAGAATGGTACTATTTAACTTCCAGTAAGAGGTTTTAGTGATTAGGGAGGATGACAACGGGATCGATAAGCTAACCATTTTGTGGTCTGAGAGTGGTGTAGGATAAATATCCGTTTTAACTTTTTCTAAATCTTTTGAGATAAGCCAAAAATCGATATGTGAGTGTCTGGTTTGAGTCTTATTACACCATGTATAAGCTATCTGAGACGAATGAGAATCCCTCCAAGAATCGACTAAGTTGAATCTTTGTGCAAACAGTCTTATGAATGAGTTAGAGTCTGAACTTCTAGAAGGCCATCTGTCCAAATAGCTGTTAAACACTGTATTAAAGTCTCCACCAAAAACAATAAAAGAATTGGGATATTTAGATAACCAGCGCAGTAGGCGCTCCTCCAACCTATCAAAATATAGCTTATTCTCCCTCTGACAGTTAAAACCATACACATTGACTAAAATATAGATAGAGTGTGCAGCCTCAACTATTAGAAAAATGTAATGACCATCTTTATCTATGTCAGAATTCAAGATTTGACCATTAAATCTTCCTTTAAGTATGCAGACATCAGCAGCATGCTCTGTACCATGGGACATCCACAGATCATCTCCCCATTGCGATCTCCAAAATGTTTTTTCTTGTTCTGTTGAGTGAGACTCTTGTATAAAACAGAAATCTGAATTGAACTGCTTGCAAAACAAAAAAATAGCCTTACGTTTAACATTGTTTCTTAAACCTCTTGCATTTAAAGAAATAACAGACAGAGACATAATGATAGTAACAAAAATTAAAAGTGACAAATAAGAAAAAGCTTAAACCAAGTAAATGAAGAACAGTTGAACCTGGTCACTTAAGAGAGTCCTATATAAGATGAGAACTGCAACCCCTGAGTTATGGAACGCCAGGACTGCCATAATGAATTAATTAAATACACCATTAAATAATTAATTAAATGTGGCAATAATTAATTAAAATTGGAATTAATTAATTAAATAAATAGTTATGACACATGTAATTAATTAATTATTGACACATTTAATTAATTAATTATTGACACATTTAATTAATTATTTATGTATTTCACATTTTAATTAATTATTGACATATTTAATTAATTATTTATGTATTTCACATTTTAATTAATTATTGCCACATTTAATTAATTAATTATTGCCACATTTAATTAATTATTTAATGGTGTATTTAATTAATTCATTATGGCAGTGCTGGCGTTCCACACTGAGTAAGGAAATTGTGAACTTGAATAATACTCGGCAGCTCGTGTGCTGACGAAGACCAGAGGGCGGGCTCACATTACACCGGTTTTAGAATCGCTGCACTGGCTCCCCGTGTGTTTCAGGATCGATTTTAAAGTTCTTTTATTGGTTTTTAAATGTCTTAATGGTCTTGGGCCTTCTTATCTCTCAGATCTGCTTTTACCATACGAACCCTCGCGGACCCTGAGGTCCTCTGGCACTGGCCTTTTGATTGTCCCTAAAGTCAGGACACATACTCACGGAGAGGCAGCTTTTCAGTGGTATGGTCCTCGTCTGTGGAACAGCCTGCCGGAGGAGCTCAGGGCCGCAGAGAACGTACATGTTTTTAAGAACAGGCTCAAGACCCACCTTTTTAATTTAGCTTTCACCTAACGTTTATTTATTTTATGCTTATTTATTCTATCCTGTTATTTTATTATTAATTCAGGTTTTACCTAATATTTATTGATTTTATTCTTATCCATTTTTTAATCTTCTTACTCTATTTATATTTATATTGTAACCCGTTCTTATTTATTTTATCATTTTACCCTGTATATAGCCTATTGTGGCATATCTCCAGTGTTTCCTCGGAGGGGGCTCTCTGCACCGGGGCTGTTATTGACCGTGACTGCTGGGTCTCTGGGGTCCTCTCAGCCTGGTTGGGGGGCTCCTTTGCCTCCCTCCGGCTGTGTGCCCAGCCCGGAGGCTGCGGTCTGTGACCGGCTCCCGGTGCAGACGGCTCTCTGTTATAATGTTTCCTCACTTGGCTCATGCGAGCCCAGCCCAATTTTTACTCTTTAAGTGTGCGCGTGTGTGTATGTGTATGTGGGTGGGGGTAGGGGGATATATGTGTATTGAGAGTGTGGGGAGTGAGTTGGAGGGTGGGGTGGGCTGCTTTTAACTATGTAAAGCACTTTGTGCTACATTTTTTCTGTATGAAAAGTGCTTTATAAATAAAGATTGATTGATTGAATAATAGGAATACAATAGCCTAAAACAATAAAACCAATGTGGTAAAAATAAATAAATAAAATAAATAAACGCTTCACATATGAGCATTGAAAGGGAGCTTAATAGAAATTTTCTTGCTCCATTTAAATAACTAATTATTCAAAAAAGAATAAAAGTAAAAAATAAAAAGAAGCTTATCCAGCTTGCTCATAACATTTTCAGTAAAAAATATTGCAGCCAAACTGAAGACCAATAAACTTATAACAAATAAACTGCATCAGTTTAACTCTGATCGTTTTATGAGTCCAACAACAAAAACAAACAAACAAAAAAAGAACGGCAGTGAAACCAAGTTAATCTTAAGATACTTCAGTTTTCACCTCAAAATACCTTGGATCAAATTATAGGGCTGGAAAAATCTCTTTTCCCTCCACGAACGCACGACCTCCTACGAAGAACGCCAGCTTGTTTTCGTTGCGCGCAGCTTCCACAGACGGCCAGAGTCTGTTTCTTCGGGCGCGGTCGTCAGGGGACAGATCCTCAGCCAGCTTTAGGTTGTTACCTTTCAGTAGGGTTGCCAACTCCCTGAAAAAAAAATAAGGGACACCTAGTGGCCAGGGCCGGGCGACCCAATTGTCTTCACCCTTCCCTGTGTGGTGAATTTTTTTAGCTCTTTTTTTTGAGTGTGAATTTTTTTTTTTTAACCATTTGACTTGAAGTTGATTTAAGTAGATGCATATTCTTTGTGATATGAACACATGGGAAACAAATGATCATTTATCCATTTATTTTTAACGCAAAATGACAACATTAACACAATAAAATAGGTCTCTTTCCTAAACGAAAGACTGGTACGCTTCACTTTTTGTGCAAAATGACAAAATTAACACAAGGAACTCTGTCCTGCTTAACCTAAAATTATATAAATTAATAGAAAACAATAGAAAGAAAAACATTCTTGTAACAGTGCACATTTAGTGCAATTAGAAAAGTGCAAAAAAAGTCTGTGGAACACCTGTAAACACAACATTTCTGCCTCAAAGGTATGGAACGCCAGGACTGCCATAATGAATTAATTAAATACACCATTAAATAATTAATTAAATGAGGCAATAATTAATTAAAATTGGAATTAATTAATTAAATAAATAGTTATGACACATGTAATTAATTAATTATTGACACATTTAATTAATTATTTATGTATTTCACATTTTAATTAATTATTGACACATTTAATTAATTATTGACACATTTAATTAATTATTGACACATTTAATTAATTATTGACACATTTAATTAATTAATTATTGACACATTTAATTAATTATTTATGTATTTCACATTTTAATTAATTATTGACACATTTAATTAATTATTGACACATTTAATTAATTATTGACACATTTAATTAATTATTTAATGATATATTTATTTATTTAATTTTGGCAGTCCTGACGCCTGGCTCTCATCATGAAATAATTTTATCTGTCAGCCTCACCCATCAAACTCAGGGGGCGGGGTTAACGCTGATCGAGTCAAAACCATTGCTTTGGCCTGGTGGCCATTGTTTCTAGCACACAACAACCTGCATGTGGAAGCTAACAGAACTGAACTTTGAAAAACCCTGTTTGTGTGTCACCAAATACCGTTTTAATATTTTTTTAGCCGAGAATGTAGTGGTTTAATCTTCATGTGTCTGGTCGGTTTGTCAAGATACAGCCTCTTTGCAAAAGTGCTTCGATGATTTCGGAGATGTCTGCCCAGCCCAGTCTCACGGCAAAGCGTGGGATAGACCCGCTCGCCTCGCAAGCAATCCCACCGACAAAGCGCAGGCCCCGGTACACAGCTGTAGTAACCCCCGCTGACTTCTTTCACTGAGGTTATATTTATCGGTGTTTTATTTCCTGATGTTCTTATGTGTCCTACGTGTTTCAGTCGCCAATTCTGAATTATAACTAACATTAAAAACATGTTTAAGGAGGAGAAAGTGCAAATAAATCTGTTTAACATCTGATCTTTGGGTTTTTGTTCAGTAATCAGCGTGACCTGTGTATAAACACATAAAAGAGATAACGTTGGTGTTTCCGTCATGTAGTAACTGCTGGCTTTAACTGTACAAAGGTTGTTCGACACTATGAAACACATACAGACTTCATGATGTTCGGCTAATATTTTTATTGTGAATATTAATCATGCTGACCTCGCTCTGTACACCACGCAGCGAGGTCAGCATATCCACGATATCCTCAGCTCCATGAGTTAACACAAAGTTTCCCAGCTGACTATCTAACTGCCAACTATTCCAGAGACGTGAAAATATACAGCATAAAGAAAAGTGTAAGAGACTCAGCAGCAGATTAGAATAACAGTTATACATTTAATAAATCACCAAATGAATCCAAGAAACGAGCAAACCTGTTCCGACAATTTGAGTTTGTATTCCCTCAGCTGCAGACTCGCTGCTGTTTAAATGTTTGAAAAGGAAGATTAGATATAAAAAACGTCAAACATAGACTCAGTCTGCCTTCACATTTGATATGAGGCCAGCACGTATAGTGGCTGTGTCCTGTTTTAAGATCATACATGTAAAATTGTTGTCTGACCTCCGTCGATCCAGCCGCTCAGAGTCCGTGGTTACCATGGTTACTGCATAAGCAGCTATAATGTAAACAGCTGGCACTGAGGAAACCTCCCGGCAGCATATGGGTGTTTATGTTTTTCACTGCAAAAGAACTGTCTGAATGGTTAACTGAAGTTAACTTGGATAAATTATAGTTAAGGAGTATCACAGATAACGCCTACGTGAGCTGTGCGACTGTTCACCACTACACTGAAATCAGCAGGCTATTACTGAAATACACGTGCTATATCATAAACTATGATATAAATAGGGAGGTCCTATTAACATGTTTAGTTTTAAAGGACACCTTCCTGCCTTTAGTCTCATTCATGAGCAGTATTAGTTTTCTTCTAACATCCAGAAGTCTGCACCATGTGTTTCATGTTGTTTCATGTGTTTGTAACAAGCCTTTGATAGGTAAACATCACATGACCGAAAAAGCAAAAAAAAAAAAAAAAAAGAAAGAAAGAAAAAAAGAGAGAGAGAGAGTGTTGACATAATGTTACGGCTGTGGCCATGAGGACCCTGTGTGGGCTGTTTTCTTTCTGTGTTTCTGTACTGTGCTTAAGACTCTTTCCAGGTCCCTCCCCTAATGAAGAGTAGTGAGCGGCTGATTGGACCATGGAGCGGGTGACTACCTTCAAAAAGCCGCTCTGACAGATCTACAGGGAGAGGGAGAGAGAGTGGAGCGAGCGAGCGAGTAGCTTGACAGCCGACGCGGCCCTGACCCTGACTTTCCCAGCCTGTATTTTTATTGTGTATTTGTGTGAGCGTGAATTGTGAAAGCTGCTCCTAGTGCATTAGCTGAGAGCGTAGGCACTCTTGGGCTGAAGCGGAAGGGGTGAGCCGCCTTTTCTTTTGGAACCGTTTTCTCCTGTTTTCCGGGTAGGGAGCGAGGGATAGCTCTGTCATTTGTTTGTTCTGTTTCTTTCCTAGGGTTTAGTTAGTTTTTCTCTGGTGGGACTTAGTTGGTTTTGTTTATTATTTTGGCCTGGGCTCACCCTGGAGCTATGCTTCTTTTCCTTAAATAAAATCACCTTTTTACTCACAACTGGTTTGGATGTTTGGCTTGGGAACCAGGGCGGGGATTTGTCTCTCTCTCTCCTCCAACCTTATGTGCGTCCCTACACGCCTAGACTAGGGGGCGTAACAATAAGAAGAGAAAATACTCTCAATTATGGAGACAGGCAAATGGTTCATTTATGTTTGATGTGTGTTTATTCCTCCCTAAATATCGTCGGTGAAGTTCGCCATGCACGTCAGATTTTTCTGCGCATTTTTATACCTCTGCCAACAGAGAGAGAGAAAAAAAATCACATTCTAACAGACAGCTGGTGCTTAGAATACAGTTGAATAACTATTAAAAAACAGATGATATTTAGATGATAGTTCAGTCTAACACATGTGCCAGTGAACCATTAAACGTCTGTGAAACTATGCAGTTATGAAACGTAACTTTAACCTCAGCCAAACCGATTTGCTCAGTTGTAAATAAAACAGCGAAGTAAACGTGACCCGACAGACAGAACCTGAGTGAATGAAGTCCAGGTTTTAACCACTGAGAGTTAAAACTCAGCTGAGGTTTCAAAGCTGTGTGCCGGTGATTGGACATCAGCCGCTGATGAAGCTGTTCGCCTAGAAAGTGCTCTGTAAGGAAACAAGCTCCAGCAGCTCTGCGCTCGGGGAAAACACTATATTTACTTATCTTGTGCAGAAAAATGCGCTGACATTGCGTTATATCGAGCACCGGCTGCCCAGTTAAACTGTGACTATCACCAGGTAACGTAGGCGTGTTTCTTGAATTAGCAGCAGGTGTTAAACAGCTGACAGATGAGGAGGAGGATGCATGCAGGTAAACTGAGGGTCTGTTGAGCTGATCGCTGGTTTCGTGAGAAAAATGTCAGCTCGTTCTTTATGTTACAGAAGCACAGAGACACAAGACCAGGCGGAAAGAGACGATCGTTCGGTGAAAATGAGAATCTGCGAATGCAACATGTGGAACACGGAGAGTGGAATATGTAAACAAACCGGTTAACGTAACCCCCTCGGTGCACTCTGCATGCTAATTGTTAGCAGAGCTAGTGAAATCTCTGAAAACATCTGAGCACTTTTGCAAACATGTTCTATGTTGACAACCTGACCAGACATACGGCGCGACATTCGCGGCTAAAACACTGTTAAAAGTGTAGCTGGTGACAGAAAAACTACACCACCACCATTGCTGCCTGTGATTTGATCTGCATTCTGGGATACCTGGCTGCCCCAAGTCTACACAAGCAATCGATTATCTAGGATCGACCTGTTTTGACTTACTTTGCACGGCAACCAATCAAATGTTAGAGAAGCTGCATGGCAGCGTTAACCCCGCCCCCTGAGTTTGACGGGTGAGGCTGACAGATAAAATTATTTCATGATGAGAGCCAGGCGCCAGGACTGCCAAAATGAAATAAATAAATATATCATTAAATAATTAATTAAATGTGTCAATAATTAATTAAAATGTGAAATACATAAATAATTAATTAAATGTGTCAATAATTAATTAATTACATGTGTCATAACTATTTATTTAATTAATTAATTCCAATTTTAATTAATTATTGACACATTTAATTAATTATTTAATGGTGTATTTAATTAATTCATTATGGCAGTCCTGGCGTTCCATACAAAGGCCTTGACTGTAGCTGAAAGTTGAAGTTAAAAAAAAAACAACAAACTCATGAACTCAAGCTCAATGCTACATTATGTGGAAACAGACTACTTTTTCCATTTGTATTTTTTTGAGCTCTTGCTGCAGTTAGGAGTTGTTTGTCTTTCAGTACTGCAGAGTAAAACTCTGAGCAAGACATATCATAATTTAGACTGACAATGAGCTCACTTCTAATTAATTCAGTAGAACATTTGTTCCGCACATCAGTCCACTTATTCTTCATAAGAGAGAAAATCCTCTCCTCAAACCCAGTGGAAGATGGGATGCTGAGTACAAAGGATACAACAGCCTGCATATTGGGGAGGTCAGCTGCCTGAAGAATTTCCATCCACTTCTCTGCTGTTCCCTTGGACTGCCACTTTTCCTTCTCCTGATGTTCTTTGGTGAGGTGCTTCAGAAGACTGGTTGCAGTGACACACTCTTCATAACGCTCATCCATAGAGATGTTTAACCTGCCAATAGAGATGAGAAGTTGACCTAAATCCTAAGTGGTACATAGAACATTTACAGTGGTAAATAAATGGAAAAAATGTATTGTATATGTTTATAACGTTGTATAGCATTTAAACAATACAATAAGTATAGTTTATTTATTATGTATTTATCCATCCTTATATTAAGTATATGAACTCCTTCAATTTGTAAAATAGTGTATAAAAGATTGCATGCGTGTGTATATACACTCCAAACAAAGTTAATGATTATGGTTTTATTTATATATGTTATCTATCAATTGTATTTGTTTATTTTTAACCATCAATACTATTAAAACATGGTTTATCATTTCACTGCTAAATGTTTTATTCTTACCTGCCAGCCAGGTGAAGCCGTTCAATGATCTTCTCCATGTCATCAAAGGAAATCTTCCCAGATGCTAGAGAGAGGGGCTGCAGGTGGAAAAGCCAGTTTTCTTCTGAAAAGTCAAACCACTTCCAGACATAACTGATGGCAGTGTCTAGGAAGGCTGTAAACTCCTGCCTGGCACCATCAGCATCAGATGGCGAGAGATGCTGGAGCTTTTGTCTTGTTAGGTACCCGTAGAACCCATCATCTCTTCTCTGAATAAGTCTTGTCAGGAAACACTCCATGATGGAATAGAGGTCAACAGACGTGGTTACATTCTTCTCCAGTTTTTTCACCACTTCTTTAAACAGACACATGACATTATTACAGAAGAGGAGGTAGACTTCCACAATGTCTGCCTCTCCCTCAACTCCAGCAGCATCTTCTGTCAACTTCAGCAATTCCTTCAGGCGCCTTGGACATTCCTCACCAATGCTGATGAGATATGACTTCAGCGGGTCCCAGTTCTGCAGCAGGCGGGTGATTGCAGGGTTGAGTGACAGCCATCTCGTCACAACATGGCGCAGGATATCATGGAATTCAACGTCACAAAATTCACAGAACTCTTTCAGGGACTCTCTCCTTTTGGCAGAGGTGGAAAAGAAGCTGTATATCTTCAGGACAATATTTTCCACATCTACTGAGAGCTTGTCCAGGGCTTTTTTCACAGTGTTATGAACAATATGTGCATGGCAGTTGCCACGAAGGATCTCACTGTTGGTCTCTTTCAATTTTGTGAAGACTGAGTTGTGGATGCCATAATTTACATTTGCATTGTCAGCACTGAATGCAGAAACCTGATCTAAGGATAGCCCCACGTTTTCAAGAGAGCTTTGTATTATTTTTACTATTCCCTCTGCAGACTCATCTGGATTTTCAACAAAATCCAACATCTTGTTGACAACTCCAGCCTCTGGTGTAAAAAACTGCAAGGCCAAGGGAAACATCTTCCGATTTCCCTTGTTTGAAGCATCAGTGTGAAGAGAGAATGGGAGTGGAGTTGCACCACTTTTCAATTTTTTGATCACCTCTTCTATTGCCTTTGGAGACAGGACATCTGTGACAACTGCTTCAGCTTTCGTCCTCCCACAGGACATCTTTTTGGCAATACTGGAGTCATTCAGCATTCGTACAGTCAGTTTGAGTGCACAGTCACCCGAGTTATAACTTAAACCGTGCTTTACAGTGTGGTAGACATGGGTCACCTCTGCAGCAGTCACCTATAAAATAGAAATATAAATATATATATATATATATATATATATATATATATATATATATATATATATATATATATATATATATATATATATATATATATATATTACAGTATATCTGTATAGTTTGTGTAGTTTATCAACTGACTTTAAAGTATAAATTACGCATGCAACTTGTAAGAAATGGGTATGGTCATATATATGTATGTTT
This sequence comes from Aulonocara stuartgranti, assembly GCF_965226115.1. Taxonomy (NCBI): domain Eukaryota; kingdom Metazoa; phylum Chordata; class Actinopteri; order Cichliformes; family Cichlidae; genus Aulonocara; species Aulonocara stuartgranti. The sequence goes on along the minus strand of NC_138951.1, from coordinate 39,299,882 downwards.
TCAATATAATGTGTATTCTTTATATATATTCAATTCAGTAATACTTTATTAATCCCAGAGGGAAATTAGGTGTTGTTGCAGCTCAGACTAATCAAGTCTTCAAAGAGTTGTTGAAGACCACAATCACTGTGGGAAGGAAGGATCTCTGCCTTGCCTTGAAACGGAAGTCTCTTCTGTGTCAATTTATTCGGGCTTTGTGGCTTCAGTTGAGGTATTATTTCAGCTTTTCTAATGCTAATCAGCTGCTCCAGTTTGTAAACCCACTTGTTCCCATGATTACGCATCATAACTCATCATCATTATTCATCTATGTATTACTTTTATGTATTAGTCATCTATTCGTTGTAATCATCTATCCTTGTTTATTACACAAAACAAATTATATTATCAAACTTCTGGCCACACAGTGCTGATATTCATTGCACATGCCCATATTAACCTTAACGAGAGGGTTTAAAAAAACAACAATGTTTACATACCATATCTGCTTCTGCCGTGGCCTGGTGGACAACAAATTGGTCAAGGGTTCCTCTTTCTTTCACGCCCCTCATATTCATCATGTGCCCACAAGTAGAAGCATGCTGCTTAACGTCAGTCAGTCCACCATGGCAAATGGAAAAAGTGCGCCGGCACAATGTGCAGTGCGCTTTATACGTGTTATCGCGCACTTTTCCCAGCCAGTTGTTTTCATTTTCCCATTCCTCCCTGTATTTTTGCAACCTTTTTTTTTCTTTCTAGGAGGGGAACAAGCACTGTTGTTCAAAGGTGTACTGTCGTCCCAGAGTCGCGCCGCAGTGTCAGTGTTTGTCTCTCTGTTGGCCATGCTGATTATCTGTTGTCTTCCGGTATCTTCTCCGCACACCTTTCCTCGACCAATTAGATAAGCGGTAATCTGAATCGTTATACTCGTGCTAAGTGTGCTGTCAGCTCATTGGTATCAGAGCAGGAGAGGGGCTGGGAATTATGTTTTCAAACAAAGCGTTAAATCCATTAACATTTATAGACTTTTTGTGATTCTCACTGTATTACGGGACAAAGTGCGTCCCTTATTAGCTCAATACGGGACGATTCCGTATTTTAAGGGACGGTTGGCAACCCTACCTTTCAGGTAGGTGGACTTCTTAGCAGCGCGCCAGACAGCATCGCGGTAGATCCTGGATGTAAACTGAATGATGATTCCCCTGGGTTGGTTGTTGTTGGACCTCTTGGGACCGATGCGGTGGACGGTGTCAACGACGTCGGGGGATTTATCTTGCATCTCCGGTATGACTGATCTACAGACTTTGATTACCTCCTGCCGCACGTCCTGCTTGTCCCTCTCGGTCAGACCGTAGAGCTTCAGATTCCAACGCCGTGAATAGCTCTCCAGGTGAGAGATGCGCTTTTCCTGTGCTTCAGCGATTGCTTTATATTTTTCGAGCTGTGCCTCAACACTGACAACTCTGCTCTTCATATCATTTAACTCAGCACAGACAGCATCAAATGACTCCTTAACAGCTGTGATATGTTCAGTGTTCTCTTGGACAGCTTTTTTCATCTCGGAGATGGCTATGGAGTTGTCACTCACCATTTTTTCAAGTGTCTGACCTCGAGTTAATCAACATGGTAAGTGATGAGAGCTGGGAGAGAACCGTAGATGTCTCCGTATCCGCAACTTTTCTTAGCTTACCCGCGGGAGAGGCACGTGGAGTGATAGGGAGAGGGGGAAACTCTTCTTCCATCCGTGAATACTGAAGCGGTTCGGAAACTGCCTCCAAATAGTCGTGCATGGAGTCGATGAGAGTATTTTTAGTGTCGGCGGGCATCTCAGTAGCGAGAGAAGACTGAGCAGCTTGGCTAACATTAGCAAGCTTGCTAACGGAGCCGCTGTTAGCATGCAACTTCTTAGATTCGGTCTTTCTCTTCTCGGGTTTGCTCATTTTGGTTCACAAATAGATACCAAAATGAGAAGTAAAAGATTACTATTGCGTAGGCGTAAATAAAGTCTCTGTTCACTGTGTGTAATATATATTTTTAAAAAGGCCAGGTTCGCAGAGCTCAGCGATATGTGACTGCTCAGAGCGCCACCTTGGGCTTCCCCCCCCCCTCGAAGAGTCACGATTACGTTGACTATCAAAAGTCGACGCGTTGTTTGAAGCTTTGTAAGATCCCAAAAGACGCAGGAATAAGTAGTAGGATTTAAGAGTGTAATAACGGACTGAAACAGAAGATGGCAGCACTGCATGTACAAGGATGCCAGCTGCCGTTAAACCCCGAAGAAGAAGAAGCAGCTCTGTCCCAGAATTCATAGCGCAGCCCAGCTCGGTTTCCAACAATGGCGGCAGCTAGTTAGTTTTAATATTACTCTTATTATTCTTTATGGGTCACAAAATAAACGTTTCACATATTTTCAGGCGAGACTGTAGCTGTGTCAACCTCAAATATCTGCTCAGTTTATCAAGACCACATATTTTCAAAAGCGCTCCGACGTTTTCGGAGACGTCTGTTACCCACTAGCTCGATAGCGAGCCGGGGGCTAGGCTAACTAGAGCCGTGAGAACACCGGACTCCCGGCAAATCGTTTTCAAACCCACCGCAGTCTTTCGCTACTCAGGTTAAACATATATAGGTCACTTAGATAACTTAAAAATGTTATCGTTTGGCTTTTTTTTAGTATTTTATTTGTTCCTGAGTAAATCGGTTTGGCTGAGATTAAAGTTATAGTTTCTGTAAGCAAAGCAAAACTGTTTGTGTGAAAAACTGTAAAATATAATTTCCGTGTTCTGTAAAATATAATTTCAGTGTTCTTTTTACATTTCATAAGAGTAAAATCCTTGTAGGAGTAAATGTATCCAAGCTTCTGACAGATGTCACAGATGTTTAACTTATTGTTGTTTACTTGTAGTGTACAATAAATAATCAAAAACACAGGATTATTGTGCAATGCTTCATTACTCATTAATCTTACAAATGTTGAAAGGTAAAAGTGTTCAATAAAATCCTAAATATTGCAAAATGCTGTAAGAACTCTTCTTTTGCTGCTTTAGGTCACATCCCATTATATTGACTACTGTACACACACTAGTTAATATTTAAGATACAAAAAATACTGGTTTCTGTGCATGCATCTGCAGTGAAGGTGTGTGTTGTTTTGCCATGCAGCTTTTACTTGCTTAGGTGCAGTCAAGCACTCTTCTTCATTTTGCCTACCATGAAGTCAAGCCAAAAAAACAAGAAAAGAAAAACGATTTTTCTGGTATCTGAACTATAACAGTTCCCTGAACTACCTCTGATAGTGTCCTCATCATGATAATATTCCCTTTATTTATGATTAGTTATCTTCATCTTCAGAGGTCTGGGTGACAGTTTTAGTGTTTGCTTTAAATAACAAAAAACAACAAAAACTCAAAACAAAAACTTGAAATATATATATTCTATATACATATATAGAGATGCTCACTCCTGATTGGACACTGAGCTGCACCACCTTCTCCTTCACTCCTCCACCTTGCTGTCCTCTGTGCTCTCTCTCCTCCATCTCCAGGGAACAAATCAGAGTCTGAGCACCAAACCTGTGGACTGTTAATCTGCAGATAAGAAGGAAAACACGCAGAATTCTCATGTTTGCCATTTTTCATACCGTATTATTATAGTATATTAGTTTACCAGTCCAACAGATTTATTTTCCCAATTTGGATCATTACAGCTTTTGCCACACTGGTCCACTTGATTGTCAAAGTGTATTAGCTCTTTATTATTTCTTTCTTTTCTTTACTTTGAAATTATTACAATCAGAACGGACAGGACTGGGGATGGGAAAGAGAAAGATGAAGAAAAGAGAAGTTGGGAAGATGCTCAACAGAAGGAGATGGAAAGCAAAAAGATAGGAGAAGAGAGACACAGAGAGAGAAGACACTAAAAATCTGTTTGATCACCTGCTGGAAAAATAAAAACAAGCAAAAAGAGAAAAACACAGTAGCGAAACCACAGCAAAAACCAACATAAGCACAAGTTATAGTAAATAATAAATATCTCCACATCCCGGAAGGGCCTGATCGAGCCACAGGGGCCATAAACTGACAGTTTATTTATAACTAGAAATAATAAAGCAGTTGACGTGTTTCAGGCTGTGACTTTTAGTATCTGTTGGTACTTCATCACTTTGAATAAGTGTAAGTCAACACCAGGCCGCACTTTCAGTCTTTCCATTAAACAAATGACCAACAATCCATTGTTTTCACCATTAAACAATAAAATATGCTTCTTGACTCCTTGATGCAGGTGCCCACCTACGACCTGGTTTATTAATACTAAGCTAAAGAGGAAAGCAACTCACTGTAGTTCTCACAGCTCAGGACAAGCAGACACCTGATGTTGAGTGACTGAATGGAACTAAAACAAGAATTCATAATTATGTTTGTCTGCCATGAACACGTGATGATAAAACTCTGCATATGCAGTCAGGAGACTGATGACCTGTGAAATGAGCTGTTAGAAATGTGCAGATATGTGTAAACATTGATCAGCATTTAACATCCAGGATGGAGCAAAACTTCTGACCTGCATGTATGAGAACCTTTAATCACATCATCTTTGTAGTGAAATAGCTGATGACTCATTAAACGTTTCCATGTAATTTATCCACAGTGAAAAATATTCACTTTGCTGGATCTGAAAATCACGTGTTCATTTCATTAGACACTAGCAATACCATTAAACTGGACCTTATCATTATCATATAGCACTAAATGTGAAACTGTGTCATATAACAATCATATATATGTAATATGTGTTTGCCTGAATCTTCCAGCACAAACAGAAAGACGAGCTGTTGTCTGAGTATCAACACAAGTACACACCAGAAATCGTTCAGTAAAGACAAATTTAATAAATGAAAGCTGGTGAGAGGGCCTTTGATGTTTCTCTTTGGATCATCCTGTTGTTTGTCTCCCAGTGTCGTTACTGCTCCTCTCCTTTCAAAGACAAACACCAAATAACACCAAATGAGAGTGAATCACTTCAGAAACACTCCTGGTTATTGTGAGCAAACGTCATAACATGATGAATGTATTTACCATTTTACTGAGGGAAAATCTTCTGTGTGGAGTTTCTTCTCATCTTGGCTCTTTTTCCTGACTTTTAGAAACAAGAGGCAGAAAAGAAAGAATAAAAGTTAAAACCTCAACAAGTTTTTTAATGTTTGGGATGTTTTAGAAACAACCTTAAACACTATTTACTACTTACCACTTTGTTCATTCTTGCTGACGTTCACTCTCCTCATCTTCTCTCTAAAGGACAAATGACAGAAAAGAGGGAATCATTTTAGTAACTTTATCAACCAGGTGAGCAGAATTTTAGATATTTATCAATATTCTGATTAAAAGCAGAGTGAATACTTATCTTTTTACGAGAAAGGGTTCAATCAGTCCTGTCTTAGGTCTTAATGTCACCTTGGCTCCTCTGTTTTCTCTGAAAAACAAAAGACAAATGGGAAGAAAAAAATTAGTAAATGATTTCAGCAACTAGAGGAAGTGTTCACTGAGGAGGAGCTGTCATAATAATATAAAATCAATATATACTTATCTTTTTTTTAATGACAGTTTACAGAGCACGCTGGCTTCGCTCCTCCCTCCGCTCCTCTCTGAAAGTTAACTGGATAAAGGATAATAACAATTAATAACATCATCAAAACAGACAAACCTGAAAGAATTGCTGATCAGAGCTGTGACAGAGTCACAGATTAGTTGGATGTATACTTATCTTTCACAATGAGAGCGTTTGCATAGACGTCTCTTCAGGTCTTTTTATTGTTTTCTCTCTGGAGAGGAAAGTGATGAGACTGATGAGGAAATACCAAATACAAAGACTGACAAAGGGAACTGAAAAAGTCTAACCAAAACCTATACTGGGGGAAAACTGTAGGAAACAGAACTACTGAGGCAAGGAAACACGAGGGGACGGAGACTAACACTCTGACAAGGGACAAAGGGAGACTGACACAATATTTACACACAGGAGGCTGATTATGGGAACTAAGGACACATAGAAACACAGCTGAACCGAATAAGAAATGAACAACAAGTCGAAACAAACTCTAATGACAGTTCAACCAGATTCTAAACACAACAAATAACTTTCAGGATGTTTCAACAATGTGCAAAAGGAGTTCTTATCTTTTTTTGTGAGAGGGCCTTCAATGTTTCTCTTTGGATCATCCTTCCATCCATTTCTTCTGCTTAACCATTGGAGCCATCCCAGCTGTTATGGGGCCAGAGGCGGGGGTATAACCTGGACAGGTCAGTCTAACACAGAGAAACAGACAACCATTCACACTCACATTCAACCTAACTGCATCTCTCTGGACTGTGGGATGAAGCTGGAGTACCTGGAGGGAACCACAAAGGCGCCAGGACTGTCTTGCTCTCAGATGACGCCCGTTCACGCTGCTCTGAAGACCCTCAGTTGTCTTTGGATCAAATAACACCAAATGAGAGTGAATCACTTCAGAAACACTCCTGGTTATTGTGAGCAAACGTCATAACAAGATGAATATATTCACCATTTTACTGAGGGAAAATCTTCTGTGTGGTGTTTCTTTGCAGCGTGACTCTTTTGCCTGACTTTTAGAAACAAGAGGCAGAAAAGAAAGAATAAAAGTTAAAACCTCGACGATTTTCAAATATTTTAGGACATTCTTTTAGAAACAACCTTAAGCACTATTTACTACTTACCACTTTGTTCAGGCTTGCTGACGTTCGACATGCTTCACTGTATATTATAATCTCAAGCGCTTCCTTGCTTGAGTCGGGCTCCGGATGCTGCTCTCTTCCTCCGCCTTCCTCTTAGCACGCTTTGCCGACATATTTAGAAAACGGCAGAGCACCGAAGTGAGAACTCTGCCGTCCGCGCTGTAGTCTGTTACTCTCCAGCGGTTCTTCATCTCAGTGTCCTCTGTTTGGTAAACAGTGGAGATGACTCTGGTGACGGGGAGGCCGTCGACAGTCAGGGTGCGGACACAGTTCCTCCGATCTGCCTTCAGCACAGCAAGATCTGCTTTCTCTGGAAGAACTGGAGTCAGGAAGCGTGGATGAGAGCTGGAGCCCGCAGGCGGCAGCATCATGCCAGCTGGTGAGTCCGTAGGAGGAGAAGGAGTGGTGTTCTCTCTCTGGCTCTGCCTCACATTGACAAATGGTGTCGTCACCAGGTCCCGGTGGAACCATCCTTTAAAAGGTATGCAAGGAAAGTCCTTGGACCCAGTCACCAGGTTATGGTAAAGAGTGAGGACCAGGTGAGGCATGGAGTTCAGATGCCTCCTGCTCAGTTCACGGTTCCTCAAGTTAGTGACGACCATCTGAGGTGCAGTGACTGGACTCACCAGATCAGCTACGAGAAAGCAAAGCGTGCGTCTACGTTAATCATGTGATCACACAAATTAAAGCCTGAATTTAAATTGTCCAGACATGGCTTTACATCATCATAAGCTCTTCCACACAAACAGTAAGAAGCTCCCAGCAGAACTCATTGTTTATGAAAGCCTTCACATTTTTCACCTGGTAAAAGTTTTCATGTGGTGTAAGGCTGCGTGGATTTTCACTGAGGTTTTAATACGCATTCACATTAAGGAGTAATATCTTCATATTAGTTGAGCATCGATATTTTGAGGATAAAGCAGCTACATTTAGGTGAGAAACCTCCCACCTCCTTATTGCAGGCACACACTGTTTCAATCTCAAACTCATCCTGCGACTCTGTGAACTTTTAAAACTCCAGCTTCTCCAGCTTTACACATTCACAATCTATGAAACGTTCACGTATAACTCAGCGCCAGCGGCCCAAACATGTCAACTCAAACCCTCTACATGCAAAAACGGCCGCGCGCTGACGTCAGCGTCCTCCAACGCCTTAAGTCGTTAGCAATTAAAAAAAAACATGGCGCCATCTTTATAGCGTACTGGCACATGTTAAAATTGATGTTACTCAAGTATGAAACATCTCATCCTAAATGTTAACACTCATGAAGTCCTACTTCCAAACAATAAAAGACAAAAATCTAAGTTGTATTTGTTTGCTAGCACTCTGACATATTAGCCTGCTGTACTCACCATAGCGTTGATCTAACACCTCCTCAATGAAAAGGGAGAGCAGGTGCATCTCGCGACTCAAGTTTGAAGAAGTCATTTTGCAAATCCTTCTTGAAGATTTTCAAACGTTAGCTGTAGCTTGAAAAATCCGAGTTTTCACAGCACTAGTGGGAAAAAGCTCCTGTTTGCGCTCAAACGTGAAACCCGAATTCCACTTTTTCCTCCTGCTTTTATACCTGCACTCAAACACGTCATCATCACCATGACACCCAGGGTCACCGAAAATCAATTTTATTTATTTAAAATAAAGTTCGTCTAATTATCATAGTTTTTAAAATATATATATATATTTCTCATTTTATTTTACTGCTTTATTCATCCTTTTTAAAAAATATATTGCCAAACTTTGTCGTTTTAATTCTTTAAAAAATCATTAATTCACCAGTTTACAAAAATGAAGATCGATATCTGAAATTTAAATGAATAAATAAATAATTACAATTGATAATGGGTTTTTAGCATTAAAGAATAGTTTTTCAGTGCGCTTTAAATGTTATCAGAGCCGATGTTGTGCCAAAAAGTGATCGCAGTCCAAAAAGTGATTTACGGTATTGAAACGTTTGTTTGTGTCATGACATTTGTAAACAGTTGATGTTTAAGGTGCAGTTCATGTGGAAGCCAGAGGAGGGTGGTGTTGTGCGCATAATACAAAGTGATGGCGAAACCTAAAAGACGGTGTCATGTCTGCTCCCTGAAGCAATCTCATAACAGTTTCAATCTATTTCAAGCCAGTTAGCACATTTCTGTTATGAAGTGCAATCATTTTTTGGCAGTAAACTTAAATCCTTTTATTATGAATATCACATTCTCAGATTTTCAAGAGAGACCAGACCAATAGGACAGCAGAAATCACAAAAATATATAAATAACAGTTTTATAAAGATTAAAACAGTAAAAAAAAAAAGACTGGAATGATTATGATGTATAACACAGAATATGTACAATAACAGAGTTATAAACACACCTAGAACACACGTGATACTTTTATTTCATGTATAACCTCTGTGCAAATTTTGTTGACTGCAAAGTGTTTATGAATATGTTTTTAAAAGCTGGTTATCTGACTGTCAGTTAATAGCAATTAAAAAGAAAGCTGATTTTTATTTAAAAAACCCTGAAAACATCACACATGTACAAACAACACACAATTATTGTAGATTCTTCAAAGCCTCCTTATATTCAACACTTGGGTAGGTGGTGTTATACATGCCCTCACAGCACCGGCACATCAATCCTCCTGTTTTCACCTTGTCACCTTCATTAAGCTGCTCTCTTTCTACAGAAGGCCCACCGCATGCATGGGGGGGGGGAGGGGGGGGATACCGTGGGCCAGGGCTGTGGCATCTAATGTCTGGTTGTCAGTGTCCTTTGGAAAAGCAAGTGATTGTCCTCAAATCAGATGTCCCAGCAGATTGATCTAGTTTGCCATGCCGGCAAAAGACCAATACACCAAGACAAACAGCCATTTATGCTTTTTACACAGACAGCCCATTTTTTTTCTATTTAACTAGAAGAATTGTTGTACCACACATTAAAGTTTCAAATCAGTGAAAAAGCAATCGTGCCAAAGAAATGTCATGTGTTTGTTTAAGATGACTGCAATTATGGTATTAACAGAAAACACACATCTCTGTCTCTTTTCTTTTCTGTTTAGTGTTCCACTTACCTTCTAAACTCACCAAGTACTTGCACAATCCTGAGGTTTTTAGAAAAGAACATCTCAGATTAAATAAGGAGGGGATACAGACGTTAAAACTAACCTTTATTACTATGATACAAAACAATATTAATGAAGTTGTTAAAAGTGGTACTTCTTACACACACACACACACACACACACCTCATTACAAGTGTTTAAAAGTTTGAGTTGTCTGAAAAACTAAAGAAAGAAAAAGACAAAAATGTTACAATACAAAAGTTGGAACTTTATTAACACCCAGAAATACAAACTGATGGGTTGATAAATATCAAGAAGACAGTGCATTTCACATAAAGACTGTGCATCATTTTAAGATGAAAAAATGCAATATGGGGTCAGCCAGAGGATTAATAATCAAAACTAAGGGATTCTGATATTAATACTGCACCGCCTCCAATCTCACTATAAGTTACATCTGTTGAACTGACTTCTTGCTAGCATTTCCAAGGAAGTCAAGATGAAAAAAATAAAACCTAAAAACAGAGGGTCCAATACATTTAACAGGAATTTGTCAAAAAGAACAACAAAAGTACTGACGGTTAATTTTTTATTTTTGACCCTGTAACTCAGTTATTAGTTTGAAAATAAACGTTTGTATGTCTTCAAAAAATACTGTAAAGCTTTTGACTCTTAGGGAGTCAGGAGCTACATGACAGATGTTATTTTGAATGACTTGGATATTTGCTGTTTACCAACCGTAAGTCTGCACAACAGAAATATTGTTCTGAAACACATTAAAATACACAAGTGAAAGATGATATCTGTAATTAGAGCTGCCACGATTAGTCGAAGACTCACGATTTGTTATTTTATTTTTTTTTAAACTTTATTTATCACATTTTAAACATACAGTCAAGTAAAACAGGGATCACATAAAAGATGACATTGTGGTAGTACAATGAGGAACAGAAAGAGTGATAAGGACAGTGAGACAAAAGTGAGTACAAAAAATAAAATGAATTAAGGGGAACATAAATAAACAAAAGTTTGCAAGAGCCAAAATCAAGTTAGCAGTTTCAATCGGATATAGATGTTAACAGTCTTGAGAGCCTTAGTGTTTTTTGATGAGGAGATTGTCCTTATATATTGTGCAAGTTCCATTTTTAATACAAGAAGTTCAGGCTTTCTGCCGAGGACTTTGCTTTTGTGTATATGAAATTTTGCCAAAAATAAAACCAAATTTATAAAGAAGAAAGCATCACTGTCCTTGTCTTTAAAATTATAATAGCCAAAGATAACATCCTTATAGTATAGTTGAAGATTAGGGAGAACAAAGTCAGTAATAAACTTGTGGAAATCCTTCCAGAATTTACACGTAAATTTACATGACCAAAACAGATGAGAAACTGTTTCAGGTTGCTCTTGACAGAAGGTACAATGTACATTTATTTCAGCCATAAATTTGGACAAATATTGTTTGGTAGGGTAAAACTTATGAATCGACTTAAAGGAAATCTCTTTAATTTTGTTTGTTAAGAAAAACCTTTGTGGTCAAGTCCAAACTTTTTTCCATTCAATATCTGTTACAAAATTGGCCCAATAAAATATGGCTGATGGAACAGAGACCATTGCATCCTGAAAGAGAGATCTTATTTTGGTATTTATAGACTTATGAGAGGAAAAGCAAACATTGCCAAGAGAAGAATGTAACACATCCGGGGGAGTGACCTGTAGTGGAGCACTGTGGGAGCATCTGTGTAACATGGACAGACCAGATGGGATGGCATCGAACACTATTGAGAATTCTTTAGGCGTTATCGGTACATCTCCTGAGGAACTCAGAGTAATTATAAAAGAGTCCATCTTCTCTATATAACTGACTAACCAAGATTATTCCATTATTAAACCAGTTATTTAAAAAAAAAGTTTTATTTTTATAAATAATATTGCAGTTATTCCAAATAAAACAGTTTTGTGGAGAGAAATTGTGTTTGTAAATCAGCGCCCATGCCAAAAGAATCTGTTGATGAAAGTGAGAAAGTTTCAGTGGTATTTTTGGAATACTGTAATTGCAGAGCAGTAGGAAGTTAAGGCCGCCTAAATGAGAGAACACATGATGTGAGATAAAGTTCCAGATAGAAGTGGGATTTCTTAAATACTTTTTAATCCAGTTTATTTTAAAGGTGTTGTTAAGAGCACCGAAATCAATAAAATTTATACCTCCTTTATCATATGAATTTAAAGCTACTGATTTACGCAAGTAGTGAGTTTTATTTTTCCATAAAAAATTGTATAATAATTTGTTAATTGACTTACAGGTTGTATTATCAACATGTAGTGACTGGGCAGCATAGGTTAGACGGGAGATACCTTCAGCCTTCGATAGCAGAACTCTACCCTTCAATGACAGGTCTCGCTGTAGCCAATGATTAAAGATTTTTTGGGATTTATCTATAATAGGAATGAAGTTTGTGGAGCATCTGGATTGCTCATTTTTTATTATTTGAATTCCAAGGTATCTTACAGAGTTTCTTACAGGTATTCCATGAATTGAAGTTGCTAAACAACTTTTAACTGGTAAAAGTTCACATTTATGCAGGTTGAGTGAAAGTCCGGAGGCTTTAGAGAATGGCTGTATATTGTTAATGGCCACTGAAACTTGCGAGGCGTCTCTGAGGAAGAGAGCTGTATCGTCTGCCAGCTGACTTATGAGTATTTCTCTGTTAGCAATGACCAGGCCTTTTAAAGAACTGAGTTTAATGTGTGAATTAAGGAGTTGCACAGAAAGAAGGAATAAATATACGGATAGGGGGCAACCCTGCCTCACTCCACGCTTTAGAGAGAATCTTGGGGAAATACCAGTGGCAAGCTTTATGGAGCTGTTACTATTGGAATACAGTGTCCGAACGGCATTACAGAAGGACTGACCAAACCCAAATTTATTTAAAGCAGTAAAAATAAACTCATGCTCTAAGGAGTCGAACGCCTTGTAGAAATCTAAAAAAAGAATAAGACTATCATCCTGTACAAGTTCTGGGTAATCTATTATGTCTAAAATTAATCTTATGTTGTTTGAGATATGACGATTCTGCATGAAACCAGACTGACTCTCATCAATAACTTTATCTAATACAGGTTTCATTCTATTAGCCAGAATTTGTGCCAATATCTTATAATCATTATTCAGTAATGAGATTGGTCGCCAATTGTCTAAGAGCAAAGGATCCTTTCCTGGTTTTGGAATGAGGGTGATCAAACCTTGACCAACGATGACCAACAGCCTTCGGTGGAGGCACAGTCATCAGCCATGGTTGGAGATATTTCAATGGAGATGGAGCGACGTTCGCTTTGCTATGCCCGGAATCTTGACAGATACAAGGAACATGGCATGCCATGGTTGGTCGATGTACTGAAAAGGCTTCCAAAACAGATCGATCCTGAAACTCAGAAGAAAATTCTCGTTCTGGTGAGTTCAGTTGGCCTCCTGATGAACCGGGATTTCGTATCTTTTGAGAAAATCAAGGATCTGCTACTCGAGCTAAAGGTCAGTCAAGCGGACCTTCAGAAATGTAAGATTCTGTCTACATCTCCATGTCAGCGTACGTTTGGATTCACCCTGTACAAACTGTACTACGACATCCCATATCGTATGGTGATCCAGCCAGTGCATCCAAAGAAGAAGCCTCCAACACTGCAACTGGAGCTTGATCACGTGGAACTTCCCGTCCTGCTGGAGGATGAAGAGCCTCAGGTTGTGAGCACAAGCGCAGTGTTCATCCCTGCCAATGTCAGCAGGCGTTGGTCAGACATAGAGATAGGCTTTGTGAACACGGACCCTTCAGCCAGGGTAAAGAATGCATATGCACAGTATGTGCGGCAGTGGCGGCTGGCCCATAGGGGGCGCTCGGGCTCCGCCCCCCCAAATGTGGAGGAGTAAAAATATATATTTTTAAAAAATTCATCAATGATAGTTTTACTATGTGTGTGCCCATATACAGCCAGGCGTATTTTAACATTTTCACCAGCTGACTCATTAAAGTTCAACCAACAAACGGTGTTTTTCTTCTTCTGGGGCGCTCGTCAAAGCGCCCTTGATATGCAGCGAAATAGCCTATCATTAAATGGTTGCCAGGGGAAAATAATAAATATTTGACCTATCAGCGTCGCTGAATTAAATGGTTTGGGGGCGCTTAAAATTGCGCCCCTGCAGAAAACGCACGAAGATTTGCTGTTCTAGAATTTTACCTCAGTCAGTAGCCTAAGTGAGCTATAAGGTCAGAGAGAGACGATGGCAGCGGTATTGTTAACGGTTGAGGCACAGCCTCCCCCAAATTCGGTTAGATCGCTTCTAACCTACCCTTTTGCCAGAAGGACAATGGCAGAAAAACTGCAAGTTAAAGAGTTGGGACCTGACAAGCCCGAAATTCAACTAACCCAGGCAACGAAGGAGAAGTCAAAAGCATACAACAGGACTTTTTGTCGGAGTTGGTTCCAGCGCAAGTCGTGGCTGACAGGCTGTGGAACAGCTAATGCACTTTTTTGTTTCCCGTGCATACTGTTCAAAAGTGACAAGTGTGATTTGACGTGGACACAATCTGGACAAACCGACTTAAAGCACCTCTCCGAACGAATCAAGAAACATGAAAGCTCACGAGTTCATATGGACAACAGTGTAAAGCTAGCTGTGCTAGGGAAAACTAGCATAGCGGCGCAGCTAGATGATGGACATCGGATTGCTTTAAGAAGGCACAACGAAGAGGTAGATAAAAACCGTCATATTTTATCTAAAATCATCGATTGTATTAAGTTTTGTGGTGCTTTTGAGCTAGCAATGCGGGGACATGATGAAAGTGATTCCTCAGACAATCCAGGGATTTTTAGAGGTTTAGTCGACTTGATGGCATCAATTGATCACGACTTGAGGCAACACCTTGAAAATGCTACTGTATTTAAAGGCACCTCGAAAACAGTCCAGAACGAGATCCTGGATTGCATGTTGGCAGTTCTGAGAGAAAGGATCGTGGAAGAAGTAAAGGCAGCGAAGTTTTTAGCCATTCAAGCTGATGAAACCACTGACATTTCTACACACTGTCAGTTAGTCATGGTGCTAAGATACATTGACC